>NC_046315.1:75190596-75790596 GCF_009819535.1 Lacerta agilis
CCTTGGAGAACCTTTAGGGGTGAAACGCCACAGCCTGTGATTTTCTATCTGTAAGACTGAAGAAGGAAATGCTAAAGTGGTCAAAC
Source organism: Lacerta agilis (assembly GCF_009819535.1). Lineage (NCBI taxonomy): Eukaryota > Metazoa > Chordata > Lepidosauria > Squamata > Lacertidae > Lacerta > Lacerta agilis. Next base: position 75,190,683 of record NC_046315.1, read on the forward strand.
CAGTTTCTTTGTTGCGTTAATAGCCCTAGTCAGGCTTATAAGCACCCCTTTTACATGTCTAAAGTGTTGGTCAAGAACAGATTAGTTGCCATGGCAGCAACTGGATAGTGATGTGCTTTTAGGAGGGCATAGGCCTCCCTCACAACTTAGGGGTAGAAGAACAATAGGACAGGGGAACTGATTTATGCAGGATCCCTAAGGCCATTCAGCTTGGTCATGTGACCAGGCAATCCAGTGTAAGTTCTGCCCACAAAAAGGTAGTGTAACTGACGCTATAGGGTGGAAGTTGATGGGAAATGCCTGATCCTCAGAAATTGAGCCCAGGCTCACCTAGCAGGTTCCCCACAATTGCAATCATTCTGAGTTTGCTCCATTGTGTCCGTGCCTCCCTGCAGGAACCCTAGCAACCTCCCATCTTCTTGTAGAGCAGCAATAGTCCCACCACCAACATCTCATACTGTTTCAGACCTCTTCTACAAAACCACTTCAATCAGACTATGTTTTGCAGGTGCGGTCCACTCAAATATATTTGTTTCAAATATGATATGTTTCAAGTTGATGTACACAATATAATAAAATAGCTTTTTAAAAAAGATCGAAAACATCATAGAAAATAACAAATGAGTTTTTAAAAAATGCAAAGTACACACACCCAAGACAAACTGGATGCAACCCAATGTCTTTGTGGTGTACGAAGTTCATAAGCCCAAGATCTTGTGCTATCATTGCTGACCTTTGCAAATATCTATGTACAGGCACATGTGATCAAGCCTGTGTGTTGATGGGATGCAAATAAGCAATTGAGATAAGAATTCAAGACAGGTCAAAAGTAGACCAGTAGCTCTGCATTTTGGCCTCGAAGGTAATTTATAAGTCCTTCTTGTTTACAGGCAGCAAATCATAAGATTTATCAAGTCCCTGGCTGGGAGGCAGTAATCGTGGAATTACAAGCTGTGCGGGCTTTATTTAAGCCTCTGCATTTTCAGCAACTAACTGCCAGTTCCATGGCTTCCTAAACAAATAACTGACACAGAGTCTAATCTGCTAAATGGCTAATAGATAGGCCTTTTGGGGAATGGACTCAGTTGACTTTATTGAGAAAAGACATAAAGGAGATAGAAACCAACACCCTTTCGCACAAAATAAGGGTCTGATATTCTACGAGTGATTTATTTATTAGAAGCTCTGAGAAACCATAAGACAGAAACCCATTGTGATTTGTTTTGTTTGTTGGGAAAATTGCTTCCAGATTGATGTGGGCAGCGTCCCCCATCTTAAATCACTGCCATTTGTTCAAAGGGCTCATCATTAAATTCTGTGCTATTATAATTGTATGAGAACGTGCCCTAAACAGGAGAAGAAAAAGCAGTCCTTGCTTAATGCTAGGCTCCATCCTTAGAAGTTAGCTATTAGTCATATGTGCATTTCTCTTCCCAAAGGATGAATAATCAGTTATATTTGCCCTGGGCAAAAAGAAAAGATATACTCAGTGTTCCAAGACCACAGTAATAATTCACGGGAGGAGCTGTTTTTCACTAACACCGAACAAGTGATGATTAAAAACATAAAAATGGTATTCTGGCAGAGGGTCTTTAATTTTGTACTAAAAATCTCAAATTGTTCAGCCAAAAAAATCCACACTGAGACTGGAATAAATGATGTAAACTGGATACATAACCATACATTTTCTTCATTAGCATGACTTCTGTGAGGGATCCTATTCCCTCCCCTTCCGATACTTCCCCAACAGTGACTCTCCCTAAGTTTCACTGACAACTAGGATGAATCCTTCAGTGTTTATATGGGAGTTGTCTCTGGGGTACCTCAGGGCTTTACGTTTGAAAACCTCTTGCCACCTATGGGATCTCCCTCCCAGGGTTCCCAACTACTGCAGTTTGCCTTCCCTTTAGGCACCTACGTGGCACATTTGGGCTTCACTGTCCAGCCCTCTGTATGACAGGAGAATAAGCAAACAGTTTCCTCTTCCACAGGAAAGCTTTGTTCTCTCCTCTTGGTCACACCTCTTAAGGTACTGATACACTGCCACAGTCAGCGAACGTTTAAGCACATTTAACTTTATTAGGTAACTTGAAAACATGGATGTCTCGGGTTATTACTTGTACAAATCTTCTCATGTAATTCAGCTTAGTTATAATATTTCCTGCATCCCTTTAGCAATGGTAATGACCTTTCCTCCCATTCCCCAAAGCCTAACCTCGCAGTTTCTCTTTCTAAACCTCCACCCCCAACTGCCAAACCCCCAACTGCCTTTCAAGGTTGTTCCCCCTCCTTTTAGAATGCCAACTAGCTCCGCCTCCCAGGGAACACCTACCTAACATGGGAGTGATAGGTTAACCCATGATGAACCAGGCATTATTCTGCCACATTTTCCATGAAGCATCTCCCAACTCTTCTTTGGTTTCACCAAAGTATTTCTATTACAGTTGGCTGGGTTTTTATTATTATTTCTGGGTGGGACATTTGATATGTATTACATTTTTCTGGCAAATGTATATCATTAAGGCTGTTCAATACCCTGCAATTTGTTATGTATATATTTGTACATTTGTTTTGTTGCTCTGATCTTTGGTTCTTGCAACATGATAAAATCTTAAATATTGAATTGCGCTGAGTAAAGTGTGACATTTTTGGACCAAATTGCCTTGTAATAACTACAGAGTGGGTTCTTTGGGATAAAGGGAGAATGTAAACTTTCAAGGCCTAGAACACACTGTGTAGGTTTAAGAGCTGTGATGAATGAAAAGGCCCTACTGGATCTTGTTACCCACCATTTGTTTACAACACTTGCCTGCAAGCGCTCCAATTGGAGAACAACCTTTACCAAAGGTGTCATGGGTTATGAAGACACTCGAACTCAGGACGCAAGGGAGAAATGTGCTAAGAGAAAGGCACGCTTGGCAAATCCACAACGTGATCAACTCCCGCGAGGATCCACAATTGGCCTCCACAGTCACTTACGGACTCGACTCATTGTAAAAACCATGTTTATGGAAGAAGAAGAAGAAGAAGAAGAAGAAGAAGAAGAAGAAGAAGAAGAAGAAGAAGAAGAAGAAAAGAGGCTTATAAGGAGAACCTCCAGGAGAATTATACACTAGGTCTCTTTAAAATTACCTTTTATTTTATCATTGATGGTAATACACAACAATATATCATTTTCACAACAAACTTCCTCTATAATATATTTAAAAAATCAATTTCAGATCAGGCCAATTAGTAGATTGCAAAAGAACAAAAAATATATTCACAGGATTCGTTCAGAGAGTATAGCCCACATCATCTGAAATAAGACACAATCAGTTTCTCACTTTCTAGTTGCAAATGCAACTGCATTCACACCCAACATACACCAACACCTTGCTCCTAATCCCATAAGCAGTTATTGCATACTAACTACCATGCAACTCAATTAGTTGTTGTTGTTGTTGTTCAGTCGTTCAGTCATGTCCGACTCTTCGTGACCCCATGGACCAGAGCACGCCAGGCACTCCTGCCTTCCACAGCCTCCGCAGTTTGACCAAACTCATGCCAGTCGCTTCAAGAACACTGTCAAACCATCTCATCCTCTGTCGTCCCCTTCTCCTTGTGCCCCCCATCTTTCCCAACACCAGGGTCTTTTCCAGGGAGTCTTCTCTTCTCATGAGGTGCCCAAGGTATTGGAGCCTCAACTTCAGGATCTGCCCTTCCAGTGAGCACTCAGGGCTGATTTCTTTAAGGTTGGATATGTTTGATCTTTTTGCAGTCCATGGGACTCTCAAGAGTCTCCTCCAGCACCATAATTCAAAAGCATGAATTCGAACCTGTCTAACAAAATGCACATTGCAACCATCAACAATCTATAATAAATATCTGGTCTTTGCAATGCTCAGAATATTTCTCCGAATCTTTTTCAGCTCACCCGTGCCTTTCTTGAACCATAATGGGCCAGAATACCAAATGAAGTCATACTAGCAGTGCTGAATTGAATGAAATCAGTATAAATGCTACACATTTGACTCCTTGGGAATGTTTTTATACAGATGTGCTCGATCATGAAAATACAGTGAAATGTACTAGAGCACAAATACTTCGGGAAACCACTTTTAACCGCCCCCCCCCCGTCATCATTATTGCTGTCCTCCTAATGGTGCAATCAAGTTAGGATTGTTGGGAGCCAATGAAAATGTGAGCAATCCACACAGGGCCCTGTTAGTGTCATGGTGTGCTTTCTTGTGAAGATTACCAAAGCCATCACGATCTAAAGAGTTAGTTGTTTACTTTGCCCATTTTTTAACCCAGCTGCAGCTTTCCTTGCACGCTGTGAGGGCAGAGAATATGAAAAGTGTTTTTACGCTTCAAGCCACAGCAGTAGTTCTCTCGCTCAGCGTCCGAGTAGTTTGTTTCATCAACGTAAGTGTTCTATTTTTCAACAACAGAAAGCCGCCCCCCCCCAAAAAAAGTCAAACAAAGCTACTACTGAATAAATTCACTAGTTGTGATCCCAAGTCATGCATGCTGGAGGAGCGGGAACTATCTGCTGTTGGTGAATTCCATCAAAGTTCAGCATTATTTCACCTCAAACTTTCTGTATATGCAATTGTGACTGATGGGGATTAGAGTCCAATGTCAGGGACTGGGCAGAGGAGGAATGGTGGAGACCGCCTCCCCAGCCTGACCCTTCCAGAAAAAAAATAAGACAGTTTAGATTTACAACAGGGGTTTGAGGGAGGTCACAGCTCAGAGGCAGGTGGGGGGGGGAGTTGGGAAATAATGGGAGAGGAGGATAAGGAAGAGAAGGCACCAGGGGGGTGACAGCTGACAGACACAGTGTCTTTAAAAAACATTCCAGACTGCCTCTCTCCCAGAACCCGGCGAGCCTTAAAAGTAGGAGAGCAAGGAGCTCAAAGACAGAGGGCACTTATCATCACCCATAGGGATGATGAATGAGGTAGTGGGAGAGACAGAGGGTGGAGATTCACTCGGGACAACGCCATTACCCAAGAGGCTGGGTTTTATAACCTCTCTATAAATATTGAATGAAAAGTGAATGGTAAAAACATTCCTTGTCTTTGTATGTTGCTGAGCAACAGGCTGTGGTAGTCGCTGGCAGCAGCCTGACATCCAACAACATCTGGAGAATGTCCTTATCCCCTGGCTTACCTGGCAGCCAGACAGTGTGTCAAGACCAAGTCCAAAATCCAAGGGTCAATCAGCACCCACAAAGTCCACAGTCCGAGATCCAAAATCAAAGACCAAAAGTCAGGAAATGAGATTCAGGGTCAATCCTAGTCCAAAGGCAGGATGCAGTCCAGTGTCAAACCCAAAGTAGAAACCCATGGAGGTCCAGGAATATCCAAGACATGGTCCCTCAACATGGGCAGCTGAACAGACACATCACCTCGGCTCAGCTGCCTTCTTGTACTGGGCCTGCTGATTGCAGCATCTGGGCTTGATGAGGCACATGACCTTCACCTGCTTACTCCAGCTAAGGAGTCACATGCCTCCTTCCCTACCTGGCCAGTTAGTGAACTGGCCTGCAGGCCCTGGCCTGCCTCTGCTTCCTGAAGCGCCCTGCTCGCTGTTCCCTACGTCTCAAGACCCGCCGTATTCGTGGGGATGGGGGCCCTTCCGGTCCTGGCGAGGGGTCCCACTGCTCGACTTTGTGAACAGGCCCCTGTGCCTTCACCATCCTCTGTCACCCTGTGAGTACTACCTACACCAACCTCTCCTTCCCCATCCCCAGCTTGCCCCCGTGTGTTCCAGGCCCAGCTAAACCCCTTGCCAGGATCCACTTCCTCCTTTTTCTCCTCCCTGAAGTCTTGCCAGTTCATGACACACAGCTTCCCCCACCATTGCATATACCTGTGGTACCATATGTTAATGAAGGAGGAATAGGGAACTTAGCACAGGACAGCTTAGGAGACAATACATCTAGGGATGAGTGCCATTAGGGATAATCTTTTTTATTTTCTCTAAACTGTATCATCCCTACTTCATCATTTGTCGTGTGTGTGTGTGTGTGTGTGTGGTCTATTAAAACAGAAGATGCTGCTTTCTATTTCCTTTTGTTGTAAGTCTAGTTTCCTACCCAATGAGAGCCACTTGGAAAATAAACTCTGAGTGTCAGATGTCGGCTGCTCCACAGTGATTTTCTGAACGCAAGCCCTTGCCATTGTAAAATTGCCCTTCCAGCTAAATCGGTTGACATCCTATCGGTATTCAAAACAAAGCAAAACAAAAGTCAGAGAATATGTTTCTGTGTAAGCAAGAAAAAAGAAGACAAAAGAAAAGCCCTTCTGCCGTTTCTCCATCTCACGCAGCAAAACAAAAACAAAAACAAATTGCAATTGTCCAAGCCATATGTCAAGGAATGAAAAGAAAGGAGGTCATGAATGCAGCTGTCTGCGTCACTCTCGGTTCAGCTAGACAGAAGGCATTAAGAATATTTATGGGCTTTTGGGGCAGAGTCGTCTGTAATGCAATTGCAACTCATTTAATTGATAAAACAGGAATGAAAAAAATGCTTGCCTAGACATGACTGCTTAAGCCATATTCCGATTTACTCCATTTGTATCAATACAGGAAGTCAAAGAGGCAAATTGGATTTATGGAGAAATGAAAGATAAACCAATTATGTCAGGAGAAATCCCAGCTGCATGGCATACAGCTCAAGCTCACCCACATTGTTTGTATGTCAGAATATGGGACTGTGTAGTTTTGCTATTCAGTGTGTCTTTTTTTCCTGTGTGTCATTTACAACGTTCCAGGGAGGTTTCTGTGACTAAAATGTGTGATTCATAGAAATATGCCATTTTTAATCGGTTTTAAATAAATACAAAAACAAGAACCATAAAACACTTATCCAGCAGTACATCTGATGGGGTTTGTTTTATCCATGGACTCTAGATGTAAACTTACACATTCAAAGTTCAAACATATTACTTAACGTAACCTCTCCAGTGAGAATATTGAGCAGTTCTCAGTTACCCACAGAGAATTTGGATCTCTTCTTCTCTAGTTTTGATAGCATGGGAGCAAGCAGATACAATGTCAATTTTCTCCTACCTTGATATGGCTTTTTCCAGTGAAGCTTCATACCCCTTTTCTACCACCACTACTGAATTACGTAATTTGGTGTCAATCTCTTACTAAAGAAGCCAAGGACCAGTCCAGCAAGTCAAATGAGCAAGACCATGGCAAGGTTGCTGAAGCAACAGGGGAGCTGTCCAGCTAAGGGTCAAAATAGACAGGACAACAAGCACATAAACATTTCCAGTGCTTTTCTTCTATAAAAAAAGAGAGGTGCTGGAACTCACTCTGAACATCTCCCTGGTTCTCTTATAATGGCGCCGGAATTGAATTCCGGCTGAAAAAAAGCCCTGAATGTATCTGACATATTTCTGTTTTCTTTTAACAATAAAAGTCAGGTAGTGAAACATATCAAGACTGCAGCACACAGGGAGGAATATTTCACCCTTTCCTCTCCTGCCACGGTCCTGGGAGCGTCCATTGCCTTCATGGGGGGGGGGGGAGTACAGCAGAGGAGTCGGGTATTAAACCCCTCTCCCTACATACCACAGTCCTACTTTGTAGCATCTGATATGCACTTAAAATTTACTCTCTGCTTTGACCATTTTTCATGGGGGCGTTGTTCATAAAAGGTGCAAATTAAATACCCTAAGTTTCCCCCCCCCAAAAAAAAACTACCTCTCTGCCTTCTAAGAAGAGCCCTGGTGGATCAGGTGGAAGACCAATATTGTCCTTCATCCTGTTTGTTTGTTTGTTTGTTTGTTTGTTTTTTATAAAAAAAAATATTTTTCAAACAAAAGAAAAATATAAACATAAAGACACTACAGACAATAAAACACTACAAACAACAATAAAAATACAAAAATACAAATATAGTAATAAACATCATATATCCTTAACATCTTTTGTGTGACTTCCTCGCATCCTCACCTTCTGCGTTCACTGAATATCATCATTAGTAATTTCTTAACATTGAACAATCATCTTCTCTATCCTTCATCCTGTTTGACTCCATGGCCAACCAGGTGTCCACAAGAAGGACACGTGTACTAGCACTCTCCAGGGCTTGATTTATTTTATAGTAATCCTACACACTTTACAAGGAGGAGCAGTTCATTGGAATTAGCAAACAGATGGGAGGGCTTTTCCATTCGCCTGAGAACTGAGCCTGGAACTGAGGCTGTTGCTTCTTAGTTACACTGATCATAAATTCATACTCCAACCGTATTGTCAGATCGGTTAATCAGCACACACAGGAGGATCAGGTTCTCTTTCTATGCCACCTCTGCATTGCCGTATTAACAAACAATGCAGCATTTGTAAAGGGCATGCAATTATTAGAGGCCTGAACTGTGTAACAGCCTATTAGTCACATCTACCAAAGCTTTATTTTACACACACACACACACACACACACACACAATTTCTGGAAATGTACAGGTATTTCAACTCCCAAGGGAGAGGGAGAGAACTGTGCCAGCAGGCATCTTAAGCTAGCAAATAATAGTGTCACTGAGTGGTTATAAAATTAATGTGAACCTACCCTAGAAATCCATTTAGTCCTGTCATTATTCTTCCTTTTGAAGTTTTGTTACACAGAAGCAGAAAAATCCATTAGACACAGTGAAATGTTGAAGACAAGTGTGGCACTCAGAACAGCTGGGCAGCATATTTTGGAGAATGTGCTTCCCTTCTTCCCTTTGGTGTCACAGTCCAGCACTCTATACTGCTCACGTATCTAGTAGAATAGAATAGAATAGAATTGTCATTGTCCTCTTGCAGGAAACAACGAAATCCACAGTATTGCTTGCTGCACACTCCCAACAGTGAATATCCAACAGAATTTAGCACTCTGAGAGCTGGGAATGGGGAGTGATATTCTATTATTCACATCCCAGTCTCATTCATATCTAAAGTAGAGGGTGGTTCTAGACTGGCCTACTCCCTGCTGTACTAATTTTCTACTTGTGGCAAATTTTTCAACCACAGTAGGGGTGGAAAAACTGTCCGGATGTTGTTGGACTCCATCCCTAGTCAGCACAGGCAACAGTCAGGGATGATGGGAATTGCAGTCAATCAATATCTGGAGGTTCCCCACCTTCATAAACATTCTGAAATTTGATTCCCCATCTAAAGTGGTTCAGTCCATTCTGCCATGCCAAAACGACACCACCTTATTCCCAATGTAATTTGCTGCATATGTAGATCAGCCTCTCCCTCCTTCCACTGGTGCCAATTTGTCTTATGGCAAGGGGCCAAAACTTCCTAAGCAACATACGGTCGTACCTTGGATCCTGAACACCTTGGTACTAGGATGTTTTGACTCCCGAATGCTGCAAAACAGGAAGTAAGTGTTCTGGTTTGCGAACATTCTTTGGAACCCAAACGTCTGACAGGGCTTCTGATTGGCTGCAGGAGCCTCCTGCAGCCAATCAGAAGCCGTGCTTGGATTTCTGAACGTTTTGGAAGTCGAAAGGACTTCTGGAACGGATTCCGTTCGACTTCCAAGGTACAACTGCTGTAGTACTTCACTTTGGCAAAAACAATGAAATTTCAAGCTCTCCCCCTTCCCACAAAAAAAACAAAACACCAATATACACAAGATGAAACTGAAAATACTCAGAACCAACTATAGCAATCATCCTTTAGATGAAAATGCCATTTGCTTTAACAAGATTTTTATTTGAGAAATGTTGCATAATCGTATATTTCTTCTAAAAATAAAAAAGGTCATGAACTCTCAAGATATTTTATTCTCTTTAAAGTTGTGCTGAATATTCCAAGTGAGTAAGTGTACAAGCAAAAGTCTGCACATGCCTACCTCAGAAGCGAGTCACGTGGAGTACAGTGGGGCTTACTCCCAGGTAAGTGGGTATAGGATGCAGACTAACTCTGTGTTGGATGGTCAGGGATGGAAGTCGAACAGCATTTGGAGGGAACCACATTCTCCTCCGCTGCTTCAGGCAACAGCATTAGCAGAGAGATTTCTGGCAGACAATTTTATGCAATCTTTTACCCCACTATGTCATCTTCCTTGTGTGCATACACAACCCTATGTTTACTGAGGCAAGAAGAATTGTTGGGAGATGACACTCATAAGGAAGAATCAGCACGAAACTAGATTGTTTAATCATGTGTACCAGTTCTCCCCTATAAATCACGCCTGGGAATTTTTAGCACAACCAGACTTGCTTCCAACCTATGCTACAGGCTATTGGTGGGGCCTTTCCAGAGAACAGCCAGTGAGTAGGTTAAAGGATAAGATACCCACCACCTTCGACCTGGCAAATTTTCCTTATAAATGCCATCCCCCCAGCTCTGACATTAGGGTTACAGAATGAACAGGAAGTTGGGTAAACAATTTGTCTTGAACCAAATATTTCTATACTTAAAAGTGAAATGGCTGTTTCTAAAAGTGGGGGGGGGAGGCAATAACACATGTTTTCTGTCAAGCCTAGATGCATAGATGGATTCAACCACGCTAGAAAATGTACCAACGTGTTCTCTACTACTTTAAAATCTGTTTGTTTTTTTAATTGGAATTTTATTTACAACATAATACAAGCCCCCACCCCCAATACACAAATCCACCTTCATTAAACGTGAACATAACATTTGTTGTTGTTGTTCACTCGTTCAGTCGTGTCTGACTCTTCCTGACCCCATGGACCAGAGCACGCCAGGCACGCCTATCCTTCACTGCCTCTCGCAGTTTGGCCAAACTCATGTTAGTAGCTTCAAGAACACTGTCCACCCATCTCATCCTCTGTCGTCCCCTTCTCCTTAAACAACAAAATAAAAGACTTCCTTTATCCTGTATCTGGCCTCCTTATAAACTGTTTCCTTTATGAATAATTATTAAGATTTTTCTAATTATAACTTAAATATCCACAAAGTCTCCTACAGACATTAATCAAAACAAGTCCAGGTATGTATTTTAGGGCACTGTTTTGTGAAGTATTCTCTGCATTTTCCCCATGCTTTTTAAAACTCATGTCTAGTGTGATCTCTAATTGCCTCTGTTCATCTAGCCAGTTCAATATACTCTAACAATTTATCTTGCCATTCCTTTTTTGTTGGCACAGTTTCTTTTTTTTCCAGTTTTTAGCAATTAGGATCCTTGCCGCTCCTGTGGCATAGAGGAATATTTTCTGATCTTCTCTTGCTATACCTGTGTCCATTATCCCTAGTAGAAAAGCTTCTGTATTTTTCGTAAAGTTATACTTAAACATAAAATCTGAAACAGGCAATCTTGGCCGTTCAGAGTTATTGCTCTACCTGCTGCATGTTTCTCTTGCTTTCTTTTCTACCATCTTGTAATTATTTGTGTTCATCTGAACCTGTTGTTTACTTCTTGGCTGACGTTGTAGTGATCTGGATTATTTTTCTCTTCACCGAGGCATTATTCAGAATGAAAAGAAGAAATCTGAACAGCACTGCAACGGGGGACTTTATTTATTTATTTACTTACTTACTTACTTACTTACTTACTTATTTATTTATTTATTGTGGCTCTCTTTATTATATATTCAATAAAATGTGATAATTGCTTGCTTGAGGTGAATTAATTGCTTTTTTCTTCTTCTTCTTCTTGGGAAAGTAATAGTTCTCACTGTGGCAAGCCAACATGTCGCTACCAAATGACCGCTTCATCATGTAATGGAATAAGCAGCAGGAAGAGATGAAGAACGCTGCTGGTAAGGAATCTGTAGCTCTTCAAAGGGCTTTTAAAAAACAAAAAGGCAAAAAAAACCTCATAACCCAAAGGGGGAATCTTTCTTACTATTTAGTTTCCAACAGAAAGTAAGCCTTTGTGAAGGATTGGTTAGCAAAGTCATATTAAAAGTGTTACTTGTGCAATGTGGAACTTTCATACTTAAAAATATTGCCTGTCTTGTCTCTTAAATCCTGTGATATAAGATAGGCCCTCAGTGTCATCTTGAGTATCCCATTGCTGTCCCATATTTGCACATGGCTGCCACAGAGTGCATCCATTAATTACTGGCCAATCTCTTTCTCTCTTGGAAATGCACCTGAGCTGTGTTCCAAAAGCATGGAAAGGTGTATAACAGTTTGTTGGACTGGCTCTTAGTAGAGGGTTTCAAGGACTGATTCACACATCTCTACATTATCCAACAGGACATCACTCTTGGACTTACCATGTGGTTTCTCTCTGTGTGAATTGCCTCTGCTGACTAGAAATGTATTTGCAGCGAAGCGAGCTGCGATTGAAGCCCTGTCTGTGGTGGTTGAGCTGTGCATGAGCAAAATAACAGCTGATAAATGTGTGGTTAAAAGCAACAAAGCTGAACTGAAACATGCATGTCTGAATTCTTACACTGGCAACCCGGAAGGGAGTAAGAGGAATAATGCTACATGTACCTACAAGTGTTTTTTGTATTATACGCAGAGGCACCAACTTGACTGATGGCTCACGTGTGACATCACACATGTGATGTTGGGGCATCATGGAGCCAAACACAGTGGCAGTGAGGCTCCAATGACCGGTGGCCCCTCCTCTCTCATGCTCAGCCTCCTCCTGCTGCTGCCACCACCACTGGCCAGGGAATGCTTCCCCCATCTTTCCATTACAGAAGAGGAGAAGCCACCAAGAAAGAAGATTCCACCTAAACATTAGGAAGAACTTCCTGACAGTAAGAGCTGTTCGACAGTGGAATTTGCTGCCAAGGAGTGTGGTGGAGTCTCCTTCTTTGGAGGTCTTTAAGCGGAGGCTTCACAGCCATCTGTCAGGAATGCTTTGATGCTGTTTCCTGCTTGGCAGGGGGTTGGACTGGATGGCCCTTGTGGTCTCTTCCAACTCTATGATTCTATGATTCTATGACCAGCCACACCAAGTTCAGCTCAGCCTCCTCTGCCCCCTGATTGTTCGGAACATTGGGCAGGTCCGCCCCACCTAAAATATTGTGGCCCCCAAAGAGCTGTGTCCCTAGGAGTTGGCATCACTGATTACACATATGAAGAATTGCAATGGACTCCATAGGAGCTTTCCATAAGGTAATTTAAACAACTTTCCAAGTGTTTACTGGATCAATAACCCATCATCACAGGCTCGGCCAGTTCACATACCCATACATCCAATCCCTGACCAAGGGCGGAACTATTCTTCCACAAGTCTATCATCCTGTACCAATATTTATGATGGGGGGGGGGGGTAAAAAGGTAAAGGACCCCTGGCCGAGGGAGCCAGCGTTTGTCCACAGACAGCTTTCTGGGTCAAGTGACCAGCATGACTAAACCGCTTCTGGTGTGACGGATCAGAAGCACACAGAAATGCAGTTTACCTTACTGCAACAGTAGTACCTATTTACCGTATCTACTTGCACTGGCATGCTTTCAAAATGCTAGGTTGGCAGGAGCTGGGACAGAGCAACAGGAGCTCACCCCGTCATGGGGATTCGAACCACCAACCTTCCGATCAGCAAGCCCAAGAGGCTCAGTGGTTTAGACCACAGTGCCACCCGCATTTTGTCAATTAAAATGGGCCCTGATTAATCACGATATATGTGTGTGTGTGTGTGTGAGAGAGAGAGAGGGGGGAGGGAGGGAGGGAGGGAGGGAGGGAGGGAGGGAGGGAGGGAGAGGGAGAGTCTATAGACAAATCTGTGCTCTGGGAGTCTTTCTAGCAGCAGAGCAGAGTGAAAATGATTGAAATAAACAAACAAATAAACAAACGGGGGGGGAACTGCAGAGGGCAATCTCCATCTTGAAAGAAGCATTCTCCCTTCCCCCCCCAAACAAAGGAGTAATGCCTTCTCCAATTATTCATGCTATTTATTTATTTAGCCATTCCATATCGTGTCTCAAATTCAAATGATTCCCAAAGCAGCTTATAATAAATTACAAACCACAGAATGCATGCAACCCAGCAGCCCTTCATCCCCTGGCTGATGGATGGGGCCAGAGCTCTGTGCCCATGCATGAGCATAAAACATAATCTGCATAATCTAAAAACAACATATGCATCTTGCTTCAGATATACCGGTACTGTTTTTATCTGTATGCAAAAAATATAATCAATAGATTAATCGACTAAAATTCACACAATAAATTAAAATGCTTTTAATCAGGTTGCATCGGAAATGTATCAATTTAGTGAATTTAATTATCTATTGTGCCTCCTCCAAAGCACTCAGAGGGGATAATAAGAAAAATAATGAACTGAAGGATCCAGATTCTGTATATTAGCTTCATTCATCAGTTTGTGTAATTACTGAGGCTTGCGCCTACATATCCAGTAACCAAGATGTCCCCCATTTGCAGAATAACATTTATTCTGTGTCTGACTTCAGACCTTAGCTGAGTTTACTGCATGAATGAATGCCATAGTGCTCCCTTACCATTTCACGGCTCGGGTGTTTGCTGGTCTTAAAATCTTTAACTCAGGGGTCAGCAAACATTTTCAGCCATGGGCTGGTCCACTGTCCCTCAGACCTTGTGGGGGGCCGGACTATATTGGGGGGGGTGAACAAATTCCTATGCCACACAAATAACCCAGAGCTGCATTTTAAATAAAAGCACACATTCTACTCATGTGAAAACACGCTGATTCCCAGACCATCCGTGGGCCGCATTTAGAAGGCGATTGGGTTGCATCCGGCCCCCCGGGCCTTATTTTGGGGACCCCTGCTTTAATTCAACTGAAGCCAGGGTGGGGGAGGGAGTTTCTATTGAGTAGAACCAGCCTAACATACTGATGTTTCAGCAAATGCACCCAGGGTATCTGCATTACAGTAGAAGGAGAAATATCAATGAAGAAAAGAGATTCTTAATCACGCGAGCACAACTTTTGTCTTCTCTTTCCCACTGAGCCAAATCAGTAATTAAGACTATCCAGATGCTACTGTGTCAGAGAAATACTAAAGCAGAAAACATGAAATATCTCTTAATTGTCCGGAGATGATTAGATTTGCAAGAGATGGGCAACACATCTGCCCAGGTAATTTTAAGACACATGTACACACTCCATCCCCAAGTGTATTGATCAGTGTGTTCATGCTCTTCCCTTAAAGTATCATGTTAGATTTGTCTGTTCAGTCTAGTTATTATTAGCATTTGACATCGTGTTGAGAGATTCTATATTTTCCCTATATTTTCCCTTCTGTCTGTTCTAACTCACCAGCTTCAAAACACTTTGTGTCTTCTGGGCTAATGCATACAATCTATCTCATGCTGCAACTAAGAGCAGATTGCATGGGTCAAAATTAAACTGCCCGTTTCTAATGAGATGACGGCTCCCATTTGGGCAATAAACTAGTATTGTGTCCGGGGGGGGGGCAGAATCAATACAAAGTTATGGTCCCTTCCTCTTCATAAAAATAAAAGCGAGAGAAATAGAGAGTTGTGTGGAGGAAATGCTTGTGTTCTTCCTCAGAGACTTATAAAGGCAACTGAGCACATACAGATATAATTAAGGCATTCGGTAAGGCTTTGAGATGCTTAGCAAAAAGAAGCTCAGTACAACATTCAGAATATTTACATACACAAAAGAAAAGCAGCCCTTGCTAAGAGATGGGTCAGAAATTCAGAAATTCATCCCTCGGTGACTTCATCAGCCTGTTTGGCTGATGAATTATTACAGATCAATCATCTTTAGTATCTACTCAGTCTTCAATAAACCCAGTTGAGTTCACACAGTCAGCTGCCAGTCACCAAGTGGTGAGAAGATAAATGGTATACATGCATGTCTGAACTAAACCAAAGTGTGCAGTCTTGGGGCTGACGGTGTTGTCATCAGTATGTTGGTGATACCCAGCTCCATTTCTCTGAAACTTCGGGATAAGGTGTGGACAAGCAGGACCTGAGCCAATGTCTGAGCCGCTCTCTTGTTGGAGAGTAATAATAATAACAGCAACAGCAACATTTGTATGCCGCCCATCTGTTTGGGTTGCCCCAGTCACCATGAGAGGCTTCCAACAAAATATCAAAACACAAAAACCATCAAACATTAAAAAACCTCCCTGTACAGGGCTGCCTTCAGATATCTTTTAAAAGTCAGGTAGATGTTTATTTCCTTGACATCTGATGGGAAGGCGTTCCACAGGGTGGGCACGACTACCGAGAAGGCCCTCTGCCTGGTTCCCTGTAACCTCACTTTTCACAATGAGGGAACCATAAGAAGGCCCTCGGAGCTGGACCTCAGTGTCCGGGCTGAACGACAGGGGTGGAGACGCTTCTTCGGGTATACAGAGTGTTGCCATTGAAACCCCATTCAGAGAAACAAATACTTGTTTTATTTAGTAAAAGCAACAGGTACGACTGAACGACTGAACAACAACAACTAGATACAGTACACATAAAATTATTATTTCTTCTTTCTACTTGAAAGAACCATGTAATATTTGGACTGAACAGTTCATCACAGTCTGTGCAATGCTTTGTTGTTGATGTTTAGTTGTGTCTGACTCTTCGTGACCCCATGGACCAGAGCACTCCAGGCACTCCTGTCTTCCACTGCCTCCTGCAGTTTGGTCAGACTCATGTTGGTAGCTTCGAGAACACTGTCCAACCATCTTGTCCTCTGTTGTCCCCTTCTCCTTGTGCCCTCCATCTTTCATAACATCAGGGGAGTCTTCTCTTCTCATGAGGTGGCCAAAGTATTGGAGCCTCAGCTTCAGGATCTGTCCTTCCAGTGAGCACTCAGGCCTGATTTCCTTAAGAATGGATAGGTTTGATCTTCTTGCAGTCCATGGGACTCTCAGGAGTCTCCTCCAGCACCATAATTCAAAAGCATCAATTCTTTGGCGATCAGCCTTCTTTATGGTCCAGCTCTCACTTCCATACATTACTACTGGGAAAACCATAACTTTAACTATATGGACCTTTGTCGGCAAGTGCAATGCTTAGCTCTCCCCTAATGTCATTAGAACAAATTCTGACAGTAAACACTGTATGCTTATTACAGAGTGATTATTTCAAGTCGCTACCTTTGTTTGGCTGTGTTCCTGGGCCTTTAACAGCTCTACGGCAGGTAGACATTTAATGGATGACACTAATTGCATTGGCACAACTCCATGCCAGGCACACTACACCTGTTGAGCTTCTCCGTGTTATATAACTATTAAAGACACAGGAGCCTTGACAAACAAGGGCTAGGACCATAACTGAACTTCGTGACTAGTCTTCTTGATCGAATACTATGTTTCTGCAGCAAAACTGAAGACAGCAGTAAGAAATATGTGCAGGAAACAGCTCTTCTAGACATATTGCTGTTTTCTGCTCTGTAGTGCGAGCTTATTTTCAAGATGTGACCATTTGCTGTGGTCATATGCAGTATGAACTCTTGCCACTAAACTAAGTGAGGTAATAGACCCTGCATGTTTCTCAACAATGACATAATTGATATTTACTGGGTTACTGCAGTTTATTTTTTTTAAGACAATAAAATCTGATCAGACAATACTGTATATTAATCTATTTGGAATTTTATGCACAGTGATGCTAAAATCGTGTCTTCAGGCTCAATTAAAACCCCTCCAAAGAAACTCCAAGGCGTCAATCCTAAAAGGACTTACTTGGGAAGTTGGCAGTAAGCTCCACTGAAGACAGTGTGACTTGCATCAAAATAAACATGCTGAAGATTACACAGCAATGCCATAGACAATCACACATAGGAAGGTGGAGATTTACAGTGGAGCATCTAAACTGACCAGGGTAGAAGGTTGTGGCGATGGATTTTCCAGAGTTTTTTTCTCCAGGTTGTTGTTGTTTTGAATTACTTCTGCTGACACTAATGGGAAGGAAAATAAGACAGATAAACTACTACTTTTTTGCTTTCCAGGGGTGTGTATCAGGTGTTTTTTTCCCTGCTGTTGCAGTCAGAAGAGCTCTATACAAGGACAAGGCAGAGAGGGGTGCTTATAGCATCCTATGGCCCCCTCAGCCACCATCCCAAGGAGCATAGGATGTTTCACTAATATATTGGTCCCAAAGTGTCGGAATACGTTTCACGGATCCGCCATGGATTCATATTTAATTGGTTATTTTATGGGTTTTTCAAGGTCTACTTTTGGTATATTGCGCGCAAAAGTGAAAGTGAAAGCATGAATGAATAGTGTGATTCACTTACAAGATTAATCCGCCTTTATTTTGTAGATCCGGTCATGTTCAAAGTTGTTAATGAGCGTTAAACTTGCTTCCCGCCCTTTTGGAGGGCAGCAACAGTGATTTTATTGGTTAAGGCATTATTGATGATGTCACGTTTGTTCCCTAATAAAAGGCAGAGGCACCCCGCTTAGGCAGGAGGAGTAGCACGAGACCGCACGTTCTTCTTATGTTCTTTTAGTTGGGTTTTAGTTGAAGTCAAGTTTAGTTTAAGGGGCTAGGAGCGGGCTGGACGGGTTGGATGGGTTTTTCTTTTAGTTAGAGTTAGATCGCGGAAGATCATTCGGTTTAGCCTTAGTTAGGTTTTCTTTAGGTTTAGCCTAGGGCTAGAATTGCGGAAGATATTTCGGTTTTAGTTTATTTAGTTAGCCTCGCGGAAGATCGGGCGCGCAGGGACGTTAAGCTTAGGAGAACTTAGCTTAGGGGACGAGCCTATGCGGGTTCTGCCGAAGCCACTAAAGATACAACCGGTGTCTGTCTTCCTTTGGGGGTTAAAAGGGGAGTAAAGTAAAATTTTTATTTTCTGTAAATTGGTCCGTCTATTCAGAGTCAGGGTATATATTTTATTTCACGAGGCAACTGTTCATTAAAGAAGGCAATTAGAAACTCACACTTCATCGGAGTCATCAATTGGCTTACTCAACATCCTTCAGACTGTGAGGCTTTGGCCGGCGACCGTGCTCAAAAGCACGCGGAACGCTGGCCGCTTTCCCCGCAACTGGTACCTCGTGCATAACCAATCCAAGGCCGTGCACGAGGAGCTCCAGCACCCAAACCCCGACAAGTGGTGCCCCGTGTGAGGCAAAGCGCAGTCGAAAATCGCTTCCACGAAGACTCCGGTTAAAGGCAACATATCGGAAGTGGCTCGGAAACAGACATTGAGAGGTGAGGTATAACGGCCCGGTTTATCCAGGATTTCGTTGCAGTAGCGCGAATCCACCGCTTGCCCAAAGTAGTGTAAATAGAAGTCGCGCGCGTATATTTTGCCCCAAGGGGTCCCCGGGTAGAGCGGCAAGGAGTTTAGTGTAAGCCTACGGGCAGAGTAAGGTCTTCCCTAAAGCCTACGGGTGGGAAGGGTTCTGGCAAAAGCCTACGGGTGCCAGGGTCTGGCAAAAGCCTACGGGTGCCAGGGTTTTCGGTCAAAGCCTACGGGTAGGGCCGGTGTCTCCCGAAAAAGCCTACGGGTGGGAGGGAAAGGTTTTCTGGCTAAAGCCTACGGGTGCCAGGTTTTTCGGTCAAAGCCTACGGGTAGGGCCGGTAGCCCCTAGTAGAAGCCCACGGGTGGGGGCGGAGGTTTTCTGGCTAAAGCCTACGGGTGCCAGGTTTTTCGGTTAAAGCCTACGGGTAGAACCGGTGTCCCCTAGTAGAAGCCTACGGGTGGGGGAGGAAAAGTTTTTGGAAAGTGTTAAAAATGGGCTCCTCACTCTCAACTGCTCAAGTTAAATTTTGTGAAGATTTATTGTACCTTTTGAAAAGAAATGGTCACCCTGTCTCTGAATCAGAAGTAGAGCTTTTAGTTAAAACTATTGGGGAAGTTTGCCCTTGGGTCCCTAAGGAGGGAACGAAAGATCTAGCTTCATGGGAAAGGATCGGGTTAGAATTTATGGCCAACCCGAAAATCGGAATTCCTGTACAATTAGTATGGAGCAAAGTAAGAAACTGCTTTCAACAAATCGCTCCAAGAAATGTTTTGCTTAATGGAACAGTGAATTTGGGAAATACTGCTTTTAATAGTGCCCCTGTGCTGCCGCTTGCGGTTGTGCCATTTTCGGCCCCCTCGCAGCAGCCAGTTCAGGCCCCGTTGTCGTACACGCACTCGCCCTTGTCCAATTTGTCATTGCCAGATTCATTGCCGCCTGTGCCGGTGCAGCAGACGCCGTCGGCCTTTCAAGCCCCGCCGCGGACTGCCCCACCGCCAGTCGCTCAGCAGTCATCGCAGGCCCTTTACCAGCCAGCGATCTCAAGTCAGCAGCAGCCGCGGACCTCGCTCCAAGCAACGGTCCCGCTTCCTCTATCGCAAGCCGCGCTTTTGCCAGCGATCCAGCAGCAGCAGCAGCAAGCAGCTTTTTTGCCAGCAAACCCTGCTGCCCTGCAGGCCGCGCTCAAGCCAGCAGCTCCAGTTTTGCAGCAAGCTGATTTCCAATCAACAGCAATCCAAGCTTCAATGCAAGCAGCTCAACAGCAATTTACCAACCCTTCAGCACCTCCAATACCAATGCAGATTCCAAGACAAGAGCAAAGCCAAACAATGATGATCCAGATGCCAGGACTTGCAGTACAGAGCCAACAACCTTATGCTCCAACTTCAAGTCAGCCATCTTGTCTTCATCCAACTTCAAGTCAGCCATCTTGTCTTCATCCAACTTCAAGTCAGCCATCTTGTCTTCATCCAACTTCAAGTCAGCCATCTTGTCTTCATAGTCAGCCATCTTCAAGGCATCCAGATGTCAAAGACTCTTTAGCACCATCTAGTGGCTCATCATTTGGAAAGCATCAACAAGATTTAAACTCACTGATGCCACCTACAGATCCAACAGCAATGCAACCCATCTGCAGAACCCAAGCTTTGGAAGCAGCTTTGGGACAAATAGACTTTAGTGCTGATCCAATGCACATCTTTCCAGTGATTCGTGCCAATGGAGGACAACCTGCAAGATATCAAGCTATTCCTTTTGAAACACTACGTGAACTACGAAAAGCCATACGCGAAAATGGACTTCAAGCTCCTTATACTAGAAGTTTACTTGAAGGACTGTCCACTAGTAGACTTCTGCCATCTGATTGGAAGTTGATTCTTCGCACCTTCCTGTCGCCTACAGATGCTCTTCTGTGCCTGCAAGAGTGGAAAGAAGTAGCAGCCAGACGTGCAACGCCACTCGCCACAGAAGATATGCTCACAGGATCAGGACATTACTCCAATCTCAATCAACAGCTAGCCATACCTGATGCTGCACTTGTCACCATAGCAGACATCGTGGTCAAAGCTTGGCGCAGATTACCCAATCGCACAGATGCCAGCTCAGTATCAGGATTCGCTGCAGTTAGGCAAGGTCCAAAGGAGCCTTATGGGGACTTCGTGGATCGCCTGATTGTTGCAGTGGAACGCCAGATAGAAGATCGTCATGCCAGAAACATGCTGACAAAACAACTCGCCTTTGAGAATGCTAATGATGACTGCAAGAATGCCCTAACAGCAGTTGCAGCTCGTCCAGATGCCACATTGACTGAGATGCTACGCGTCTGCCAGAATGTTGGTACCCACTCCTACAAAGCACAACTCTTGGCAGCTGCGGTACAGATGCCACGTCAAGACAGCTCTACGCCAGTCAAGAAGTGCTATGGGTGTGGAGGCGATGGGCATTTCCGGTCGCAGTGCACAACAACGCCAAGGCCTTCTGCCAAGCCGCCAGAGAGATGTCCCATCTGTCAGAAAGGATTTCATTGGGCGAATGATTGTCGTTTGAATCCACAAAATACATCACCTACCTCATCTCCAGTTCAGGGAAACGGTTCTGCGGGCCGCGCCCCGGCCCCGGTAAAACAATAGGGTGCAAGTTCAAGAACATCATGAAGGTCAATCATCCCAGAAAAGTGAACAACGCTACTCCTTATCCAGGTCATCAGGAAAAAAGAATGATCCAGAGAGATATCTACTCTCCAGATGTCCAGAGGAAAGATGTGACCTCATCAAGCATTCAGGTTCCAGAGGTTTCATCATCTGCCTTACCTATTCAAAGGGTTCCAGTAGAGAATACAGCATTTAGTCCACCTTCTGCTGACCACCCTTCAGTTCCTGCTGATGTTGATCCTGCTTCACAGCAAGCAATCACAGTCAAGCCTCTGATCGCAGAATTGCCTTCAACGTTGAGAAGACATCCTACTGAGGTCAATCTCGCAGCTCTTGAGCTTTATTCATCTTCAAATCAAGGTCAATCTGTCATTGAAGGACATTTGCCCTTGATGAAACAGCAGTGTTCAAGTTGCAACCCAGCTGATGATCACTTTCCATGTGGCCAAAGAATGCAAGTGAGTGAGCCAGCTCCCTCTTGTGGAAGCTTAAACATCACTCCAGTTAACAATGTCCACACCTTTGTGTCACCTCCAGCTTTTAAGCTCAGCCCACCACAACCAAACAACTATCAGGAACAACAACTTCTACTGCCTCGTGTCAAAGAAGAAGTTCTATCCTGCCAGTTTGATGCACAACTGACTGAATGCCAGCAGGTTCAACAGCATCAGCAACTCTTACCAACGGAAGAACCTCAGGTTTGCCAACTCAACGCCAAGCAGCTTCAGAGTTGCCAACTTCAGCAGTGCAAAAAACCCGAAGCCAAAAAGATGTCTTCAAACACTGCCAACGAAGAACAAGAAGAATCTTCTGTCCCAGGTATACCACTCTTCTTAACAGAGGACTGTTACTTTTCAAATCCATGGTTTGCTCAGCAATTGCCAACATCCATTCGTGGTCCATTCCCAGACACCTCGATTTGCCTTATCCTGCCTAGGATGGATCGCCTCCCTGCCACAGTCACATTGACTGCAGGCCTAGTTCGAATCACAGATTCATCGCAGTTGCTGATTCCAGGATTTTCAACTGTTCCTTGTGTTCTAACAAAAGGCTTGGAAATTGCCAGACTCTATTTGCTTACTTCTACGCCTACAGCTCCTGTAGACTCTTTGCCTCCTCAGACAGCAATGGCGCTAATCAAGATTACACAAGAACGCCCTCATCTCGTCTTAGAAATGGGTGGACGAAAGATCAAGGGTCTTCTTGATACAGGCGCAGATGTCACAGTGATCGCCAGAAAGGATTGGCCTGACCAGTGGGCAACGACTGTCACCCAGGAAGTCTTCGGAGTCGGAGGTTTCGAACCCGCCCACCAGAGCGTGCATCCGATTACCTTCCAGTCAGACTCAGGCTCCATGGTGCAGCTCCGTCCACTTGTTATGGATGTACCTATCACCCTTTGGGGTAGAGACTTATTGTCTAAAGCAAGAACTGTTGTCCATACACATTTTTGATGTGGGCCTTTGCATCAGCGCCAGTACATGCTCTTCCACTCACATGGAAGGAAGGACCCCCTGTGTGGGTCGACCAATGGGCGCTGACGTCAGAAAAGCTCGCTGCAGCAGAGGCCCTAATCAAAGAGCTGCTACACCAGAATCACATGCAACTCTTTACTCTCCATCAGTACCTCATGGATAAAGCTCCACGGTCATTGACTTTAGAGTGTTCCCTTGATAGTCTTCAAACTGTCCCTTGCAGAAAACCTATTGCAAAGTTCTCCTGGAGAGTTTCACTGCTTGGTAAGGTGAATTCTCCTGTCTACAAGTTCTGTTCAGCAGCATCTTCAAGCACTCTCACGCCGTTGAAACTTTCCTTTGTCTCAGTGATCCAATCGTCAACCATGGGACGCTCCTTGCTATGTTCCGTGCTGTCTTTTGCATGGGCATTCTGTTGGCTGGTTTTGAATGGTACTCACCGTGCCTACAGATTGCTGCCATCACTTCTTGCAGCATACCTGTTTCCAACCAAAACCGCAAACCCTTTTCACCTGCTTTCTGTTGCTCTCTACCTGGTTGCAAATATGCTCCGCATCTCCCCAGGTATTCTTCTGAAGCATCTTTTCCTGCATCAACCAAGAACTCTACTACAGGCTCCTCAGGCAGTTCCTCCTTGTGCTCAGAAGTACTGTCTTCCGCAAGGAACTCTTCACCTGAAGATCAAGTCATGTAACCCTGCGTGGTACTTGCCAGCCTGTATCTTCAACGACAACCCCTTGTTGCTTAATCTTCTCAGCGGAGGACCGTCCTTACTTCTGCGGAAAAAACCCCTATTTCCCACACCTGTTTGTGTGTTCAACTCCTTTCTACATTCAAGAAACACGCTGGACAAACTTTGCGTGAAATTCGATACTCCCTTTTCATCGCAAGCCGTGATGTCTAACTCTGGTTGTTAGCTATTCGCTAACTTCTCAACTTCCTGTCAAATGCAGCAATTCTTCAAATGTGCTCAACTAATAGCACCAGTTGAGTTCTGGGCAGCCCCTTGGTCCCTGGCTGCCTAGATTTGTTCCAGTTATTCCCATACCTGCATTCACTAGCAGATCACCCTGATTTGCTTGCTTAACCTCCTTTCTTCTACAGGTATCGTTGTTTCTTCAGAACTCGATGTTTCAGTACTTTCCTGAGCCCCATGAACTTTTCCTGAGTTCCAGGACTATTTCTTCTACATGGTCGTGTGTAGTCGGAGAAGAAGACGACCGGCAACTCATTCATCGTCTTCATCCTCCTCTCCAACACCATTTTGCAGTTCTAAACCTGTCTTGTACTTTATATTGTACTTGTAAAAATTGCATATTTGCCTTTGTATGCTTCTTGAAATACATGTGTTTTCCATATAGCTTGGTAATTAATGATATGGATGTTTATTTACATGAAAACTTTTCTGAAATGGTTTCCATTTAGAGCGTCACAATTTTGATGATATGGAAATGTTTATGTAAGGTCAAAGCATCGTCTTTGTGCAGTTCTAGTCATAGACATATTTATACATATATGTTTTATTTCAATAATCCTAAATCTCCACGTTGTGCTTGCAAAAGTTGTAGTTCAAAATGTGGTAACACTTATATGCCTTATTTGAAATATTTCCTTTGGTCAAAGAATTGGTCATTCTCGGATTTGTTCAAGATATATATGTCAAGTCTGGTGGCGTCCTACCCTTTTGGTACCCCTATTTACTTTAAAGATTCCCCCTCTATATGCTACCTTTTGGCAGTAAACCAGGTTCCCAGCTTTTCCCTTCACTCTGTTTCCTGCTGTTGATGGGAGACCCTTATGTAGTTGGTTTAAATCCCATCTCGTTTCGCTGGAAACCCTTGCGTAGATGGTTTAAATCCTCATCCTGGCTGGGACACCTTTATATAGGTAGCTTAAATCCCCTCTTGTGGCGAAAACCACTTGTACTTAGGTGCCTTAAATCCCCTCTCTGGAATCGGACCCTAGTTCCCCGTTACCTGTGGTCGCTGTGGTAAGTCCAGAATCTAAAGTTCCCTCGATTCTGTAGCCTCAGAGCCACACACCTTTTATGTTTCCTTATCCATTTTCCTTAGTTTCCAAATAAAAATTAAAAAAAATGGGGGAGGGGTCTGGGTAGGCTATGTAGTCCCAGCTCTAGTTATACTTTAATTTTGGGTCCCGGATCGGGACCTCTCTTATGTTTGGGCAGTCGTTATCCGTTATTTTTAATTTTGGACCTGTATCAGGTCCTCTCTTGTGTTTGGGGAGTAATTTGTTGTTTTACGCTGCACGCGAAAGTATATATGCTTATGAGGTGATTGTTGTATTACACTACATATTGAAGTATTTATATATGCCTAGAAGGTTTACAGTGTATCGGATCGATCACTTTTTATGTTCGGCTAGTGGTTTGTTATTTTCATGACTTTATTGCTACATTATTGTACAAGTATTTCCTCCTATGAAGGGGGTGGATGTTGATAGTTTTGCTGGTGTTTATATCACAGTCTTGATGTGGACACTGTCAGCACTGTTGACGCTTTGCCTTTTCATGTCGAGGTTTATATCGAAGCAAATGGTAATGTTTGTGTCAAGATAAATGCTTATGATATCTCTAATTTTTTTTTATATAACTAAAACAAAATTAATTTAATTTAAAACAAAAAAAGAAAGATGATATGTCGGAATACGTTTCACGGATCCGCCATGGATTCATATTTAATTGGTTATTTTATGGGTTTTTCAAGGTCTACTTTTGGTATATTGCGCGCAAAAGTGAAAGTGAAAGCATGAATGAATAGTGTGATTCACTTACAAGATTAATCCGCCTTTATTTTGTAGATCCGGTCATGTTCAAAGTTGTTAATGAGCGTTAAACTTGCTTCCCGCCCTTTTGGAGGGCAGCAACAGTGATTTTATTGGTTAAGGCATTATTGATGATGTCACGTTTGTTCCCTAATAAAAGGCAGAGGCACCCCGCTTAGGCAGGAGGAGTAGCACGAGACCGCACGTTCTTCTTATGTTCTTTTAGTTGGGTTTTAGTTGAAGTCAAGTTTAGTTTAAGGGGCTAGGAGCGGGCTGGACGGGTTGGATGGGTTTTTCTTTTAGTTAGAGTTAGATCGCGGAAGATCATTCGGTTTAGCCTTAGTTAGGTTTTCTTTAGGTTTAGCCTAGGGCTAGAATTGCGGAAGATATTTCGGTTTTAGTTTATTTAGTTAGCCTCGCGGAAGATCGGGCGCGCAGGGACGTTAAGCTTAGGAGAACTTAGCTTAGGGGACGAGCCTATGCGGGTTCTGCCGAAGCCACTAAAGATACAACCGGTGTCTGTCTTCCTTTGGGGGTTAAAAGGGGAGTAAAGTAAAATTTTTATTTTCTGTAAATTGGTCCGTCTATTCAGAGTCAGGGTATATATTTTATTTCACGAGGCAACTGTTCATTAAAGAAGGCAATTAGAAACTCACACTTCATCGGAGTCATCAATTGGCTTACTCAACATCCTTCAGACTGTGAGGCTTTGGCCGGCGACCGTGCTCAAAAGCACGCGGAACGCTGGCCGCTTTCCCCGCAACTGGTACCTCGTGCATAACCAATCCAAGGCCGTGCACGAGGAGCTCCAGCACCCAAACCCCGACAAGTGGTGCCCCGTGTGAGGCAAAGCGCAGTCGAAAATCGCTTCCACGAAGACTCCGGTTAAAGGCAACATATCGGAAGTGGCTCGGAAACAGACATTGAGAGGTGAGGTATAACGGCCCGGTTTATCCAGGATTTCGTTGCAGTAGCGCGAATCCACCGCTTGCCCAAAGTAGTGTAAATAGAAGTCGCGCACGTATATTTTGCCCCAAGGGGTCCCCGGGTAGAGCGGCAAGGAGTTTAGTGTAAGCCTACGGGCAGAGTAAGGTCTTCCCTAAAGCCTACGGGTGGGAAGGGTTCTGGCAAAAGCCTACGGGTGCCAGGGTCTGGCAAAAGCCTACGGGTGCCAGGGTTTTCGGTCAAAGCCTACGGGTAGGGCCGGTGTCTCCCGAAAAAGCCTACGGGTGGGAGGGAAAGGTTTTCTGGCTAAAGCCTACGGGTGCCAGGTTTTTCGGTCAAAGCCTACGGGTAGGGCCGGTAGCCCCTAGTAGAAGCCCACGGGTGGGGGCGGAGGTTTTCTGGCTAAAGCCTACGGGTGCCAGGTTTTTCGGTTAAAGCCTACGGGTAGAACCGGTGTCCCCTAGTAGAAGCCTACGGGTGGGGGAGGAAAAGTTTTTGGAAAGTGTTAAAAATGGGCTCCTCACTCTCAACTGCTCAAGTTAAATTTTGTGAAGATTTATTGTACCTTTTGAAAAGAAATGGTCACCCTGTCTCTGAATCAGAAGTAGAGCTTTTAGTTAAAACTATTGGGGAAGTTTGCCCTTGGGTCCCTAAGGAGGGAACGAAAGATCTAGCTTCATGGGAAAGGATCGGGTTAGAATTTATGGCCAACCCGAAAATCGGAATTCCTGTACAATTAGTATGGAGCAAAGTAAGAAACTGCTTTCAACAAATCGCTCCAAGAAATGTTTTGCTTAATGGAACAGTGAATTTGGGAAATACTGCTTTTAATAGTGCCCCTGTGCTGCCGCTTGCGGTTGTGCCATTTTCGGCCCCCTCGCAGCAGCCAGTTCAGGCCCCGTTGTCGTACACGCACTCGCCCTTGTCCAATTTGTCATTGCCAGATTCATTGCCGCCTGTGCCGGTGCAGCAGACGCCGTCGGCCGCGGACTGCCCCACCGCCAGTCGCTCAGCAGTCATCGCAGGCCCTTTACCAGCCAGCGATCTCAAGTCAGCAGCAGCCGCGGACCTCGCTCCAAGCAACGGTCCCGCTTCCTCTATCGCAAGCCGCGCTTTTGCCAGCGATCCAGCAGCAGCAGCAGCAAGCAGCTTTTTTGCCAGCAAACCCTGCTGCCCTGCAGGCCGCGCTCAAGCCAGCAGCTCCAGTTTTGCAGCAAGCTGATTTCCAATCAACAGCAATCCAAGCTTCAATGCAAGCAGCTCAACAGCAATTTACCAACCCTTCAGCACCTCCAATACCAATGCAGATTCCAAGACAAGAGCAAAGCCAAACAATGATGATCCAGATGCCAGGACTTGCAGTACAGAGCCAACAACCTTATGCTCCAACTTCAAGTCAGCCATCTTGTCTTCATCCAACTTCAAGTCAGCCATCTTGTCTTCATCCAACTTCAAGTCAGCCATCTTGTCTTCATCCAACTTCAAGTCAGCCATCTTGTCTTCATAGTCAGCCATCTTCAAGGCATCCAGATGTCAAAGACTCTTTAGCACCATCTAGTGGCTCATCATTTGGAAAGCATCAACAAGATTTAAACTCACTGATGCCACCTACAGATCCAACAGCAATGCAACCCATCTGCAGAACCCAAGCTTTGGAAGCAGCTTTGGGACAAATAGACTTTAGTGCTGATCCAATGCACATCTTTCCAGTGATTCGTGCCAATGGAGGACAACCTGCAAGATATCAAGCTATTCCTTTTGAAACACTACGTGAACTACGAAAAGCCATACGCGAAAATGGACTTCAAGCTCCTTATACTAGAAGTTTACTTGAAGGACTGTCCACTAGTAGACTTCTGCCATCTGATTGGAAGTTGATTCTTCGCACCTTCCTGTCGCCTACAGATGCTCTTCTGTGCCTGCAAGAGTGGAAAGAAGTAGCAGCCAGACGTGCAACGCCACTCGCCACAGAAGATATGCTCACAGGATCAGGACATTACTCCAATCTCAATCAACAGCTAGCCATACCTGATGCTGCACTTGTCACCATAGCAGACATCGTGGTCAAAGCTTGGCGCAGATTACCCAATCGCACAGATGCCAGCTCAGTATCAGGATTCGCTGCAGTTAGGCAAGGTCCAAAGGAGCCTTATGGGGACTTCGTGGATCGCCTGATTGTTGCAGTGGAACGCCAGATAGAAGATCGTCATGCCAGAAACATGCTGACAAAACAACTCGCCTTTGAGAATGCTAATGATGACTGCAAGAATGCCCTAACAGCAGTTGCAGCTCGTCCAGATGCCACATTGACTGAGATGCTACGCGTCTGCCAGAATGTTGGTACCCACTCCTACAAAGCACAACTCTTGGCAGCTGCGGTACAGATGCCACGTCAAGACAGCTCTACGCCAGTCAAGAAGTGCTATGGGTGTGGAGGCGATGGGCATTTCCGGTCGCAGTGCACAACAACGCCAAGGCCTTCTGCCAAGCCGCCAGAGAGATGTCCCATCTGTCAGAAAGGATTTCATTGGGCGAATGATTGTCGTTTGAATCCACAAAATACATCACCTACCTCATCTCCAGTTCAGGGAAACGGTTCTGCGGGCCGCGCCCCGGCCCCGGTAAAACAATAGGGTGCAAGTTCAAGAACATCATGAAGGTCAATCATCCCAGAAAAGTGAACAACGCTACTCCTTATCCAGGTCATCAGGAAAAAAGAATGATCCAGAGAGATATCTACTCTCCAGATGTCCAGAGGAAAGATGTGACCTCATCAAGCATTCAGGTTCCAGAGGTTTCATCATCTGCCTTACCTATTCAAAGGGTTCCAGTAGAGAATACAGCATTTAGTCCACCTTCTGCTGACCACCCTTCAGTTCCTGCTGATGTTGATCCTGCTTCACAGCAAGCAATCACAGTCAAGCCTCTGATCGCAGAATTGCCTTCAACGTTGAGAAGACATCCTACTGAGGTCAATCTCGCAGCTCTTGAGCTTTATTCATCTTCAAATCAAGGTCAATCTGTCATTGAAGGACATTTGCCCTTGATGAAACAGCAGTGTTCAAGTTGCAACCCAGCTGATGATCACTTTCCATGTGGCCAAAGAATGCAAGTGAGTGAGCCAGCTCCCTCTTGTGGAAGCTTAAACATCACTCCAGTTAACAATGTCCACACCTTTGTGTCACCTCCAGCTTTTAAGCTCAGCCCACCACAACCAAACAACTATCAGGAACAACAACTTCTACTGCCTCGTGTCAAAGAAGAAGTTCTATCCTGCCAGTTTGATGCACAACTGACTGAATGCCAGCAGGTTCAACAGCATCAGCAACTCTTACCAACGGAAGAACCTCAGGTTTGCCAACTCAACGCCAAGCAGCTTCAGAGTTGCCAACTTCAGCAGTGCAAAAAACCCGAAGCCAAAAAGATGTCTTCAAACACTGCCAACGAAGAACAAGAAGAATCTTCTGTCCCAGGTATACCACTCTTCTTAACAGAGGACTGTTACTTTTCAAATCCATGGTTTGCTCAGCAATTGCCAACATCCATTCGTGGTCCATTCCCAGACACCTCGATTTGCCTTATCCTGCCTAGGATGGATCGCCTCCCTGCCACAGTCACATTGACTGCAGGCCTAGTTCGAATCACAGATTCATCGCAGTTGCTGATTCCAGGATTTTCAACTGTTCCTTGTGTTCTAACAAAAGGCTTGGAAATTGCCAGACTCTATTTGCTTACTTCTACGCCTACAGCTCCTGTAGACTCTTTGCCTCCTCAGACAGCAATGGCGCTAATCAAGATTACACAAGAACGCCCTCATCTCGTCTTAGAAATGGGTGGACGAAAGATCAAGGGTCTTCTTGATACAGGCGCAGATGTCACAGTGATCGCCAGAAAGGATTGGCCTGACCAGTGGGCAACGACTGTCACCCAGGAAGTCTTCGGAGTCGGAGGTTTCGAACCCGCCCACCAGAGCGTGCATCCGATTACCTTCCAGTCAGACTCAGGCTCCATGGTGCAGCTCCGTCCACTTGTTATGGATGTACCTATCACCCTTTGGGGTAGAGACTTATTGTCTAAAGCAAGAACTGTTGTCCATACACATTTTTGATGTGGGCCTTTGCATCAGCGCCAGTACATGCTCTTCCACTCACATGGAAGGAAGGACCCCCTGTGTGGGTCGACCAATGGGCGCTGACGTCAGAAAAGCTCGCTGCAGCAGAGGCCCTAATCAAAGAGCTGCTACACCAGAATCACATGCAACTCTTTACTCTCCATCAGTACCTCATGGATAAAGCTCCACGGTCATTGACTTTAGAGTGTTCCCTTGATAGTCTTCAAACTGTCCCTTGCAGAAAACCTATTGCAAAGTTCTCCTGGAGAGTTTCACTGCTTGGTAAGGTGAATTCTCCTGTCTACAAGTTCTGTTCAGCAGCATCTTCAAGCACTCTCACGCCGTTGAAACTTTCCTTTGTCTCAGTGATCCAATCGTCAACCATGGGACGCTCCTTGCTATGTTCCGTGCTGTCTTTTGCATGGGCATTCTGTTGGCTGGTTTTGAATGGTACTCACCGTGCCTACAGATTGCTGCCATCACTTCTTGCAGCATACCTGTTTCCAACCAAAACCGCAAACCCTTTTCACCTGCTTTCTGTTGCTCTCTACCTGGTTGCAAATATGCTCCGCATCTCCCCAGGTATTCTTCTGAAGCATCTTTTCCTGCATCAACCAAGAACTCTACTACAGGCTCCTCAGGCAGTTCCTCCTTGTGCTCAGAAGTACTGTCTTCCGCAAGGAACTCTTCACCTGAAGATCAAGTCATGTAACCCTGCGTGGTACTTGCCAGCCTGTATCTTCAACGACAACCCCTTGTTGCTTAATCTTCTCAGCGGAGGACCGTCCTTACTTCTGCGGAAAAAACCCCTATTTCCCACACCTGTTTGTGTGTTCAACTCCTTTCTACATTCAAGAAACACGCTGGACAAACTTTGCGTGAAATTCGATACTCCCTTTTCATCGCAAGCCGTGATGTCTAACTCTGGTTGTTAGCTATTCGCTAACTTCTCAACTTCCTGTCAAATGCAGCAATTCTTCAAATGTGCTCAACTAATAGCACCAGTTGAGTTCTGGGCAGCCCCTTGGTCCCTGGCTGCCTAGATTTGTTCCAGTTATTCCCATACCTGCATTCACTAGCAGATCACCCTGATTTGCTTGCTTAACCTCCTTTCTTCTACAGGTATCGTTGTTTCTTCAGAACTCGATGTTTCAGTACTTTCCTGAGCCCCATGAACTTTTCCTGAGTTCCAGGACTATTTCTTCTACATGGTCGTGTGTAGTCGGAGAAGAAGACGACCGGCAACTCATTCATCGTCTTCATCCTCCTCTCCAACACCATTTTGCAGTTCTAAACCTGTCTTGTACTTTATATTGTACTTGTAAAAATTGCATATTTGCCTTTGTATGCTTCTTGAAATACATGTGTTTTCCATATAGCTTGGTAATTAATGATATGGATGTTTATTTACATGAAAACTTTTCTGAAATGGTTTCCATTTAGAGCGTCACAATTTTGATGATATGGAAATGTTTATGTAAGGTCAAAGCATCGTCTTTGTGCAGTTCTAGTCATAGACATATTTATACATATATGTTTTATTTCAATAATCCTAAATCTCCACGTTGTGCTTGCAAAAGTTGTAGTTCAAAATGTGGTAACACTTATATGCCTTATTTGAAATATTTCCTTTGGTCAAAGAATTGGTCATTCTCGGATTTGTTCAAGATATATATGTCAAGTCTGGTGGCGTCCTACCCTTTTGGTACCCCTATTTACTTTAAAGATTCCCCCTCTATATGCTACCTTTTGGCAGTAAACCAGGTTCCCAGCTTTTCCCTTCACTCTGTTTCCTGCTGTTGATGGGAGACCCTTATGTAGTTGGTTTAAATCCCATCTCGTTTCGCTGGAAACCCTTGCGTAGATGGTTTAAATCCTCATCCTGGCTGGGACACCTTTATATAGGTAGCTTAAATCCCCTCTTGTGGCGAAAACCACTTGTACTTAGGTGCCTTAAATCCCCTCTCTGGAATCGGACCCTAGTTCCCCGTTACCTGTGGTCGCTGTGGTAAGTCCAGAATCTAAAGTTCCCTCGATTCTGTAGCCTCAGAGCCACACACCTTTTATGTTTCCTTATCCATTTTCCTTAGTTTCCAAATAAAAATTAAAAAAATGGGGGAGGGGTCTGGGTAGGCTATGTAGTCCCAGCTCTAGTTATACTTTAATTTTGGGTCCCGGATCGGGACCTCTCTTATGTTTGGGCAGTCGTTATCCGTTATTTTAATTTTGGACCTGTATCAGGTCCTCTCTTGTGTTTGGGGAGTAATTTGTTGTTTTACGCTGCACGCGAAAGTATATATGCTTATGAGGTGATTGTTGTATTACACTACATATTGAAGTATTTATATATGCCTAGAAGGTTTACAGTGTATCGGATCGATCACTTTTTATGTTCGGCTAGTGGTTTGTTATTTTCATGACTTTATTGCTACATTAT
This sequence comes from Lacerta agilis, assembly GCF_009819535.1. Taxonomy (NCBI): domain Eukaryota; kingdom Metazoa; phylum Chordata; class Lepidosauria; order Squamata; family Lacertidae; genus Lacerta; species Lacerta agilis. The sequence goes on from NC_046315.1 coordinate 75,224,150, forward strand.
TGTACAAGTATTTCCTCCTATGAAGGGGGTGGATGTTGATAGTTTTGCTGGTGTTTATATCACAGTCTTGATGTGGACACTGTCAGCACTGTTGACGCTTTGCCTTTTCATGTCGAGGTTTATATCGAAGCAAATGGTAATGTTTGTGTCAAGATAAATGCTTATGATATCTCTAATTTTTTTTTATATAACTAAAACAAAATTAATTTAATTTAAAACAAAAAAAGAAAGATGATATGTCGGAATACGTTTCACGGATCCGCCATGGATTCATATTTAATTGGTTATTTTATGGGTTTTTCAAGGTCTACTTTTGGTATATTGCGCGCAAAAGTGAAAGTGAAAGCATGAATGAATAGTGTGATTCACTTACAAGATTAATCCGCCTTTATTTTGTAGATCCGGTCATGTTCAAAGTTGTTAATGAGCGTTAAACTTGCTTCCCGCCCTTTTGGAGGGCAGCAACAGTGATTTTATTGGTTAAGGCATTATTGATGATGTCACGTTTGTTCCCTAATAAAAGGCAGAGGCACCCCGCTTAGGCAGGAGGAGTAGCACGAGACCGCACGTTCTTCTTATGTTCTTTTAGTTGGGTTTTAGTTGAAGTCAAGTTTAGTTTAAGGGGCTAGGAGCGGGCTGGACGGGTTGGATGGGTTTTTCTTTTAGTTAGAGTTAGATCGCGGAAGATCATTCGGTTTAGCCTTAGTTAGGTTTTCTTTAGGTTTAGCCTAGGGCTAGAATTGCGGAAGATATTTCGGTTTTAGTTTATTTAGTTAGCCTCGCGGAAGATCGGGCGCGCAGGGACGTTAAGCTTAGGAGAACTTAGCTTAGGGGACGAGCCTATGCGGGTTCTGCCGAAGCCACTAAAGATACAACCGGTGTCTGTCTTCCTTTGGGGGTTAAAAGGGGAGTAAAGTAAAATTTTTATTTTCTGTAAATTGGTCCGTCTATTCAGAGTCAGGGTATATATTTTATTTCACGAGGCAACTGTTCATTAAAGAAGGCAATTAGAAACTCACACTTCATCGGAGTCATCAATTGGCTTACTCAACATCCTTCAGACTGTGAGGCTTTGGCCGGCGACCGTGCTCAAAAGCACGCGGAACGCTGGCCGCTTTCCCCGCAACTGGTACCTCGTGCATAACCAATCCAAGGCCGTGCACGAGGAGCTCCAGCACCCAAACCCCGACACCAAAGGTAGAATCAGGAATTTCCAGAGGATTTTCCACGTTTTTCTGGAAAGGTTTCAGTACCTTTGACAAGCAGAAATTCAGTAAGTGAAGCTTTTCCTGAGACACAGCTGTTTTTATTTATTGTATGGCCACTACACAGTTAAATATTTTTTACTCAGTAACTGACTAGTCACATTTTCATGGGGAATGAAACGCTTCTGAAGCATAAAGTACTCTTCCTTTTAAAAAAAATTATGCTGTAGGGAGGTTTGCAGAGGCATTTCCTTCTGTTGACAGAGAAATGAGAATACCTCGTTTAAGATAGTTACCATTTTCATACCCATTTTTTCTAGAAAAAGAGGTGCCAGAACTCACCAAGAATGCCTTCCTTGCTCTCTAAGAATGGCAATGGCACCCACTTGAGAAGAACCGTTTTCCAACTCTATCCATTCCTTTAACCAGCAAAGACAAGATGCCTCAGAATATAATTTCAGATCTGGTAAGGAGAATCTACCTCTTTCTTTGGCATCTGTCAATAATTTATACTTTATTCTTGGTTTCTCCCCCAGAAGAACCTAGTAATATCCTTCTGCCATTCTTTAACGCATCTTGTATTGCTGATCACTGGTATTGTTTGAAACAGAAATACCATCTGTGTGACAGCTTTTCAACACACTGGAATTTCCCTATTTTTATGGATCATATAGGACAGGCAGAAATTTCTGGATTACAAGAGAATTATGTAACAAACTGTTATCTTCCAGTTGGAGAGAAAAGGAAAAAAGCGGGAAATACAATTAGAAATTGAATCACACCAAACAATTTGATTCACTGAGACTTGTTACTGGGACTCATTAGAGATGATGATGATAATTGGTTCTAAAAATTATCTCTTATTTTCCAGGAATTGGGCAGTGAGAGAACAAAGAGAGAAAATATATACCATATATTCATTAAAACTGAAAAGGTCTTCTTTGTACAATTTATTTTTACAGCCCTTTAGTATCAATGAAAAATACTGTGTGAAAATCAATGGCAGTGTATTAACTTATAAACACAAACTGGCAATCTTCCAACTTCTGTGCAAGATGAATGAGATCATCTCCAAATTGGTTCTTTCTATGCACTCTGAAGAAGTGGGAGGGGAAACTGCATAAAAGCAGAGAAACCTGGAGCAGGGGAGAAATTAAAAATAAAGAATCAATGTAAATTTAATATCATTCACTAATGCGATTTGCATTACCCACGCCAAAATATTCATCAGCTAAAGTAGCAGCCATTAGGTAGAACCCTAACCTTCACTGCCTGGATGTAACTTTTAATATTCAGGGAGCACAGAGGCATTCTAAGGGCACATGCACGTACCTCAGGGACAATCTACGTACTCGTAAAATATAGTTAATGTGGAAATCGTTTGAAACAAAACAATGCCTGGTTTTCTCAGGCAATACTGCAGAATCTATGTAGGCCTACCCCACTGGGAGATTTCTTAATCATGCCCAGAACAAAACCAAGGAGGGGTTTTTCAATCAAAGAAGAAGGTTTTAAATAATCTATTACAAAACAAGCTTGATTATCCCATTTGTCTACATGACTAGGTGAAGGCAGTAGATTTTCTGTTACTCGCATTGATTTGGGGCTTGTGCACACTCTAAATTGCACAGAGATGCAGCTTTTCACTTTATCTTCCTCCTTTGCTAATCTCCTTGAAGCTCTAGCGTACACACTGGGATCATGGCACCTTTAGATCAAAGCTCATGTTTGGAGCTTTTGTCGACACCATTAAGTAATTCAATTTAGCAGCAGTCTTGTAGAAAGAAAGTATATTGTTCACAGAAAGCATACGTGGTTGTTTCATTAAGAGTGAAAGGTCAAGCTCCCACCACCTTGCTAGTATGATATCCCATATCCCCTGGCAGCTAAAGACATAGGGACAAGGGAACAGGAACCGCAGAAGACCTGTCCTTGCCTCTCTCAGCTTTCTTTGCATCGTGTTTTGGCTTAAAAAAGAGAACACCACCACCCTAGAATTGGACTATTAATCAGGGAAAGGAGATGTGAATTGCACAACCTACTCAAGGTACAGTATCTGCGGGTACAAATCATATTCACAGAATGGCCGTGGGCTAATTAACATATCTCATCATCATCATCATGTAACAGAAATAATACTGCCCTCATCAAAGTTTTGTTGTTAGAATGAATGACAAAGAGATTTTACCAAATTTAGCATGTTAATATTATACACTGTTTTCACTTGAGGAGCTGTGTGTTATTGTGCATCATGTATTTAGTATATTGTTGTGTGAAATAGCTGTGCAATATTTGCATTTTTTTAAAAAAAATATCTTTGTCATTCATTCTAACAACAAAACTTTGATGAGGGCAGTATTATTTCTGTTACATGGATGGGAGTGATGATGATGAGATTTATTTATTTATTTATTTATTAAAAAGTAGTTACTAAATCTATATAACTAAATTCAAAACAAACAAGAAACAATATTTTTCTCCTGTTCATTCTCACAGCTTCAGAATTTCCGTAGCAAATGCTGTGAGCCATTTTGCTTCACAAGGCTTCACAAGGCTCCTCCTGTTTTCTTTGTCTTTTGTTTTAAAAACAACCTCATTTTAAAAGGAGAAATTATGCTGCATGGGGGATAAAAGAGATAAAAAGGGTGTACCTAAAATAATTCTTGCCCCCACCACTAAGACCAGTACATTTTTGCGCTGTTTGAAAAACACTGAAGATGACCCTAAATCAGATTAAGTGCTAGCTCTTCTTCTCTTCTGGACATATCTCAGAATACTGGCAGATTCCAATCACAGTGATTGAATCATTTTTACTCCAGGGAGTTCGTTCACATAATGCCCAAGTGAGTCATGACTCCTAATTCCTTTAAAAAGGGCCAGGAGACCCACAATGTTAATTACATTATTGCACTGAGTAGAGGAATAACTAATGGAATCAGACCAGGAGGACGTATTTCAAGCTGCAGTCTACGTTTGATGTAGCAGAATGTTATGTCCTTGCTTGAGAGGTTTTTGTTTTCGGCCTACAAAAGCCCAGTTTGTAAAAACTGCCATCATGCTGCACAGTGATCCACCTTCTAAGAGCAGTTGTGTAACTTAGATCAGTGGTTATTCAACCTTAATGGAACTCCCACATGTTGCAAAGGATTCTGGGGCATAGTCTAAAGCAGAGACAGACAGACTTCAGGCTCATCAGTTCCACTTTGATTATTTTTTTTTATTAGAACCCCCAAAATTTACCAGCCAGAGGCAAGCAAGATACTGTTAGTATTAAAGAACAGGGTGTCGGTGTACTCGTTCTGAGCTTTTAAAAAAAAATGTTTTCAGTACCAGAACTGAAATAAGCTCACATTCCTTTCACTCAAAATTCCTCTTCTGGTTGACTTTCTTCAATACAGCAGCCTAAAAAGTTATTTTGGTATTGCTACTTTTAAGCAACTAGGAATCAGAAAGCCTTATCCATTTACTACAAATTAGCTGGAGGTCTATCAATAGAGCCCGGTCTACCTTCTGGCAGGGTTGGCTAAGGTCTATCAGTTTACATTTCTTTCCTTTTCCCAATCTTAAATTCAGTATGCCCCTTTTCCACAGGTGGGGGAGGGGGTAAGTCTACATGAAAATTTGTGTGCACTTCTTCGCACATTTCCCTTAATAAACACTTTTTAATGTAACTTTGCCTAAAATATACATTTTTGCAAGCATTTTCCCCTACTATAATGCATATTTATGTTATTTTCATTGATATACACAGTTTTTGTGCACATTTTTTGCTGAAGATATTTATTTTTCTTGGAGAATTACATAGCAAAATTCAAAGACATGGGAATTGCAAAAGACAGCTGTGTTTCATTTCACATACTACCTGCAGAAGTGTGAATTAGGTAGTATGCAAATCAAAGGAATTTTTCGCCATATCCTGACTTTATTCCCCCTCCTGTTCAACCCACATAGTTAGTTCATGCGCAAAGGTGGCTAAACAGTTCAACAGACAGTGAGTCTTAGATCACACTCCACACTCCTGCTTTTATGTGAACTTGTTGACCACAGCTGCTCTTTCCATTGAGGAATCCCAAAACATGGCATGGGGTTGAGGATAGATTTGATCCAGTTTGCATATAAAGGCAAACATCCCAAATCTGCACTTCAAAAAACAGTATACAAACCAAAGCATGGCCATCTTTCCAAATTCGCACTCTCCCAATTTTTGCAATACAATTTTTCGGACAAGTAGTGCATTAAAAAATGCATATACTGTGGTAAATTGTGCTTTAAAATCCATATAGTAATGAAAATAGCATGCATTAGATTAGAAAATTTGCTTTGCAAAAAAATATGTACAGTAGTATATTAGGCAAATTTGCATTAAAAAATGAGTACATTAGGAGAAATGTGCACTAAAATGTTGATGAATTTTCATGAAAACTTTAAAAACAAAATTTGAAAATGGATGCAGAAATGTGGAGAACTGAACTAAAGATTGGGAAAAGGAGAAACTGAAATTGGCAGATTCTTCCATCCCTACACGTCCAAGGAACCAAACTTTGAAAGAAACACACTTTGAAAGTAACTGAGGTTCACCAAGGTATGAACTGGATGTCATATGGAATGTTGGCCTGCACTCTTTGGATGATGTTTTTCTCAATGAACGTGCATGACAGGACGTTAGAAATTTCCCTTGATCGTGACTGATATGTCTGGTAAAACAGACGCAAGCGATGCTCTTCATTATTCATACAGACAAATGGCAGACTTTACGGCATTCATCAAATAGAAAAATCAAGCCAGACAGATTTCTATGCTAGCACAGGGCATAAGGGAACAGGATTAGCTCACAGAAACATAAGCTAGAAAAAAAAGTAGCTGCGTGGTCTTCCCCCCAAAAAGCAACCAGTTACCCTAGGAAAATGGTTTGTCCTCGAGACTTTCCATAGCAGGTGTTTTGAGAAAATATGTCCCTTTGAGAGGCCTGCTTCTGAAGAGTATTACTGCTCCTCCAGATGGCTCTGTTTGTCTCTCTCTCTCTTTTCATCATTCATATTCCCTATCATTAAAATCGACATTTTAGATCCTTGTAACTCTTAGCAAATGAGTTTGCATTTGATTGCATTCCGAAGTTAGCTTTTGATTTCATGCTTCTCTTACAAGTGCAGTTGTATAGATCCAGGACACACATTATGTAATGTTAAATAAGCCCACAGCTTTTGTTAGATGGGATTCATAAGCAGTTCTATATTATATAGATATCCAGTCCAACACTGCCTGTGTTTATATAGGTAACGTAGATGCACATGTCTAAATAATAGGACTCCTTATTTCCAAGAAAGCATGTATATCATTGCAGCCTTAAACTTCCAGTCCTTTACAGGCTTAAAAGTGGATTCAGCAAACCAACATGTGGCCACATTCAAAGGGGCAGTAGCACACATAGGACACCCAACAGTTTCTGCATTGGTTATGCAAATCCTATCCTTTATTTTAATTCACCAGCATTGCTTTTGCACCTTTAACAGCAGCCTGGCAGGCAATAAACAAAACAAAGGAAGAAAGATCTTCCTAGCATGGAAATATAATGGTGAGAAATGTTTAGCCTGCTTAAATTTTTATCAAGCTGTTTTTAAAGACAGCAACCAGTTTTTGGGGGGGACGGGGGTTAAGACCAAGTAGCTGGTCCTGTGACAGGGACGCGGGTGGCACTGTGGTCTAAACCACTGAGCCTCTTGGGCTTGCCGATCAGAAGGTCAGCGGTTCGAATCCCCGCGACAGGGTGAGCTCCCATTGCTCGATCCCTGCTCCTGCCAACCCAACACTTCGAAAGCACACCAAAAAGTACAAGTAGATAAATAGGTACCACTCCAGCGGGAAGGTAAACGGCGTTTCCATGCGCTGCTCTGGTTTCAGTGTTCCGTTGCACCAGAAGCAGTTTAAGTCATGCTGGCCACATGACCTGGAAAAACTGTCTGTGGACAAACGCCGGCTCCCTCGGCCTGTAAAGTGAGAAGAGTGCCGCAACCCCAGAGTCATCTGCGACTGGACTTAACTGTCAAGGGTCCTTTACCTTTACCTTTAGCTGGTCCTGTAAGCATCTCACTACATCTTTCCCCTACTCCAAGTCAGCCTAGTCCCAGCTATATACCCCTTTCAAAATGTAGTCTCTCTTCAGTTTAAAAAGCAAATCTGATAATTACCATCCCAGCTTGATCCAAAGTTCTTATGCCCTTCTAGACAATTTTATAGGGGATCAATCTTTCAATCCCTATCAGCCATGATATCTAAATGGAGCATCCATTAATCTTGAGGACAAACACGCAATGTTCAAACTGGCATTAAGATTGCTACAGGTGAAAATTCAAAGTCCTAAACCAGCAATCATTAAAATGTGTATTAGAGAGCAAGCCCCAATGAGTTCAATAAGACTTACATGGAATTAAACATGCTTAGGGTAGCATTGTAACATGCACTTAGACTGCACCAACCTTTACAAAAGAAAACCAATTATTCTTCCTTGCTTCCAGAAAGGGGGCACATCAACCAATTATTGTCAATTAATTTTCCACCAATGCTACTGAGTATTGAAAGTCATATAGTACTTGTTTGTATAATTAGAAAATGTGCAATCATTAAACAAATGGAAATATTGGCTGCATCTTTACTACATGCTCTGCTCTAAATAAGGTTTACTGTCTTGATGTAGCGAAATTGCTTGTAAGTTCCAGTCTACTGAAGCAAGGCTCCTCTAACTAGACAATCTGTCACTGAGTGATCTTTATTTTGACAGTTGCAGACAATGATTTCATCACGTCTAGCATACAAGGCCCTGTTTTGATCATGAAGGAATTCTAATATTGTGTATCCTGAGGGGTGTGTGGGGAAAACCCTTTCAGTCACATGTATCTCTCAGTTTTCTGTTTGCCCCAAAGCATAATATAGTAGTTAAAATATAATATAGAAAACAATCAGGATTTAATTCGCAAAGTTGAGGGTGGGGGGTGGAGAAAGAGATGTTAAATGTTAAATTATCGATCCAGTGTTTCACTCAAGATTTTGTTTCAGAGGATGCAAAATTCTTACTGTGAAGTTCATCAAGAGTTTTGCGAATCCCAATCTCTGCCTGAGCAGTCCAAGAGAAACACAAAGCAAATGAGTATCAGAGTATCAGAAGGTATCAGAGTCCAATTCGCTGTTAATGCTATCCAACTTCTGCTTTAAAAAGCCTAGGAAAAAATTCGCCATCCTTCTGGGACAGTCTTTCCGCTATTGGCTCATAATCTCAGTAAGTTCTTCCTAATGCTTAGTTCAAATATTTCTTTCTTGTAATTTGAACCCATTTGGTTCAGATCCTTCTCCCTGGATAAAGAGAAAATAAAGCAGTACCATTGCTTCTCGTAATCTGGACACTATGCTTTCATCGAACCAACCTAGAAGTGCAGTAACTCCATATTTGGCACTGTATCACACTGCTGCCTCATGTTTCCTGACTGCTAAAACCTCTAGATCATTTTCACACGCAGTGCTGTCCAGTCAGGTGGCACCCACCTTCCAGTTATGATCTGACCCTTCCTATCTAAAGGCAGAACTTTACGTTTGTCTCTATTTGTTTGTCAGTTTTGGCCAAGTTCTCCATCCTTTCAAGTTCAGGATTAGATATCCCATCCAGTTTGGTGTTGTCTGAGGATTTGGCAAGCCTCCCCTCCCTTCCTGGAAACCCAGCCAGATGGGCGGGGTATAAATAATAAATTATTATTATAATTATTAAAAATAATTTATAAAGCTATTAAACAGCATTCAGTTCATGAGTTGAGGTTAGAACCCTGCAGCACCCTTGATATCCCTTCTCTCCAGGTTGATGAGGAGCCATTAAATATCACTTTGGGTAAGGTTTCTAAATGTACACAGGCTGACTGCATCAAGATCTGTTCTAGAACCTTTCCAGGCATTGATGTCAAGCTGACCTGGTTCCTCTCATTTTCCCTTTTTTTTAAAGAATGGGACAACCTTTTACCCAACAGATGCTAACAATGCTAAATACTAGCTTCTGAGTTCAAAAGGATTTTTAATCACAGTAGATGTTGAGAAGAAGTAACAAAACCAAAAGGAGATGGGGCAGCGAATAGATATTTTTTAGCCATGTCCTGTTGACAATATGTCTATTAGGAACATAGTAAACCAGTATTGTCCACTCTAGCTGGTGGTTACTGTCCAGGGACCCAGGAAGAGGTCTTTTCTCTGGAGATACCAAGGCTGAACTCAGGACCTCCTTCATGCAAGGCATATGTCCTACCACAGAACTATGTCCCCCTGCTGATTTGTTGTTCTAAAAGGGAGAAAGTGAAATCCCACAAGAGCAGCAAACTGGAGAGTAGAAGTGGCAGTCAAGGAGAGGGCTAAGAACCACCTCCCATTCTTCATATTGCCTCCTCCTGCCTTTTGCTGAAAAGAAAAAGGAATTCAAGACTCATTTTACACACTTTTGCATCTAATATGCAGTTATGCCCTTTATTTACTATAGGGGACACCAAATTTATCTGTCCAATAAGAACGCATGAAATAGTGTGGAATAAATGTTAAAAATACAATGTTATTGAATCCCCCCACTATTCAAATTTTGATTGCTTTTTGCTGTATTGATAGACCAGTCGTCTATAACGATACCATGAACTACTGCTGCTTTGTTCTTTGTTGGCTAATAACATTAAATAAAGAGAGAGTTAGGTTGTGTTTGTCATAAAAGTGAGCCAACCAAATTGCCATTGTTCTCTCAATATAGTATCAAATCCTCAGCAGAGACAGTTGAGACATGAGGAGTTTTTACAAAATTGTGGACTGAAACTCTTCCTCCCATGCACCAAGATATTCCCAACACCTTCCATTCCGGCCCATGCCAATATATACATTTTTGAAGTAACAATTAATAAAAACTCTATACTCTGTATTCCTGAGGCCTTTTCTGAATTTGTGCCAGAAGAGCTATTAGACATGATTAAATGCTATATATATATATATATATATATATATATATATATATATATATATATAAAATCTCCTCTGGAGAACGAGAGAGAGAGAGAGATGCCTTCTCGCCCACAACCCATCAACAATAATGAATGATCGGCACAGCTCATGACAAGGACTATAATAGAAGACTATGGCAAAGTCAGGAATAGGAATACTTCAGAGTAATTCACTCAGCTACATGAGACAGAGACAAGTCTTATTATTTTTCACATAGCTGTGCTGTCAGTGGGGGGTTGGTGGAATCCAACAAAGTGTCCTTTATTTTACGAGCTGACTTCATTTCAGCCTAAAGAGAAGGAACAGTGAATTAATAAGCTTTTTATATTATTTTAAAATGTTTTCTTAACAGGATAGAAAGCAGCATTAGGAGGCCGGGCAACTGATTCTCTGCGATGCAAATATTTATTAGCAATGGAATTGCAGTCGTACCTTGGAAGTCGAACGGAATCCATTCTGGAAGTCCGTTTGGCTTCTAAAACGTTTGGAAACCAAAGCGCGGTTTCTGATTGGCTGCAGGAAGCTCCCGCAAACAATCAGAAGCCGCACCAGATGTTTGGCTTCTGGAAATCGTTCGCAAACCGGAACAATCACTTCCGGGTTTCGATCATTCGGGAGCAAGATTAAAGTCCATGGGAAACATTAATGCATTGAGGAATGGCTGAGTTGTTGGAGCAAGAGTTATTATTAATAGCATGATGTTGGTACGATTCACACATATTTTTAATGTTGAGGTAAAGTCACCACAAGGAGATTTTTCCTTATCCCTTTCTCATTAAAATACCCTACAGGGTGACCCAAGAACATCTAAAAGGCTCATGAAATGCTAAATACTGTCACTACTTGAAGTTGCATCATTCCCTTTAATATCGAACTCAAAGAGGGTGTGCCAAAAGAAATGGAGCCAAAGGGGGAGTGATGGAAAACAGTACATATTTTCATTGTACTTTTTATTTTATTTTATCAACTTTTCTGGTAACACTATTTGGTGTTGAAATAAATATTTTGTTTGCATTTGTAGCCCATTTCAACAATTCAGTGTACGATTTGCGTGCATGATTGACCCCTGTCGTGCAAGAAGACCCAAACACAATCACACATTTTGTTGAATGCACACTGATGTAAATGTTCATAATTGGATTTTTTTTTTAAAAAAAAAAAAACCAACTACAACACAAACTCGCTAATCATTTCATTAATGTCATGTGTAGTTAGGCCCTCCATTTGTGTTCAGTCAGGCTTGCTTCCACTACTGGAGACGTTTGGTGCCTGGTAGGACCAGGGCTTTTTTTCAGAGCCAATGTGGTATCTTCTTCTTCTTCTTCTTCTTCTTCAGCCGGCATTCACTGAACCTCAGTTCTGGCACCTCCCAGGTGGGTGCCATTGCCATTCTAAGACAACAAGCGAGGTGTTCATGGTGAGTTCCAGCACCTCTTTTTCTAGAAAAAAAATAGCACTGGGTAGGACCATAATGTTTCCTCTTCATGTGTGGTCTGAAACACAGGGGATTACACCCTTAATGATATTCCTTTTTGCTATCCACATGGAATGCAGATTTCACACTTGGGGGGGGGGCTCAAGGAAAGTTATTAAATTAGTGAAAACAAAATCGAAAATTCTTTCTAGTAGCACCTGAGTTGGTCTCTAAGGTGCTACTAGAAAGAATTTTCGATTTTGTTTTGACTATGGCAGACCAACACGGCTACCCACCTGTAACTAAATTAGTGAAGGCCTTCAAATCTGTGAATTATATGCTGTATCTTTCAATAGCAAGGTTCTGCTGTTGTAAAAAGATTGAATTTGTGTATGTGTATACACACACACAGGGACGCTGGTGGCACTGTGGTCTAAACCACTGAGCCTAGAATGGACGTCTGGAACGAATTAAGTATGTAGCCAGAGGTACTACTGCACTAAGAATGTCAGCCATTAATTATGGCAGGCTGCTTTTTCTTCACTCCTCATTGTTGGTTCAACAATATTGGGAGTCACCTGTCCTGTTGAGCACAGAACCTGATTGTTTGCCCCTTGATCTTTCCTTGGAGAGAGCTGGCATTGTAGCTATTTTTAAAACTTCACAAGAGACCAATCACTTTAACCCACCACAGTTTTTTACTGCTTTCAACTCTACGTTCAGAATGTACTGTGTGATCAATGGGAAAGTAAAAACCATTGTGCTTCATGTTTCAATCTTAGCCTGATTTTGCTTCGGCGGAAGAACAACAGGGATGGTGGGGAGACGAATTCTTCACATTTCTAACAAGACTAAAGATGGACGGGTGTTTGCTTTGTGGCTTCCCAGAATCTCACCTAGTTTATATGTGGATAACACTGTTTTGTTTTGTTTTTATTGTGTACTCTCATCTGGGACAGTGGTTCCCAATTGGTGGTCCGGAGCCCCAACCAGGGGGTCCGTGGCACTATTCACATAACAAAAACTACCATAGAGATAAAGAAAAACATTTCAGAAGTATTATTCCCCCTGTCCCCCTCTAACTTTCTGTTTACCTTCCTCCCTCTTCTTAATCTTTTTCTTTCTTCTTCACCTCCAAGTGACAGTAATGGTGCCATACCCTCCAACATTTCTCCAATGAGAATAGGGACAACATATTCCATAATAATAATAATTCCATTATGTATACTCCACCCATCTGACTAGGTTGCTCCAGACACTCTGGGTGGCTTCCAACATATATAAAAACATAAACATTAAATAACTTCCCTATAAATGGCTGCCTTCAGATGTCTTCAAAATGTTGTACAGTTATTTATCTCCATGGCTCAGGAGTTGCATAACTCCATACTCTCCAACATTTCTCCGATGAAAATAGGGACATCCTAAGGAAAAGCGGGACATTCTGGGATCAAATCAGAAACCAGGATGGCTTCTATAAATCTGGGTCTGTCCCTGGAAAATAGGGATAGTTGGGGGGGGGGGGTCAGTTCCTGAGAAACTGTCCTAGGTGACACACCGACACACATACTGCAGCTTCTTCAACGGGCTCCAATAAAGTGCTTCTCTCGAGCCTAATTTCAATGGGGAAAGGGAACTCTGCGGGCACCAAGAAAGGCCTCTGTGGGTGCATGGACGCCATGTTGGTGACCCCTGACCTACAAATACCTCTCCAACTCTATGATTACATGGCGAGTGCTAAAAAAGCACATCCATCTGCTAAAATTAGAGCCATCTAGATGTGCCCTAAGCTATGTAGCAACGACAAAAGTTAAGTGCTGGTTGTCCAGCTTCAGAGAAGCCAAACAGCAGCCATTAACAGTATGCTCCAAGAATGAAAGGAAATAAATGTGCCCCCTTTCTGGAAGCAAGGAAGAAAATATCACAGGGTGGGGGGGATCTGAATAAATTAATGAAATGAAGATTTAATTTGGAATGGGTAGCTTTGTATATATAATGCATAAGCCACATGATTGTCAAGATGTTTATAGCCTGCAAAGCAAACATTTTTAAAAGTGCATTGTATCCTGTGAATCCTCATAAATGGAGGCTGCCTTTCTTTCTTTTGTGTGACACTGGATTTCCTAAGGCACTTTCTGCCTTTTTACACTGAACTTCTAAATTGCCTTTCAGAGAAGCCAACGCTGTTGAAAGCGTGTGATGAAGCAAATAGTAACATGGTCCAAACCATGAGTGATGTAGAAAGAAATGTACTGAAAATGTTTGTTTGTTTGTTTGCTTGCTTGCTTTTAAGTTTAAGTTGACCTGAAACTACTTAGTATTGAAAAACTGGCAACCCTTTACACACACACACACACACACACACACACACACACACACACTCCAGAGACCCTCCAAATGTCCCTATTTCCAGGGACAATCCCAAATTTACATAAGCCATCCCAGTTTCTGATTTGATCCCATAATGTCCCACTTTTCCTTAGGTAAAGGTAAAGAGACCCCTGACCATTAGGTCCAGTTGTGTCCGAATCTGGGATTGTGGCACTCATCTCGCTCTATAGGCCAAGGAAGCCGGCGTTTGTCCACAGACAGCTTCCGGGTCATGTGGCCAGCATGACAAAGCCGCTTCTGGCAAACCAGAGCATAGAATCATAGAATCATAGAGTTGTAAGAGACCACAAGGGCTATCCAGTCCAACCCCCTGCCAAGCGCATGGAAATGCCATTTACCTTCCCGCCAGAGAGGTCCCTATTTATCTACTTGCACTTTGATGTGCTTTCGAACTGCTGGGTGGGCAGGAGCTGGGACTGAGCAACGGGAGCTCACCCCGTTGCAGGGATTTGAAGCGCCGACATTCTGATCGGCAAGCCACAGCACCACCTGGGTCACTTTTCCTTAGATGGTCCCTATTTTCATCAGAGAAACATTGGAGGGTATGGATGGAGGGTTATGTGGCTCCCAGGCCAAGGAGATAAGTAACTATACAACCTTTAGAAGACATCTGAAGGCAGCCTTGCATAGGGAAGCTTTTTAATGTTTAATGTTTTATAATGTTTTTATATCTGTTGGAAGCCACCTAAAATGGCAGGGGCAACGCAGTCAGATGGACAGGGTATGAATATTATTATTATTATTATTATTATTATTATTATTATTATTGAATAGGACGTCCCTATTTTCATCGGAGAAATGTTGGAGGGTATGGCGCACACACACAAACATTGGACAGTATCCAATAAAGTAGTTTTGTTTGTGCAACAGAACTTCCATTCCCTCCGCAATCCCCCGATACACCTCTCAAAACTGCTCTGGAGGGCAGGGGGGAACCACAAAACAGATTTAGGGGGGTGTTGGGGGTACAGAGAGAGGAGAGGGACAGGAAGGTCCATTGCAAAGCCAGAAGACCTTGAGCTAAGGGGACTACCCTATTGGATGCTGCTCTTTGCCTCTCTGCAATAATACTAATAATCAGCTGCTTTAGACTAGCCTTCCTGAAGTTGGTAATCTCCGAACGTTGTTGAAGTACAGCCACCATCATCCCTGCCCATTGCTTGCACCGGCTGACACTGATGGGAGATGTAGTCCAAAACCGGAGGGTACTGGGTTGGAAAAGACTGCTACTGCATAGCAGTGACTCCCAAACTGTCAAGTGGGCCCCACCTATGCACAGCAAAGAAAATATCTAGGGCAGGTTCGTCCTACTCTCTAGAGACTACTCCCAGTAAAATAAAACTGGCGGTCATCAACCCATTGTCCTTGCCAGAGTTGTTGAGCTTTTTTAAGAGGGAGAGAAACCAGACTTGTTGAACTTTTTTTCGGAAAGGAGTGACCTGAGTTGTTGACTGGATGCGGGTGGAGGAAAACAGCGAGGGGGCGGGCGGGGGAGTGATCAATTCCAATTTCTTTCCTATTTGGAGATCCAATTAGATCCTGCGATCGACCGGGGGGTCTACCTGTTGATCGCCGTCAACCGGTTGTACATGTCTGATCTAGGGGAATTGCTGGTCCATCAACGTGTGGGACATTCTTGGCTAAGAAGTTAAGAACCCATTATTCAATGTTAAATTTGCGGAGGTTATATCACACTCACCACTCTGTTCCTGTGCTCTAATGATGTTTCCCTCATCTGTAAATTTGGTAGAAGATTAGAGATATCCTGTTCTATTTCCCTTTTTCATTCACATAAAATATGGTGCTTACAGGCTTGGCTACAGCTATGAGCCTAAGAAAGAAACTGGTTTGACCAGTTCAGCAAGTTCCCTCCACTACTAGATTCTAAATTCACAGAATCAGAAGGGACCCACAGCTATCGTTTGGAGTTTGGACCAACTGCCCAATCCTGTAACAGTAACAGTATTATACGGCATCTTGATACTATTGCAAGAATCGGCATGCATGCATAAGCCCACTGGTTTCAATTAGGCATATCTACCGGTAATTTTACATAGAATCAGGCTGTAAAGGTACACAGCTGTAGCTTCCGACTTGGCTACAGAACTGAAGAAAGTGTTATTTAAAAGGCAAAAGACTTTAAGGCAGTCACAGCTATCCAGAGAACAATGCTGGAACTTTATGCCACACCTTAACTGTGTAACACTTGACAGAAAGAAAAGAACTGAGCTGAGCATATACAGAGTTGTTTTTTACCTTGAATAACAAGCATACTTGGGATTAAGAGGATTAATACACAGATCCTATTGTTGTGAAAACACAAAATAAAAATTCTAAATCACTTTAAAAAATAGAGATTCTTCCTTTACCGCAGTCATTTTTTTAGTATCCCCCTCAATCATTTCAAAGGGTGTGATAACTCACATTCCAAAGCTACAAGTTTCTAACCTTTAAAACTTTCCAGAAAACCAATATTTGGCATTTCAGTTTGCACACAATGACCTGCCAAGTTGCTAACACACCATGACAGGTACAGGGCAGCTCTTCATATCACGGTACCCTCCTTGTCTGGAGTCTTGAATTAATTGTGGCAAGTGTGCTCTGCCAAATAAAAAAATGAGAGGTTTCGACAGCAGGGTACAGAAAGGTGGCATAAGTGGAGCCAATTGCATGGCAAGGCCCCCAAACCAGCCCCTGATTAGCACAGAATTTGGTTAAAGGTTATTGGGCAAAATTTTAAGCCACAACTTTATTGATTACAGAAATGTGAGCGGTATTGGCTTAGGCATTGGCAAAGGACTATATCGGACTCCTGCCCCCTTTGCAGGAAGTCAGTAAGGGTAAACCACCCAAAGAGGTAGCCACATCGGGGGAACCCAGCTGCAGCTCTCCTTGGTGTCCCCAGAGGCCTGGCATGGCCCTAGCCCCTCAAATGGACTTCAGACAGGATCCGGGCCCTGGATTCCTTTAACGGAATACCCTTGATCAATGGAGGGGCAGGTGATGCCTGACCTCACCTCCCCCACAATTCAATGAGCCAATGCCTAACTGCCAAACCTTACAAAGTTGTGGCGATTGCTAAGAGGTAGGCGAAAACCAAGTGGCCACTAAAAAGAAACTGTGTGATCTGTAGCACAAACAGGTGTGAGCTATGTGTGCAGTTGTGTCACTGTGGTGTGCTGAAATTGCCCCACATAACACAATTCATTTTTAAATATGTGCATTCTGTCCCTGAACTGTTCATTTTGGCTCAGGGACAATGTCTACACACAGACTTTGCTGGGGGATTCAAGTGTGCTCATCCCATTCAGTGTACAACATAGAACACATCCATTTGTCTCTGAAACTGGTCTCTTGCTAGTGTGCATTGCAGGTGTGGCGAAGAATAGGCTCTGCATAGATGGAGTTATTTAAACACCTGTGGGTGCTGCAATATAAAGATAGGTTTTTACCTTCATTGTGGGAAGAACTTGGCACTAGCCTGGTCACAATGCTGAGCAGGAGTTTAGCAATTAAGAGCTGGTTGTGAGATTTTATGTAGATCATTGAACTTTCCTTCATCACTTCAAGCTCCCTATATCTCCCACTACTTGTTATTTGCGTTGTATGTGGCCATCATCAACCAAGGTTAAAACAAAAGTGGATTGGCTCCTAAAGATGTTCCCATCCCTCATTTAGTGCTTAATAACAGGAGGCACATCATGTTGAGTGCAGTGCTGACGTGTGTGTGTGTGTGTGTGTGTGTTTCCTTTCTTTTCACTGTATTACTATTAATATTCAATGACATCCAGCTAAGTCATACTCAGAATGGACCCACTAGGTCCATTGATTACTATGTATCTACCCTGAGTACAATTAACTTGGATATCACCCAATAGTTTTTATTGTGTAGATTATTATATTCCAATTTAACCTTGTTATAATATCAGAATTAGCTTTTTTAATATTTGGAGGGGCAAAGGGAAGAAACTGGAGGAAGAATTGTTAACAGGGTATAAACAAAGAAGACATATGAAGATAAACAATAACCTCCCAAAATGCTTTTTGCAACTTGCCATAAAATTAGCAATAAAAATTTGCATCCTGGTTTTGATGTATCCTGAAGGTGGAGGTGCCACCGACACGGTGAAGAGAGAGGACATCTGCAAGACCCTCAAATCAGGAAGCAGGCTCACAGTTTAACCTGGGGAAACAACAGCTGAATTTTCATTTGTGCAGGGTAACAGGTTTCCTATCGCAAGCTTGACTGAAATCGTTTAGGTTTCCTTCATTTAACTTGTACGCCCTCTGCTGATTCTCTTGCAATAGAGCAAGGGAGAAAGTGCTGGGTTTATATATACAAGAAATAGAGCCTTCAAACAGAATGTGAAAACATATCACCAGTTCCACATTATGCTATATCTGTATAGTGCATGTAGCCACAATCAGGGCTTTTTTTCCAGCTGAAACTCATTGGAACTCAGTTCCAACACTTCTCAGCTGGGCGCCACTGCCATTATAAGAGAACATGGGAGGCGTTCATGGTGAGTTCCAGCACCTCTTTTTCTAGAATCATAGTGATGCCCTGTGCAATTTTTTTCGGTAGAAAGGCCTTTGTCCTCAGTGGAGATTCCTCCCTAGTCACTTGCTGCCCTAACTGTATATGTACTAAAGAAAAAAAAAGGAAAAAAAATGTGTTTGCTTTAGGCAGAAAATTAGCCTGTCAAAAACATGAAAATGCAGAAAGTCGGCCTTTTGTATAACTGCATTACGTTTGATTATGATACCAGATCACTGCTTGTTATTTTGAAAAGAAAAAAAAATGTTAATATTTATTCAACTGTGCGACTTTTACACAGTTGAAGTGGATTAAAGCGCTCTGTCTCAACATGTCCACTTTTTAAAATACTGGCTTTTTGCAGATAGGTGAATGGCAGGGGAATTAAGTAGAAACTGTGTGGGATAAACAATTGATTAATGGGAAGATGTATTAACTGCCCCCACAAGCAACTCCAGATGAATTCTCACTGTGGAATAGCCTCCCTGCAAAGGGATCGGAACAAATGATTGACACAGACCAGACACTGCCTTGTAAGCTTTGTGCATGCAAATCAGGATGAATGCTTAGTAAGCAGGTCGTCTGGAGGAACCCTAAGTTGGAAATCACGGCATGTATTAGTTAAAGATGTAGATGCACAATGCACCCCTTGGCAAAGGGTGCATATGGATCTGTCCGCATGTGCTTTGCAGTTTATTGGGCTGTTTATTCCCAGTGAACTTCTGGACTTTCTCAAAACAGGGAATAGCATAAGAAGCTGATGGATGACAACTAACTTCCATAAACAATGATGCACTATTGCTTGTTGATCTACACAGCACCCTGTCGGTTTGGGGAGGCCTGACCGCTCAGCACTGTTGTCGGAAATGACTGAAACCTTGATCTCAGCCTCAGGCTGTCAATGGCAAGAAGATATTTATATTCTGCAGGTTAAATGGCAAGTGCCATGTATTCCGCATAGCTTTAGGAATTCAGTATCTGAGCCAGGAGTCTTCTCCCGTTGATTGATGGGCCTTTGTCACTCCGTTTTCTGGGTTGTGACCCCTAGAGACTCCGAAATGAACTTAGCCAAACGTAACAGCATCCCTTGCTCAGTGAAGCAGGGATGCAGGGCTGGGAAAACCAAGCGGCTCTGTCAAATATAAAGTGCTTTGCTCAGAATGATCTGTCAGAGTTTCAAAGCTTCTGACAGGTTCCATATTCAAACCATAAGCGAGAACTGTTGGTGAATGCTGACAAAGCTATCTGGGGGCACTTCTTCAGTATTAGAAAACAAATTTACATATTAATACCCTTAAACGCTATTTTATAATAAGCCTCCATCTTCTGAAGTGAACAAAAATGAAAGCCACGAAGCAGCCATATCATCTTTACAAGGAAAGGCTAGATAAGTATACTCTTATAAGCTTAGTGCCTGCTGTCCTCTGAGCAGCTTTAAAAGAGCGGTTTTAATTGTACCGTATATAAATTGCTGCCACGTTGATACAGGATATGATAGCAGCAAAGAATGATGTGCGTTGCATTTCTTAGTATACATTAAACCTATTTTATATGCCAAAATGATTCATTTATGCAGTGTGGGTTTACTGACCTCCTCTGAGGGTAAACAAAGTGCTACCGTGACATAGTGGTACCATAATAAGGTACCTAAGGAATAAAGCAGATAGCTAGCCATAAGATCTCTTTATTAACCATGTTTGTTTTCTGGCCTTTCTCCAAAGAGCTAGGTGCATTATTTGAAAGGTAAAGGGACCCCTGACTATTAGGTCCACTCACGGACGACTCTGGGGTTGCGGCGCTCATCTCGCTTTACTGGCCAAGGGAGCCGGCGTACAGCTTCCGGGTCATATGGCCAGCATGACTAAGCCGCTTCTGGCGAACCAGAGCAGCGCACGGAAACGCCGTTTACCTTCCCGCCGGAGCGGTACCTATTTATCTACTTTCACTTTGACGTTCTTTCGAACTGCTAGGTTGGCAGGAGCTGGGACTGAGCAACGGGAGCTCACCCCATCACAGGGATTTGAACCACCAACCTGATTGGCAAGCCCTAGGCTCAGTGGTTTACCACAGCGCCACTTGCATCCCTGGTGCATTATTAGCTCCCACTAATATAGCATCTAAACTGGAAACTAAAAAGGCAGGCTTGCTCACAGGCGAAGGAAAACATGTGGCACTGGTTGAGGAGAAACTGTCAGAAGAAGAGAGAACCGAGTTGTTGCATCTGGGTGGACATGAACCCAGAGGAGATTATTCATGTGCGGGATTACTGTTGCCACAGTACTAAGAGTCGCATCTCTTTGGTCTCACTTCAGGGAGCATCCACTGTTTTCGAGGAAGTGGAGATGTGTAAAAGCAGCGTGCTCTGCTCAATTATGTACTTCCACCTGAACTGTCCAGTTCCACATGTAAGGACTGGTGAATGAATGATCACTGAATGAATGCCTGCCCCCAAAGTCCTGCCCTGACAGCACCACTGCACTCCCGAAATTCCATCCACATATGCAAACCACCACATAATGGTGCAGACCATAATGGTGGTCTGTATGGGTGAATGAACCATTTCAGATCTGAGAAGTAATTTCACCCAGATTTATTTTCAGGCAAGTGTGTACAGGATTGCAACCTTAAATGTTATGAATCGTTGATCTGATAAGCTTGCATATAGCCCAAAGTCACTTTTCCATTCACATATTCAGCTGTCTGTCATAGAGTGTTTAAAAAAAAACAAGAGAAGAGGAAGCATGTGCAAACCAGCCTCAACCCATAACAAGCCCAACCTAACTTTTCATGAAAAGACCAATGTTCCTTTTACAAAGTTCCTTTTACAAGCCATACTCATGCTACTCTGGTATTTTTGCTCCCAGCTGGAACCCCATTAATATATTTTATGACTAGGTAAACCACTTGGGTTGCTGACTTGTTACACTGTTTTGCTATGTGCTCAAGTCTCTTTGAAAACATATTAATCTCAATACTGGAACTGTTGCAGCAAAACTCACACAACATCTTGAGCCCAAGGATGCCATAGCAGGCAATGATCAACACTTCAGCACACATACAAAGGATTCATCAGCCTTGACCCACTCAAAATAACTTTCCGTGGAATATCTCGATCACTTCTCTAGAACACAAAAACCTTGCAGGGATGCAGACAGCATCTTTTACCACATATTTCTTGATTTAAACACTGCAGCCTGCCATGCTGTATATACAGATCTTGACACTTGGCGTCAGTTTTTCTTGTATTTGAAAAATGTAGTCAGGAAAATGAACTCTGGCATCTATGCTTTAATCCAGAAAGACTTCTTCCAGTAAAGCATTTTCATTCCTATCTTCCGACACACAACAGCAGCATGTTGAACTTTCTGTGATATTCTGAAAATGTTTATTAGCATGTTATTGCTCTACAATAATATGGTATTGAAGCCTCTGATAGTTTATCCCTTCTAATCCAGATTGATTTCTGGACAGAAACAGCCTTGGTCACTGTTGGATGGATGACATTCTAGGACAGCCTTTCTCAACCTTGAGTTCCCAGATGTTGTTGGACTACCACTTCCATCATCCCTGACTGCTGCCCCTGCTGTCTATGGATATTGGAGTTGCAGTCCAACAACATCTGGGAACCCAAGGTTGAGAAAGGCTACTCTAGGAAATAGGAGGAACACAACACTGTTTGTTCACCTGGACCTCTCAGCAGCTTTCAGTACTGTTGGGCATGGTATCCAAGTGAATCATCTCTCTGGGAGGACACTTAGAGGAGTTGTGTTACAATAGGTCTGGTCCATCATGGGGGGAAATAGATCTAGAAGGATGGGACCTTTGTTCTATCTACCTCATGGCCTTTTGGTCCTGCTTTGTACTTAAGCCAGAGCGAAAAAGTTACGTTAGTGAGATTGTTTGAACTTGATCTGTGATCTTCATTGGTTAGAAGTGCCACACAAACTATCATTGCCTCATTTGCTTCACTTCACCAGAGAGTTCACGCTTCAACACATGATGCTAAAACAAAAGCTGGCACAGCTCTTGGTTGGGTAAGCAAATGGCTTCCCTATAGAAGCTGGAAGTTTTCATGCAGCAATACAGGAGTATTCCAGAAGGAATAACAGATGTGTTTCTTTTTTTTAAAGGGGCATTTAACTGTTCCAGATGAAGTAACAATGTTTGCTAAATAGAGATAATGGAGAAGTCTCATCCAGAATGCTAGGAGCAGGGGAAAACAAATAAATTCCTATTTTATCCATGCGCTTGCTCTTTGCCTGTGAATGGATGAGAGACTTGGATACCAAACAGCCATCATTAGTCACAGTACATACTGTGAATGTATATCTGGAAAAAGAGAGAGAAGTTTTGGAGGACATTAAGCTATGCTATCTGGCCGACAGCCAAATAGCCCATTAATCTGGATCCTTTATTTGGAGTATTTTTAAGCACCTGTTCCAACTAAAGATCAGCATCTGGCATGGAACCTAAAAACAGCAGAGATCTTAATTATGATGGGGTGGGGAGTGGTGTGATTTGTGTCTCTACCACTGAGAGAGCAGTATGAAGCAATTCTGCCCCATCTAATTGTATTTGTAAGGCTGGGGGGCAGGTGGACAATGACTAGATACGTTTAGAGAATATTCTTCCTCTTTCACTCAATTTTTTCTGATTAGGACATTGACAAATATAGATGTTTCTCATATAGATGTAAAAAAAATAATACAGAGAGTAGACAGTAATTAGAAAAAGGGTTTTGTTCACTTTTGTGAGGGGTACATGGAACTAAAATGCACAGCACATGTAATGATCAACTGAAGTTCATAGAATCATAGAATCATAGAGTTGGAAGAGACCACAAGGGCCATCCAGTCCAACCCCCTGCCAAGCAGGAAACACCATCAAAGTATTCCTGACAGATGGCTGTCAAGCCTCCGCTTAAAGACCTCCAAAGAAGGAGACTCCACCACACTCCTTGGCAGCAAATTCCACTGTCAAACTGCTCTTACTGTCAGGAAGTTCTTCCTAATGTTTACCGTGGAATCTTCTTTCTTGTAGTTTGAATCCATTGCTCCGTGTCCGCTTCTCTGGAGCAGCAGAAAACAACCTTTCTCCCTCCTCTATATGACATCCTTTTTATATACTGTATTTGAACATGGCTATCATATCACCCCTTAACCTTCTCTTCTCCGGGCTAGAGATCTCTGATCACCTTTTGTTAGTATTAAGATGGGAATATAAATGGATATAAATATATGGAGACACTGGTGACTATTTAACTGTGCATTGCATACTAAAATGTTATAAAACTGATCCAGATTTTGTGCTCCATAATGTTTGGCTGATGGTGGAAGAATGGAAATAGGGAGGTTATTTTCGCGTATTCCTCCTTGCATTCAGCCCCCTGTGCCCTTCAAAAATCTGCTCCTGAAACTGCAAGACTCTCCAGAATAGCATGAGCATGGGTCGGAAGCAGAAGTGGGATGAGATCACCATTAAAAATTACTTCCCTTCAAGCAAAAGAAAGCTACCCATGGATTTCAGTGGCTTCCATGAATGGAAGGAGTATTTCCATTTTCAGGAGAGTCACTTTGGACCCAAAACTTTATATTTATAATGCAGTATTTATATATCTATGTAGATGTATATTATGCATGCTACTAATAATAAAATACTTCAATTAAAGTATTTTTAAGAGATTGGAAATCCAGATACCCATATTTTTATTTTTATTTTGCTGGAGGAAGTATATTTTCATATTTTAAAAATGTGTTTTGTTTTTTTTAAAAAAAGCATTTAAATGCCTTCCACATTAGATGAAAGAAGGATTGCATATTTGCCTCTATTTTAGCTATCATCTGCTAGTTCTGAGTATATTATGCACACTTTTTATTGCATAAACTAATCAGAAGCTTTGCATAAGCTGCATTGACTGGTATTTTGTTTCCCTCTTTTATTCCTGAATAATTCTATAATTAAGGTAAAAGGGTTTATGCAACTTTCACATAACCACCAGTGAGCAAAACCATTAATAAGTATGTTGAAGTAGGTATGTTTTTTCCTGTTGTTATTTGATAGTGCTTAGGTTCCTGGGAAACTGAGAAGAGCACCTGCTGTGAAAAACCAGATTTCTCTTCCTTTATATGATCTTACTGTGCTTCTGTTGGCTTTAAATCTATTTCACAGGCTGAAAACCACAAAAGTAGTTTGGGTTCACTCAAGGATCTGTGCAATGTGCATGCCCAGTAGGATTTTAGACTCTTTCACCCCCTTTCTTTTAACAATTTATACTCATGCCTGACCACTATCTGCTTTTGAAGGTACCCTCAGCTTGCTCTGTGATGATGGCCAGTTGCTGTCTGAGAAGCATAATCTCAAATAACTTCGGTACATAGAACTAAGTGTACGGCTCATTGTATCTCAACAGTGTTCTCTCTCTCTGTGTGTGTGTGTGTGTGTGTGTGAGAGAGAGAGAGAGAGAGAGAGAGAGAGAGAAAGAGAGAGAGAGAGAGAGAGAGGTACTCATCAGGGCCGTCTCGTCCATTGGGGCTGGTGGCGCGCCACGCCAGGGCGCAATGGCCTGGAGGGCACCTCCACCCTCCAGCCCCGCTGGCAGCGCCCGCCGGCTGCCCAGCGGAGCAAGGGAGCTGGCCGGCCACGCCACGCCCTCCGGCTACCCGGCAGAGCACCCAAACCGGGCTGGGAAGCGGAAAGTCCCCAGAGGACGACAAACTTTCGGCTCCATAAAATTAGCAGGTCGTTAAGAAGAGGAGACTTTGGGCGCAGAGGACTCGAGGGACCTGGCGAAGCTCCGCTTCCCGCTCTTGTGTGCGCGCCCGGGACGCAGGCGGAGAGGGGAAGCGGGTCCTTCCTCGCCGACCCTCCCGTCTCTCGAAACGACGGCGGAGCGCGGGAGCGGGAGCCAGCCACCCTCTCCTCCCGTCCAGGAAGCACTGGAAGGGCGCACAGAGCCCTGCGCCGCTCCAGCGCCACGCCCCTCATCCCCCGCTCGCCCACCCCCCTCCTGAGGGGCGGCAAGCACGGGAGGGAGGCGGCGGAGAGGCGGCACGCCGGGGGCACCGGAGGGATCGCTGCACCAGGGCGGCAGATCTCCTTAAGACGGCCCTGGTACTCATATCTTGAGGAAAGTTTTGTGAGTGGCAGCACAAAATGGCTGCCATGGGCAGCAAAAAAAGGTGTGGTGGTACTCTGTACCAGTGAGTACTGCCACACACAAAAGCACTGGGTTTCAGCCATTATCTCTTCCCACTTAGTAGATTCATTTGGATTTGTTATGTATTAATATGGACTTTTGTATTTGTATTTGTGGGGCTAGGGGATTGTTAAGGGGCTTTTGTTGGGGAGTGCATTCTTTATTAGTTGGTATACATTAGTACTGTTAATCATTTTAATTCTTTTTATTATGCATTTTGTGCTTTTATATTGAAACTTTATGTTGTGACCCCATAGACCTACAGGTATATGGCGGCATACAAATTGAATTTATTATTATTATTATTATTATTATTATTATTATGCAAAAGCTTGTGATATTATTATTATTATTATTATTATTATTATTATTACTATTAATACCCAGCCCATCTGTCCAGGTTTCCCCAGCCACTCTGGGCAGCTCTGAACAGAATATTAAATACACGATAAAACATCAAACATTAAAAACCTCCCTAAACTGCTGCCTTCAGATGTCTGCTAAAAGTCAGATAGTTGTTTATTTCCTTGACATAGTTGTTTATTTCCTTGACATCTGATGGGAGGGCATTCCACAGGGTGGGTGCCACTACCGAGAAGGCCCTCTGCCTGGTTCCCTGCAACCTCACTTCTTGCAAGGAGGGAAACGCCAAAAGGCCGTCGGAGCTGGACCTCAGTGAACGCTTCTTCAGGTATACTGGGCCGAGGCCATTTAGGACTTTAAAGGTCAGCACCAGGTAGGGTGCTAGATAGGGATGCATCAGCACCCCATGCTTACCTAGGAAAGGTGCTCTATGTACATTCCAAGTGAATGCTTGCAAAGACTGGGAGGTTCTCAAAAAGTGCCCACTCTGATGCTATGTACCGCCTGCCCCTGCCCCAAGGCAAAACTGGAAGCAACTGCTGCACAGGTGTTTCCAACTCCTGGGGGAGCCTCCTTTCTCACCAGGGATTGAGACTAGAGAGCTGTCCAGCAGGGTAGAGCAAGTCTGAAACAAGGGGTGCCGGAGCCAAGAAATAGAGGAAGAAGGAAACCAGTCACGAGGGGCCCATCCAGACCCCCTTTTGCGACATGTTTTAGGCACAGGTTCACACTTTGAGGTTCTGTGCCTGAGTGCTTTTCTTTTCTTTTCTTTTTTTACCCCAGAGCTTTCCACACAAAGACCCAGTCTTTGTCACTGAACTGAAGCAAACAGCAATTCACGGAAAACAGTGTCGTACCCCTCCCCCCATATTCAGCGTTAAAGAGTGGCTTTTCCAGGGGACAGTGGCAGGACAAAAAGAAGCCAAAAATGGCACTTGAATGCATGGACGCACAAGGCGAAAAATAAGTGTTGATGAGCCCTTAGAGCACAGGGAGCCAGGCAGAAGGACATTGCACCACCAACAGCCAGGTAACAAGTTTGGTCCGTGAGCTGCCCTGCTGTGTCCTGGAATGCCAATAGCCCATGAACTAGAGTGAGGATAGCCACGGTGGGGTCCTCCAGATGGTGTTAGACTGCAACCCCCATCATCCCTGGCCACTGGCCATGTTGATGGAAGCCAACGGAAACTTTACCTTAACAACATCTGTGCCTGTACTTGTAGAGGAGCCAAAGCAATGCTGGTGGGGCAGCCTAGCCCCATCTTTCTATGGTAGAGAAAGCCCACCAAAGACAAGGTAAGAATACATATCTCTATAGTGAAGCCCATGCCTATGGTAGTCACGTGTGCCTTCTCAGGCTGCCTCAGAGGAAAAACATGTATTGTACAACCTGCAGCAGACCTCCCATGGCATTTGCTCCTCCCAGCCATCCTCTATCTGCCATATCTGGTTCCTCCAGTAGTTTTGTAGATTCCACTTTTGCACGTTTTGAATCATGACTCGGTTATGAATTCACTGGATGGCCCTAGGTAAACAATTCTCTCTCATACAGACACACACACACACAGCCTCAGTTCCCTCATCTGCAACAGGGCGTATTAACACTGACGTACATTCAGAGCTGTTGTAAGGATAGCAATGCCATAATTGACATGATATATTTTGGATGTTTGAAAATCTTCTATAAATGATCAGCAACATGATCATTCAAGGGGCCTTCCATGGCATAGCTGTGAAGTAAAAGACTATTGGGCAGCCATGGCTGCTTAATCATATATATCTACAGTGTACTACATCCACCTTTTTAGTCCTTTGCCATGGTACAAGGGAACCAAAATACCACCTCCATTAAATCCTTAATTGTGAGGGGCAACCTAAGGGAATAATTTTGTAAAACCACAGCCTGGAACATCCAGGCAGATGGTGGTGTTTAGAGGATTGCTGGAGGTGGGGAGCTAACTTTAGGCAAAATAATCTCTCTCTCTCTCTCTCTCTCTCTCTCTCTCTCTCTCTCTGTCACATACATACACACACACTCAACCTGACCAGCTGCAACTGCTGCAGGCCATCAGGGTCAACAGGATTCCTGAGAGGGCTTTGAGGAAAGTGCCGTTATATTTTCCCACAAAGTGGTCCTGGAGCTTTACACGAAAAACTGCTGGGCAGGGAGGAAGTGAGACTACCTTCCTTCTCCCTCACCTCTTTGCCCAGAAACCCTTCAAGTTCTGCATCCATTGCTTCCATTCCACTCAGTGCTGGCAAATTTTGCTTCTGTCCCCTCAAGCTCCAGCACATAATGGGGGCCTGTCACCCAAGGGCACCCCTGCCCCTCTTGGGGAGGGCACCATATTTGCTACTTTATTAAGGCCATCACGTTCTGTGAATGTTTTATTACAAACACTCTTTCATTCCCACCCCCGTCTTCCCAGGTTTCAGAAACAAATTTCATTTTACTAATGGAAAACTGTTCTCCTACCAGCAGAAGGCCTGACCTTTTGTTTGGATTGTACATTTTTCAAGCAACAATACATTACGGAGGCCGTGTACCGCTGAAGGGAATGTGATGGGCTGCCACATTTCACATGCTTAAGTCCTCAGAGAAAGCATTTGGGAAAGCTGTAGGAGCCTAATGAGGTTTATATCACCTGACCACCATGCCGTCACCCCTGTTGACTGGAAATATCGTGTTTTAATGAAGCAGCACCTCCAACACCTGCAGAGCCTGAGTGAGATTTATTGTGAGTTCTGAGAGCTGACTCTTTATCCTGGCCTAGGGAGGTTGCAGTAGGAAAAAGCCTTGGCAGGAGCACATAGAGAAGGCCAAAACAGCTGCCGTCACCACCAGTGGTGATGTCAAGGCAGAATGGTGTGTGTGTGTAATATAAAATTTTGATTATATATAAAGTAACAGAATAGTTTACAGCTAGGAAGCTAAATAACTCTTCTAGGTGATTTATAACTTCTTTGTAAAGACTATGCAATGTCCAGGCTCTTTCTATTCAGAAGAACGTAACTTTCATACACAAAACTGAGAATATATTTGCAAATCTCATGCTTATTCACTTCGTTCCTTATAGAGAGCTCCTGCACAGGTTTAGGAATGTTCCTCTGTCTGTTTCACCTCAGACAAACCATGACACAGCACCGTCCTCAACAGCATCCAGAGAAACCTCTCTCAATAGCCAATTTCCCCCCCCCCTCTCTCTCTCACACACACACTCACAGAAAGAGAGAGAGAGAGAGAGAGAAGCAGAAAAACAGTTTAAAATGACAGTTACTGGAATAAGGGTCACAACAGAATGGAATGCCTAATTAATTAATGTCCTTCACCTCAGGCTGCAAAATGTCTTGGGCCAGCCATGCCACTGCACATTATCCATGTCCCAGCATTTCCTCAAAAGTGGCTCCTCTGTCCTCCACCTGCAACAAAAAAGCCATCTTTTCCTGAGAGAAGAAGGAGCCTGGTTTAAGAATGTAGCACAAAAAGAATGGGTTTTCAAAGGTACCCCCCTGCTCTGGCTCATCTTTTCCGACGTATAATTTTCGCTGGTGCTTGAAAAGCAGTATATACACGCATAAAATAAATGTGTTGGATCAGCTCAGTTCATCTTCACATCAAGCTGGGAAATTGCATTTAAAGCGATTAAGGCTGCAATCCTGTATAAACTTTACATAGGAGTAAGTCTCTTTGAACTAAATGGGAAATGACTAAATAGACATGCCAAGGATTGTCTGTGAGCCAATCAATAAGTTAAGGAAATGTTAAAAAGAATCAATGGGGATTTGTGCCTGGTCAATTTGGTCAACCTTGCCCTAAACTCACAACTCTCCATTGCACACTCTGGCTTGCCTGTCCAATAGGAAGAAGAAGAAGAGTTTGGATTTGATATCCCACTTTATCACTACCCTAAGGAGTCTCAAAGCGGCTAACATTCTCCTTTCCCTTCCTCCCCCACAACAAACACTCTGTGAGGTGAGTGGGGCTGAGAGACTTCAGAGAAGTGTGACTAGCCCAAGGTCACCCAGCAGCTGCATGTGGAGGAGCAGAGACGCGAACCCGGTTCACCAGATTATGAGTCCACTGCTCTTAACCACTACACCACACTGGCAAATCTTGGTTCACTGAGTGGCTTTGAGCAAGTCTTAATCTTTTAGTCTAACCTACCTCACAGGCTTGTTGTGAGGATAAAATGACACAATGCCCCATAAGTACTCTGAGCTGCTTGGAAGAAAGGTAGGATACAGATGAAGTGTTGATCACTTAAAATGTCACCACTACCTGGTGCTAACAAGTAGTTTAGTTATGTGATTCCTCCACTGACAATTAATCATGCTTGGCAGTGAAATTCTAGGCAGGTCTCCTCAGAAATAAGTGCCACTAAATTCAGTGGGGCTTACTCCCAGAAAAGGGTTCTATTCCAGGAAAGTGAGAAGTTCTGCATCCGAAATCAACAGAGTGCTTTTAGAAGCAGCCACTAGGGGGAGATTGGATTAGTACTGTTACTGTGGACAAAACACTGAGTTTGTAAGAAAATACTGTACTACACCTCAGTGTTTTAAACAAAGTAGCTTCTCTTACACACTGCATATTGGTGAAATTTAATAGAAGCAATACAACAAAAACAAAAACAAAACCAGGTAAACAAAGTTTAGCGGCTGACCAATCTATAAAGAGGGCAACTTTCTTTTCCAAATCAATCCCACGGGTTTTTTTTTGGGGGGGGGGGTTGCCGAGATCAGAGAATTAAAACTACAAGATCCTGGTTTCCCGATACTTCATAAATTGGAAGCCTGCCCAAGAACATTTTAATTGAATTCATTTAATAAAGAAATAGAAGGTTCTAAGGTCACCTTTTCCCAGTATGTGTTACTTTAAAAAGTTAAATATAGCATTCAGAAATGCTGAAATATGTATAGCAGTTTATCAACTTAAGCACTGAAAATCAATAGATCTAATTAAAGTAAAAGCTTGCCATTGATGTGATGAGAGCTTTTTGGCATGCCAGCACCATCAGTGGCATAAATTTTTACTGCTCTTTCCTTCTCCTTCTGTTTCCATTATATTTATTGCACTTTTGTACTGACTGTTCTCTACAGCCTCTTATTTGACTATCTAGCTAAAATCCCTGTCAAGCTGTTCTTGTACTTCCACAGAGGTCAACCTGTGCTCAGAATAGCAGTGTCAGAAATCGAGGGTACCAGAGTCTGTTAGTGAATGTTAGAAAATAATAAACGGTAGTATTTACATAAATTTGGGTTATGAGGGGAAAATACAAGCTGCAGAACTGAGCCAGGCAATAAATTTCTAGGTTACCTTGTATTAGCTATGTTGAAGCCTTCTGCTATATTTACTGTGATGAAACCGAAAAAAAGGAGATACTAGATGACAGGCTGAAAATATTCTACAGAAAATGGAAGAATTTGAATTCATTATCATGCTTCACATTTAGACACATTTGCTAGTCCCATTTCTTAAAGTTGGCAAGGCACAACTTTCATTGAGCACATGTGCAAATATTTACATCTCGCTATTGCAGTTTGTATCAAACACTCAGATTAATTTTGACGAAATTGAACAGCAAGCAAAATTTACTTAGGGTACAAAACTGTCAAAAGAAAGCAGAGAGTATGAAAAAGCAAAACAGTAATAAGCATAGCTGTCAACTTTTCCCTTTTCTTGCGAGGAATCCTATTCGGAATAAGGGAATTTCCCTTAAAAGGGGGGGGGGGAGTTGACAGCTATGGTAATAAGACAGGACCTGAGGCCATAGACGAACTCTTCTCCAAGAGACAAATTTAGGGTAAATTCATTTATCCCTGTCATGGATATTCTTGCAGCCAACCTAGACAGAAAAGTATATAGAAGTGTTGTTGGCAATTTGACATTTTTTGTGAATGTCCAAGCAACCAAGGAACAGATTCACAATGGCATCAGGATGTTGATGCAAGAGTTATCCAAAGGATGTTGAGCTTAGTCTAGTTGATGAACCCTTGCACACCTGTATGTCAAACAAGCTCACCCTGAAAAAGATAATTTCAGCCACGAAGATATGTATCAAATAATATTCCAGGAGAAAATTCAGAGAACTTTTTCAAACGTGGACACAATTTTCAGATTGTCCTTGTGTTTAATGGTTACAAACAGTTTAATGGTTACAAACTGTTTCTGTGTTTAACGGTTACAAACTGTACTGGTGAAAGATCATTTTTCTAGACTAAAAGGGATAAAGAATGTTCTAATGTCCCAAGATCAATTGTCTTTATCTAAGCATTCTCTGCACAGAAAATGATTAACTGTGACTTACTGATTTTAATGATATAATTGATAAGTTCACATCCAAAAAAGAGTTCGAAAGGAACTGTTCTGACTTTGTATACAGCCGTACCTTGGAAGTCGACTTCCAAAGTGTTCGTCTTCCAAAGTGAGGCTTCTGATTGGCTACAGGAAGCTCCTGCAGCCAGTCAGAAGCCACGGAAGCCCTGTCAGATGTTCCGCTTCTGAAAGAACATTCGAAAACCAGAACACTCACTTCCAGGTTTCAATCACTCAGGAGCTAAAATGTTCGAGAACTAGGCTGTTCGAAAACCAAGGTAAGACTGTATAGTGTAATGTTATAAGATAGCTATGTTTCTCCTATGAATGTTCTCTGTGAGTATCTTCATTAATTTCATACTTTTGTAAACTTATTAAAGGTTATAAACTGATAAACAATCTTTTTATCAATGCTAAAAATTCATCAATGTCCTACTTTCACTGAGAAGATAAAAAATAGAATGAGGCTTTCTTTCTCGTGATCAGGTGCTATTAAGTCTGGGCCTCCCAAAGTCTCCTAGTTCAGGGCTTCCAGTTGCTTTAATCCTGACCTGCTCCCAGGGTATGTGGCATCGGGTGTGCCTTTCCTCAACAATGAGCAAAAGAAAAACAAGGATATCAAACATTATCTTTCTTTTATATTCACGCATTTCCATTCTGTTTAAACTAGGGATTAACCTATTATCTTGATGGTTGCATAACCGAGTATTGGATTTCCTCTTGAAGGTTCCAGGTGGAGAGAGGCAAACTGGCATGTAAAGAGGAAAGGTTATGTGAAGAAGCAAAATCTGTTGTACCCATAGCACTTACTGGCATTTCATTAGCACATGTCCTATTTAACTCAATGGAGCTTCATGCTTATTTTTATCTCTCCTCTTTACCCCAGTTCCTTCCCTAATACCTTGGATATCTGATTCATTGCATTCTCCATTAGTTAATTTTTACACTGTGTGAACTCCATTTGTGTGAAATATTTCCATTTGGGGCATTAACCCATGGAGATAAGGTAAAGAGCAAGGTTCAAAAAGCTACAGCACATGACACCTCTGTTGCTATTGGCTCTTTCTGAAACACCTTCTCCACCTCCTTCTCCACCTCCTTTTATTTCCCCATTCACAAGAGAAATGTAGGTTCTATCGAAATCCTCACACAACTCCTGTGTCCTTGTTGGGAGGTAAGAGTACTGTACTCCATATCCCACAATTGTGCCACCAACAGGCAGCTTCCAAGGACAAGGATTTTTCTTGTAGCTCCAAGGTTCAGAGCAACACCTTGCTTTGAGAAGAAGACTACGTCCCCTTTACAGTGCCAAGCCATCCAGCTGAGAGGAAAGTGTACAAGGTGTTTAAGAGAAACTCCCAATCCCTCTTCCAATTTGTGTTGTGAGTATCTGGCTGTGGCAGAGATGAGGGGCCATAACGTAGTGTCAGAACATATATCTTGTGTGCAGAATGTTTGCTAGGTTCAATATCTGGCATCTCCAGTTAAAGGGATTAAATAGTAGGTGATGGGAGAGATGCACTGTGTCATTCTCCAGTCAGATCAGGAAATGCTAGGGTCAAATGTACCAACAGTTTGGCATAAGGCAGTTTCATATATTGTATTTGTGTTGTTTCTACCTATGAGGGGATTTCATCTTCATCATAATATTTCTGTTGCTCCATCAGCACAAGCATTTCTGCTTTCCAGATGGAACAATCTACCTCTCCTCCCCTTGTGTGTTGTTCTGGAGGTTCTTCCAGCCCCCCCAGAGTGAATAAGAGGGAGGCGTTGGGAGGTTAAAGGCCCCATTGCACTAACAGGAAGCATTGGGTTGGCTTCGCCTAGCACACTGGTTTAGTTGAATCCAGCCCAATGCCTCTGAGTTCTCAGAAATGTCCTGGTCTATTTGATTGGAAAATTAGAAGCATAGTGCTTTGAGGCCCGGTGTATGGCTTGAACTTAGTTGGTGTGGGTCTTGGGCAATTTACTTGCGCCTCAGCATTATTCTGCAAAACTGATGTTATACTGCAGTAGCAGGTGCAGGTGCAAAGGAGTAATTCAGGGGATAAGTCCCATATGTCTCCACATTAGCCAGCCAATTGACTCAAGCAAAGCGCAAAGGCCTGGCCCTGCGCTTTGTCCCCAACGTCTGGTATTCAGCAATATGTTGCCTAAGAGCATGGAGCTCCATTTAATGATCATGGAGGACAGGTGGGGCTTTGAGGCACAGAATGGCAAGGAGCAAGCAAGAGGAGCTTTGAAGGAGTGGAGCTACAAACAGGTGTAGCATGAGTGGCTAAATAAGGATGGATAGATGGATGGATGGATGGATGGAAAGTATTGTAGGAAGAGCTTAAATGAGGAAGTTGTAGTATCCACACTTCTTGGTGGTGTTAGCTGCCACTTCAGCTGGTTCTTGGCCCAGGTCCCAGGTATAAAGTAACATTCTTCTTTAAAGGAGAGCAAAGCAATTGCTGAAGTGCGCCTTCTCCATGCCCTTGGAAAAGATGAAAGAACTGAAGCTGGACTGGGATGTGAAACGATTTGAAGTTGGTGAGGTGAGAGGGATTCCTCTTACAAAGGAGATCTGTGACAAGTGGCATAAAATCTGGGCTTTCCAAGCCAAGCCTGATGACCTGCTCATAGCAACATATGCAAAGGCAGGTGAGTATGCAAGCAGGAAAGATAAGGGGGGCTACTTAGGCATCTTTGACTTACCAGGCACGTAATGTGACCCAAGACTTGCAGTAGTTTTCGCTAGACCTTTGCATCGATTGGATGCAACACACCAGAAAATTATCTTGCTCAAGAAGACCCATAAACATTTTCAAGGAGTTCAGAACCTCCTGGCGGATTGTTCCCATTGCACCATATTTAAAAATCTCTGTTAATACATTTGTGACTCATGGATTTGCAAACAGGACCTATTGTTTATAACGAATGTGTATGTTGCCCATGAAATGCCTGCTTGCAGTAGATGGTAGTATGATTCATAGTGATATGCCTTGTGATTGCTTGTCACTGAAAGCACATAATGTTGTTGGACCAACAAAGGGTTCAAAAGATAGCATTTAATGACCCAGACAAATTCAGGCTGAACATGAAAGAGTTGAGGATTTGTAAGCCAATGCATGTAATGTGGAAGCTTTAAAACTTTATAGCCTATACTATTTTTGCAAATGCATTTTTCAAATCCCAACAAAAATCTTCCTCTGCTGTTTTTCCTTCCTCCACCCCATAACCTCTCCCATATAACCTTTTTCAACTTTAAAAGGGGGGCGTTGGACTGCTATTATAAATACAAGTGTGAAATGTGGAGTCTGTCCCTCATGAAGGATATGTGTACATGGACAGTATACACAGGAAAATAGCCAGAACTGGATACCAATGGCTGCTACAAGCAGCAGGCATGTCAAGAAGGTCACACCTTCCTGGCGGTAGGTCATAAGGTGCATAAGCCTTTTCTTGCATTATAGGGTGGGGAACATAGCTTTAAAGTTAACATATAATCCTTATGCATTTTGCACTCCCAGTTGACAAATGTATCCTTGATGCCCCCCAGATTTATATTTATCTAAAAGCAACATTTGTTGTTATTTGCTCGACAAAGGTCCGTATAGTTAAAGCTATGGTTTTCCCAGTAGTGATGTATGGAAGTGAGAGCAGAACCATAAAGAAGGCTGATCGCTGAAGAACTGATGCTTTTGAATTATAGTGCTGAAGGAGACTCTTGAGAGTCCCATGGACTGCAAGAAGATCAAACCTATCCATTCTTAAGGAAATCAGCCCTGAGTGCTCACTGGAAGGACAGATCCTGAAGCTGAGGCTCCAATACTTTGGCCACCTCATGAGAACAGAAGACTCCCTGGAAAAGACCCTGATGTTGGGGGAGATTGAGGGCACAAGGAAAAGGGAATAACAGAGGACGAGATGGTTGGACAGTGTTCTCGGAGCTACTAACATGAATTTCACCAAGCTGCGGGAGGCAGTGAATGACAGGAGTGCCTGGCGTGCTCTGGTCCATGGGGTCACGAAGAGTCGGACATGACTAAACGACTAAATAACAACGACAATCAGCATTGAGCTAGCCAAACCATCCGTTGCTTTTAGATGGGAGATGTGTGTAATGTGGACTCTAATATTTTCTGGCTCCAGTCCATGGAAAATTATGAACTCATAAATCTTGTGCCACAAGACCAAACTCTTCTTTTGTTTCCATATATTATCAGGCACAACATGGACACAGGAGATTGTAGACATGATCCAATGTGACGGCGACATTGAGAAATGCAAGCGTGCTTCCACTTATGAGCGGCAACCTTTTATCGAATGGGTGCTGCACAAGACTTTGCCCACTGGTAAGCTACAGATCTGCAGGTCAACTTCTGTAAAATTATCTGATAAAATATTGCTAAGAAATTCAAATGAATATCCATATTATGAAAGTGTCCCTAAAGAAAATGGAGTGGCTAATAAGATCCAGGATTATTTGCTGGAATGTCATATTTCATTCTGAAAGTGGCAAAGTGAGTGTCAGAAAAGGACTGTTAGGAAGTCAATGCTTATTTTCTTTTCTTGTCACTCGTCTTAACTGTCAAAAGCAGAAAATTGCTCCATCTTCTCCTACCCAAAGCCATACTGTTGTTTTTTTTTTTGCTTTGAAAAAATTATCAAAAAACAAAATCACCTAAAATATATCATGAAATAGAATAAAGATATGAATGAAAATAGAAAAATAGAAAAGCATTGAACAAATTGTCCTAAGAGGAGGGTCAAATTAGCCGTGAAGTCATCAGTGGCTAGGATGACTCTGAATGTTCCAGACAACATTCTGAGACTAGATGAAGATAAGAGATCATTATTTTTTTCAATGCCCCTGAAGGCAAAGCCCAAAGGACACTGAAAGGAGATAAACATTTATGTTTTCCACTAGGCTAAGATCTAGCAATGCATTAGCATTGCACGTGGGTCTTGGAAAGTCTGGTCTGTAGCCCTACAAAATGGTATTGGATGGATAAGGTTAAAGCATACTGTTGAATAACAATGACTTGTTTCTCAGGCTTGGATAAAGCTGAAGCCATGCCCTCACCAAGAACACTGAAAACTCATCTTCCTGTACAACTGGTGCCTCCGTCGTTCTGGGAACAAAACTGTAAGGTAATGGGTTGGGCAGGAAGCTTGGCAAGCAGGTTAGCGTCATACTAGGATTGGGTTCAGAGATCTCCACATAGTCGTGAAGCTCACTGAGTGACCTTGGGGGGCAGTTACTGTATCTCCGCCAAATGTACCTCCACAGGGTTGTGGTGAGGATAAAATGGAGGAAGAACCACAGATGTCTCCTTGACTTCCTCGGAGGAAAGGCACGATAGAAATATAAGGAATGAATTAATAAATATTTTGCTTGCAGTTGAATTGCAGCTGAATAGAATACTGGCAGGTTTCTAGAGTGTTGTATCCCAATCTATGAGTAGGGAGAGCTTTCAGGGAAGCCCTGGAGTCGGTTTCCTTTGAATGAAGTCACTGGACACCAATGGCGTTTCTGTAAAATCAGAATTTATTTACAGATATATACAGAGGCTGAGCATAAGAGGGGGACACATCATTAACACTCCAACATATCCTACTTATCTATTAGGTTTCCCAATAAGGCTCCCCAATGCCATAGCACTGGATTCTCATAGAGAGCAGGTCAGGTCTCTGTGTCCCTTTCAGTCTCAGTGCTATTGTCCTTTCTCTTTCTTTCTTTCTTTCTTTTTCTTTCTCTCATACCCTCCAACATTTCTCCAATGAAAATAGGGATGCCCTATTCAATAACAGCAGCAACAATAACAACAATAATGTTATTATTTATACCCTGAGCATCTGACTGGGTTGCCCCAGCCATTCTGGGCAGCTTTCAACATATATAAAACATAATTAAGCATTTTTTTAAAAACTTGCCTATACAACCTATAGATGTCTTCTAAAGGTTGTATAGTTACTTATCTCCTTGGCTCGGGAGTTGCATAACTCCATACCCTCTGATGAAAATAGGGGTGTCCTAAGGAAAAGTGGGATATTCCAGGACCAAATGAGAAATTGGGGTGGCTTCTGTAAATCCAGAACTGTCCCTGGAAAATAGGGACACTTGGAGACAATATAGGGGAACATGAGACAGACACCACTAGAATGATCTAGTTCATGTTTAAGAACTAGAAGAGCCATGTTGGATCAAACCAAAGGCCTATCTGGTCTAGCATCCAGTTCTCACAGTGGCCAACCAGATGCTTATAGAAGCCCAAAAACAGGATATAAGAACAATGGTCCTCTCCTGCTGTTGTTCCCCCAGAGACTAGTATTCAGAGACATACAGCCTCTAATAGGGGATACCATTGTGACTAGTAGCCACTGATAGCCTAAACCTCCATGAATTTGTTTAGACCCCTTTTAAAGTTATCAAAGTTGGCGGCCATCACCGCATCTGGTGGAAGCAACTGCCATAATTTAACAATGCACTGTTGTGAAGAGGCAATTTCTTCTGCCTGTCCTCCTGAGTCTTCCAAAACTGAACTTCACCGGACGATCCTGCGTTCTAGTATTATGAAAGTGCACTTGCACTTTATCCACAGGCGAATAATGGTATCTTCTCACTTCTATACCCACCGCAGGTCATCTACGTGGCAAGAAATGCCAAAGACAATCTAGTTTCTTATTATCACTTCCACAGAATGAATCAAGTGATGCCTGAGCCAGGAACATGGGAGGAATTTTTTCAGAAATACATAGATGGAAAAGGTGAATGGAATGCTTTGTGCCATATTTTCTACATTTCCTTTTTTATATAAAAAAGAACTCAATCATTTATCTATGTATTTTAAATTCAAGTAGCAAACTGATAATGGGATATTAAAAACGTTTTGCCAAACATTGCATGTGGCTCCTTTCTAGTTAGAAGGGGACAAACAAACTCAAGCTTCGTTCAGACAAGATGCAGCTGCTGCTGCATATAAGACGAGCTTCTGATCTGGGAATAAGAGCACAATCTGTTTTAGATGGGATTGATTTATGAGCCAAGGGAAGAAGCTGGGATGAGTGGAGCAGAAGGTATCCTGTTTAGGAAGTCTCCTGCCTGTTCCTCATTCCGGAAGGGAATGTGCCCCTTGGTCCACTTTGCTACAGTCTTGATGTTGAGGCAATTATCTTTTTTATTTAGGAAACAGTTGCCAAGCTAGAGCACATTAAATGTTCTGAGTTTGGGTGTGATTTGACAGTTGTTCCATCATAACAAACTCTGGTCATAGCAGTTATCCAGCTTATT
The DNA here is from genome assembly GCF_009819535.1 of Lacerta agilis. NCBI lineage: Eukaryota > Metazoa > Chordata > Lepidosauria > Squamata > Lacertidae > Lacerta > Lacerta agilis. The sequence goes on from NC_046315.1 coordinate 75,263,856, forward strand.
CCCCTGAATCGGTGTTGTCTAACAACGACCTGGGAATAAATTAACTTTTTTTTTCATTGTCTTTCCTGTCATTGTAGTCATGGAACTGTTTGGCCCCAGTGAATTTTCTTCTGTCGCGAACAAGCTTGACATATATTTCGTAAATCTGTAACATGTCCTTGTTTAAGTTTATAGTCTCTTTAGTCTGTGATATGAAATTCTTCCTTAAGCTGCTTAATTCATTTTTATCCCGTAGTGCTCTGGGGTTCCTGGTATGATCATGTAAAAGGCTGGTGGGAGGCGAAAAACAAGTACCGGATTCTTTACCTCTTCTATGAAGATATAAAAGAAGTGAGTGTTTATTTTTAGGCTTCAGACCACAAACAAGTTAACACTAGACTACAGGGATTTAAACCTAAAATTGACTTAGTATAGTAAACATTTGCAGGACTGCATTGTTGATTAACAGTTGGTTTATTTTCCTATTCCTGGTTAATGCCTGGATTTAATTCCCTCGCTTTCCACAGAATCCAAGGTGTGAAATTCAGAAGATCCTGCACTTCCTGGAGAAGGACCTAGAAAAGGAGGTTCTAGATAAGATAATCCATTACACACAATTTGAAGTCATGAAAGATAATCCCATGGCAAACTACACCTTTATGCCTCAAGAGATACTGAACCATTCAATCTCCCCATTCATGAGAAAAGGTGCGGGGGGGGGGGTTCATTGTTTTTCTACAGGGGTGCCACTCAGGGAGCAGAAGGCCTGAGTCTTTTGCACTTTGGTCCTGATCTCCTGCCCTTACCCCTCCTTTTGGAAAACCTTTTTTTGGAAAGCTTGGCTGGGTGGCTGGGTGCAATTCAGTAGGACTCCAATCACAGGTCAGCTTTACCTGTTCTCTAGTGGTGTGTTGATCTGTGCTTGCTGGATATTGTGTGTACAGGCAATCCTCTTTTTGCAGGGTGGGTTCTGTTCCAGACCCTAGCACACATCAGCAGAGCATGCGTAAGCCCGTTCCACCATGCTCCCACATGTTCTGCCCCTTTTAATTACATCTTTATGACATTTGGGGGATACTTTCTGGTTTGGTGCAGTGCGCGTGTGCACGATCGCCCATCATTTGGACGCTCCTAAATTCAGAGAACATCCATGCGAGACAAGCTAGAGAGAAACCGAAAGAGAAACCAAGCCGCACAGAGCAGCAGTAGAGCGCAACTTCACCATTGACTGCAGTCTCTTAGTCTTTATTTATTTTATTTCAAAAGTTTGTTTGGCCTTCTTAGTTTTGGCCACTTCTTTAGCTTTGCCTATCTTTCCTATCCGAAAACCTCCGGAGCCTCCGGAACCTTCAGAAACCTTCGGAAACCTTCAGAACTCCCAACAACAATCTCACGACCTTCAGGTTCATAACCAGCAGACCCTTTCACAGCCAGTGGGAGCAGGAACTCCGGGAATTACTGGTCGTCCCAGATGCTGGTTATCCCCACAAGGCAGAACTGCACATGAGAGAGAGGAGCTGTGTTAGATGTCTGACAAGACTTGCTTTAGTCTTAATATGTACATAAGCAACAGTTCTCTCCAAGCATATGAAGATGTGTGTTGGGGACTGTGCCCCGAGTTTTTTAAAGGCCTAGTAATACTCCTGTTTTCCAGGATTAAATCATTTTTCCTGTGTGCTAATGGTAGTTTGTTCCCAATAGTTGTGGGTCTTTTTGCTAGTATCTTCCAAATTTGTGACCTTTGAACAGTAGAATTTGTTTTTTTAAGCGAAACTGAATATTCTCTGTCTTTGGCTTTCTCTGCTCTAGGAACTGTTGGGGACTGGAAGAACCATTTTACTGTGGCACAAAATGAGAAATTTGATGCAGAGTATAAAAAGAACATGGCAGGAACTTCTCTGACTTTCCGCATGGAACTTTAAGAAGGAACAGTGTAAACTCTATTATCCTATTAGTATGTTACTTTATTAAAAACACAACCTTATAGAATACATATTTGCTTGAGAGCAAGCCCAATTAAACTTGGTATAGCTTAGTTCTGAGAAGACATGCATAGGAATACACTGCAGAAGTCTTAATCCATCACACTTTCTTGTACAAATCCTTTTATACTTGCTGGTCTTCATTATCTTCTTCAGTATAAAGTAGGCTATACTGTAGCAGTCATTTCAACTTAAAATGTGAATTGAAGATCGGGTTTCTGCTTGCTTAATGGCAGTTTTGGCTCCCCACTCTCTCTCAGTCTCTAACACAGAATTTGGGGAGTAACTTTTGTGTGTGTGTGTAAAGCAGAAGTTTGGAAAGGTTTGTCCTTGGCGTGAAAAGAGGATCCTTTCATCCCTTCATTTTTTTCATATTCAAAGCGATTTCTTGTGCCAATTCCTAGGGTTCCCAACTGGTTTATTTCAGGGGAGAGCAGGTGGGGGACTGTCCTGGAGGCAGAATGAAAAACAACGCTGGAATGGGATTGAGAGTTTCCCAATCCAGCATTTTCTTCTCTTCTGCCTCTGAGGCAGCCCCACCTCACCCATTTCTTCTTGAAATGATCCCTCCATTCTCCACTCCACTTCAAATGAAATAAATAAATATATCCTATGTCTTCACTCCTGTCTCTCAGCACCCCTGTCTCCCTTGATCAGTTTTTGTCCTCTCCTCCTCGGACTTGCTCAGGAAGAACAAAAGGTCATACAGGAGTTGCTCGTTGTGACAGAGATGGCAGGACATGCTTGTTGGGTTTTCTATTCCTCCCACTGTGTGGATCACATGTCTGTGTTATGAATTCCTAGCACTGATTGTTGGAATCAAGGGAGTGGATATTTACTTTATTCTGTTTCCGTTTGTTACTTTCTTCTTCAGCAAGAAGAGACATGTTTTCCTTTGTTCTGTCTTACGCTTAATAAAGTTGTTTTAGTGCACACAACCTCAGCCTTAGTCCGTCTGCGTTTTTTATCTCTGCTGGACTATGAATATGTGCTCAGTGTCTCCAAGACATGAGTTATTATAAATCATCAGGATGGGCTGTCGGAACTCCCTAGAGCTGTACGCTGGACACTGATGGGAGAGACGGGCTGGAATCGTTCCTGCATTATGCCTGGGGGGGGGGGGTCGTCCTTGCCCCCGGCCGATCCTGCTCACTTCTGCAGCCCCACATGCATAACCCCCTCTCCTCTTGAGCCCCGTCTAGTTCTTTCCCTTTCTCTGCACTCCCAGCACTGAACCCTGGAGATGGAGGTTAAATAGAAGAGGGGAGGAGGTAGGGGAGAACACCTATCACCACCAGTGTCTACACAAACACTTGCCGAGACAGGTGTGAGAGAGGGGTGCTTGACAGGCACATTTGCGGGACACTGTGGGAACCAGGACATTTGCAGGCACCATGTCGGCAAAGCCCAGGAGTAGGCAGTGCTGAGCTAGGGTACCCCAAAGGTGTGATGAGGTGTGAGGCAGCATCCTGCATTCCTGGCACAAGGCACCAGGTTTTATCATAATCAAAAATCAATACATGGAAGAGAAGATATGCTTAGGATGCAAGCATTAATATTATATTGTGGGACAAATCTGCTTGTAACCCTTAGAGATGCGCTTTGACCCTTCTGTGGTCCCATATCCCACCCCACCCCCCGCCGATTATAAGCTTTTGAATCTACTGTGCTATACACTTAACGTGGGCTTTTTTTTGTTAAGGCGATCATTGTTCCATCTTGTTCCACGGTGTGACTGCAACAGCTCATTGTTTTATTTTTCACCCGCTTTTACCCAAAGAGCAAGCACGGCCTGCCACCACAAAAGTCTCTCTAACTACATGTGAACGAACTGTGGGAAAGACTCTACGAGACAAAATGTGTACTTTTCCCCCGTTTATTTGTTTGTTTTGCAGCACAGGAAAATCTTTACTAAAAACTAATAATTTTTTTTTTTAAGGGTATTTTGCGGTGTGATCCATTCCAAGAATCAAAAAGGACTTTTAAATAAGCAAATATAAGCAACTGAAGATGTTGGTGGGAGATTTATTTATTCCATCAAAAACTGTACAGCTAATTTTTTCAGGGACTGTGTTGATGTAGCTTTTCCGGCCGCCCTCCTCCCCTCCCCGTGGTATTTCCTCTCCGCTGTCATGAAAGATAAAAAGAACGCATGGGGGAAGGGGGCGTGGCTTCAGAGTAGGCAGGCGAGAGGCGGAGGGAGAGAGGAGAGCCAGGCCGGGCCGGTTGCCACGGCGACCCAAGGAGAGAAGGGGAGCCGTCACTCAGGTCAAGCCCCTCCTCGTTTCGTTGACATCAGAAGCGCGCGCGGTGGGAGAGCCGGTGACGAAGGCGGAAGTGTTGCCAGCTGAGTCGCTGAGGGAGCAAACGAGCCTCGCTTTCCCTCCGCCGCAATGGAGGTAAACCGGGGCGAGGGACTCGAGGGGGGAAGACGGCGTTCGTGGGCTCTGGGCTTCCCCCTCCTCAGCCCTCATTCCTAGAGGGGCCTCCGCCTCCGCCACTTGTGGGTTCTCCCCGTTTCCCAAGTGGCGTGTTAGGGAGGGGATAAGGTTAAACCGGGGTTTGTGGTGAGGGCTGCCTGGTTTGGCACCGTCTACTGCTTTAGCCAGGGGCATGGAATCTCAAAAAACCGTAGAGTTGGAAGGGACCCCGAGGGTCATCTAGTCCAACCCTCAACTGGATCTCAGCTAGATCATGCATAATAGGTAGGCATCTTCCCCAAGCCATACCTGTTCAGACGGGTCTCTCCCCCTCAACACAGGAGTTGCACTAATAATAATAACAATAATAGTATTTATTTATTTATACCCCGCCCTTCTGGTTGGGTTTGCCCAACCACTCTGGGCGACTCCCAACAGAATATTAAAAACACGACAAAACATCAAACATTAAAAACTTCCCTAAACAGGGTTGCCTCCAGATGTCTTCTGATAGTCAGATAGTTGTTTATTTCCTTGACATCTGATGGGAGGGCATTCCACAGGGCGGGCATCACCACCGAGAAGGCCCTCTTCCTAGCTTCCCTGTAATCTCATTTCTTGCAGTGAGGGAACCGCCAGAAGGTCCTCGGAGGTGGACCTCCAAAAGCTTAACAATATTGGTTGGATGCTAGGACCGGAATCCTGGGAATTCCAGGAATAAGTTCCATTGAACTGTGTGGGGCTTACCTCTGAGCACACCCGAGTAGAGTTGCACCTCTTAATCAGGTTTGACACACACACACACACACACAGCAATGTGGTATATGTAAGGCTACGAATTTCGTATTGGCCTCTGCTGCTTCGCTTTTAAAGCAACAGCCTGATATACGTGGAAATCAAATCAGTCAAGGTGTTACCTGTATGGAACAGCGGCTCGGAGAGTGCTAGTAGAGGAACTTGGTTTAGGTTGTGGTGGTTTTTTAAATTACCTTGAACCTTAGGTGATTTTAGGTAAGTGTAAAGGATCTCTTAGCAACAAACAAACACACTCCTCTAGATCCGCAGTATGGAGAAAAGTTTACTATGAAGCACAGTGAACACCATAAAGCACTGTATGGATGCCGAGTGTAATTCTCATCACTTTACGTCTGTGCTAAGAACATTTATTTGGTAAGCCTCAGTGTGCCAGACTGCTGTTAAAAGACACAGAATGAGGGCTGAAAAGAGATTGTGGCCCTAAACCAGTGTTGGAAACAGAGATATGAAAGCTAGGAGCTAAATGGAACCTTAAACCTATGTTATGGGTGCAGCAACGGAATGTCTAGGTGTGCTTTTTTATAACAAGAATACAAAGCTGAAAATGATTGAACTGCAGCTGAAATATTACGTTCATTTTTCACATAGTCCAGTGAGTCCTTCCCCTCCCCACCCCCATAATATTCTTAAGAGGGTCTCTTCTACAGTCTTCAGAGAGTATCTGGAAGTGGGGAAGCAGAAAAAGGTCATCCTTTCTTTCCACTCTGCAGTTTTAATCTGAAATCTTAGTCTCAGAAACTGCTTGCACCAATGAAATTCCCTGTCGCAAAATGCATCTAGAACAATGGGAGTTTCGAAAATTGCCTTAAACATCTGCTGGCACTATGAATTCAGCATTCGAACACTGGAATGAAACAGGGTGGATAAACTACATCTTCCTTTAGCAAAGGTAGCTTTGTAATTGTAGTGACTAGGCCTTGAAAACATTTTTATTCTTCGCATTGTCGTGAAGTATTAGAAAATATGAACATCATGTTTATATACTGAATGGTTGTTAATGGTTAGCATAAACACACAACTATCTGTGCATTCCTAAGATTAGAAATAAAAAGTATCCCTTTGTGCATGCAAAAATGGATGTTTGTATGTTTTGGAAACAACAATGGTGCTGATTACAAGGTAACAAGATCAGCTGGCTATGAAAATGGATTAAAACCCCTGTGGACCTCACCTTCAGAAGCTATAGCAGTTAAAAAGAGAAATATGAGAGGAGAGTGGACTACATACTAAATACTACTAGAAGTAGACAAGGATAAGCCAACTTTGAAAAAATATGATGAAATTAAAAGCCACCTGTCGGATTCGCTACAATATTTCCAGCTAAACCAAAGATTAGGTATAGATAAGGAAGAAGGTCTTGCGAAAGAAACATCCAAATTCAAAAGATTAACTCATAATAAAGGAAAACATATCTCACGAATCTATGATTACTGTATATTCTGGTGTATAAGACTACTTTTTAATCCAGGGAAATCTTCTCAAAAGTCGGGGGTCGTCTTATCCGCCCAGTCGTCTTATACGCCGGAAAATACGGTACCTTTTAGAATGGGAAGTAAAAGAGGAACAAGTTAAAGCAGTACAATGGTAAGGTGGGTGCAAGACTTTGGATACAATATTTATATGGAACTATGGGAAAGATTGTGGAGGGTAGATATTAAATTTACAGCATGTTATAATCTTGGGGAAAACACCATGAAGATGCTATACAGATGGCACCATACCCCTTTAAAACTTGCTAAAATGTACAAAGGCAGGTCACCAACTTGCTAGAGATGCAAAAAAGATATAGAGTCATACTATCATATGTGGTGAAACCTGTGTAGTTATCCGTGAATTTTGGAATAATATCTACAATGAATTCAAGAAATTATTCAAACTCACTTTTAAAAAAAGGCCAGAGATTTTTCTACTAGGTATATTACCAACAGAATTTTTTTTTAAAAAAAGACCATTGTTCATGTATGCAATCACGTCAGCTAGAATACTTGTGGCGAGAAACTGGAAAAGCGAAACATTACCAACGATAATAAGAGTGGCAGACACTTACGATAGAGTACCTGCAACTAGCAAAACTGACGGGAAGAATTAGAGGAGTTTCAAATCAGAAAATGTATGGAGAATGGGGAATATTTAAGACTATATTGTACAAATAATATCATACTAGCAGAACTTGAATGATACCTGTAAGTAAAAAAGTGTAACAGATATCTTTTTGGATTATATGAAAATAATATGAAATAACATAAAGCTGTGCAAGAAAACGGTGACAGTATAAACAGTATAATGAGAATGATTGGAAGTTTTACATTCATAATTTTTATTTACTTATTTGAGATGATGTATTTTCTTTTTGTATACATTTTTTCCTCCCCCCCCCCATTCTTTTCTTTTTCTTCTTTGTTTCCACTGTAAATGATCTTTTATGTTTATGGTTGTATTTTAAACCAATAAAGATCAGTAAAAAAGAAAGAATGGATTAAAACTAGTAGAAGGTTGAGAAGGTGATTAAAGAAGAAGAATGAAGCGGTAACATCAGGAATGTAATGGACATGTGCTTGCAACAGGAGCTGGAAACCTAATTATTTTTTGAAAAAAATGTATTATATTTAAATAATTTGGATGGATTTGTTAAAATTTTAAAACTAATAAAAATTAATTTTAAAATAAGAAATAAAAAGTATCCCTTTAGATTAAGTTGTAAACTATTTTACACATTTTTTCTAATAATCCCAAGCTGTTTACCATGAACACAAAGCCCTCTGTTATTAGTCATCTGGCAATTTAGGATGGTGTTCAATTAACATACTTTTGACACCCACCCAACTCGCCTCCTTTTTATTTGATCCAGGTGAGGCAGAATACCATACTCCCTGAAGAGATGCCTGTCATCTAGCCAATACCTTATCAGGTCCCAGAAAACTACTAAACACTTAGAAAGGAGTAAGCTCCACTGAAGAGTTAATTCTTAATGATTTAAGGTATTGAATTGCTCTTTATGCAATTCTGTGTGTGCTAACCTGGGATTGTGCAGTAGTGGTCTTTTTATTTGCCTATGCTGTTGGCTCTGCTATTTTTTTATTAATAGCCATTGTATCTGCTTTAATAGTGTTATTGTTTTAAATGGTCTCTTTATTGCTGTAAGCTTCCTTGAATACACTTTGGGGTGGACTGGTAGTGTAGGGATGGAGAAACAAATAATAAAATGATCCGCATACATCAGACTTTTATCTGTAATGTTTGTTTCAGCTGCAAGATAGCGGTCAAGAAATGGCAGCTTCGCCTTCCACATCCACAACAGGCAAGTCAAAGGTAAGGTTTCCTTACAAATATAATTTGTTCCAGTAGTAATAGATGGACAAAAGGAGATCTGTCTGTAGGTGACATTTAAAAAAATGTTGCATTTTGAAATGTAAGAATTGGCTCTGCTTTATTTGCAGAAAGTGAAGCCGTTGCAGCTGTTAAAAAGTAATCTTTGTATGCAGCAAAGGTTTATTTGGCAAGTAGAGCTGGCAGCTATTACAGGAAACAAATGTACCTACCAGCCCTCTGAAAAATGTTTGACTTTGGTTCAAATATTTGGCTTTCATTTCCTTATTGCTCATTCATGTAACAAACCTTGTTAGAGGTTGTGCTTTCTATGGTGTTCAGCAATTTAGTCTATAGTTCCTCCTGAGCTTCATCTGTTTGGCAAGCCGAATATTTTGGTGTGTCTGAAGAAATTCGGCCATTTTTTATTTGGCATCCCTCCAATAAGTTTATACGTAGACTCCTTTTGAAATCACTTCAAATAAAAATGAAAATGTGTTTGGAAATCATTGTTCTGTCGTAATTCAGGTTGCGTCTTCCTAACCTTGAGCCTATGAGAGCTCGCATCTCCCATTGGCTAAAGTGGACTGGTTTTTTGCTTAGCAAATCAGTGCAGGTGGTGCTATCCTCACTGCTTTTCGAGCTGTATAGAGCCAGAATAGTAACTTGAGATACCATCTTTACAGAATAACATAGCAAGTGCACAGTTACTGTGTTACTGTAGGCTGTGTTGCCTAGTGTTTTTCAGGGCTGAGTGCCTAAGTCTCTTTTACTGCTGCTGCTCTGAAAGGATTATCCCACTTTGTAGGTCTGGTGGAGACAAATACATTCAGCCCCTGCTAACGTTGAATGAAACATTTGCAGGATGCTTTGCAAACTGCAGCATATTTCTCCAGAGTTCTTTGTGAAGCTTCTTCTGGTGGAATGAAATAGGGCAAGCATTAAAAGTTAGCTTGATATTCTGAAGTTCAGTACCCTTAACTGCCATTTAGAACATTATTTCTTAATTTTGCAGCTGGATACTTTACCCAGAGAAGATCTTATCAAATTTGCAAAGAAGCAAATGATGCATGTACAGAAAGTGAAATCCCGATGTTCAGGTACCTCCCTACTGATGTTGGTTTTCATTTATTTTAAAACAGCATGGCAGACTGCATGTAGCATATAGTCCAAAAAAGGCCCACCCGTACCATTAGCTGCAACAAATAAAAGTCATGAGACCAAAAAAACCTTTCAGAAATCCTGGGGAAATGGTGTGAATATCTGCCAGGCTTGCATCTGTTCCTGCTGATGTTAGGTGTGATAATGACCATGAATAAACCAAATTAGCTGTATAGAATAAACTTTGGGGTTGCAGAAAAGTAGAATAATATATGAAATGAATGAATTATCCTTATTCAGAGAAAACACTGTTTCCCCTTAGAATTGGAGAAAGAGATTGAAGAAATGAAAACAAAACCTGCTGCTGGAGGAACTGATGATATTATTCAGGTGGGAACGCATAACTTACCAAACAATCCTGAGGCCGGTAGGGTGGCAGAACTGCTGCAGCTTCCCAAGCCCTGCCAGCTCACACCAGTTTGAGTGGAATATGGGGGGGGGGCAGTTTATTGTAACTTTTCACTTAGCCAGCTCCAGGCTGATGTAACTGGGGAGGAAGCTGAGGACCAGGGCCATTGGGGAATCTGCAGTGCTTTCGATCCTGAAAATGGAACACTTTCTTGGGGCTTTCCATTTGCTACCACTGGCAGTAGTATCCCCAACAGTAGCTTTCTGCATGTCTGGGTGAAGCCAAGAGCCTCCATCGGCAGCAGAGAGACAACTACACACAGTTCTTAATGCCCCCAGCCATCAACACAGACTGGTGGTGGTAGGATTGTACTCGTAACGCATCATATATTGTGCAAGGGCTTTTCATTCCCAATAAATACATGTTTTTGGTTAAAAGGAAGTAAGCTCTGCCTGTGTCATACAACCAATGAGACTCCTTTTCTCAGCTGTCTGGCAGGTCATTTACCTATGAGTTAAAATGCAGGGCATTGTGTTTTTATTGAAAATTATCTTTCTTTGGACTTCCTCCTAAAGTGGGCTGCTTCTCATCTCATGATAATTGAAGATCAACTTGCTACAAGTGTTCCTCAAACGATAATTGCCTGTTGCAGTGTTTACTGGTCATCTTAATGATAGTGAGCAACTGAAAGCTTAGTTTGATTGTGAGCTTAACTGTGGTTTAGCATTACATTCATAAGCCTTGGGCTTGTGCACTCCCCGACCCACACCAGAGGAAACTGGAAGCTTTCGATTCCATTCCATTAACCACAGTTTAGTGCAATGCTTGAAACCAAACTCTTTCAAGATGGCTTATTTCAGTAAACTCTGTTAAGATTAACCACAGTTTATGGTTTGGACATACCACTAAACTGTAATTAGCTGAAAATGACAGCGAAAACTTCTAAGTCTTCTCGTGATTACACCTGAGAAGAGGGGGAAATGGCGAATCTGATGCTCAGTCACATGACTGTAAGCATTAAGCACAGCCAATAAGTAATAGCATGATTGTTATAATAATCTCATATCCCTGTCTATTCTCCTCTCATTAGTTAAGCTTCAGATAAAGAAAATTTCAGAGCATAGTTAGGTTAGCCATGTTGTGTATTGTGATATGGATGTGTTTTCAAACAATGTTGTTATTAGATTTTACCAGACTTATTATTAGCCCCAGAGCTGCCCCAGACAGAGCCATGAGCATATCCCTGGTCAGGTTCTGATTGATTTAACAATGCTTTCTGTCTAAGGATGACTTTCGATACAAGAAATTATATCAGAGTTAACTTCTGTGTGGTTTTCTCTGTTTGGTTTTAATGTAAATGGAGCCTGAGGATCAAGCCCATGATTCTGACACATGATCAAACTCTGGGTTTGGTGCTGAAGTGGGCTAATAACTCAGCCCATTGAGTGCAGCTGAAGAACTCTCAGTCTCCATTTATTCTGTGGCACAGGAAACAAATGTCAATGAAAAAATGAGACAGCTTTCAGCATCTTAAAGAAATACAATTCCTCTTGTGTTTTTGTTTATAGTGAAGTGGGTTCTTCCTTCATGCTCTGTCCTTCTTAAAATTAGGCCCTCACAGAGAGGCTGGATGTTGTTCTTCTGGAGAAAGCTGAAATCCAGCAGCAGTGTCTAGCTCTGAAAAAAGAAAATGTGAAAAGGCAACAAGAAGCAGAGGTACTCCCTAAGTGCAGTAAAATATGTTTTCTAATTCTAGCTTAATATATTTCTGTCAAAGAAAGCCTTTCCTGTCTTTTAATCCCTTTTCTTTCTATTCCAAGTTCACAAGTGTCATGCACTGCCCCTTTCCTTGATCCTAAAATGGGGAGGCACAGCAGATACGAGTGTATTCTCTGGGGAAGAGATATTCAGTAGGCTGGGGGTATCTAATGTGGTGCCCCCCAGATGTTGCAAGACTACAACTCCCATCAGCCCCGGCCATCACAACCAATGGCCAGGGATGATAAAGTTGTAGTCCAGCAGCAACCGGAGAGCACCACATTAGCTATCTGTGAGCCAATGGTTCTGTTGCAGTAAGGCTTACTAATCTCTCAACCTTTTATTGGAAATTGTTTTAAACATCCTTTTTTAAAAATAAAAAAACCAGAGCTCTTGCCAGTGCCTAGACATGTGAGGTGGCACAAGTGTTATTCCCAGCAGGTGAAGTGTTAAGATATTGCCAAAACATTGAACAATTGAAACACTGCTAAGAACAAAATATGGTTTAAATTCTTTTCTTCTGTTAAATGTGTTCTGCTGCTTTTTCTGGTATGTATGTCAGTTAAGAGATGACAACTACCATTAGATATAAGGCACACAGTTACTTAAGTTGGAGGTTGCATGCTCAGTTTTGTGAATGGAATAAAACGGAGAGCAATAAAGTAGATTAAATATATATTATCTAAGCAGACTGAGAGTAAATCTTGTGCATCCTTTGAAATCGTATTTTGTAATAGGTCAGATTTGTATTTTGCTTTTAATTGAAGAAATATGTTTTCAGCTTGGATGGGAAGGCAGATGTTGATGACGTAACACCAGTTGTGCAGATCACCTACACATGTTTTTGTGTCTGTCTTTATTCCTAGATTGTTCCCTCTGTCAGATGGGGTTGGGGAGTGAGGGTGGGTTTCAGTTTGATTTTGATATTTTAAGTGCTGTAAATTGGGTATGCACTTACAAAATGATTAAAATATGCATATATGACACCGCTCTGAATATTTTATCATTAGGCTGCTCTCGCTAAGGAAGAAGAATTGCAGAAGAAGTTTGCACAGTTGAACACTGACTACCTGAAAGAAATCGAAGGTCTTAAGAATGAAACCATAGCAACACAGTCCAAATATGATGAAACTATGGCCACGTTGCAAAAGGAACTGCTTGCAGAAAGGAGCAAACAAGAGCAGCTCACAGAACAGCTTAATTGTCAGAGTAATAACCACAAAGAAATTAAAAGGCTACAGGAAGAGGTCCATCAAACTAAGGCTGCCTATGAGGAACAAATATTGAATCTGAAGAAACAGTTGGATGCTTCTGTTGAGGGTAAGAAGGAGGAAACTGCCAAACTGCAAGAGGTCATTGAAAGTAATTCTCAGTGTTACCAAAGGGAAATGGATAGATTAGATGAAGAACTAGGCCAACAGAGGACTATTCACCAAAAGGAGGTGTCTGAGTTGACATGTCAGCTTGAAGCCGCTGTCAAAGCATGTGAAGAGGAGCAAAATAAGGTAGATCAGCTAAAGCAGAACTTAATAGAGCAATACAGATTAAAAGAGAAGGACATGCAGGATGAATTGCGTGCTTGTAAAGAGAAATATGAGCGTGAACTGGAATACATAAGGCAAACTCTAACGAAAGATGTAGACAGCCTAGAAACTGGAAATGTACAATTGGAAACGGAAATGGCAGAAAAGACCAGACATTTAGAAAATGCTTTAAAAGAACTGGAATCTCAACACAGTATATTACAAGATGAGTTAACCTACATGAACAATGTTAAGATGAAACTGGAAGTGGAAATCCAGCATGCACAGGATGAATTCTTCCACGAAAAAGAAGATTTGGAGTTCAAAATTAACGAACTGCAGCTTGCCAAAGAGGATCACTGTGGCGTAGTTGAAAAACTAAAATCAGAGTTGAAGGCAGTAACAGAACAACACGAGAAGACTAAAAAAGAAAATAGTCTAGAAATTGAAGAACTGTTAGAAAAGCATAGAAGGGAAATTTGTGAGCTTAAACAATCAGTATCATTAAGTTTAGAGAGAGAGAATCAGTCATTGGCTCTTGAGATAGTGGATCTTAAAGAACAATGTCAGAAGCACCTACAGGAGAAAGAAGACGCAATTGCTAGTTATGAGAGCTTGCGTGAAACGATGGAAACCTTTCAAACTGAATTGGGGGAATCTGCTGGGAAGATAAGCAGAGAATTTGCATCCATGAAGCAGCAGCAGGCTTCGGATGTTGATGAACTACAGAAAAAGCTTAGAGCTGCTTTCAGTGAAAAGGATGTTCTACTTGAGAATGTAAATCAGCTCCGGGAACATACAGAACAACTTTCCTTGAAACTCGAGGAGCTGGAAGAACTGAGGCATAAAATAGGGACTCTCCAGGAAGAGAATGAGAAACTTGTTGCTTCTCTTCGTCAAAGAGAGGCTGCAGTGAAAGAACTGGAAGAGAAGGAGAGTGAGCTTTCATCACAGAACCATAGTATCCTTGACAAACTGAAATGCTCTGCTGAGACAATAGAAAGCCTCCAGGGAAAATGCAAAGAGGAGAAAGCAGCAGCTGTGGAACATCAGCAACGTGTTGAGGCTCTAAGCCTTTGCAACAGTGAATTGGAACAACAGGTAGAGGAGTTGATGGCGAAACTGAAAGTGGAAAAAGAAGAGAACCAACTAAAGTGGGGGGAATTGGAACAGCAGATTGAAGCTCTTCGGCAAGATAAAGTGCACCTCTCATCTGAAGTAGCGAGTCTACATGATGAAAATAACAAGCTCAAGGAAGACAGGGACCAAGCAGGGAAAGAGCTGGAAAGCATTGCATCTGAAAAGCGGGGCTGGATTGTGTCTCAAGAGAAAGCAGATAATTTAGAAATGAAATTGCAAACAGTCTGTGAAGAGAAGGACCATTTGACTAAGGTACTTGAGGAAGAAAAGGCTTTCAGATCTCTTGTCACGAGTCAGCTCTGTAGCCTCCTTGAGCAGATGGGCTCCAGAAACCCAGAAGAAAATGAAGGAGAAGATGTAACTGGTCTGCTACAAGCTGCGAATGAATTATTTGCAAAAATGAAGCAAGAGATACAAAGTCTGAACTCACAAAAGGATGAAAACGTGCTTCTACAGGAGGAGATGCAGAGGCTGCAGGAAGAAAATGCAGCTCGTTGCATGGAACTCAGATCTCTCTTGGATGATTATGAAAATGAAAAGCTCTTGTTAAGAGAAGAGTTGGAAGGGGCTGTTTCTGAAAAAGAAGCCCTGCAGCTAGATATCCAGGAGCTGAAGCACGCCAGTGAAAAACTCAGGAATGAGAACCAAGATATTTTAGTTTGTATGGAAGATCTATCTGAAAAGCATGCACTCTGTGAAAGCAAAATACAAGATCAAGAAGAGGAGCGGAAAAAATTAAGCTTAATCCTTGAGCAAAAAGAAACGGAAGTGAGAAACGTGCAGGCTGAGCTTTCTTTGCTGAAGGTTAGGGTTTTATTATTGAATTACTCTCATTTATTCCCCCCCCCCAAGCCTCTTTAGAACAGAATTTGGGAAAGTACGTAGTGGGAATTGTGAAATTCTTTGGTTACAATCTTTTGCTCTTATGTGCAAAAGAAATACCACAAAACTTGAACTCTTCATATCTCTTGTGAGTTTGGTGAGGATGATTTCATACTTTGCGTGATAGACTTGTCTACTGCCTGTATAGCAGTGTTGTGGTACATGCAGCAAACACAACTCTTGCGTGAAAGTGTGCTTCCTCCTTTCATCCCCCAAGTAAGCATTTATGGATTTGGAACCTGGGTTATGGGTTGGATTTGTGTTCTGAAGATTAATTATCCCTGAGTTCACAATAACTCTTTAAAACCATTCTTTTACAGTGGCTGTTAATTTGGTCTTGTTTGAGTGCCACTAAATGCAACACAATTTTAAGATTGTGTTAAGTAGTCAAGGATGACACTTCTATGTTCTTTATTGATTCCCCCCAAAATTCTGGAAAATGAAAGTGAGCTAGGGTCTTCAAGACTTTTAGTATTCTTCACTTTGAGACACTTTAGAGGTGATAAAGCAATGAAGCTAGATGGCTGTTACGAGTGAAGAATGCTTCAGGGATGCTCTGTCATTGCCTTATCAAGAATAAACTTGTTGCCCAAAGAGTTCTGCTCATAGCGCAGTAAAGAAATATTAATAGTAAATAAATAAAACAGCTAGGCTAAGGAGGAAAAGGATCAGGGAGAAACCAATGATGCCATTTTTAATTAGAAAATACATGCATTGCTGGATCTTTAAAAGTGATATCATTCTTACAGGAGCCTTTCCTGTCACTTAACTAGTTTTATCTGCCTGTCTTTATCCTATAGAAACAAATAGCAGATGTAACTAGGAACTCCTGTTAACACTTAGGAGTCCGGTGTTACCCTTTCCCACTGAGCAAAGCAGAATGACGGAATCAGCCTCAACATCTTCCATTGTGATATCACAATGAGACCACAGGTCACTTTGCTTTGTCTCTGGGAACCCCACCACCAAGCAGCAGCAGACATCAGGGTCGCTGTTGTACTGTTGGGAGAGAAAATTGCATCAATAAGTGCTTCTCAGGGGGCATTTTCAGGACAAGCTCTGTCTAGCTTACTGTAGATTAGTTACATTCAGTGATAGGATCAAGCTATCCATCTAATTTATTGTGTTTGCAATGCAGGCTTCTGTCGAGGAGTCTTCGGCTAAAGATGACCAGCAGTTATCAGAAGCAGAAAAAATGGGTATATATGTATATATTTTTACCAGGTTTGCTGCTGTGTAAATAATTATTGAGTATTTAATGTTTGTTTCCATCTCATCTCACAAATCTGAAACCTAAGTAAGTTGCATCTTCTGGAGATACTTTGCTCTGATAAAGACAAAATAGGGTGTTCAGTCTGTGAGTCCTCGATTTCCAGGCTGCTTTCGAATCCTGAAATGTATGGCTTCCATTTTAAAAAAGAAAAGAAAACATATTATCAATGTGTGGGTTAATTTGTATGAGGTGGTGTGTAAATAGATCTTGCTATGGGATGTGACCATTTTTATTGTGATTTAAAAGCATTTCTAAATTGCTTAACGAATATAATGAATCTGATACTTATTAATGAATCATTTCTTATTTCAGAAAGATGGTTTTTGCCTTCACATTTTAAAATGGGTTTTGTTTGTTCATTCAGTGAATTTGGAAAGACAACTGAAAGAGAAAGAAGAAAAAGGAAATAAAATTAAAGCTGTTGCTGTGAAATTAAGGAAAGAACTGGAATGCAGCAGGAAAGAGGTAACTGGAATCAAGTTCCATATGTTTTGTACCAGTTCCTCATGAGATGTTTGGTAATGTGTTTCTGGGGCCACACAGGTATTTTTAGGCCTGCTTTTAACTTGTTCCCATTGGGATTGTTCCAAAGTTTTCTCATTTGTGATTGTTAATGGGCTGGTGGCACTTTGGTAGCCTCCATTCTCATCTAACCACAGTCTTTAGTTTCAGTTTTGACAAAAGGTCTGCCTACATTAGAGGACTGCGTACATATGAGCTGGAGAAGATGGAAGTTATATTGACCAGCAGGCCTTGAAACCAGGGCAGGTAGATCCAGCGTTTGACTTGAGAGGTTTTGGTCTTTGCCAAATGGCTGTTTCATACATCTCATTTTTTCCCTGCATGGCAGTACTTACATGGGGAAAAGTGACATGGACACAGTTCTACATGTGGAGTTGCCATGTCTTTTACAGTGAATACACATGTTTGGAAGCCGGTACAACCCGCACATTTGGAATCTCTTGTCTTGTTTAGTTCTTCCTTGAAAGACAAGCTGCAAGGAAGGTTGGGTTTGCTGTTCATCATTCTCTTTATGGCACAAACAACTAATCCACAACCTATGAGCTGCATCTTGTCTGCCAGGCCACCAGAAGTGGCCTGATTTGAGCCCCCACTGCTTTATCTCCTGATCTGAGGGGGTTTATCTCCTGAGATCTGTTCAGGATATAAACTACTCTGTCTGATCTCTGAAGAGCAGTGAGTATACATTTAAGAGTGAAAGGCAGCAATTTTTTTTCCTCGCTCCAGGCTGGGGTGGGTGAAAACATTGTCTTTTGCCCACACAGATCCTTCTGTGCGGAGTTTAAAAAGCAGCATTTCCAGCCACCCCAACACGGGTCAGGAATGCTGGAAGTGCTGGTTCTGTATACGTGTGTGTGAAATAGTGTATCTATGACTAAGGAGACGAATGCTTGGTGACTGCCACTCTGATGTTTGTATGTGGTAAATGTCCATATGTGGTGAGTGTATGTTTGTGTATTCATGCAGCAGCCATGCTTCTCTGCTGCCATATTGCCCTCAGGGGAGTGGCTGACTGAGGGTCAGTATAGTCCTCATGCTGAATAGAGTTGGTCAACCCTTCTCTGTGACAAAGAGCTTCAACTCGGTAGCTTGCTAACGAGGGCTGGGATTTGGTGTTTGGTGAGCTCAGGGAGTGGGTTGCTCTTGGGTCTTGGCTTCACTGCACACACTGAAAATCTGCTCCAGAGGAAACAAGGTAGGAAGTAGTGTGGGAAGTTTCAGGGGAGGCGAGAGTTAGTGAAATGCTCCCCCCCCCCTTTTTCATTCACAGAAGGTTGTCTTCGGGTCCAATCACTGGTAGAAGTATCAAGGGTGAATATCTTTCTTTGCACTTAGGCACAGTCACTTAGGGAAGAGGTGAAGTTATTGCAGTCAGAGAGACAGCAGCTATCAACTTCAATGGGAGACATCATTCAGACAGCAGAGAGCTATAAGGTAAAGGACAAGTACTTTATCATCATCACTTCCTGCTATGCTTGAAGCGCTTAGGGCTTCTCTGAGCTTGTGCCCACATTGTTTCCAAGCACCTGCATTTCTACTACCGGGGAGTTACAAGTAGGGGCTGTGTTTGCAGTGGACAGCACTGTGCCCAAAAACCCTCTGCTTACAGCTTTGTTAGTGTGGATTTTTCTAAGGTGTTTCGCTCTTAGGTCATTTTTTAAAAACATTTTTGTTTTAATCCCCTTAATTAATTGCATAAAACTCACAGAAAGATCCTGCAGAACCTGTTGCTGCTGTTTATAAGCAGGACAGTTGAAAAATGGTCAGGATTTGTATCCCTAACTCCATTCTATCCAACAGAATGGAAAAAGCAGAGGCAAGGACTCCGTTATAGATCTGCCTACCCATTGCATGGTAACCCTAGTTTCTGTGCGTGAATTGAACTCAGCTGTTAGTCCCCATGTGCTTTTGCTCTTTGTTTTACCAGCAACATTTTGCTCTTTTTAAATAAAGGTTTTGGAATATAAGTATGCACCTATCCCCATCTCTTGGATGTTAACCTATTGTATTGAATTGATAATTCCTTCTCAAATTTTGTTCAAATGATCTTGTTTGACTCACAAGGTCCGTGTGATTTTGCTCAAAATTTCATACACCATTCTCAAAATTAATGGAGTTTTTACTTTGGTTCCCCCATTTGGCATATGTAAGACACAGTAATGACAGTGTATTACATACAGTGGTGCCCCGCTAGACGAAGGCATTCGTCTAGCGGAAGGCAGCCCCGCAAGACGAAAAAGTCTATGGGGCTGCCTCGCAAGATGAAAATTTTTCGTCTTTTTTTTCCGTCTAGTGAAAGCGCGGCTTGCATTGCCGCTTCACAAGACGCAAAACCCGCTAGACGAAAATTTTCGCAGAACGAATTATTTTCGTCTAGCGGGGCACCACTGTAATAGATTCTCTTTATTTGAGAGAGTGGAGTCATTAAAATACATTACTAAATAAACTGCCTGGGTCAGACAGTATATTCACTTGCAGGATATTAAGTATTACTGTTATTTTCCTCTAAAATCTTTTTATCTTCTGAAAAAACCACTAACAGTGATCAGAATCAGCCCTCTCTACCCCTTGCTTCCCACAAAGATCTGCCATCATCTTTATACATTTTAGCCAGTCTAATTGTACACTGGCATCTAACATTTTAATAGTTTTATAATAAGTCGGCTGAAATGGTATATCTTTGAATCTTTGACCAGGCGTATTTTAAAAAAAGAACTTAAGTAGTAATTATTTCATTTTGCCTGTTTTTAAAGCAGTATGATTCCCAGTTAAAACACAACTTCCCAGATATTTTCAGCAGAGATGCTGAAGATTGGCTGCTTGTTGAGTCAGTCCAAGTTCATGACATGGAGATAAACATAATGTGAACTTTTAATGCCTTCATCTAGCATGCCATTTTGCTTTGCGGTATATAACAGTATAGTTGCAGTCAGATGCACCAGTGCAGATCTTTCAGATGGGTATCCAGAAAGTAAAATCTAGGTTTATTTCCATGTTAAGAAGTAGCTCTGTTTCCTGGTGCTACTCTGACAAAGAATACGGCTGCTTATGCATACAGAACGTTGCAGGCTCATAAATAAAGACTTAATAGAATGTGTATGTGCTCCTAAGAATCTTTTAACAGAGTTTGACAAACAAGCAGAACAGCTGGACTTTGAGAAAGAGCGAGCTCGTAAATTTGAACACCAAATAGATGACCTTACGAGACAACTGGAAAATTCTACTCAGCAGGTGCTGGTTATATAAAATCTATACAAATGGAATTTGTTCTTAATTGGGGGGGGGGCAAAAGTGGGAATAAATGGGAGGAGATTGGGGAGTGAGAAGTCTTGAGACTAGAAAATGAATTTTGCTTTTGCAGGGCTTGAGCCCCTGTTTGTGATCTTGGGCACTTGGCTTGTTTTCTAGTTGAGCACTGTTTATTTCCCACAGTGGGTGGCCACATGACTCTGAGAAACCTACTGCAGGTCTTAAAGGTAACAGCACCCCCCCCCACTCTTCCCCCTGCCCACACCATTTTTAGTTCAGAGCAGTGCTGCCTGGAATGGAGGCTTTATTTCACTATCCATAGCTGATTTGCTGCCAATCCAAAAGACTGAAATTTTTTCAAATACAAAGGTAGAAAAGGTCTATAACGAAATCTGGCTCTTTATTTTCACAGAGGAACATAAAGGTTTAATCTTGAGCTTCATTAAAAAAAAATACTGTTTAGGTAGTATTTAGTGCCTCTGATACTACCTACTGTTTAGGTAGTATTTAGTGCCCGGATGATCCTCAGTGGTCTGGGGTGCAGGCTTCAAACCTGTAGCTGTTTAGCGACAGAGTGGTTCAATTCCACCTTTCGGGCGAATGAATAAATGCTCCCCTTCATGGATCACTGCCTTGTCGTGGCGAAGGGGCTTGAATTACTCAGGCAAGCTATGGACAGGTCAAGATGGACAGGTCATAGCGGAGAGTTTGGACCAAACGTGATCCACCTGGAGAAGGAACTGGCAAGCCGCTCCAGTATCCCTGCCAAGAAAACTCCATGGACAAAGACAACAGGCATATAAAAGATATGACGCTGGAAGATGAGCCCCTCAGGTCGGAAGGCGTCCAACTTGCTACTGGGGAAGAGCGGAGGACAAGTACAAGTAGATCCAGAGCTGATGAAGCGGCTGGGCCAAAGCCGAAAGGACGCTCAGTTGCGGATATGCCTGGAAACGAAAGGAAAGTCCAATGCTGTAAAGAAAAGTATTGCATAGGAACCTGGAATGTAAGAACCATGAACCTTGGTAAGCTGGATGTGGTAAAAAATGAGATGGCAAGAATAAACATTGACATCCTAGGCATCAGTGAACTAAAATGGACAGGAATGGGCGAATTCAGTTCGGATGACTATCATATCTACTACTGTGGGCAGGAATCCCGTAAAAGAAATGGAGTGGCCCTCATAGTCAACAAAAGAGTGGCGAAAGCTGTACTGGGATGCAACTTCAAAAATGATAGAATGATCTCGATACGAATCCAAGGCAGTCCTTTTAACATCACAGTAATCCAAGTTTATGCACCAACTACCAGTGCTGAAGAAACCGAAATTGATCAATTCTATGAAGACTTACAACACCTTATAGAAATGACACCAAAGAAGGATGTTCTTCTCATTATAGGGGATTGGAATGCTAAAGTAGGAAGTCAAGAGATAAAAGGAACAACTGGCAAGTTTGGCCTTGGAGATCAAAATGAAGCAGGGCAAAGGCTAATAGAGTTCTGTCAAGAGAACAAGCTGGTCATCACAAACACTCTTTTCCAACAACACAAGAGACGACTCTACACATGGACATCACCAGATGGGCAACATCGAAATCAGATTGATTATATTCTCTGCAGCCAAAGATGGAGAAGCTCTATACACTCAGCAAAAACAAGACCTGGAGCTGACTGTGGCTCAGATCATCAGCTTCTTATAGCAAAATTCCAGCTTAAACTGAAGAAAGTAGGAAAAACCACTGGGCCAGTAAGATTCAATCTAAATCAAATTCCTTATGAATACACAGTTGAAGTGAAGAACAGGTTCAAGGATTTAGATTTGGTGGATAGAGTACCTGAAGAACTGTGGATGGAGGCTCGTAACATTATACAGGAGACAGCAACGAAAACCATCCCAATGAAAAAGAAATGCAAGAAAGCAAAGTGGCTGACCAATGAGGCCTTACAAATAGCGGGGGAGAGAAGACAAGCAAAATGCGAAGGAGATCGTGAAAGATACAGGAAATTGAATGCAGATTTCCAAAGAATAGCAAGGAGAGACAAGAGGGCCTTTCTAAACGAGCAATGCAAAGAAATAGAGGAAAACAACAGAATGGGAAAAACCAGAGATTTATTCAAGAAAATTGGAGATATGAAAGGAACATTTCGTACAAAGATTACCACAATTAAGGACAAAAGTGGAAAGGACCTAACAGAAGCAGAAGACATCAAGAAGAGGTGGCAAGAATACACAGAGGAATTATACCAGAAAGATATGGAGGTCTCATACACCCCAGGAAATGTGGTTGCTGACCTTGAGCCAGACATCCTGGAGAGTGAAGTCAAATGGGCCTTAGAAAGCCTTGCTAACAACAAGGCCAGTGGAAGTGATGATATTCCAGCTGAACTATTTAAAATTTTAAAAGAGGATGCTGTTAAGGTGCTGCACTCAATATGCCAGCAAGTTTGGAAAACTCAGCAGTGGCCAGAGGATTGGAGAAGATCAGTCTACATCCCAATCCCAAAGAAGGGCAGTGCCAAAGAATGCTCCAACTACCGCACAATTGCACTCATTTCACACGCTAGCAAGGTTATGCTTAAAATTCTACAAGGCAGGCTTAAGCAGTATGTGGACCGAGAACTCCCAGAAGTGCAAGCTGGATTTCGAAGGGGCAGAGGAACCAGAGACCAAATTGCAAACATGCGCTGGATTATGGAGAAAGCCAGAGAGTTCCAGAAAAACATCTACTTCTGCTTCATTGATTATGCAAAAGCATTTGACTGTGTCGACCACAGCAAACTATGGCAAGTTCTTAAAGAAATGGGAGTGCCGGATCACCTCATTTGCCTCCTGAGAAATCTCTATGTGGGACAAGAAGCTACAGTTAGAACTGGATATGGAACAACTGATTGGTTCAAAATTGGGAAAGGAGTACGACAAGGCTGTATATTGTCTCCCTGCTTATTTAACTTATATGCAGAATACATCATGCGAAAGGCTGGACTGGATGAATCCCCAACCGGAATTAAGATTGCCGGAAAAAATATCAACAACATCAGATATGCTGATGATACTACCTTGATGGCAGAAAGTGAGGAAGAATTGAAGAACCTTTTAATGAGGGTGAAAGAAGAGAGCGCAAAATATGGTCTGAAGCTCAACATCAAAAAAACTAAGATCATGGCCACTGGTCCCATCACCTCCTGGCAAATAGAAGGGGAAGAAATGGAGGCAGTGAGAGATTTCACTTTCTTGGGTTCCATGATCACTGCAGATGGTGACAGCAGTCACGAAATCAGAAGACGCCTGCTTCTTGGGAGAAAAGCAATGACAAACCTAGACAGCATCTTAAAAAGCAAAGACATCACCTCGCCGACAAAAGTCCGTATAGTTAAAGCTATGGTTTTCCCAGTAGTAATGTACGGAAGTGAGAGCTGGACCATAAAGAAGGCTGATCGCCGTAGAATTGATGCTTTTGAATTATGGTGCTGGAGGAGACTCTTGAGAGTCCCGTGGACTGCAAGAAGATCAAACCTATCCATTCTCAAAGAAATCAGCCCTGAGTACTCACTAGAAGGACAGATCCTGAAGTTGAGGCTCCAGTACTTTGGCCACCTCATGAGAAGAGAAGACTCCCTAGAAAAGACCCTGATGTTGGGAAAGATGGAGGGCACAAGGAGAAGGGGACGACAGAGGATGAGATGGTTGGACAGTGTTCTTGAAGCTACTAACATGAGTTTGGCCAAACTGCGAGAGGCAGTGAAGGATAGGCGTGCCTGGCGTACTCTGGTCCATGGGGTCACGAAGAGTCGGACACGACTGAACGACTGAACAACAACAGTGCCTCTGAAGGTGGCACAGATTTGTTTTTTAAAGTGGAAACAATAAGTTTTGTTAGAGACAGGCGATTCTCCGTCCCCACCCCAATGTATTCTTAAATAATGCTGTTCTTTAAGTATATTGTGCAGAAAAGAAATGAGCCAACTTATATTAGGTATCTTTGTCCTTCAGGGGGAATTATGCGAAAGTTGCTCTGATCATTAATATTTGTTCCAGCTGACTGAAATGTTATATCACACAGGATTGTCTGCAGTAGTTTTCTTGTGCTGTATCAGTGCCACTAGGGACTATTTGCAGAAAGGAACCAGTTAAATCATACATTTGCTTAGAATCAGGCATATTTAAGCTCTCCTGAGATTGATGTATCCAGGACTCAAGCCATTAAAGTAACAAAAGTGGGTTAAAAGCAATTAATATTTTTCAAGTATGTTTACGTTAGGGGTTGTTGTTTTTTTGGTAAGAATTCCAGAGCAATGTAGAAAATACCAGAATGGTGTATGCTGTAATACTGTAAAGCATATACAAAACAAAATACCGAAAAACAGTAGCATATATTTAGTGGCACACAAAGTATGGCTGTTCACACTACAGGGAAAGCCTGTGTGATTTGAAGGCTTTTAAGCAAGTTATTTTAAGCCTCACACTGGGGGGGGGGGGAGTCTGGCTTTTGAAAATGGTATCTGGGTGAAATCTCCAGTGTTTTAAGTGGTGTAGCTGAATATTTCCCATCCTGACTCTGCTAATGTTGCTACTATCATTTTTAGCAAGACCAGTGGCGTTCTGCTAACGAAGACCTCTTGACTCGTATTCAGACTTTGCAAACTAACACTAAGCTGCTAGAATCACAGCTACTGGAAACTCAGAGGGCCAAAGCAAAAGTTGATAAAGAACTCGAAGCTGAAAAGCTTCTAAAAGAACAAAAGATAAAGGTGAGTGGCATGTGTTAGGAGAGCAGAAAATAGGACAGAATAAGATAGCTATTTCTGAATGAGTAGCCCTTATGCTATTTTTTATTTTTTATTTTTTTGCAGGACCACACTAATGCTGTAAAAGAAGTTGAAGAACTTCAAACACAACTTCAGAAAGAAAAGAAGCATCTTCAGAAAATTCTAGAAGAGCTGGAGTTGGCAAAGAAGGTAGACTGTTAGTTTATATCTATCTCCTTTTTTCCGGCTTTGCATATTTGCCATCTTTTCACTCAGAAGGTAGAATCCAGAAAAGAGCATGCAGAACTACAGAATAGGACTTTACTGGGTTTTCCTCCTCCCCAAAGTCTCTTCTAAAGGCCAAGGGATCTTCTGATGCAGCATGGGGACTCCAAGCCAATTCACGAGTATGTTAGTGATTCATATATAGCAGGGATATCCAACCGGTCGATCGCGATTGACAGGTAGATCGCCGCACAATCTTCGTCGATCCCGGACAAGTAATGTCCCCGCCTCCATCTCCTGGCGCTAGTTTCCTGCATTGGTGCCACAGCATTTGTGAACGTTTTGAAATGTGGAAAGCTAAAGCAAACTTATCTGTAGCGCTTCGTGAAATTGTAACCGCTAAATTTTCAACCAAGGCCAACCCCCCCAAAAAAGTAGTTCAACAACTTTGGCTAACACCCCCCACCCAAAAAAAAAGCTCAACAGTGGGTAGATCACTGCCATTTATTTTATACAGGGAGTAGAACCCAGTCTCTTTGGAGTTGGACGTGCCTGATATAGAGTCTTGTTGATTTTTATTTGGGTATTCCATGGCATGCTAAATGGGGCTAAAGAATAAATGTTTGGCAGAATGTTAGGTCTACAGGACCAGCCAAAGCAACGATAGAAGTTAAAACTGCCGGGTGCCGTGTGTTTGTAAACCTACAGGATGCGCATAAGAGTACAATGATGGACATGGAAATGGCTGATTATGAGCGTTGTGTAAAAGAACTTAATCAAAAGATTACTGACAAAAGCAGCAGAATTGAAGACCTTGAGCAAGAGATTAAAATTCAGAAGCAGAAGCAAGAGACTCTGCAGGAAGAAATCAGTGAGTAGCGCACTAAACTCCTTCTTGTGTCTAAATAAGTTCTTGCGGATGTTTCAGTACAGGAAGAGGCTTTTACAGGTATGCCTCAGAATAGCAGAGAAGCTACATTCTCCAAACAGAGGTCAATGGCCTCTTATCCAGTAGATACGAATAACTTTGCAAGAAAATTATTTTGTTAGGATTAACAAAGTGTCATGGTCAGGGGCGTTCCTAGCCCCTTGGCTGCCCGGGGCGGGAAGCCAAGAGGCACCCCTGGGGGCGGGGCGTCGCCGCGCGCGCGTCATGACATCATGGTGCGCGCGGCGGCGCCCCGCCCCCATGGGGTGCCGGGCGGGGGCTTTTGGAGCGTTTTTGGGCTGCAAAGAGTCCTGAAGCCGCTGCTGTAGCACAAAGGGGGTGCTACAGCAGCGGCTTCAGGACTCTTTGCAGCCCAAAAAGGCTCCCCAAGTTCCCGCCCGGCATCCCCGGGGGCGGGGCATCGCAGCGTGTGCGTCATGACGCACGCACACACGGCGACGCCCCGCCCCCGGGGGTGCCGGGCGCGGGCTTTTGGAGCCTCTGCAGCCCGCAAAAAGCCGCTGGAGGGCGGGGGCTATTTTGGGTGCTGCCGGGGCAGAGCCGCAGGAGTGGCCAGCGAGGGGGGTGACACCCCGACTCGCTGGCGGCCCCTGCGGCTCCACCCCGGCAGTGCCGAAAATAGCCTAAAAAGTTTTTTTTAAAAAAATAATTGTAGAAAAAAAGCCCAGTGGGCGGGGCAGCCCCCCCATGTGTCACCCCCAGCAGGGGCGCTGCCCGGGGGCCCCCCGCCCCCTCCACCCCCCCCCTGCGATGCCCCTGGTCATGGTATTTACAAATCAGTGGCAGTATATGCCACTTCACAAATGTTTGAAGTTCAGTAGGTTGTAAAAGCCAACAAACCTTAGAAATATTTTTTCACATCAATGATAAATCTTTATGGCTGTTCATTCACTCTGTTTCTTCTAAAAGGATTTCTAGATTTTGAGTTGGGTTTAAAACATTTCTTATCTGAAAATAGAATTTTAAAGTGAAAATTGCAGCATTCTGGTATAGTTTTAATTCTAGTAAAAAAGTTTAAATCAAGGAGCAAGAAGGAAACTTCATTTCTTCTTTCCAAGCCTTTATAGAAAATCTGGAAGAATTTCCTTGAAAGTTCTGCTGCTGCTTGCTTTCTGAATAAATTACCTTCAACACTTGCTTTGTTCACTAGAATCATTCCAGAATTCTGTACAAGAGTATGAGGGGAAAAACACGAAGATCAAACAGCTGCTGGTGAAAACGAAAAAGGAATTGGCCGACTCAAAGCAAGGAGTAAGTCCCTATGCTTTCTAATAATTTGTTCTCTCTTCTGACAAAGTAATAATGATGCTGCTTCACTTCACTCTTCTGCAGCATAGTGCTAAATTATTCAAGGTGCTCTTGTTTTGCAGGGAAATGAACTTCTGAGACTTCAAGCATCTTTAAAAGGGGAGTTGGAAGCAAGTCAGCAGCAAGTTGAAGTTTATAAGGCAAGACCTCCCCCCCCTCCAAATGTAGTGAGATGCACAGTGTTGCACCTCCTCAGAGTGGTAGCTAAAGCTGTATGTTAAAAAACCGTAACTGCAATCAATTGCTATCATACATGCTATCTCCTTGAAATACTACATTTTTCAAGATAACATTCTGCTGTTACGTATTTACAAATAAGTTGCATTGAAATCAACAAAACCTTACTAAGGATGCACTCTTAGACTCAGTTTCCAGAATAAGTACCACTGAGTTGGGTGGGGTTACTTTGGAGTAATTGTGTGCATACTGCTATTACCTGCTTTTGGATCTGGATGTCATTGTAGTCGTTTTCTGTACCCAGTCCCTCCCCAATGCCCAGGATAGATTTCAAGCCTGAGAATAAAGAAACTGGGCACAATCCAGTCAAAACTATGCCTTTTAATGCTTGATGGGATTGTTCCAAATATATTCCTTTTAATAAAATTAAAAGCAGCTTGTAAATTGGATTGCCAATGCCAAGCTGCATCCGTTCTCCACCCATGCCACGCCACTATGTTTTAGTGGTCAATATTGTATCTATTTCATGTTTTTCCTACATGAGTGCAGTGAGAAAAATACAATGTCACATACGACTAAAGTCTTTGACAAAATGGTATGTCTCTTTCTTTCTTTTTGAAGCCGCAGGAATTCAAGGCTATAAATTCCATGACAAAATAGACATGCACAGTTTTTACATGCAACTTCTGTGTAAGGGTGTTTTTATATCAAGTAGCCCTTGGTTAATTGCAACTACTTGAATTCATTGCTTCATGCCACTTGTTAAACATTTGACCATTTACATATCTTCAAATTCAGCAACAAAACAGTATCCTCTTTTGCAACAACCAGACCTAAGCCACTAAATGGAGCATTTTTGCTATGGAAAAGAGTGAAAAAAGCAAAGTAAAGGTATTCCTGTGCCACCAAAATTGTTCCAGAGGGTTGTCAGAAGCTTCAAATTTTGTCAATTTGATATTCCTTATTACCATTCAATCCAAAATGGAAACTTGTAGCAATAACTTTTCATTTAATGAGAAAACACCAGTGTCAACAGCTAATCTGTGAATGTCCATTTACAGATTCAGTTGGCTGATATAACCTCAGAAAAACACAGGATACAGGAACACCTGCGGACTTCACTAGAGCAACACCAGAGGGTTCAGAGTACTTATCAGCAGAAATTAGCAGCTCTTCAAGAGGAATGTAGTACAGCAAAGGTATTTTCTTGTGGGGGAGGGATTCCAATTCCTAAGGAATGGCTCCTATATTATAATGTCCAGTAAGCATCTTAACAGTTGCTTAGAGGTTGGGGAATGCTGTCTGACATTCAGTACTTTTGAAAAATGAATTATTCAGTTGCCTAGCTTTGTGCACCTCTCAGATCTCCAAGGGGCTTGTTGGGAAGAGAAAATGTTTTTAATTAAAGTCAATCTTAGTTCAGAAGACCAAATGCTCACCATGGCATGCAACAGTTCTTTTAGGAGAATTACTTAATTCGTCATCTTTCCCTATGAGCAAAACTCTTTGGTATCTTACTTTTCTTTCGGTTTTGCCAGTGTTGCTATGTCGTAGATACAAATGCAGCATAAAATAGAAAAGTGTGACTGATTGCAAGGAGGTTTACAGTTAAAGATGCTAAGCACCACAGCATGTGTATAGATATTATTTTAGGCTTTGCGATATACAGGTTAAATTAATCTGATTGTGTGGAAGGTAATTCAGCTGCATTTAGAACGCCCCCGAACTGGCGAAAGTTAGGATTTGTACTTGGTAACGGAGTGGAGTGGGAAAAGCTGTATTTCCCATAAGGATAAATTTGGGGAACAGGAAGGGGAATCGAGTTACAAAGAGTTTTCAATCAGTTGCAAATAACATTTGTACTGCTTGAACCCCCCACCCCTTTGTGTTTACTGCACAAAGATAAATGATTGATGTTTTTGCATTCTGGGCAGTGTTTTTTGCATGCTCTTCATGAACGTAGAATTATCTTATCTTTTTGGTTGCTTTTACAAAGGAGAATGACTCAGAATCTGTGTCAGCTATAACTAGGTGTGTGATTGATGTGTGAGTAGGAGGGGACTGGCTTGTGATGGCAGGATGTGTCATGGAACAGAAGCGTGGCTTGTGAGGTTTCTGCCCGTGGCTTGCATGGTAATTGTTATTGGTTGTCGTTGGTTACACTTAGATTACAAAATAGCATTGTACTTGGTCATGCATTAAATGTGTACATTGAAGCTACAAATGACGTGCCTTTGAAACAAAAGCGGTTGGGGTTTTTTTTTACTGTCGTCATTTAAGAACAGATTATCCTGTGAAGCTCAAAGGTGGGGTGTAGTATTTCTCTAATTAAAAGAAGAAGTGTGTGAATGGATGTGCATCACAAGTAACTCTTTAGGTTTTGTTCCTTATGCAAATTCAAATAACCTTCTGCCCCCATATGTCATTGCAGGCAGAATACTCTGCTGTAACCTCCGAATTTGAAAGCTACAAAGTCCGCGTCCATAATGTTTTAAAACAGAAGAATAAGTCTTCTCACTCTGAAGCGGATGTGACCAAGCAAGAAAGGTAAGTGTTGCATGGTTGGAGGGCTTTGGTGGATGCTGGTTTAAATCTAAATTCCATTCTCAGGGCGTTTGTTAATATTAGGGCTCAAAGTTTCTCAGTTCACAGATTGCCGCAGTGTTTTTGCAAAGTAGATCTAGAATCTTACTTAGTTCCAAGTGGAAATAGAGACAAAAAAGGTTCATAGTGCACTTAATATTTGTCTGATTCAGATGTAACACTAAAATATACCTCTATTTAGCTTCCCTCTCCTCTGATGCAGCCATTGTGATCCTGCCTGTACTTCTCCAGTCCATTTAGCATGCAACAGCCATACAATGTGGCAAACTTCCATGCTCTTGTTTGTGGAGTTCCGCTTGTTCCAAAGTACAAAAGTTTGATTTGATTTGGATGTGTATGATGCAATTCAGATCCATTCATCACTTCCGTCAGCCTTGCATTCTTCAATTCTGTTATGGATTTGGAACCATGTAGATGCAGTCATAGAAGACTAACAAAACACAGAAGAATTCTAATTTTTTGTGGTTTGGGAAAGTACACTTAAAGGTTCAGGAAAAGGTACACGCTTGCAGTGTTTAATAGTGTGTTTTTCTTTTCTTAGAGAGCACATGGAAAATATGATAGACCAACTGAAGATCAAATTGCAAGACACTCAGCATAACTTACAAATGAATATAACCGAGCTCCAGTCACTGCAGACTGAACATGACACTCTGCTGGAAAGGCACAATAAAATTCTGCAAGAGACTGTGGCAAAGGAAGCAGAGCTCCGAGAAAAGTACGTTTCTACACCTTGTAAATTACATTGTGCTGATGACTGGTGTTTCATCTTTGAATTTTGTGCCCAAGCGGATCTTTGGAGCTAAAAGCCTCCATGCCTTAGGTTGTTCCTATGCTGGGAAGATGTTTCAATAAATTCTTGCTGTCCCCCCCCTAAGTTGATACATCATTAACAGTTCCTTATTTAACATGGACATTCTTTGTCTGGGTGGAAATAACTTCCAGGCTCTGCACAATCCAGTCAGAAAACATGGTGATGAAGTCGGAGCACGCACAGATTGTCAGCCAGCTGACAGCCCAGAATGAAGCTCTTCGCAATAGTTTCCGCGATCAAGTCCGGCACCTGCAAGAAGAGCACAGGAAGACTGTGGAGACCTTGCAGCAGCAGCTGTCCAAAGTAGAAAGCCAGCTTTTTCAACTCAAAAGCGAGCCAAACACCAAAAGTAAGTTATCTGATACTCACTGAAGGAATAATGCTGAGCTGAGCTCACCTAGCAACTGTTTCTGTGCTTGTCGAATAAACTCCGCTTAGGACTCTATTCCCCAGCTTCATTTAAGGTGAATTGCCAGTTCTGTAACTGATTCGAATCTCCTATTACATAATGTCCTGTGGCAGGACTAGGTTTCCTGTTAGGCAGGATGGTAGCAGAGGTTTTTTTTGGGGGGGGGCACCTCTGCAGAGCCAAGCAGTTTTACTCTTACTACTACCAGGGGCGGACTTTGGTATTACGGCACCCTGAGCTAGTCCAAAATTTGCCCTTCCCCCAGGCCTCATGCTGTGCGGAGGTGCAAGGGCTCCCTCCTCCTTCCTGTAACTGAGCAAGTGCTTGCCGGAGCTTCCCTAAAACCACCTCTGTTACTGTTTTTATATCCAGGTGGGTAGGGATTAGATCATGGGTAGGCAAACTAAGGCCTGGGGGCCCAATCCAGCCCAATTGCCTTCTAAATCTGGCCCACGGACGGTCCGGGAATCAGCATGTTTTTCATGAGTAGAATGTGTCCTTTTATTTAAAATGTATCTCTGGGTTATTTGTGGGGCCTGCCTGGTGTTTTTAGATGAGTAGAATGTATGCTTTTATTTAAAATGCATCTCATCTCTGGGTTATTTGTGGGGCCTAGGAATTCGTTCATTCCCCCCCCCAAAAAAAAATATAGTCTGGCCCCCCACAAGGTCTGAAGGACAGTGGACCGGCCCCCTGCTGAAAACGTTTGCTGACCCCTGGATTAGATATTCTGCTTCAGGAATGAATCAACATTATCTTGGGCCATTTCTGTGTTGTACAGCAGTGTGTCTTTTGGTACTTACAGGTGTATATATATATATAGGCTGTTAACAATGTTTAGGTAATTCCCTTCCAGATGTTTTGTTTTGTTTGTCTCGGAATTGTTTTATAATGGCTTATTTTTCCAGGTTCTGCTCCATCCAACCTACCAGCAAAGAACTTGCGAGAGCGGAGGAGCACTGACCTTCCTCTTCTCGATGTGCACACGATAACCAGGGAGGAGGGCGAAGGAATGGAAACCACTGACACAGAGTCTGTATCTTCTGCCAGCACTTACATGCCATCGTTGGAACAGCTTCTTAATACCCCTGATGCAAAATTTGGTAAGGAAGGCTTGGTCATGCATTGGTGCAGTTCACATTTTAAACTTCTGTTTTTGGCACAATACAGAACTTGGTATGAGTTGTACAACTTCTTTATTGTTGCGTTGAGTTCTGTCATACTTTCTTCATGTTTTAGCCCTCATCATGAGCCATGATGATGTGCATACGGCCTAGGGAATGTCAAATTCACCCTAGAGATGCGCATTCTTCACTACCTGTTGAAGATTCTGTGTATTACGACAGGATCCCAGGGCAGCACATTTACGAAAAACGTACGCGCATGTTCTTCATGAAACCTGGCGAACATGCACAGTCACCGGTTGCCATGCACATAACCTGCTCAACCTGCATTCCCCTTAACATATACACACCTTGCAGCCGTAAGAAATACCCTGTTTCTCCTAAAATAAGACATAGCCATAAAATAAGCCATAGCAGGATTTCTATGCATTTGCAAAATATAAGCCGTTCCCCAAAAATAAGCCATACCCCGAAAATAAGCCATAGTGACGTGGTACCTCCCATTAAAACAGCCTGGAGAGGTGTGGCTATGCAGCGTACCGATGCGACACGGTTAAAATAAGACATCCCCTGAAAATAAGCCATACTGTGTTTTGTTGAGCGAAAAAAAATATAAGACAGTGTCTTATTTTAGGAGAAACACGGTAGTAGAAGCATCAATCACATTTGAAAGTGACTTATTGTTAACCATTTTAGAAGCTCCACATTGGGAAGCAGAACTCACCAAAGAAGAGTTGGTGCAGAAGCTGAACACCACGTCGAAGAGTGCGGATCACTTAAACGGACTGCTGCGTGAATCGGAAGCCACCAATGTAATCCTCATGGAACAAATAAAGGTTAGCAGGCATGCCCTTACTAAGCTCTGGTGAACTGCATGGTGCATCAGTTTTCGTTTGCAAAGTCTAAAAATCCTTTTGCGGTTATGTGAACTCAGTGCTATTCTCGTTCCCACAACTTGCCAGCTTCTCCCCATCAGCTCACAGAAATACTGTCTCTCTCCCCCCCCACACACACCTTTGTGATCGTGAGGACTAACAAACTCTCACAGAATGGAATCTCCTATTAACAGTTTTTGGTTCTTCTCTAGGAAAAGGAGTCAGGCAATGTCAGGAAATGTAAATGAACGTGGGCTAATAGAGTGTTAAAAAGGCAGAATATGAAGTAGGAGGGAGGCCTCCCCCAGAGTCTCAAAGGTCTAGGACAATCAGGAACTGGGAATTAGCCGAATAGAATTTTGACAGCTAAGAATGCCAGTTGCCCAGGGGCGTCGCTAGGGGGGTGCGGTGGGGGCGGTACGCCCCTGGGCGACAGGGGCCACAAGCGGCGGGTGGGGGCGACAAGCGGCGGGTGGGGGCGACAAGCTGCGCCCCTCCCGCCACTCCCCAGGCAACGCCGGTCACCCCGGGAGCAGCAGCGCTGCACGGATGGGGTGCTCCCTCGGCCGTGCGCTGTTGCGACCGGAGCGAGCGGAGGCGCATGGGGGTGACAAGCGGCAGCCCCTCCCGCCATTCCCAAGCGCTGCCGGCCGCTCCCTCCGTCACCCCAGGAGCAACAGCGCACGGCCGAGGGAGCACCCCGTCCGTGCAGCGCTGCTGCTCCCGGGTGACCGGCAGCGTGGGGAGTGGCAGGAGGGGCCGGCGCTTGTCAGCCCCACGCGCTGCCGCTGGCTCCGTCCCCCCGGGAGCAGCAGCGCACGGTGTGTGCGGTGCTGCTGCTCCTGGGGCAACAGAGCGAACGGCGGCACGTGGGGGTGACAAGAGGCAGCCCCTTCCACCATTCCCACGCGCTGCCGCTCCCTCCGTCACCCTGGGAGCGGCAGCGCACGGCCCGACGACGGAGTGCGCCTGCAGTTGCCTGTCAGTGAGAATACAGTGAAATGTGAAGCAGTTGGGAGGAGGGGAGGAGACTCAATCACTGTCACCGGAAGAAAGCATTTTTACACAGTCAGTTTCCTGCTCCACAGTTCCATAAGTGGTTAGAAGGAGTTGGAAATGGGGCGAGCTTGAGTCAAGATCTGCTTGCAAGCAGAAGCTTGAGAGCTCCAGTGACTGCTGTTGACTCAGTGGTGAGAAGTGTGAAAGACCGAAGAGGAGAGGGACCCTCACAAAGAGCTTGACTGTGTCCCGTATACCAACAGTTACTTTGAGATTGCCAGCCCCTTTAAATTGCCTGAAGCCGGGATGTGGGGAGCCTTTGTTCATAGCTTCCTGACTTCCTATGGGAGTTCTTGCTTGCCCACAACCCCTTGAAACACTGTTGGGAGGGGATGTCACCACTAGGAGAAGCTATAGCAACTACTTTCTTGGAGGCTTTCCTACAGCCTCCTTGTGGTCTTGCATGCGGGTGCATCACCAAATGGGGAAAAGTTAATCTGAAATAGGCTGTGCCCATGATTGCCACTGCTAGACATCTAGACTGGTGACTGGGAGTGGCCGCTGAGACCATATAACATCTGAAAGACCTACATTGGCTCCCAGTTCATTTCCAAGTACAATTCAAAGTGTTGGTGCTGACCTTTAAAGCCCTAAATGGCCTTGGCCCACCCCCATCATTCAGCCTGGACACTAAGGTCCAGCACCGAGGGCCTTCTGGCAGTTCCCTCACTGCAAGAAGTGAGGTTGCAGGGAACCAGGCAGAGGGCCTTCTCGGTGGTGGCGCCCACCCTGTGGAATGCCCTCCCATCAGATGTCAAGGAAATAAAGAACTTTCTGACTTTTAGAAGACACCTGAAGGCAGCCCTGTTTAGGGAAGTTTTTAATGTTTGATGTTTTATCGTGTTTTCAATATTCTGTTGGGAGCTGCCCAGAGTGGCTGGGGAAACCCAGCCACATGGGAGGGGTATAAATAATTTGTTGTTGTTGTTGGTATAAATAAATTGTTGTTGTTTTGTTGTTGTATTATATAGACAAACATGCAGGGGTTGTTCACTCAACCACTTTGCACGATCCAGTCTGTTTGTTTTTATTGTGTTGGTTAGTTGCTTTTCTTAAGTAGTTAAATTAAAGCGATTTTCATTGAACCAATTAAAAACAACGCTAAAAACCTAAGAGCGGAACAATTCAAATAAAATACTAGAAAGCACTGTTAATAAAAAGGCAGGTCTGCAAATCCCATCCAGCTAAGAAGCGACGGTATCCTTCAGTTCAAAGTCTAAAGGTGCAGGGTGCGGAAGAGAAATATTTGCTTCATGCCTAAAACATGAAGCCTAAAACATGAATGCCTAAAACATGGTGCCAGCCATACCTCCTTGGGGAGAGCATTCCACTTGTGTTACCACCCTCCAAACCTCCTGTGGAGGGTGCACCGAAAGAAGGGCCTCAGATGATGATCGCCTGGTTCAGGGTGGTTCATAAGGTAAGGAAAGTTTATCCTTTCCTTCATTGACTGGTGTAACTGCGTATTATGTGGTCGTGTTGAAGCGATTTAGCAGTCTGAACTGGCACAAGTTCTATTCTGTTAAATGTATCACGGCATGCTTTCATGCCACGTTCAGTCTGCCTGGGAACTTGGATCGGTGCAGAAGTGCGCATACCTTTTCCTCGTGCCATTTGTCCCAACATGTCACGACGGTGCCCCGTCGGACTTCTTCACACCCACATGTGGTATTTTAAGAGATCTTTCTTCGATTTTCATCTCCAGCTTCTTAAAAGTGAAATAAGGCGATTGGAAAGGAACCAAGAGCGAGAAAAATCCGTTGCTAATCTGGAATATCTGAAGAATGTTCTGCTCCAGTTTATATTCCTAAAATCGGGCAGCGAAAGAGAGAGGCTTCTTCCAGTCATAGACACCATGCTGCAGCTGAGTCCAGAGGAAAAAGGAAGGCTAGTTGCAATAGCTCAAGGTACATGAAGCTTTTGTTTTTGTTTTGTTACTGGTGTTATCAGAGAAAGGGAAGTGGCACAGTTGCTGCTGCTGGTGAGCTTGCAGCAAGATAGAAATTGAGAGAAATCTGGCTCTCTTCCCATCTGCAGGGGCATGCATAAAGTCAGAACTGCAAGGACAGAGAGTGGCTTTCTACAGTTTAAATTCCCAACATCTAAGAAACAAGTTACCAGTGACAATTTTAATGTAAACTATAACATGTAACTATAAAATATATGAGTCATTTTTCTTCCCAGAGCAGGGTTGGGGTTTTTTTTGGAGGGGGGTTGCATGTTCAGCAATGTGCTGAACACGACTTTCAATCTGAAAATAATACTAACATGGCTATACTATACATGGCTGAGTCGGTAGAACATGAGACTCTTAATCTCAGGGTCATGGGCTTGAGCCCCATGTTGGGCAGAAGATTCCTTCATTAGAGGGGGTGGGGCTAGATGACCCTCAGGGATCCCTTCCAACTCTACAATTCTGTGATTCTACGTCTATGATTCTGTCATTCCTAGATCCTGCAAGGAAGTGGTTCCATGGCCGATTCTTGCTTAACTATACTTTTTGGATGGGTAGCTTCTGACTCAAGTCAGGTTCAATATCCACATTTTAAGGCACAATTAATACACTGGCCATTTGAATCATGCTTTTAGTTGTGTGATTGAAAACCTGTCATTGGCTCGTATTTAAAGGATTTGTGTGTGTTTATCTTTTTGTAAGGTGAGGAAGAGAGCACATCACAACCTTCAGGCTGGGCGTCGTACTTGCACAGCTGGTCAGGACTGCGATAAGACTGTGATAAGACTTCTCGTTTGTTCAAACGTTCAGAGTTTGCAGTTGCACTGGGAAGAATCTCAACAGTGAAGAATGAAGCATATATATGTGTAGCCCCAGGATAGCTTGCGTTGTTTTCTCTTTTGGCCATTTTAAGCAGGTAACTGATTTTTGACTAAGGATTGTAGAAGATGTGCGGACAACAAATTCTGGTTTCAGGTTTTGGTCTCCTTTACAGCCTATGGCTACAGGTGTGCGAGGCCTTGTACATCTGTTAAGCTCTCCAGTCTGAAAGAGCTGCTCCACATTTTTGTGTGTGTGCGGAGCTGCCCTCTCCCATCACTTGGAGAAATATCTTATGTACACTGGAACTCTGGTTTGGGATGTCTGACTTCAGCAGACATCTTCATTTTTTATTTATCCAGAAAAAAATGCACTATACAAGTTGGTGAGTATCAGTGAGACTCAAGTTGACAGGTCTGACCACGTGTTTTCCAATTTTGTTGTTCAAATCACCACCTCTTTAATGACCAGCAGCATCAGAGGGATGCTTTTTCTCGTCAAAGTACTTTAAGACATAGCTTATAAATTGCTTATGTCTCAGAAGGAAAGAGGGGCATAAAGAAATAAAAATTTAAAAAAAAAATCTGGCTGTTTGCCCTGCATTCAATTTATTCAATTCTAGGAATCTTGCCAAACTCATTTAGTGATTTCTCCAGCTTAATAAGGTAATATCTAGTGTTCGGGATTTTGCTGTGTGTCATATACCCTCTTGAATTGTGCATTAAAATCATTAGCTAATGAGCATCAAGAACAAGATGCTTTAAAAAGTGACATTTCAAAAACGAAATGAAAAAAACTTCATTAAATTAAAAGATTGGGAAATGCATTGTACCGATTCTTAAGTAGCCACTGACGTCACTGATTATGCTGCTCACAAATTTACTGAGGGAAGATCCTAAAATAGGATTGAGTTTGCTGAAGGTTGTGAATTCTAAATATAATTGTCAGTGGTCATCAAAGATAAGGGTTCTCTGGAAAGGATCAGGTCTGTGCAATTTCCAGCTAGGCTGCTCTTCCGAGGAAAGATGCATTTTTACCATTTAATAAGGGGTCCATATTTCACGTTGCCTTGTACACAATTCTGGAAGCAGAACAATTACTTTCTAAAACTAGTCCCGGTAATTGTGAGAATTCGGGTAACTTGTTCTCCTGCAGTGTTTCTACCCTTCTTCTTTTTTGCCTTTTATTATTATTATTATTTGCCTTCAAATGCTTTCAGCTATCACTGAAAACAAGGTTTCTTACAGAACAGCCATGCCAATTTTGGGGGTTCTTTTCTTGGTATGTGAGCCCTGCTCATTATTCATCTGCTCAACCGTCCACTATATGCTACAAGTCCAGTTATTCTCTCTGCTACTAATAAGTGAGAGATGAGTTGAGACTTAAATGTTGAAGGTCTGGAGAAGGTTGCTGCATAAGTTCGTTTTAAACTGCTTTGATATATGTGCTTTGATGTGAGTGTGATGCATTCGATACTCATTGATTATGTGTCAACTCATTATGGCGTTACAAAGAATAGAAGCGGCTGACTCCTTAAGGTAGCTAGCTGCTTCTCTCTCAAGTGTAATTGAAGTTAAAAGAAGACTTCCTGTTTTGTATTCCAGCCTGCACAAAGGGGAAATGTGAAGGGGCTGTGTGCATTGAAAAAAGACCCATCCATATTTCAGTTTATTGAACCAAGATATGGTTGCCCAAATGTTGTTGTTATGTTCTGCAAATATAGTAACATGCATTTTCAGACATAGGAGTAAAACAGATGAATGCACCTATTCTTAAAGGGTAATATGAGAACACAGCTACTCTGCTTAGCTTGAGATATTTTACCACCTACACTGACTACCATCTTTAATTTAGAAAGCAGTTGGACGGCCAGCTCCGTTGTTAGGTATATGAAACACTTGAACCGCTTCTCACCAATAATTACACATAATTTTCATTCACTATAGCTAATTAGAAATGCCTTTGCACAGCTTTAGTAACAGTCTGTTTTCAGAGCACAGGCTTACCTTATTTTTTTAAGTTTTAAATCTGTGGACGTTAATTTATTTCACTGCAGCAGTGTAAGTGGTATATCATTTCCCCCCTAATGTGAGCTCCTGCAACGATAGTTAAGAGTTGGATGTCTTGGTTTATGTTCTGCCATGTACGTTCAGATATTTAAACTGAGCAGGAAATTGTCTCTGCGTTTTCTCCGCCATTTTCACATTAGCTTGACTGATTGCTCGCTACTAATTGCAGGTAGGGATACAATTTTCAATGTTATTAGCAACTGTGACAAAACAAACTTTTCCTCTTTTTTGAAGTCATTTGAAATTCTGTTTTTATTGTTTCAGACTGTGAATAAATTATGCATATAGTTCATTATTTTTGAAATTTTCAATTGTATATTAATTAAAATGCTATACTCATGAATGTAACATACTGTTTTCCTGCTCTCAATGTAACCTTTTATTACAAAGAAAGATTGTGGAGGGCGAATGCTGATTAAAATAAGTACAAAACATGACTTTTCAGTGTAAATGTGTGTAGTGATTGTGTTTTTATAACCCTTATACAGTTGTACCTTGGTTTTTGAACAGAATGTGTTCCAAGTCCAGTTCAGAAGAAGAAGAAGAAGAGTTTGGATTTGATATCCCGCTTTTCACTACCCGAAGGAGTCTCAAAGCGACTCACATTATTCTCCCTTCCCTTCCTCCCCCACAACAAACACTCTGTGAGGTGAGTGGGGCTGAGAGACTTCAAAGAAGTGTGACTAGCCCAAGGTCACCCAGCAGCTGCACGTGGAGGAGCGGAGACACGAACCCGGTTCAACTTCCGAAACGTTCAGAAACCAAGGCATGCCTTCCGATTGGCTGCAGGAGTGCCCAGCAGCCACTCAGAAGCCTCAGAAGCCGCACTGGACATTCGGCTTCCGAGGCAAAGTTTGCAAACCGGAACACCTACTTGTGAGTTCCGAGTTGTTCTTGAACTAAGCTGTTTGAAAACCAAGGTACAGCTGCATTTAAACCCACTTCAAAAGAGAGGTGGGAATTAAAATTACATAGATTTATTAAATGCAACTTTTCCCTATTCCATTGTATTTCCTGTATGGCTAGAAGTCAGATTTAGAGACAGTTTAAAATGGTTAGTGCTCACTGAGTTGATCCTGCCTAATTGGAGGAACTAGCAACATTTCTACATCATCTTCAGTAATAGTTATACTTCTAAAGCAAGATGTGGGAAATCTCTGGTCCCCTAAATGTTATTTGTTACAGTTAATTTGGCTGCTGATAATGCCGGGTCATTCTACACATATTGTGTTCCTGTTCTTCCTGCTGCAAGCAAGGAGGAAGCTATCTTTTACCTGCAAAAAAAAAAAAACTTCAAAGGAGAATAAATATCACATGTTAAGTCAATGAGATGTGTATCTAAACAAGATTTATTGCATGTTCTGGGTTCTTGCATAGAATATCTGGATATTTGCAAAAAGAATCCAGAACAACATCCTGATCCAGCAAGGAAACAAAATATTTTCACTGATGAAGCATGAAAGAAATTGTGCATAGCCTGCTGGAATATCACTGAGGCTATCCTATAAACACTTATCTGAGAGTCCAATTGACCTCACTAGTGCTTGCTTCTAGATATACATAGATATTGCATACAAAGATCACCAGTGTTGAAGCAATGATTCTTCAACATCAACTTTGTTGGACTGGTCATGTTGTGCGGATGCCTGATGATCGTCTTCCAAAGCAACTACTCTATTCCGAACTTAAAAATGGAAAGCGTAA
Source organism: Lacerta agilis (assembly GCF_009819535.1). NCBI lineage: Eukaryota > Metazoa > Chordata > Lepidosauria > Squamata > Lacertidae > Lacerta > Lacerta agilis. The sequence goes on from NC_046315.1 coordinate 75,305,052, forward strand.
TGATGGTGGTCAACAAAAGAGGTTTAAAGACTGTCTCAAGGCAAATCTTTAAAAATGTAGTATAAACACTGACAACTGGGAAACACTGGCCTGCGAGCACTCCAGTTGGAGAACAGCCTTTACCAAAGGTGTCATGGGCTTTGAAGACACTTGAACTCAGGACACAAGGGAGAAACGTGCAAAGAGGAAGGCACACTTGGCAAATCCACACTGTGACCAACTCCCGCCTGGAAACCAATGTCCCCACTGTGGAAGGACATGTGGATCCAGAATTGGCCTCCATAGTCACTTACGGACTCATTGTTAAAACCGTGTTTATGGAAAACAATCTTACCCGGGTATGAGTGATCGCCAAAGAAAGAAAGAAGATACTGCATTGTTGGCTGTGAGTGGGAGATAGCTGCCAAGAAGGCAGTTCCTGGGTACATTAGGTGTAGCTCAGTTGGTAGAGCTTGAGACTCAATGTCATGGTTGTAGGTTCAAGCCCCACGTTGGGCAAAAGATTCCTGCATTGCAGGGGGTTGGACTAGATGGCCCTAGTGGTCCCTTATGATTCCATGAGTTCAGCTACAGACATGGAAGTATTATAATCTTATGCAAGGCACCGATGAGGCTTTCACTGGAATGCTGTCTCCAGTTTTCTAGTCACCAGCGATAAATCCAGAGTACAGCAGATGCAAAGAATATCAACTAGTGACTGCAGGAGCAGATAACGCATGAACTGTTCAGAGCCTAAAAAGGATTAGCTTTGTAGCTAAGAGGGAATGTAGTATTTCTACAGTTAGACCAGAGGATATAACTTGTTTGACTTGGGAGACAGTTGGGTACATAATGGTTTCAAGACAAAGATGACTTTATGAAATATGTCTTGGTATTTTCTACTCTGGTGTGTCAGTTGTGAGCCATTGGGCAGAGTTTTCCTACCCAATTTATTATGAATTCATACCCAACACTGGAACATTGGAGGCTGCCATCACGGGACAACTGCATAGCATTTATTTTTGCTTCCTGTACCAGTTGCTCCCTTGAATAAATACTCTTAAAGCAAAAGTACTACATTGGGATAACAAGTGTTTTTGTTTTTTTTTGTTTTTAGTATGAGGAATTTGCTGTGCTTTACATAGCACATGGTCAGCAAGATAGTAATGTGATTATTTAGACACTAACCCGGCATTTAAAACAATTTGTTTTAAAATGCGAGTACAGATGGGGGAAAAGCATAGAAGAATATTTAATTACCAGGCTACTTTGGAGGGTTCAGTTTTCTGGGTAAACACATAATTTGAATGCATAGATCTCAGACTGTGGCATGATAAATCACATCTCTTATGTTCTGGCTATTTCTTAAGCCAGCTGGCTGAATTCAATACATAAGGTCGGTCTCTAATAAGGATCAGACAGAACCTTGGCAATGAATCAAAAAGGAAGTCAAACAGATCACTGACATAACTCTTGTCAATATACTAAATGTAATCTTGCCCTATTTTTGTACAGCCCATGATAATAAATCATTCTTCAGTACATAGCTTCTATGAGAGCTATTTTGGGAACTTGCAGATGAGTCTGTCTGAAGAAATCAGTTGGTACATACACAATGAGAGACATTATACTAAATGTAAATAATGGCATGTCGAAATTTATAGCTAATTCTCTAGAGGCTTAGGTGCTGTTTCCATGCTTTGCAAGGTTTTGCAGGAACCAGAAATGTTTCAAATACGCTGAAAAAATTTCCATATGATTAAAAACTCTTTAAAATCAATGAGTGTGTCAATATTATATAAATGGGATGTGGATCATGCTCCAAATAAAATATTTTTTTTCTTCAAAGAAATATTGGAATCATATATTTGTGGGGAAGGGAGAAAATGATTTCCCCACCACCACCACCCTTTCAGATTGGATTTTAATTTAAGCTGCAAAAGAGTTGAGGTGTCAAGACCAAAAACCAAAGAACAGACAGCTGCACAATGGATATTGTTCCCAATCTGATTTGGAAAAAAGCTGTCAAGGGAAATTCTTAAAACTTTATTCATAAGAAGAACCTGGGACCTATTTCTGCGACAACTCCTAGAAAAACTGCCCCAAGCACTTTTTATCAAATAGCATTTTTGTTACTGGGTTTTCCTATGCCTGTTTCTATTCCTCTGTATTTGTGTAACTGTTAGGCAAAGGACCCCTGGATGGTTAAGTCCAGTCAAAGGTGACTACGGGGTGCGGCACTCATCTCACTTTTCAGGCCGAGGATGCCTTTTGTCCAAAGACAGCTTTCCAGGTCATGTGGCCAGCATGACTAAACCGCTACTGGTGCAACAGGACACCATAACAAGTGCCAGAGCGCACGGAAACACTTTATCTTTCCGTCGCAGTGGTACCTATTTATCTACTTGCACTGGTGTGCTTTCAACCTGCTGGGTTGGCAGGAGCTGGGATAGAGCAACGGCGGGGATTCGAACCACCAACCTTCCAATCGACAAACCCAAGAGGCTCAGTGTAACTGGACCTACCATTTCATCTCTGTATCTGCACCAGAAATCTGAAGACTTCACTAGCATCTACATTCACTAACGTTACTCCCAATAACTTTATGTCTGTGTGTCAAGATCATTACAGTGGACCCTCCGGATACCAATTAAATTCGTTCCGGGGGTCCGTCCTCAACCCGAAAAGTCCGTAGGCAGAGGCACTGCTTCTGCACACGCGCGATTGAGCGCTTCTGCACATGTACGTGTGGTGAAACCTGGAAGTGTATACCGTGTTCGTAACCCAAAAGTTGCATCTCCAGAACGCTACGTAACTAGAGGGTCCACTGTAGTTTTGAACCCTGACAGTTTTGTCATGTATTTTGTATTTCACATGTTGCATTTTTCTGTTGTGAGCCACCCTGGGCTCTTCAGACGAAGAGAGGTATACAAATTTAATAAATGAATGAATGAATTAATGGTAAGTGAGTAAGTTGTGCCACCAGCCTCCCCTGGTATAGGTCCCTTTGCAAACGAGTGGCTTGGTTTCAGCTGAACCTTGCATAAACGCTAAGCATGAGTGAGCAAGAGCTCGGGCCTGGCCTAGCCTGTGCATGCCCTACTAGGAGGCACAGAAAACTCCCACTGCAACACCCATCGCACAGGCATGCAATTGGCACGCTTCTGGTGCAGCTCCCGGAGGCTGATGGGAAATAGCCCTTGGGAAGTCCTGTTTGTGTACCAATCTCTGCATACAGGGTTGAGGGACACAGTCATGCACACGGAAAGCACAAAACAGTTTTAACTTGTAAATAATGCACACGGAGCCTTTTGTGTGTTTGCACAGAGGGAAAGCGAAACCTTATAATATGCTGGTCCTATTTTGAAGATGAACAAGTCCCTAGTTGAATAGGCGCAAAACTCAGTAGAGGGGAAAGAAAGGCTGGGAGGGGGGAGGAAATGAACCCTCCTCGCCTTATGCTGAATGTCTCACATTTTGACCTTGCCATCACCCATCTTTGTTCTTTGATGCTATCTCCGTCATCTGTGGTGTTAGCCTGTATCTTTACACTTTGCCTGGCATCTCCTATTATTGCCCCAAATATTAGCTAAATTTGACCTACAAAATCAAGAATTCATAGCACTGTTAAGGAGATGTGCTGGCTGAGGGGCTGTGGGATATGGTGGAAGCCCCTGTGTGCTTGCTGGTGGGACACCACTGCCATGAAAAAAGCTATTTTTTCTTTCCTGTTTGCTGAAAATTCAATAAAAAATTAAAAAAAAAAAAAAGTGCCAGTGGACCACTGCTGGTGCATCTGCTATGATGGTGAAAATGTGCCAATGGGATGGGACAGCACAGGGGAGCGCATGATCCAGGAAGGCTTGCTGGGTTGCAACTTGGGAGAACACAAAATGCTCCCAAAATACTCCATGCTGCCTGTTTCCTGTCTGTTGTTGTGGCTGAGAGGATAGGGAATTGCTTCATATATTTACAAGCGTGGGTTTGAGTCCTGGGTGCTTCCTCTCTCGTCACATGGCTGTTTTTCGGACAGGCATGCAAAAGGTGAAAGAGGCCATTTCCTCCTTTTCCCTTGAGGCTGGAACTTTTTATCTCCTAATTCCCAACCCTAGGCCCTGTTTACACGGCAAAAAAAAGCACTAGAGATTCTGCCAAGCAAACTGCCTAAATCACTGCAAAGGCTGGTTTAGGAAGCTGTGAATGCATTTATCCCCAAACTAAGAAATGCAAATTAGTTTGTTTTGTGTTCTGGGGAAATGCAATTTTTCAGAGAGCAAATTCATTCTCTTTGCAGTTTCTATGCAGCAAGTATCTTACGGTGTTCTGAGATAGTTTTAAGAATCTGGATTCTTTCCTTCCTGCTGCTGGATCGTTTGTTTTTTTTCATTTAAAAAAAATATTGTTCTTGTTTTGATGTGGTTTAAGTATGGATTTTATGTTTTTATATTTCTGTATCCAGCCTTCAACAATTTAATGTACTAAATGAAGAAATAAATGTAAAACATTTTGTTGCAGGAGTCATGCATATCCATTTGACATTAGCACGTGATTAGAGTGATGAGTGATTAAACTCCCTGACCAGATATCTTTCAGGGCATCTGACTTTCCAAATTGTGCCAGGAAGTTTTCAGGCTCTGCAATCAGTACTGCGTATTTTATATTAATCTTGCTAAAAGCTTCATTTTTAGTAAAAATGCGAGCATTTACCAGAACACTACACAGTTCAGAGAGATAAAAATGAATAAAACATATTTTTATTCCAATTCCATACTGAGTCTAAAGGTAATCGAGTCCAATCCCCTGCAATGCAGGAATTTCAAAAAAGGTCCCCCATCCAATTTGAAACCATATTAGTAGACCCAGCTTAGCTTTGCAAATGTGCTAGCAGTTTTATTGCTGCACTACTAGTCACAAAACATACACAGGTCATCCACTATTTATCCTCCCAATATTTAAAAAAATTCAAAAATGATTATGTAAAAAATATTATATTATGAGACCCACTGTTGCTTGCTTGCACTGTTCTGCAATCTCTTAGCAAAGTCACAAAACAAACAGAGTCATACGTTGCATCCTGAACGGCTTGCGAGTCAAACGTTTTGGCTCCCGAACACCACAAACCCTGAAGTGAGTGTTCCAGTTTGTGAACGTTCTTTGGAAGCCAAATGTCTGTCGCAGCTTCCAATTGGCTGCAGGAGCTTCCTGCAGCCAATCGGAAGCCACGCCGTGGTTTCCGAACGTTTTGGAAGTAGAACGGACTTCTGGAAAGGATTCTGTTCAGCTTCTAAGGTACCACTGTACTAAAGAAAAAGAAGCTCTTTGTTGCTTCTTGGCCAATGCATGCTCTTGAAAGGCTAATGCTACCACATAGGGATGCTTTTGAAGCAGTCTTGACTCCTCCCACATCTGTTATATGCTAGGCAGACTTCGTAACAACAGATGGAGTAAGAGATTTCCTCCTAGGGCTGACGTTCTGGCATTCCAATCAGTCACATAGTTTTTTGGCTAGGACACACAAGGGGGATCTCTTTGCTGTAGCTACACATTTGGATTAGGACTGGCTGAGTGGTACAGAGAGCCGATCCGCCGGAGGAGAGGAGACTGACAAAAAGTCTTTTGTAAATCCAAGCATAAAATGTGGAGGGGACAGGAAAGAGCATGTGGCGTTGAGATTTTGAGAACAATTTTAAAAAACTGCATTACGTTTTCAGGTGGTGGGCTGGAGCCCAGTAATCCAGCCTCCACTGTGGTCAAGCCTGTCACAGTTAAGAGGTCCAAAACCCAAACAGAGTCCAGAATGAATGTGTGAATAATCTGAGCAAGCAACTGTCAGAACTTCTGCTGTCTTTGAAACACAGCTAAGAGGTAGGAAATGTGAACTGTAAAAGCAGTGTGTGGGGGTCATTCTCCAAGGACTAGAGCAGTGGTTCCCAAACTTTTCAGGCCGCTGCTCCCCTGGTTCCATAAACCCTATAAAACGCATTATTCAGAGTAGCGGTTTGCATGACCCACTAAGGGAGATAACAACACAATAAAACTCAAAATAATAACAATGAATAATTGCACATTTACTCAAAATCCACCTAAAACGATTTAGTTTAATTCAGTGCTTTTTTCAATAAAAAAATGTTTAGGGGTACTCTCATTTTGACTCAAGACAACCACCATTTTATAGTTCAAATTGGGAAAAATAAATACAGTACAGTAAATGGACAAAAGTACAAAGCTTCACAAAATGTTTAGGAGTATGCCTCCCCCTGTGTGTCCCCCAGACAAAAGCACTGGCTTAATTAAGTCAACAAAACTGATGAACTGTCAAGTGATACCAGCTTTTCAAAGTTTGGTATACATTTACATCTCCAGCACCCCCTTGCCTTGCCCCCCTAGGTTATCCCCCCCCCCAAAAAAAGAGATAGTACAGCCCACTTTGGGTAACACTGGACTAGAGAATTGATGGTCACAAGGGGAGGCTACAGAACAGGGGTCAAGGAGTTGAGGAAAGGGTGCCCTTGAAGTGAGGGTCCTGAGAAAAAAGTGGGGAGCGGGCGAGATTAGGACCAACCCACCCATGACGCAAGGGGTGGCGCCCACTTCAGGCGGCAGGATCCACAAGGGCAGCGTGATGCCGATGTAGATACCCGCCCCCCGCCGCCTTGTTTTTGATTTAAATTTCCCCTCACCTTTTCTTCCCTGGCAGGGAGCCATTCTGGGGTCCGCCTCAGGTGCCCAAATGTATTGGGCCGGCTCTGGGGGGGGGGCGAGCAAAGTAAGGCGGAAGGATTGTCCTACTGAGCGCTAGCCTACCTGTTTTGTGTGGCCCCTTTCCAAAGCCATTCACCTCTCCCATTTCTAAAAACAACTCCTGGAGCACACGGCGACTTCCAGCTGTAGCCCGTTGGGCGGTGCGCTTGCTTTTTATATATATACAAAAAAGCACACTGCTAAAAAGAGCGGGGAGGTCACGTTGCAAAAGAAACGGGGCTTTTGGAATTGAAGCCACTGGTGAGCCAGAAGCCCTGGGAAGTGGGGCCGAGCGAGCCCGCCCGCCCGCGAGCCACCCCCGGCGCGCACCTCTCCCTCTCCTTCCCCGCGGGAGGAAGAGGCGGCGGCGGCGGCGGAGGGGGCTGGAGCAAAGGGTGCTTGGGCCGGTGACGCGCCATTGCCGCCGCCGCTGCCTGCCTGGCTCTCTCGCTCCCTCCCTTTCCCCCCTCGTGGCCTTCCTGTGCTGCCTTGCGGGGGCGGCCCCGCCTGCAGCTGCTGCTGCTGCGCGGAACTCGCCTGCGAGAAGGCAAGGAGTGGAGAGGAGAGACGCGGCGCGGCGCGCTTTCTGCGAGGCTCGCTCGGGGACTCCCCCTGCCTCCTCGCCGCCGCGATGCTGGGGGTGGCGGCCGGCGTGACGAACAGGTAAGCCGCCGCTGACAGCGAGCGAGCCAGAGCGAGCTCTTCCCCATTCATTGCAAAAGGACTCGGCTGGGGGGGCTCCGGTGCGCCCTGCCCAGTTTCCTTCCCGCTCTGCCTCCTGCCTTCTCTCCGCGAACAACTTCCCGGCGGGCAGGCAAAAGGCATCCCCCGCAGGCAGGAAGCCGGGGATGAGCCCGCCGCGCCCTCTTGCAGCAGCAGCGGCGGTGGCGTCGAGAGCGGGACGGTGCGCTCTCTCCAGAGGGCGCGCCGAGGTTGCGGTGGCGGCGGGCTGGCTGGCGCGATTTAAGGGACGGGAACTGGTCGAGGGGGGGAGGGGGAGCCACGCGGAAAGAGATGCGGGGTGGGGTGGGGGAAGAGGGGCTGCCTGGGAAAGAAGCTGCCTGGACTTAAAGCGCATCTGGAAAGGGAGCAGAGAAGAGAGTTGTGTTTTGTTTCTGGGCGCAAGGGATCATGGAGGAATGGCGGGATGTTGCAAACTGGGGCTGGCACAACTTTTCCGCGCCGCAGTTACTGGCGAGTCGAGGTGGGGGGGGGGGGAGGGTGGGGACGCTTTTGCATTCGAAGAAGGAGCCTCCCGTTGGTGACACGGGGTGGAGCGGGGACTTTATAAAGTTGGAAAGCGGCGAAGAAGGATTTCGGTTAAGGTAGCCTTATCCTGGAAAGTGAGGCGAGGCTTTTCTGGGCTTGTTCCCCCCTCTCCAAATTCTGCACGGCCGGCCACGGATTGCAAGGCGACATCATTGAAGGCAGCCTTGCAAGCAACTCCCTTAAAACAAGGACTAGCCTGCAGAACTTTTTATCTGCTCTCCTAAACTGGGTGGTGATGGTTGGCTTCTCAAGTGGAGCAAAGGAAGAAAGGAGGACATCTGACACGAGGGCATTCCATCACACACCTTCAGATTAGGGTTGGTGAACAACTGCACACTCAACAGCTTATCTTGGTGCTTTACAAGTTTACCTGAAATGATACATATATTTTTCCAAATGCATATTTGTGACACTGAAAGAAGTAGTCCCAGCTGCTTAGGTGTACACCTAGTCTCGAAGGTTGCCTCAGATAGTGTGCACCTCCCTCATAGATAATCTACTTCCAATATTTTTATTTTATTTATTACATTTATATGTCACCCATATCCTGCCAAATTTCATTGGCTGTTTATCTAGACAATAAAATACAAGTAATAAGTCACAAACAGCCAAAAAGACTTGCAAAAATGGACATAAAACTTTCCCTGCTTTCCAGTTTGTGTGGAGGCAGTTCCATTTCAGGCAAGTGACTACCGTATTTACAAGCCTGTTTTTCTGCATGTTAGTGCTAATAAATGGAGAGTTTCACAAAGGGCTTTCTTGTGGAACTGTGGCATCTATTCCTTGAAATGTTCTGAAACAAGTGGGGTCTGTTGGAGCTTGTGGGAAAGTTCATGGCTTGGTTGCTCTTTAAAATGAGGTCACCCTCACCCAGCAGACAGAGACTTCTGACAATTGGTTCCCATTCCGCTGCTTCACATCTTGTGTAGCACTCATGTTTGCTGTGGGCACACTGTCAGAAACATTGGTGCTCCCTGCTGCAAATGTGCAACTTGTTAATGCACATTGTATGTTCTTAAAGGACGCAGGTGGTGCTGTGGTCTAAACCACTGAGCCTAGGGCTTGCCGATCAGAAGGTTAGCAGTTCGAATCTCCGCGACAGGGTGAGCTCCTGTTGTTCGGTCCCTGCTCCTGCCAACCCAGCAGTTCGAAAGCACATCAAGTGCAAGTAGATAAATAGATACCACTCCGGCGGGAAGGTAAACGGCGTTTCCATGCACTGCTCTGGTTCACCAGAAGCTGTCTGTGGACAAACGCCGGCTCCCTCGGCCTATAGAGCGAGATGAGCCTCACAGCCCCAGAGTCGTCCGCAACTGGACCTAATGGCCAGGGGTACCTTTACCTTTATGTTCTTAAAACATTTGTATGTCGTGGCCCAATCAGGTCTGCTAAGCACCTGGTACCCAGGTTGTCTTGCCTTAATAGTTTTCCATCGTGAATTGTGTATGACATGTCTCCCTTTCCACACAAAGTTTACACTTCTGGAAGGAGCTGAAAGAATTGCATACTTTGTGCATTTCTGTATTCCAGAGTTCCCAGGATCCTAAGTAATAGCATGTCCTCTTCTGCAGATGTCATCTGGTCAGGATACTTTCCCATAACATCTGTTCCTGCAAATAATAATAATAATAATAAGCCCAGCTGCTTGTGGTGAGTGATAAAACTCCAGACTGCATGAATAGGGTGTGAAATGCCAACTATACAGCCTGAAGTTTTCAATTCCCACTTTTGCCATTGCCCTATGCACATGCTCCGGGATTAACGCACTAACTGGGTTGTTGCTGGTACAGCTTATTACAAAGTGCATTCTGTCTTGGTTCTGGCCTTCAGGGCATAATCCAAGATTCTAATTCTTGGATCCTACCAAATTCTAAACAGCTTTGGCCTCCTCCCCTAGGGACTATAATCAGGGACACCAATAAGTCTTAAAAGATTGGGGAATCATTCCATAAACACATAATTACATAATATTTGCATGTGCAAATATGTACCGTTAGAATTTAAATGTCAAAGGAGGCAACCCAATCAATTTCCCATCCAAATCAGTACGGTTAAATTCTTAAATTAGTTTGCAACCTTCCGCAGGTCAGCCCAAATCAGTAACCTTCCATTGAAACCCCCAGTTCATTTCCTAACAGATCTTAACTCCAAATCAGTTGTCCTTCAGTTATCCCCATTCATTACTCTTTTACCTTAAATTAACTTATACCTTCAAATTAATACCCTATCTGTAACCCCAATTCAACTTCCCTCAATTACGTTTCACTCATATACATTATGTTAACTACAGTATATTGTCAGGTGATCCTTTTCTTATTGCTTGCTGAGGTTGAAATCAAACTGTGTGGCAAATGAATGCCCCTCAAAGCACCAATGATCAGCTGATGCTTCGGTCACATGAAGCCCCTTGAAAAGTGCTCTGCAAGACCCAATGACCACCTGACTGACACATTAACCCCTTGCTCTTGTAGTGCTGCATGGTTCAGGTGCATAACGGGGAGCTCTGCTGTGAAGGAGACAGGGGTGGGGAGTATGCAATTCCATAGCCTTATCTTGATCTCTTGGCTGGTGAAAATATTGCCCTTGTTATTTTGGTAATAGCCTACTGAATTGGGAGTCGCTGACTCCAGGGGCAATAATCTCAGTTTTGTATCCCCAGAAGTTTGCTGTGGAATCAAAAAAATTAATGAAAGGGGAAAGACAGGATCTTCCCAAATACTGTCCTTGGGAAAGGTTGTTTTCTGCTGCTCCAGAGAAGCGGACACGGGGCAATGGATTCAAACTACAAGAAAGAAGATTCCACCTAAACATTAGGAAGAACTTCCTGACAGTAAGAGCAGTGCGACAGTGGAATTTGCTGCCAAGGAGTGTGGTGGAGTCTCCTTCTTTGGAGGTCTTTAAGCGGAGGCTTGACAGCCATCTGTCAGGAATGCTTTGATGGTGTTTCCTGCTTGGCAGGGGGCAGGACTGGATGGCCCTTGTGGTCTCTTCCAACTCTATGATCCTATGATTCTATGAAATATTGGTGGACTGACTTGGTTCATTTTCAGAATGTGAATGACCACTGTATTTGGTATCGGCAAGACATTTCCATCCTAGTCAAATTGCTTACTCTGGACATGCGAGCTTGTTTCATTGCTGGAGGCATCAGTTACTATTGCTATTGCATAGCACATCTACCATAGCATTTTTTGTTGTTGCTCTGATTGAACTATTGCTGACTGATTCAACATCTTGGGTGTGCCAGGATAAGTAAGCTAGATTGCTTTTTGGTCCTCTATAATTCTTACAACAGGAACATAGGGAGCTGTCTCGGATTCATATAATTGTAGAGTTAGAAGGGACCACGTGGATCATCTAGCCCAAATTCCAACAACGCAGGAATCTTTTGCCCAAGGTGGGGCTCGAACACACGACCCTAAGAGTCTCATGATGTACCGACTGAGCTATCCTAGCCATCTTAGCCACCTTATATGGAGTCACACCACTGGTCCATCTTGCTCAATGTTGTCAGTACTGACCAGCAGCTGCTCTCCAGGGTTTCGGACAGCAGGCTCTCCCAGACCCCTTACCTGGAGATGTTGAGAATTGAATCTGGGGGCCTTCTGCATGCAAGTAGATGCTTTATATTACTAATCTATAGTCATATCCCTGTAATTCCTGGTGGAATTGCATTTCTGCAAGTGTGAGTACAATGGTGCTATACCGGAGCTATGTAAGCATTCCTATAAAGTGATAGTAAAGGTTAATGAGCCAGAGCCTGGGACACAGTGATTCATTCATACACTCCAGCAGCTTGGGCCAGCATTCTAAATTGCATCCTTCACTACTGGTAGAAGCTTCGGGCTCTGTTGTGCTTGCTTTCTTGTGGGGAGAAAAATCTGGCGTACGGGTACAATGCACATGTTTTGAATGTGAATTGATTTGTTTAGAAATTGCTGTCCCTTGAACTGTCCAGTCGAGTCCAGACTTACTTCTGTTTCTCTCAATTTAAAGTTAGATAGACTCATATGGGAGGGGGACTGTAGCACAAGCCTATAGGAGTTCTGTGGCACAATAAGCTAAACACACTAGCTTTGTGTGGCTCACCTGCTAAATCAGGGGTGGGGAAACCAATTTCAGCCAGAGGGCCACATTGCCCTCTGGGCAGCCTTATAGGGGCCACATGCCAAGCCCAGGGGCAAAAAGCAGGTGAATTTTATCTTTGTACAGGTGGCGAGTTTCTACACAAAGTCACATGCCCCTCGGCACAGTGGGTGAGTACATCTTGCTGTTAACCAGAAGGTTGGTGGTTCAAGCCCAACCAGGGATGCCTGTGGGCAGGATTCCTGCATTGCAGGGGGTTGGACTAGATGACCCTTGAGGTACCTCCCAACCCTACAATTCCTCTGTGATTCCAAGTCTTATTCTGTCTGTAGAATTTCAGTGGACGAGCTTCACTTCTGCAGACTGGTTGTGTGTGATGTGTTCAGAATCCTGTGCAAAAAAAAAAAAAAATGTTCTTTGGTAAACACTCAGAGCAGGCTATAATAAAGATATCTCAAAGAAAGGAGATTGCGTGCCGCCTTGTCTAACACGCAGTTAACAGGAATTGCATGTATGCTTGCCAGTTGCCAAGACTTTCGCCTCAGTTCTTTGTCGGTTGTTTGTTTCACTTGAATTGAAAGTTGGGGGCAGTGTAAGATGCCTCAAAATGTGCAGCCAACTTCAATCCACCAGGAATGAACGTAAAGGGGAGGGGGTTCCTTGTCACTGAAGTTGGAACTAAACATTTATCCCCCACTCCCCTCCCCAATTGGAGAACAGGCCACTCCTCATGAATACAGTGGTTGTGAATTCAGGCAATGTGAACTCAATGGGTGGGAGAGCTGTTGTCCATTTACTTGGGGGGGGGAATAGAAGCTGTGATTTTTTTATTTATTTTTTAAGAATAGAACTAGGAATATCTCCTAAGGAATTGCCTTCAAAGAGCTGTAGTTCCTGGCCAGTACAGATGGCAACACCTGAGAGTTGGCCGTTCCATGTTTGGATATGAGATGATATGGCCAATTTACATGGTAATTTACCTGAGTGGGTGGCATCTCAAGCCGCTGTCACAACTTTGGCTACCCTGGCCCCAAGGCAACATGCAGACCTTTAAGTGTAGTATAGAGTTCTCCTATCCAAATCAGTGCATATAGGGTGAAGGCAAGAAGATAAGCATTCCAATATAATGAATTCTATAGAATCTTCAAGAATAAAACACATATTGCAGTTTTCCTGTCGTGGTTTCAACACTCACTTGTCCCCACCCCACCCCCACCCCTGCAATGGATCTTGTCTGTTTTTATGATTTACTGTACAGTCGTACCTTGGTTTCCAAACGTTTTGGAAGTCGAACGGACTTCCGGAATGGACTCCGTTCAACTTCCGAGGTACCACTGTACTTTGATTAGACTCTAAACTTACATGTTTTTGATCTGTTATCATTGAGATATTTATACATGATCAGCCGTTTTCTGTTGATCGCAGTTCTCAAAAGTACCTTTGGCGGGGAAGATACCAGATAATACAGTATTTGTCTAGTACCTTTCCTTGGCATGGAGAACCTTAACACTGATTCAGATGTTGATTATTGACGAAGTAAGAATCCCCATGGCAGTGAACCAACTCAGTTAATAATGTTTGTGGGATTGTTGTTTAGTCGTGTCCGACTCTTTGTGACCCCATTGACCAGAGTGTGCCAGGAACTCCTGTCTTCCACTGCCTCCCGCAGTTTGGTCTGACTCATGTTGGTAGCTTCGAGAACACTGTCCAACCACCTCGTCCTCTGTTGTCCCCTTCTCCTTGTGCCCTCAATCTTTCCCAACATCAGGGTCTTTTCCAGGGAGTCTTCTCTTCTCATGAGGTGGCCAAAGTATTGGAGCCTCAGCTTCAGGATCTGTCCTTCCAGTGAGCACCAAGGCTGATTTCCTTAAGAATGGATAGGTTTGTGGGATAGCATATTTGAATGCATCTTCCTGAATGGGTGAGGTTAGCACATCAAAAGAGAAAGCTGGACCAAATGCTTTTCTACCTTGGTGGCCTAAGTTCATGCACACAAAGAGATTTTAATATGCAGTGCCTTCACACTTGCAATCCTAACATGTATGTTGGAGATGGTGAAGTCCGATGCCCATGTTTCATTGCTCGCTCCCTAGAGCCGGCTGTTGCTTAAAACCTTCCCTGCAAAAAAAATGATTGCAACTTTTCTTAAATGCAGTGTTACTACATTGCCTAATTGGAAGGATGGAATATGGAGTCTCGATCAGAAACTCTAACCCTGAGACATCCCAAAATCGAAAAATCTAAAATTGTAAGTCAAATGCAAAGGCTAGCTCATCATTGCTGAGTTGTGGTATGCAGCACTGGAGAATAGGTAAATAATGGATTTGAGGTTAGACATAGCCAAAAGGAAGCCAGTAATAAAACAGTGTAATTGGTAACACATGGCGCCCACATACTTGGGAGTTTTCCAGTTCTGATGCACAGCTATATTGGACCTATAGTAGATAATTGAGACTCCATTTTCCTCAGTATGGAAGATTTCTTAGGCATTTTGTATGGGTCTATTGTGTAATATACATATATGAAGAATTGCTGTGCCGCAGCCAATATAGCTATTGTGTTGGAAGGACACCAGAGTAAGAGAAACTTCCAGAGCAGTTGAGAAGGATATCCCTGCATGTTATAAAAGCAAATATTAACACTGAAGTCTTGCTGATAGTTTAGCTGCAGCCACTATTGTTTTAAATGATGAAGTGGAAGTTCTTGATTTGGGGCTTGAAAAACGATTTGTGAGTAGTGAAGCATTAGCCGAGACTGGATCTCTGCAACCTGGCATTTGCAGAGGAATTCATTTTAAAACAGCACTTTCATTCTTTATGTGCATGTGCTTCGTTTCTTGATTACCTCATGCTTGTCTGGTTTACACCATGTATGGTGACTATTGGAAAGCAGTTGCGAGACTTGTTTGCAGCCTACTGATTGGAGGGGGTGTGTGTGTGTGTGTGTGTGTGTGTGTGTGTGTTTCACACAGCTGGTGGGCAGAGATTGTACGCACTCATCCCTTGATAACCTTGCTTCTTCCCTCTTTGCTGTGTCCCTGACTGATGATCTCTGGATTGTAAACTCCTTGGGGCAGGATCTATCTCCCTTCATGTAAGTTGAAAATAGCATTGCCAGTGGCCAGATTAATGGGATGTTCCCATACTGCGTTCCCAGCTGGTTGGAAGTCAGTTAGGGGAAAGGGGAGAGAAATAGATTCAGCCTTTACGTCTGTAAGACCAGGCTTGCCACTTGCTTGCCCCCTCGGACAACAGTTTTGACCCCCCCACCCCATTTAGCTATTGTTGTAAGAATTTATACGTAGGAATACAATGTTACCTCCATTTTAATTGAATTGTACTTGCACGAGGGTGTTGGGGAGATCAATACTGTATATTGTTGTTACCACTCAGAAGATGGATAAACATTGTAGCTGAGAGCTTCCCCTTTGTGTTTGTGGTGCTCTTGGGAACACTTCTGCCGTTTACACAGACACATTACCATACACTTAAAGCTAAGCTGAGATCCGGGAAGAACAGTACTTTGTTCAAGGCTCAAGTTGCATGGTGATGTTTTTCTAAGATGCTTTTAAAAATTTTATTTCTGTTAGGCTTACCCCCACCCCATGAGCTCTAAAGTTTGTAGAGTATATTGTCAGAAAAGTGCTGAGTACTGTGCTGAGAAAATGTTGCCGAGAAACCTCCTTGTTTAACTCATGTTAAACAGTTTGTGATTTTAGTGCCAATCTGTAGAGTTGGAACAGTTCACTCCAGTTCATTCCAGCATATTTGCCTCCTGTATTCAAGATTTAACTGTGTACTCAGATGCACTTAATCCTGTGTTCAGGACCGTATCCAGGATCCTTTTTACCAGTTTGTTAAGTGAGAAACCTGGTTAGTTTTTAAACCAGATCACAGCTAATGTAATAACTGATGTGCTGCTTAACTGTAGCTAAGGCAGGAACAGTGAATTCGCTCAGGGAAGGGGACAGAATGTGGGGAGGACACAGACAAATCCAGTGGCTTACTTGCAGTTTCTTACTCAGAAGTAAGAGATTAGCCACTGTGTGCCTGTGCTGGTCATTGCAGTAGTGGATCAATATGTTGTGGGGCTGTTGTTGTTTTTGGTGCTGTAGCCTTTTTTTAAAATGCAAATTGTTCTTAAGATGTATTGAAAAGATAGGTAGTTATTAAAAAAAACTTCATTTTGGAATTTAACTCGGTGTTCATGAGTCGCTGTGCAAAACTGGTTCCTTTCTAGTCAGTCCTCTGCGATTCCTCCTGTAGCCCAAACACGCAGCAACAAAACAGGAACTTCTTAGCTGCAGGCCTTGCTCATTTTCATCTCTTAAACCTCATGCAAATAGTTGGTGTGGCAGCATCTCAGCATGGTGTGGCTTGTGACTAATGGGGGTGAGGTGATGGCAGACCTCTTGCAGAAGTAGATATGTCATTTGCTAGGGTGGTGCTAGTTGCTATGGGTCTTCGGTGTTTTTTATGTTTTAAAAGGAGAACTACAAGAAACGTTCTCTGCCCTAGAACCCATTAGTGCAGGAATGAGTTATGCTTACTTAGTGATAAGAGATACCTTCTGCACCCACAGAGGCAATATCTTTTTGTTATTACTTAACCTGTTTCACAGCTGAAGTGGTAGCCCTGTGTCAAGACTATACCACTTCAGCCTGCTCAAATGCTTCTCCGTGCAACAAGAATTGCACACAGCAAAAGCTAAGCTAGAGCTCTTCTTCCTGACACCTAGTTTTCTCTGGAAGATTTTCCTTTTTTGAATGTGCGCTCAGTCAATGCGAACTCTTGCCTGAAGTGGTATGGCCCAGATACATCTTCACCTTGATGAAAACCAAGCTGGAGAGAGGTTTGGGGAATATGCCTAGGCTTAAGAACTACAGAGTTTGCAGCTCAAGAAGCTGGAAACTGTATGTTTTGATCTCCTGATCTCCAAAATGGTTTTTTTTTTGCCACCGGTGTGGTGTCAGTTGCTGCTTAACTCTACTTTTATTGGAGACATTCTCTCTGTCTTCTGACTCTGTGAGAAAAGCTGTTTCATATTTAAATATAAGGATTCTAAGAACATGTTGTCTTCCTCCACCCTCTTCATTCAAGAATTCCTTCCATTGCTACTGTCCAGGGGCTGTTGCTAATACAATGCCAAAAAGAAGGGAGCAACAAAATATGACCACTCCTTTCTTTTTCTGTTGGTTGTTCTTAAGTATTCCTCTTCAGCAAATTCCAGAATGGGTGTTCCCTTCAGAAATGGGATTTTTTTCTTCCATTACTAGAAGTGATTTTCATACAGTGCCAACAGCCCTGGCTGCCTTCTGAAACACATTGCTGTCCTGAAACTGATCATAGGCGACACTAGTAGGAGCAAACAGACTCATGGCCTTTAATTCCCAAATTCCAGACTATGTGATAATGATGGAAACAGATTTTGTTTGCTGCTGCTATTCGGCGTCAGGTGTGGGTGTCAGGTGTTTCTCTTTAAAAACAAATAAATCACATGAAGCCATCTGGCATTATAGTTTTTGCACGAGGCTCCCCACAATTACTTGCTGTGAAAGTTCTAATTCTTGGCCTTTTGTGACAGCATCATGCCACAGAAACTGGGACCTCTCAGGAGCTTTCAGGATGAAGCTCAAGAGTTGCTAGTAAGCTTAGCCTCATTGCATGCACACCCTGCAAGCAGACAAGATACCCTCCTGCATCTGAGCAAAGAGCCTAACACTCGTGTTTTCATCCTGCATTGTTGCAGGACAGGGGTTTTTCCATTTGGATGAACCTATGTTTTCATTTCATCCATTTATCTTGGGCTTGCACAATGTACCAGCCCGCCAACAAAATATGGCAGCCCACCAGGGTCTTTCCTGTTTATACTGTCTGCCTAGGGCTACAAAAAGCAGCTGGTGTAATATCATAATATTCTGGTGGTAGTTTGCATTTGACTTGGCAGGTTGCAAGTCTGCATGCCTGATTTATCTGCCTGCAGCCCATCTTAAGGATTATCAGGAAGACACTTTGCAATTCTTCCAGATGTCCTTGTAGCCCTTCTCCACTGCCCAGAGGTGCCACGTCACTTTGAAAACAAGTTATATTTTGATTTTGACAAAACAATGTGAGTTTGCGTGACGAAGCTGGGAAAGGTAGTTTTGGCTTAAGTATCCCTTCATCACTCCCCTTTTTACAAACTGGGATGCTGACAGCTCCTTCTCTTCATCTCCCAACCGGGAAAGTTCCTGTGCAGAGCGTCAGACTGCTTTACTGCTATTAGGTGAATTTGCAGTGTCAGTTAGATAGAATTTGAAAGAAATCCAAGCTACCAAATTGCTGCTTGGGTTAGTGCCATGTTGTTTTTTAATCTCTTACCTGCATATCTTAGAAGTACAAAGACACACTGGCCGCAAAAGAGGTGGTATCTCCTTAGGAGGTTAACCACTGTAAAACATTTCTTGCATTTTTGTAGCAGCTGCTGAAGATGTCTCCTGCATCTATGCCCATTTCAAATCTCTTTGTTAATTCCCTTCCTTTTCAAGCTTTATCCTATTCTCTTTCTTTTGATCTGTTGCTTTGTTGTTCATATTTTTGCTACTTGGTGGCAGTGCAGGCCTCAGCTTTGGAAAGCTTTCGTGATTTCTCTTGCTGGAGCTCACGGCTGAAGAAGAAGAAGAAGAAGAAGAAGAGCTTGGATTTGATATCCCGCTTTATCACTACCTGAAGGAGTCTCAAAGCAGCTAACAATCTCCCTTCCTCCCCCACAACACACACTCTGTGCATAAGGTTTTCTGAAATCACTCCATTTCTCATCATTTAGGTTTCTTCTCTGTACATTATAAACACAATTAATTCCAAACTCATAAACAGTCTAGCAAGTAATCTTGATTAATTAATTTTATCTGTGTAAAACTGTATATCCTGTCCTTTCTGTTGCCTGCAGGGTGGATTTGATTTAAATCAAACTGATTGATTTTTATCCACCCTGGTTGCCTGCATACCACTCAATGCTAACAACAATTGAAATCAGCTATAACATACAATAAATACAGTGTGAGCAGATTGAAAGCATTGGATGAAAACCTATAAATCTATTAAAACAAGCTCCTGCCCAAATGAGAATGGTCTTACCATTCCGCAGCACACCATAAAAGAGGAATCCAACTTGACTTCCCAGGGTAAAGAGTCTCACAATTTAGCTACAGGGGCAACCTTTCTCTGTTCCCTGGCAACTGAGCCTCCACGGTAGATGAGAAACAGAGAAGGTCTTCTCCATAAATCTCCAGATATGGACAGGTGATGGTCCCTAAACTGTCCTGAACCTAAGGCTTTTAGGCCCTTAAAAGGTCTTCATCAACACTTTCAATGATGCCCAGAAGCAAGTTGGTACCAAGTGTAACCCTTGCAGGACAGGTGTGATATGATTTCATCAGTCTTTCTGCTGCATTCTGCTTTCTGAAGTCTCTTCAAAGGTGCTGTGTTACTCTGGGGATTTTACAGTGGCTTAAATGATGCTCCCAAGCACTCTCCCATCCAGACTGACATCATTTTAGCTATAACAGCTTTGTGTGCACTTGGAGCCATTCAGGATTTTTCATCATTGGCATCTCAATAGCTCAGAAGCAGGATTGCAAGTTGTGACAAATGAAGAGTGGCATGATCTGCACAGAGAATGCACTCTTTAAAAGCCTTTCCCACCTTGGTGCTTAGGGAGTTTTTCTGCCAAGCTGGCATGTTGCTGGCATGGCTGTTCTGCCACACTGCTGCTTGGGTGGGACCTTTAGTGAAATTGCATGTTTGGCTGAAGAAAACCACCAGCATGTCATTGCCTTCCTACGCGCTTGGAGTCTCAAAAATACTCTTAAGCATTTTGTGGATTGGAGTAAATTTGATTGTGTTTTCTGCTTGGATTTATGATCGCATAAAGAGTCAGAAGTGTTCAAATAAAACCTTTCTCCCATGCTTTTTTTTTTTTTTTGGTAGTATTGGTAGTTAAATGAGCTACGTTCACAGAGAGAGAAATCCTTTGCAGATTATCTTTCCTGTAGTAATTAACTTTCCTTTCCTTTTTGCAATTAGCTTTCAGTGCACAGGAAACAGCTTCCCATAAAGGGAATACACACACACACACACACTGACACACTGATGTGGAAATGCATTTGTTAGGAATATTAGAATAAATGGGTGTGATTAAGGATGAAAAATGTTATAGCCCAAAGGAACGGCATGACCAAGAGAGCATTTACTCATATTAAAGAACTAAATCTATTTTGTTTTGACATTGTAAAGTGAGAAAGGTTTGGGTAGCAGCAGTATAATAGAAGCCGGTTTTCAAGAATAATTGAGTCATACTGTGAAGTTATAGTTGCACAATCCAAATCTGTTATGGGCAGACGGCTTTGGGTTTGCCTCTTTTCCATTGAAAATAACCCTTTACCAGCACTGTGGCATTTAAAAAAGAAGATTACTAAGGTTTACAGGCCGCTAAAGAAATCTTCGTTTCTAAGTTATAACCAGTTGATCATAGAATCATAGAGTTGGAAGAGACCACAAGGGCCATCCAGTCCAACCCCCTGCCAAGCAGGAAACACCATCAAAGCATTCCTGACAGATGGCTGTCAAGCCTCTGCTTAAAGACCTCCAAAGAAGGAGACTCCACCACACTCCTTGGTAGCAAATTCCATTGCTGAACAGCTCTCACTGTCAGGAAGTTCTTCCTAATGTTTAGGTGGAATCAGAGCCGTCTCATCCATTGGGGCTGGTGGCGCGGCGCACCAGGGCGCAATGGCCTGGAGGGCGCCTCCGCCCTCCAGCCCCGCTGGCAGCGCCTGCCGGCAGCGCCCTCTAACTCCCGGCAAGGGAGCTGGCCGGCCACGCCACGCCCTCTGGCTGCCCAGCAGAGCACAGGAGCTCTGCGCACCCTTCCAGCGCTTCCGGGACGGGAGGCGAGGGCAGCCGGATCGCGCTCCGCGCGCAGCCGGCCGCCCGCCCGATGCAGCGCGAGCTGCCCAGCCGCGCTGCGCCGTCCGGCTGCGCGCGGGAGCGTGAGCCGGCCGCCCTCGCCTCCCATCCCGGAAGCGCTGGAAGGGCGCGCAGAGCCCCGCGCCGCTCCAGCGCCACGCCCCTCATCCCCCGCTCGCCCACCCCCCTCCCAAGGGGCGGCAAGCGCGGGAGGGAGGCGGCGGAGAGGCGGCATGGCGGGGGCGCCGGAGGGATAGCCGCGCCAGGGCGGCAGATCCCCTTAAGACGGCTCTGGGTGGAATCTTCTTTCTTGTAGTTTGAATCCATTGCTCCGTGTCCGCTTCTCTGGAGCAGCAGAAAACAACCTTTCTCCCTCCTCTATATGACATCCTTTTATATATTTGAACATGGCTATCATATCACCCCTTAACCTTCTCTTCTCCAGGCTAAACATACCCAGCTCCCTAAGCCGTTCCTCATAAGGCATCGTTTCCAGGCCTTGACCATTTTGGTTGCCCTCTTCTGGACACGATTAAATCAGACATACACTTTTGTCCTACAAAATAGTTCTGCACGAATGGTTATTTGCGAGAGAGTTTCTGGCTTTATAGATGCACAAGGCAAGGAAAGTGTTCCTCTTTCCTTTTTTGGTGGTACCGGTATATTGTATGAAGCCACTTCTTCTCTAAATACTAGGCAGGTAACCAGAGTGAGGACTGACTCTTGATATTCACAAAATATTGTTATGCACAGGATGCAATCAGGGCAACTTTGTCAGAGCTCCAGGTATAACTTTGCACAGAGAAAAGGCTAACTCCTGGGCAGAGGGGCCCTTCAGCAACATGGTACTTGGTGCCCCCCCCCCGTACACCATTTGACACCTTCATGTCTGCCATATACCTTACCTTCTGGCGGTTCCCTCACTGCGAGAAGCAAAGCTACAGGGAACCAGGCAGAGGGCCTTCTCGGTAGTGGCGCCTGCCCTGTGGAACGCCCTCCCATCAGAGGTCAAAGAGATAAACAGCTACCTGACATTTAGAAAATACCTGAAGGCAGCCCTGTTTAGAGAAGTTATTAATCTGTGATATTCTAATGTATTTTAATATTTGTTGGAAGCCGCCCAGAGTGGCCGGGGAGATCCAGCCAGATGGGCAGGGTACAAATAAATTATTATTATTATTATTATTAATTATTATTATTATTAATTATTATTATTACCTGATGGCAGTGGTGGACAGCTGAGAAGCTGCCAGATCCTGAGGCTGGACCTTCAGAGAGCGCATACTCTTGAGTTCTAGGCTCTCTCAAATCCTTTTAACTGCAATATCCCTCAAGAGTAAGAAACGGTCCTAAAATCACAGAATAGCAAAGTTGGGAGGGACCCTGAGGGTCACCTAGTCCAACTTCCTGCAATGCAGGAATCTCACCTAAAGCATCCATGACAGATGACCAGACTCTGCTGAAAAACCATCTTCCGAGGGAGTCCATTCCACTGCGGAACAGCTCTTAACCACCAGAAAGTCCTTGCTGGTGTTTAGAAGGAGGCTGGGCGTGGAAGTGAGTGCTGTGTGGCTTCAGCGGCTGGCTCCTCCTGAGTGCAAGAGAAGAGGAGCCGCCAGCCATGCTGGGCCCCATGATCAGCCTCTTCCCGATGACGCAGTTGCGCTGCATGCATGACATCCTATGCATTTGACAGCTGCATGATGTCACACGCGTGTCACACATGTCAAACTGCACTAACTGCCAGAAAGTTCTCCCTGATGTTTAGCGGCTCCCCGTTTGTGGAATACTCTCCCCAGGGAACTTCGCCTGGTGCCTTCATTATATATATTTTAGGCGCCAGGCGAAAACGTTCCTCTTCCACCCGGCCTTGGGCTGATTCATATCCTACAGCTTTTTAAATGTGTCTGTGAGTGGGGTGTGTGTGTAGGGGGGTGTTATTGTTGTGGTAGTTTGGGTTTAACAATTTGCTTGTGTTTTATTCTGTGAACCACCCTGCGAGGAAGTATATAAAATAAATAAATACTCAGATTCTCCTTTATTGTTCTAGGTTTGTGAGAGAGCATTCCGTGCTATACCTCAGCTGTAAGGGTCTCTCCCCTAACCTGGCAGGGGCTGTGAGAGGCTTTGGTTGCCCAGTAGCAGTCAAGGCCCCAGATATTAGCCAGAGCTGCAGTGAAGCAGCCTCAGGAGAAGTAATCGGGAGATAAAGAAATGAGGAAAGTGTAGGCTGCCAAGCTAGTGGGAAGAGCGTTGGACTAGGAGGCTGTGTCTCTGGGCTCTGGGAATCCAGCCAGGAAGCCTTTGGACACATGGAAGGAAAGCCTCTAGTGAACCAACTAATCTGCTCTTGGCATGACAGTAAGGAAAAGGGGCAAAGAGGATTATTATTGTCTTCCATAAAGTGAAGCTTTTTAAGGTTTAATGTTTTTTTTATAAATGCTGGAAGCTGCCCAGAGTGGCTGGGGCAACCCAGCCAGATAGGCGGGGTATAAATAATAAGTTGTTGTTGTTTGTTTGTTTATATAAGCTTGGATGGGGAAGAACAAGGACTAGGAGAGAGGGAGCACTTTGCCAATGCTGCAAACCCATCTGTGGGGAACAAAGTACAGTGGTACCTCGGGTTACATACGCTTCAGGTTACATACTCCGCTAACCTAGAAATAATGCTTCAGGTTAAGAACTTTGCTTCAAAATAAGAACAGAAATCGTGCTCTGGTGGTGCAGCGGGAGGTCCCATTAGCTAAAGTGGTGCTTCAGGTTAAGAACAGTTTCAGGTTAAGAATTGACCTCCGGAACGAATTAAGTACGTAACCAGAGGTACCACTGTATTCCAGTGAAGTTAACCCCTCCCCTCGCCTCCCCTGCTGAATTCCTGACAAATATCACCCTCCTGTAAGCCCTGGGAGGGAAACCCCGATTTGTGCCAGTGGACACTTCCATTAGCAGGGAGGTTGGGATCTGTGGTTTTGGTCACATCTGTGGTGGAGGAGGAAGGAGTTAACTTGTTGTATTGGGTCCTTTCATTCCCCTTTAACTGGGTAAATAAATGCCCTCATTTCTGTCATTAGGAAAAGTAGGGATTCTGCAAAGTGTTGTTCTAATGAGAGGCTTCCTTTATATTTTTAAAAGAGAAACTGCACAAAATTGAGAGGAGGTAAGTGAGTGTGGGTATCTTCTTTCCTAGACTTAACCCTTACTCCAAAAACGCCACCACTCTAGAGAACAGAAAAGGAAACGCTGATTTTGTACACCACAAATGAATTGTTTCTTATTATGAAATCTTAAAAGTGGCAAAATGGGTATGACAGAGATGGGGAGAAGGAACTTAACAACAAACTATATAAACCACACAATATATAAAGCTCCCACTTTTTGTAGCTTAAATAAAACAGTGATGTACTCGCTAGAAAATAGAATTCAGTGTAATTTAAACTTCCTATTGAATGCTGAAAAGAAGTGATGCTGTCTGGGGTGGGATACTTAGTAATTCTAGACTGGCAACACTTCGCATTTCTACTATAATTCTGTCAGTGACTTCAATGGTTTTCTTTAAAAAATTGCTTCTGGAAAGATGATGGTGACGTAATTTAATTTTGTTTTGTTATATGGGTGTCTAGACTTCCAGTTGAGTACGTATGTGTCTGTTGAGCAAATGTACTTTGCCTTAAGGCATGCACGTATTATTGTTCTTATTCTAGGTTGATCAGCTGGGGGGGGGAATATGACAAGCTACATCTGCTGAAATCCCCTTTCTCCCCATGTTGGAGCCCTGCCCTCTTGTGTAATTTGGCCACCCTACCTTAAAGAACTGCAAGGCGAAAATAGAAAGGGACCCAGATTTGAGAATCAGATTATTAGGTAGCCTGATCTTAAGCATGTAAATTCAGAAGTAAGCCCCATTCTGTGAGATTTACACTCTAGCAAGTGTGTTTAAGATTGCAGACTAAATTTCTGAAATAGTATAAAGGCAACAGATACGATAGACCTCTGGTTCCATCTGCTGGAGAGAGAAGTGCTAGCAAGAAGTAATAGGTTTTCCTTGTTTTGATGTAGAGATCTGCTGTCCCGTTTGACCCCAGAGAAGCTCTTTGGTACTCAACACATAGCAATTTCCTACACAGATACCACAACCATGTAAGAAAGCCAAATATTACCCCTGGCCCAGCATCAAGATTTGACACCACTGGGCAGTTGGTTATGGCTTGAACAAGCTCTTAAAAAGTCATGAACAATATTTTGTTTCTGACCTGAACAAAATAGGATTCGACAAAAGAATGGCATGTACAAATTGGCTGGAAATTGCCACTTTTCAGGGACGGCAGTTAAAAGGGGGAAATTGAGCCTGACCAGACTTTAGCAGTGAGGCCAGTATGATATGCATTCTTCACACACCAGGTAAGACAGTGTCTTTGTCCTGGCTAACATCTCTTTGTAACAGACAGATTCTGCAACCTTTCAAATCGTTAAGGCAGAACAGGAAGATGGTTGCAGATGCCGCTCGTCATTACAGAATATACAAATTATTAATGTACTGTATATCTGTTATGATATACATTTAGCGTTTAAGACACACACGTTATACATATTGACAGATATTACAAACTAGCATGACATATCACTATTCATTATGCTTCCTTCCCATTTGGCAAGGTTATAATCTTAAAATCCCCAGGCCTATAGAAAAGATGCTAATTCTGAGCCACATGCAAAACTTGGCTATTCAACAAATGCATATAGTTGCAGTCAATGTAGGTGGTGTCTTAATTAGCATTTAATTCATTCTATACAGTTTGATGTCTAGATTCTTGTAAGAGCTTACGAAGCTGAGGCTATTGTTTATCTCATTGCTTTTTGTATTTTGTAAGGTTAGTCAGCTTTAATTTACATCTTTTGAAAGCATTAACAGTATTTTCCTTTTAGACTAGAACTAAAAGGTGACTAGGGACGCGGGTTTCGCTGTGGGTTAAACCACAGAAGGTCGGCGGTTTGAATCCCCACGATGGGGTGAGCTCCCGTTGCTCGGTCCCAGCTCCTGCCCACTTAGCAGTTCGAAAGCACGTCAAAGTGCAAGTAGATAGGTAAATAGGTACCGCTCCGGCGGTAAGGTAAATGGCATTTCCGTGCACTGCTCTGGTTCGCCAGAAGCAGCTTAGTCATGCTGGCCACATGACCCGGAAGCTGTACGCCGGCTCCCTCGGCCAGTAACGCGAGATGAGCGCCGCAACCCCAGAGTTGGACATGACTGGACCTTTACCTATCTTTTAAAAGGTGATTCAGGAAGTATGTCCCCAAACATAATGCTTTTTGAATGTATGAGTCTTTTGTTTTATCCTCTACATTTGCAAAAGTGCAAGTAAGCGATCTACAGTACAGCTTTGTGCCTCATAACACAGTTTCAAAGAGAATTTAGAAATATACGCAGGAAGTAGATAAGACTTCTAAGTTCTTGTACACTTCACCGTGTTTCTGAATGCAGCTGGTTCATTACGAAATACCAAGGCTTTAATCTGCCTCAGAGAGCTGTTGTTGATATATGATGAACAGATAGCATTCATGAGGCATGGAATTAACTAGGCCATGATCTGAGGAACACATATTATGCTTGTTGATTCACCAGACCTTAGGATGCCATCAGAGAGCTGTGGCATTCTCAGTCAGGCCTGTTTCCGTTCCATTCCTTTTCATAGCTTCTGCTGTGATGGCACCCAATGGCAGGATTGTGGAAGCTAAAGGTAAAAGTGGATCTACCTGGCATCATGGATTATTTTACCTATACCTGTGGAAAGACAGCTTTGTTGCAGCAATGCCTCACCATACCTCCAGGGTGATTATCACTTTCCCTTTCCTTCTTGGGGCGTGCGTACCACAGTAGTACAAAAAATTCAAATATCGGGAGGGGGAATCTGTGTAGAATTGGCCACGTATCTCTTTTAGAAACTCAGGAGTAACATCTGAGAAAGGATTGGGCCATTGCTTCCAAGGGAAGCTTTTAAAAGGGAGGAGTGCCTTTCAAATCATTGAGGGATGCCTGAATTTTACTTTTTATGAAAAGTTAAGTAAGAATTGACCCTTTCCTATCTTGCCAGTCATGTGGCTTTCTCCCAAGATTCTGCTAAGATTCTCCTTGTTCAGTAGTACAAATCTTTTTCCTGTTGACCTCTGAGCTCTATCTGCTCATCATCTGCATGCGTTTATGGGCTGTAAAAGATGCTATATTACATAACAAAGAGGCAGTTCTATAGTAGGGCAATCCTTATAACCTACATACTCAGAGCTCTTCAGCAAATGTGCAGAAGATACCAAGATACCACAGGCTGGGCTGGCCACACAATCAAAAGTATGTAGCTGGTGTGAGATTCCTCATGCTGAAATGCATATTGTAGTGGTAGTTGCGGAGCTTTGCCAAGTATCCATATCACAGAACCCAAATGAGACGCATGACTTGCCACATCCTTTGTGTGTCTAAAACTCCATTGCCACACCAGTTTGCATCTTCAGCACAGCTCTTGCAGATGCTTTAAAGTGTTTCAGCAGTACAGCGCTCCGAAGGAGTGTTAAAATAAAGCAAATAATTTTGATTCAAGTGGTGGCTAAATATGTGGCCTCACCCTTCTCTGGGTGATAAGGACAGGAATTCATGTCCTTAAGGCAAAGGAAATTTCCTGCATAAGTTGAGTAAGAGGACTGTGCATTTACCGAGGAGAAATATGCTAGCGCAGCCAAGCATATAATTTCGGTGTTGCGAAATACGGCTGTTTGCAGTTCTCAGAACAATGTTTTGATGGACTCTGGTTATAAAGAAAAGAGACACGAGTCAGAGCCCGTATTTGCTGCTGATTTCGCTGCATAAGGCCCTGCTGCAGAAGAAACAAGCTGCTTTTTCAGTTGAGTGGTAGCTTGTCTCTTCAGCTGAGGGAACTCCTGAGGTGAAAGCCACAAGTTGCTAGAGTTCTCCTTTGGGTTCTGCTTCAGGCTATGTTGTGTTCTGGTCTGATGCAAGAACTCATGGGGTGGGGGGGGGGCAACCCCCAAGGCTGGACCTCTGGCATCTCTTGAGTGAGCAACTAGCTTAAACGAAAGCAGGCACAGGTGTTTAATGCATCTGTTTCTGAGGTAGTGCCTCCAAGTCACACTCCCTTGAGAAAACTTTGGGAGTTCTTGTCCAACCACTGCAGGCACAATGGGCTCCACAGTCCACTCCTTGGCCAAGACCCAATTCCTTTGCGGCCTCCAATTCTGCATTCAGATCCCTGCTGGATGCAGGAGGGGTCATGACAGGCTGTGGTTGATGGGGATTGTAGTTCAGCAACATCTGGAGGGCTAAAGGTTCCCCATACCTGCCTTAAGCCAACATAGCAATGCCAATATGCCCCGTGCGAGCTGCTTTATTCATGGATTTTTGGCAAAGATATATTCTGAGGCAGAGTTGAGGCAGACGGACTTTGTACTGTCTTACCAGGCTAAATATTTGCCCTTTCCTGTCTCATACTGCAAAACCAGTCTAGGAGAGCTTGACTTTGTTAGTCTACATAATCAGCACTGTGATCCTTGAACTTCTTACTGGTTATTCCATTGGCTTTAAGGGTGACTCCAAAGCAAATGGCTTGAAGGCTGCCATCTATGAAGCTTTGCAGAAATTGCTCCAGACAGGGTGGGTAAAAATTAATAATAAATAAAATTTAACGGCACTGGTGCCATAGTTGCCTTGCAGTGTAAATTTTCCTTGAAACCACACATTTTTTAGTGTCATTGTGAAGCAACATCCTGTCTTTCCTGCCTGCTTCTGTTGAAACAATTAGAATGGGGATGGCTTATGAAGTGTTGGCATGACAGAACTTTGTATTTTAAAGGAATATGCTTATTTTAATAG
Organism: Lacerta agilis; assembly: GCF_009819535.1. Classification (NCBI taxonomy): domain Eukaryota; kingdom Metazoa; phylum Chordata; class Lepidosauria; order Squamata; family Lacertidae; genus Lacerta; species Lacerta agilis. The sequence goes on from NC_046315.1 coordinate 75,333,945, forward strand.
ACAGCATGTTTGTAAAATTGCATTGTATGCATTATGTGGAGAATGCAACAAAAGTAAGGCTGCTTTTAGTCTTGCTGATTTCAAAAGTGAAAAGCATATAATTAATTATCCCATGGAAACTAATAGGATTATACGATCATTTTTTAAATGCTGCATCATGCCCAAAGATTTCAAAAGTATTGAGGGTTTTCATCGAGAGACTGTTCAAGTCCCTATTTAATTTATATTCCGTTAACTGTGCGGGTGGCGCTGTGGGTTAAACCACAGAGCCTAGGGCTTGCTGATCAGAAGGTCGGCGGTTCGAATCCCTGCGACGGGGTGAGCTCCCATTGCTCCGTCCCTGCTCCTGCCCACCTAGCAGTTCGAAAGCACGTCAAGTGCAAGTAGATAAATAGGTACCGCTCCGGCGGGAAGGTAAACGGCGTTTCCGTGCGCTGCTCTGGTTCACCAGTAGCGGCTTAGTCATGCTGGCCATATGACCCGGAAGCTGTCTGCGGACAAACGCCTGCTCCCTTGGCCTATAGAGTGAGATGAGCACACAACCCTAGAGTCGTCCGCGACTGGACCTAATGGTCAGGGGTCCCTTTACCTTTACCTTAACTTTGTTATTCTGAGTGTAGAAGAGCAATGCAATTCAAAAAGCAAGCTTTTTAACTAACTTAACAAATAAGCACATCCCCTCCTTCCTCCACCTAAAAAAACTATTTAAAGCTCCTCATAATCTTAAATTAAAAGAATGATAGGGGGCTGTGAAATGCAGAAGAAGCGTGATCTATGAAGGACCTCACAGAGGAGTGTCACCATAATCGGTGTGTTTTGGTGTTGCCAACATGGTCCTATGCTTGCAGTAGTGTACTTGGGGCCTTTCCCTGATGCTTGTGAAAAGCCTCTTGAGTGCTCCCCAGTCACTGCTGCCTTTATCATGACTATTGCTATCCTCTCTCCCCCTCTCCTTGAAAAGAGCATAGAGCTGAAAGAGGAAGTGGGAAGGCTGTTGCTCTTTTCCGTATCCTCTTTCAGCTCCGTGGTTTTCAAGACTCATATCTGCACTTGAACAGAAAGCCAAATAACCAAGAGTGGAGGGAGGGAGGGAGGGAGGGAGGGAGAGAGGGGTCATCTAGGAGACGAGAGGAAGGAAAACAGAGTCACTGGGGAGAGGGAGATAAGGGGGGAAGAAACTGATGGATCCTTCTGAATTGTCATAATTCTTACAAGGGATGCCTTCCAAACCACCATCAAACCATAGGCCATATATTTGATGCATAACCACCAGCTCTCACCTGTACAAGGTTGTCTTTGGGATCTGCTCATAATGAAATATCTGATAGAAAATAGCCTTGTGGATGTTGGTTTCCTCCACTTGGTAAATCTCAAGAATTAGGCTTGATGGGGTATTCTGAGGAGTGGGCTAATCTAAAACAAAAACAAAAAACCATTTGCTGCCTCACTCAGCTGCAATGCACAGTCCAATGAGATGTGCCCCCTTCACTGCAAAAGATATAGGGGATTTAAGATATGAGAACATCCACCGAGACCTGTGTTTGGGGCTTCTGGGTCACATGTGGCTTCAGTGGAGATGACCTTGGCTCCCCCTGTCTTTGGGGCTTTGGTTCCTTCTGCAATATTACAGAAGCCTCTACCACTTCAGGTCCAGCGGGACCATTTGCCACTGTTCATTTTATGTAACAATATCTATATCCTCCAAGAAACTTAAGGTGGCTGTTGTACGTGAAGTTCTCATATACAAGATGTGGATCTCCAACCAAGAATACGAAGGAGGCAAACGTTTCCGAACACAATTCAGGTGCACAATTCAGTGTTGGTGCTGATCTTTAAAGCCCTACATGGTCTTGGCCCAGTATACCTGAAGGAGCGTTTCCACCCCCATCGTTCAGCCCAGACACTGAGGCCTAGCTCCAAGGGCCTACCGGCAGTTCCCTCCCTGCAAGAAGTGAGGTTATAGGGAACCAGGCCAGAGGGCCTTCTTGGTAGTGGCGCCCACCCTATTATTATTATTATTATTATTATTATTATTATTATTATTATTATTATTATTATTGAAAGGAAATGCCCGTAAAACCCTGTGATGAAAAAATACTGCTGCCTTTCCCAGCGCTTCTAATAATTGGATAGCTTCTAATAATTGGATAGCACCAAAAGTTTTGTGTCGCTTTTGTAGGAAACGAAGACTTTTTTGTGCATTCTGCAATTTCCATTTGGTGTGTTTTAAAATATAATTTTGGTTAGTGGGGGAGGTTTTTGTGTATGTGGAGAGAAAGAAAAGGCCCATTTTCATGGAGGAGGAGGCTTTTCTTTGTCCTGGACACGGGGTTTGAAACTAAAGTTTGAAAACTTTTCCAATAATACAATAGATGCATTTTGCATCTTTCTTTTAAATAAAGAAGCTTTCAATGCATATCCAAGTTAAAAATATTAATAGGAAGTGGTTTGTCAAGTCATGCTGCCTTTTATCACCGCTACCAGTAATGACCACAGAGAAGCTGCGGAACACAGAATATTCGGCACAAAACTGTATGTGGCATTGGTCCATTCGACAGGTCTTGTCCTGCTGGCAGAGCGGCAGCGTGAGTATCGTCGCATTTTATTTATTTCTTTTCATTCAGGGGTGCCATCAGTTTGTTTGCAAACTCTATACTTGTAAGCTAAATCTTCTTTCAGTTTGCATGGCTGGCGTGTTGTTTGGTGATTTAAGAAATAACCGTTAATGCGGCTACACAGTTCTAGAGAGAAGTGAGACTAGTTGAATAATGTCCCATTTGAGAGACTTGCTGCCGTTAAGCCCTTTGGGGACTGGGAAAGGGAGCTGTTCAACTGCTTTTGTTGGATCTTGTGTTGCTTAGGAATATTATTCAGTTTCAGGATAGCTTGTGGGGTTGGGATTACTTGGGCTGCCCATAGGCCATCACTTCTGAAGAGCAATGGTAGTTAATGTACCACTAGACGCACCTGTTTTTTAAAGGGGAAAAACCAGGAAAATATTTTTTCCTGGTTTTCCTCCTCTAAAAGGCAGGGGGGGCGCTGGAGGGGGAGCCCCTTCTCCCTTCACAGCGGCTCATCCCCGCTTGCTTTAAAGGGACATGGGGATGAGGGGAGAATGCTCCGTTTCTCCCCTCCTCCCCATGTCCCTTTAAAGCATGTGGGGATGAGCCTGCTTTTGGCATCGGCACGCGGGGTGGTGGAGAAAGCAGCAGCATCCCTGCTGTTTTCTCCACCACCCCGCACCTTGCACCGATCCCAAAAGCCTGCTTCAGCGGGAGGTGGGGGGAGGCAGCGGAGATGTTGCTGGATCGTGCCCAGCACCTCCGCTCGCAGAAAGAAGCTTTTTTCGGTGAACGGAGGTGCTGACACAATCCAGCAACATCCCCGTTGCTTCCTGCTGCCTCCCCCCATCCCCCGCCGCGTTCGGCCGGAGGTGGGGGGAGGCAGCGGAGATGTTGCTGCATCGTGCCCAGCACCTCCGCTTGCAGAAAGAAGCTTCTTTCGGCAAACGGAGGTCCTGGCACGATCCAGCAACATCGCCACTGCCTCTCCCCACCTCCTGCCGAATGTGGCGGGGGATGGGGGGGGAGGCTGTGGAACGAAGCCTTCGCTCCATAAGGCGCACAGGGATTTCCCCTTCCTTTTCAGGAGGGAAAAAGTGAGTCTTATGGAGCGTAAAATACGGTACATCTCCTTCCACACCATGCTTGCCATGGGCTTCCATTCAGCCAGCGGTATGTTGATAACTACAAATGCAATTGGGAGGTGAAGAAGCAGAGGATGCTGTTAGCATAGCATTAAGTCCTGTGTACAGCCCTTTCTAGTCCTGCATAAGTTTATTCAGTTTCAATAATAAGGGAAACTAAAGCTGGCTGTTTTTCACAGAGCGGGAATTGTGGAAGTACCTGTATCTATGCACTGCTTTTTGGTGTAGTTTGTTGTTTTTTTTAGAGCTCCATGCACAGATATATGGACACATGCTTTTCTCCCCCATGTACTTCTGAAGTTTTTTAAAATTATTTCTTTAAAAAAAATCATATTAAAAACGACTCCAGGCATTGGGGATGTGCTATCTACCCTGGGCATCTGAGTCATTATCCACTCTAGGCCTCTGAGTCACGCCATATATGCATGATTGTTTCAGCAGCGTGGGTTGTTTCTTCTAGGAGGCCAGTTTTAGCTTTTACTGTTTGAAATAATCTTGTGCCCAGATATGTGTGTTTTAAGTCATTGTAACTTCGGTGGAACTTTTAGTGTAAGTATATTGCTAATCAACTGTAGTCTTAAGATGGTCTAAATTTCCTTGCGACTTTGAAGACACAGCAGATTCAGGATACAGTGGTACCTTGGGTTAAGAACTTAATTCATTCTGGAGGTTCGTTCTTAACCTGAAACTGTTCTTAACCTGAGGTACCACTTTAGCTAATGGGGCCTCCCGCTGCCGCCGCTGCACGATTTCTGTTCTTATCCTGAAGCAAAGTACTTAACCCAAGGTATTATTTCTGGGTTAGCGGAGTCTGTAACCTGAAGCATCCGTAACCTGAAGCATCTGTAACCCGAGGTACCAATGTAGTAGGGACATACCGCTAAGATAAATTCTCACAGGCAGCAGCTTGTGAAGCAGAAGAAAATCCTTTCCTGGAGCAATTGCAAAAGGGCATAAATTAAACCGGTTTGGCTTTTCCATGCTGTTGAAAATAGTTTTCTTTCGCCCTTGCCTCTGTGTTACTGTTTTAATCCTTTTTTGCTAGGCAGTTGTTGCTTACAATGACTTTTTAAAACAAACCACGCGTCTACGTTTTTCATCTGTTGCAAGAATGGTGTTGTCCTTGCTTGTGAATATTTTATAAAACTTGTCTTAGGTCTTGTCCTAAGTTGATCAGTAAGGAACAGAGCCCTACCAAACAGACAATTTTGGGTTTCCAAGAACTCCTCCACTGCTGCACTCTCCTCTGCATTTACAGCTGAGTGTCCTTTTGACTTTCCTGCCATAACCTACCCTAGGAAAAATTGCTCCCCGTTTCACCCCCTACTTACTCCAAAGGGGGGAGGGAAGAATGTTGTTCACATTAAACAAAATAGACCAGTCTTTCTCTCAAATTTACTCTTGGGGAGATGAGTAAACGTAGACCAACAAAGCAGCCTCTCTGCCCCTCGGTACTGCAAACTTAAATCATTATAACAGTGCGAAAAGTCTCCTTTTGTTAGTGCAGGAGCATTTTGGATCAGGGATGAGAACCTGTGGCCACCTAGAAAATGTGGCGGGACTGCAACTCCCAGCAGCCCCAGCCAGCATGCCCAATGGTCAGGGATGATGGGAGATTAATTTGTTTAATTTCTACTGTGTTGTTCTTGCTTGTATATGTTAAACTTGTTTTTTTATAATTGTATATAAACTTTTTTTCTTGTTTCTATTTTTGTTTATGCAAATATTTATAAACTGTACTTTCATTTTTAAAAAATACAGCATGGAGGTGTGTACTTCATACAAAATTGCACTAAGTGCAATAAAAATGGTCTGGTTATATTGCTGCCAACATTCCTGGGACCTTAAAGTGGGTAAGATATAAATAGCTATTAATTTATAAATGTATCTTATCTGTCCCTGGCAGGACTCGCATGCAGATCTATGCTAGAAAGAAAGTCAGCAAGTTTTAATGGGAGGAGGGAAATGGCAAGCTTACATCTTCCCTCATTCCATGGTATGCAGAAATAGTAGTTCTGTGAGTGAGTGAATCTCTTAGTTAGTCCCTCCCTCAACCTGTCAGAGTTAAAATTAAGGTTGTCTAATACTATACGCGGGTGGCGCTGTGGGTTAAACCACAGAGCCTAGGGCTTGCTGATCAGAAGGTCGGCGGTTCGAATCCCTGCGACGGGGTGAGCTCCCGTTGCTCGGTCCCTGCTTCTGCCAACCTAGCAGTTTGAAAGCACATCAAAGTGCAAGTAGATAAATAGGCACCGCTCCAGCGGGAAGGTAAACGGTGTTTCCGTGTGCTGCTCTGGTTCGCCAGAAGTGGCTTAGTGATGCTGGCCACATGACCCGGAAGTTGTACGTTGGCTCCCTCGGCCAATAAAGCGAGGTGAGCGCGGCAACCTCAGAGTCGTCCGCGACTGGACCTAATGGTCAGGGGTCCCTTTACCTTTAATACTATACAACGTTATCTTTATAAAAAGAGCAGTAGAAATAGGGAAGGTCTCTGCTGGCCAGTTCCTAAATATACACATGAAATAAACCTTTATTCAAAGATTACCAACATGCAAGGTTTTATACAGGCTGGTGAGAATAAGAAAGGAAGCAAATTGGACTGTGTGTTGAATAACCAGAGGATACAGTATATACAACGTTGACATAGAAAGACAGCACATTAGGCACTCTGTCAGCAGAGGGAGATGTTGCAAAACTGATTGCCTGATAGGTAACAGTATGAGCTTTTATTGCGAGTAAAAAAGAAACAACCCCCTGGGTGGGCTGGTGTTGGCACCTGTGTCCAGCCTTTATGCAGTGGTAAAATCCTATTCAGTTATAGTTCTAGCATAGAAGAAGTCACATGGGAGGATTTATGTGCACTGCTATAAGGGAAGTAGAATTTCCAGTAGTCTTTTGGCAAACATGGGTTTTTGAACCACGCAAGGAAGAGGAAGTCATATGAGAGGATGATTTGGAGTGGGGAAATGGTTTGGTTTCACCACGCCCTACGGACATCTCTGCTCTAAATTCCCCTCTCTCACCACGCCCTGTTCTATAAGAGACTGGGTTAAATAAAATAAAAAACCCACACTATGTCAGGGCATTATAACATATGTTATAACATGGAGTTAGTCTGTTAGCCTATAACTGTAAGGAAAAAAATACAGCAGCATGAAATGAGAAATCTCCAAATTTAGTTTATCTATGTTTTAAAACCTTTTGCTGATTTTTGTTGTTGTGTTTTATTAATAATTATCTTATCTATGCTTGTGTTTGGATCATTCTGTGTATTTCTGCTTTTTTTAAATTGATAATGATACTGTGTATGCTGCTTAGAGAGTTTTATTATTAAGCGATCTATAAATCTTTTTAAAAATAAATTCCTACGTTACCTGGAGGGTAAGTCCCTGTTTACAGCCAGGGTAGTGTCGTAATACAGCAGCTGATGTGCAAGGTTGGAAATATATCTCTATTGTGTATTCTCTAACTGTCCTGAATGTGAGAGCCAGATAAGGACAAAGGTTGGTTCTTTCGGATTAGGCTACGCAGGAGCATGCAGTTGTACCTTGGTTGTCAAACACCCTGGAACTCTGATGTCTTGGCTCCCAAATGATCGAAAACCGAAAGTGACTGTTCCGGTTTTCGAACGTTCTTTTGGAAGCCAAACATCCGCTGGGATTTGGAAGTCGAATGCTTTGGAAGTTGAATGGACTTCCAGAACGGATTCCGTTCGACTTCCAAAGTACGACTGTACAATGAAAACAATGATATGGTATTCTATAGTTACTGCTTTTACCCTGGGATGGGTTGCGGCACTCATCTCGCTTTCTTGGCCAAGGGAGCCGGCATATAGCTTCCGGGTCATGTGGCCAGCATGACTAAGCCGCTTCTGGTGAACCAGAGCAGCGCACGGAAACGCTGTTTACCTTCCCGCTGGAGTGGTACCTATTTATCTACTTGCACTTTGTGCTTTCGAACTGCTAGGTGGGCAGGAGCAGGGACCGAGCAACGGGAGCTCACTCCGTCATGGGGATTCAAACCGCCGACCTTCTGATCGGCAAGCCCTAGGCTCTGTGGTTTAGCCCACAGCGCCACCCGCATGCCTAACATTAAATGGTGATTTAATTTGGGTCAAATGTGAGATTGGACAATAGATGGAAGTTATTAGAGGCCTCTGGGCCAATCTTGGCTCCCGAGTTCTTCACCCAAGGTAACAAGAGGAGAGAAGGTGGACTAAGGTCTGTTTCAACTGGTCTTTCTAGTAGGCCACTTGCCAGATGTGGTACATGAGGAGAACAGAGTGGCAGTGGCACCTTAATGGTGGTGGGGTGAAGCTGGGGGAGCCCTGGGTTGGTGGCTGCAGCCCCTCAGGATGCCACTGCCAACCTATTCCTCCTCCTCCGATCTCATCGGTGCCACTTTGTCCCATCCTAGCAAACAGGGTACTGCCAGGAGGGTGCTGCTTCCATTCTGCTTCTCCTCACATGCTTCTGTTTGTCCTTGCCTTACCTCCTTAAAATGTATTCTAAGTCAGTGTTTTTCAACTACTGTTCCGCGGCACACTAGTGTGCTGCGAGATGTTGCCTGGTGTGCCGTGGGAAAAATTGAAAAATTCAAGAGAATTACTTTATATATAGTCAATATAGGCACAGAGTTAAATTTTTAACATTTTCTGATGGTGGTGTGCCTCGTGATTTTTTTTTTTCATGAAACAAGTGTGCCTTTGCCCAAAAAAGGTTGAAAAACACTGTTCTAAGTTGTTGGTTTTTTATGGGGGGGGGATTCTTTTAAGTAATTTGACAATTCTGTTTCAGATTCATCCAGTATGAGTCAATGAGAAGCTATTTTACTATTGCGATTTCTTGTTTACATGTGTATTATTTGTATATTTATAGTACAAGGATTGTTTTAAAATGGATTCTTATCTCATTATACATGACAAAGCTGTTTTTAGCCATCTCACCCCTTGCTTTTTCCTGTAAAACCAATTGCAGTCGTCAGCAGGTTTTCCACACCTATCAGCCAATCTCCTATTCCTACCACCCTTCTGAGTAATACCCCTCCCCACTCTCTCACTATATAAAAGGGTCTGGTGACTTCTATTTCAGTGTATCTGAAGAAGTGTGCATGCACACGAAAGGTCATACCAAATACAAACTTAGTTGGTCTCTAAGGTGCTACTGGAAGGATTTATTTTATTTTTTATTTTGTTTTAAAATGTGTCAGGCCTGAAACAAATCTTTGTTCAAGCACCGGGAATTTCCTTCTCTTTTCTCCCTCCCACCTGCTTTCCTAGCTTTGTGGTTAAAAAAAATATAAAAAAATAAAAATTGACCACTGCATCCTGCCGGTGCCTTTTATTAAAATTATATACTGACGTGTGATCATACAGTGTTTTCTATAAAATAGGGAAGTAGCCTACACTGACTAGGTGTGTTAGGTTAATTTGTTTGCTGAATCACTGTTTCCTTGGGCACAGCCAGGTGGTATAAGTTTTCTCTTTTGGCCTTGCAGAGGGAGAGCAGTAACTCTTTTCTAGCACAGACCTAGCTAAAATCTCTTGATCTTTGTTATAACAAATGCGTATTCGCTCCCACCTCTTCCCTGCATGGGAAACAAGCCGAAAGGCATGTCCTTCTTAAATTCATTAACTGCCTATCAACTCTAACCATGTTGCTCTCTTCTTCAACTCAAGAGCTGCAGAAATTACTCTGAGGATAGGGAAGTATTATTAGGAAGCCCTCTAGTTTGGCCAGAAACAGACCCAATTTGAACCATAATTTTGTGTACAGGAGGGAAATTCCTTAGACTTTACTTGATCTCTTTTTGGTGATGGAGTAAGTAGTATCATAGTTGAGATAGAGTGACTTAAAGGGGGGGGTGACAATTCTGCTTTAACTACAGGAACATTTTGTATCAAAAGGGGAGACCACATGGTGCATAGACTACCATTTTCACTTTGTTTTGTTTACAATAATAAGATCTCCAAAGCAAGTCTTCGCTTTTGTTGAATGGCTCTATCACTGGATGCTCAGAAGTTTCCGCTCAGCCCCACAACGGATTCTAGCTACTTTAACATACAATTTGAATGTATAGGAAAAGTGAATGGTAGTTTGAAAAGCCACCTTTTTATTTATTCCAGTTTGAAGAGCCTCTTTCTGCTTGGATGTCAAGAAAGTAACTGGGTGTTGTCAGTGGATGTTCCACTTAGTCCCCATTCATGAGTCACCCCAAAAGCAGAAGGACAAGTGTTTGGGTCACCTGGAGAAATTTCTAAGATGGTGACAGGGGGGCATTACCGGTATGTTTAGCAAAGGTGCTAGTGCATTATGAATGCTGGCTAAGCCAGTGTTTCTGGTCGTGCCCCAGTGTCTCATACCAAGAGCCCAGCTGCTTTAACATCTGATTTGGTAGTTGATGCTAAGCCAGCAAGTCTTTCCCTGAAGCCAAGGAAAGCAGTCTGTTCTGGATTATATTTCCTTCTGTTGAACATTGCCCTTCTCACCTGGATGCTAAAATTGCCTGCTGTTGCATCCTGTACACACCAGGCTGGCTGTAAAAAAAACATTTGGGCTGGCTCTGAAAAGTTCTAGCTATACTTCTGTGTAGTGATTGAAATGCGCAGACGTGGATAATGTGTTGTCCTTGTCTATCTGTGCATTTCAGGCACTAGGTGGAAGTTCATTGAAAGCTGACTAGGGAAAGGACAAGTTAAATATTACTGCCATATAAGTGTTGCCTGATGCCCAGAATTTCTCACAAATTGAGCAAGCGTTGATGATTTTCATCCAGTGCGAAGGAATCTTGATCTGTTCATGTTTATTTTGAAACTGCTTGACAAAGTGGCCAGTTGTTTTAGTGAAACAATTGCTTTTAAATGTTTTTTTGTTGCCATGCGTTGCCCTGATGTTTTGCGAGAGGGTGGTATATAAATACTTTTATAAACAAAATAAGGTGGTTGAACCACTACAAGTCTGCTAAAGATGGTCTGTACAAAATGCTCATTTACACAACCAGTAATTTTTATAATAACACCCTCACTTCAGTCTCTGACTTGTTTACACACTTAAGAGGTGGTGAATCCCGAGGCTGAAGTGAAATGAAAGTCAGCAAATCTCCCCCTATGTAATTAAGCGGCTATGGATCATTTCTCTATCATTTCAGAATAAATGGCCATTTAAACAATAGCACAATCATCATCTTGTGGATATGCAGAGGTGGGTGCAAGCAAAGAACTAGCTGAGACTATGTGCAAGAGAGCTTAAAAATAATGAGATTTCCTGTCTGTGTTTACAAGGATTGTTGGCTCAGGAGAACAACCCTGACTAAATAGCCTCAGGTGCTTAGTTTATATAAACAAACCAAGGGTTAAGAGGCTTATTCACCTACAGTTAGGTGTTACAGAAAAGGAGAAGAAAACCTTTTGTAGAGAATTACAAAGCTGCAGAATTTAGACGTAAAGAGCAACCTATTTATTCAGGGTTCTAAATTGAAGAACATATTGCCAAACTTACCTCGGAAGTAACTAAATCTTCCGTAAAGGGTTGTGTTCCCTCTACTCCTGCCGGCTCCCCAAGTGTGCATTTCTGGCCTACGTTATTTCATTGTTTTAGTTTTCCAAACCAATCTTGCTGTATGATCTCCCATCAGTTGTAACTTCTGCCTGTGACTAGCTGACCTGCCCCACAGGTGAGAGACAGTCCTAAGGTTTTCTTGCTGCTATTGAGATGATACAGAAGAGAAGAGCCTATGAGAAGAGAACTTAAAGAGCAGGGGCTAGAAAAGAAATTGGCTGGGGCCTGAGGAGGCAGCAGGCTAAGGCAGTGGTTTTCCACCAGTGTGCTGTGGCACCCTGGGGCACCTTGAATGATGGTCAGGTGTGCCACACTGGCCTCTGTCCCTCTCCTTCCTTCCCTCCCTCCTCTGATGCCCTCTTGCATCTCTGCTTCCCGAAGGCTTGCACAGCTGTTTGTTGCAGCAGCCCTGGCTATAAGCTCTGTAGGCCAATGGTGCCTCTGAGAGGCACCTCTCTTTGGGGTGAGGGGTGTGTGCAGCTCAGAGACCAGGGACGGAAACAGCAGCTGCCCAGAGGACTCCCAAGGAGAGAGGAGAGGAGTGGAGGCTGAAGGAACACTCCACATGGGAGGGTGTTCAAAAAAAATGGTGAGAGGCCATTACTGCATATTGAATTTGTGGGGTGGAACCCAAGATGCTTAACTCAGCAATATTACTACTGATAGCACAATACTATACATACCGGTATATATATACTCAGAAGTAAGTCCAGTTGATTTCACTGAGGTGTACTATCAAAAGAGTATAGGATTGCACCCTAAGTGTCACTTTCTCTCTCTCTCTCTCTCTCTCTCTCTCTCTCTCTCTGTGTGTGTGTGTGTGTGTGTGAGAGAGAGAGAGAGAGAGAGAGAGAGAGACGTACATAGAATAGACCCCCCCCCCCCCGGCAAAAAATGCTACTAGCATTTCACTTATCTCTAGTTGTTAAAATAAAGCCACTAAAAAGATGGCTGAATTGGTGGAATGGCTTTGGGAACCGTACAAAATGTGTGGAGTTATGGCAAAAGGAGATGGTGCCATGCTGATTGTCATCAGGAGATTAGGCTTCAAAAAAGTTCATGCCTGGATCTGTTTGTAAATTCTTCTACAAGTGCATTGCAACCAGGATTTTGACCTTGGAAGAAGCCGTGCTAGATTGGGGCAGATATGGCTACACAAACATCTGCTGACCTCCATTTGGCAGCCATTCATGCAAACAAGCTGTAGGTTCACATAATGTACTTTGGAGTTAGCAAAATACGCTCTCATTTGCAACAAAAAAGGGTGTGTGGTAGCATTTCTCTTGTTTGGATTTTGCCTTATTAGTTTTAAATAGCAAACATGAAGGATAACCGCAAACAACTCTATTTGAACAAAACCTCTCTATTTCTCCCGTTACACCCACAACTTTTAAATGTTGCCCTAGTTTTCTCTTTAGTAGATATCTCCTGTGCGTTCACTTTTTTTCCTATGACAGAAATGGCAGTGCTGACATGTGTATGGATTCCGTTCTTGTAAGAGTTACTCCTGCTGATTTCTTTAAGAACAAAACAAAACCCAACAGCCCTGCCACATGAATTGTTAACTGCGAGAGAGAGAGTACTAATTGCCTCTTAAAGATCGCTAATGAAATATTTTTGGAAGCTGTTGCTTACTTATTTTTCACCTGCTGCATGTTGAGAGAGTTAGCTGAAGCTCTCCCACTTGAAAATGGAATGTTGCATGTTTAGGCAAATATCAGGATCTTCCCCCCCCCCACCCCAAATTTCTTACTCTTCAGATGTGCATTCTAAGTGAGGGCTGATTTGGAATTTGTCTCTACTTCTTAAAGTGGGTGTGAACATAATCCTGCCCCTTCCAAGCAGGTGTGGAAGGACACACTGTGTAGAAAACCTGTTCCTCAAGCACAGTGGGAGTCATGCTTGGGCAGCGCGTGAGTTTGTCAGCACATCAACTGGACGCAGGACAAGCAGCTCTCCGCATGTTCAACGAATCAGCCCACCACATGCGATGTTCTTAGCAGAAGCAGATTCTTCTTGGCTGGGTCCAAGAAGCCATAACCTACCTACTGGAAACCGAGGAAAGTGAAGGGTTGGGTGCTTTGAAGAGGCCCTTACAATGAATAAATTAGGTCTCTTGGTTGCTGGTTATCGTGCAGGCTGCTATGTTCCACCTTTCGGTAAGCAAACAAGGCCTTCTGTTTAACAAAGGCAGTAGAGACCGGCATTGATGCACTCCCGGTAGCTGTGAACCTGACCTACGTAATGAAAGGATCCAACAAAAGGATCGTGCCTCATCTTTTTGCAAATTGTATAAAATATGATTCTTAAATGCATGTTTATATCATGGGGTTGCATTCAATCTTCCATGAGTTTAAAGATTTCTGCTTGTGCAATGGAACATGGGGGAGGAGAGCGGGGAAATCCCTGTCGTGCAAGCATTTACCAAGAATAAGGCTGCAATCATAGCCCTGCTTACCTGGGATTTTCTCTTATTTAATTCAGTAGGATTTCCAAATAGGCATAGTTGGAATTATTCTGGATAAATTCCCGTTAACCTGGATTGCTGAATTGAACCTCCATGTTTAGCCACTGTGTATCTCTTTGAATACCAGTTGGGTTAGCTATTGGTGACGGCTACTAGTAGTTATGGTGGCTATGCTCTGCCTCTGTGGTGGGAGGCGGTAGTACTTCTCAGCACCCACTGCTGGAAACTGCAAGAGGGGAGAATGCTTTTGTGTCTGGATTCTGCTTGTTCGTTTCCCCTAGGCATCTTGGTTGGCTTCTGTGAGAACAGGATGCTGGACTAGGTGGGCCAGTGGCAAGATCCAGCAGACTCTTCTTGTGTTCATGTGGAAAAGTGGAGAGAGCAGTTGCTGTTGTGCCTTGTCCGTGGGCTTCCTAGAATCAGCTAGCTGGCCACTGGAAGGAAACCTGATCCTGAATTGGACAGAACTTTGCTTTGATTCCACAGGACTTCTGTTCTGTTCTTAATGCTATTCTTAATGTGGTGTTATTCACAAAGCATGTGAGCATTACGGATACAGTTGTCTTATTATCATTTAGTACAATTATCTCCTTGGAGCTCAAGGTGGTTACGCGATTCTCCCTCTCACAGTTTTATCTTCACAACAACCTGTGAGGTCGGTTAGGCGGAGAAAGAGAGAGAGCTGCTGGCCCAAGATCACCCAATTGAGCTTCATAGCCAAGTGGGGGCTTGAACTCTGGTCTCCCAGGTCCTAGTCCAAGACCCTTCTCACTACTTCACACCAGCTCTCAACTAAGATACTTTTAAACAAAAACCTCCGGTCAACATAAATGTAAAAGATCAACCATCACAGACACATTTTTTGTGTTATATATATGTTCATTTTGTTGTTTCTTCTCCTTATTTTAATTCCTGTGGGCGGTAAGATACGTTATTGGGTTTTTTTTGTTATAATGCGAATCATTTTATTATGCCTAATGCAAATCACACTAGGCTTTTATCGCAAGGTTAAATGAGGCATGCATGACTTAGAAATCTCCGGTTTGCCAGCTTCCTCTTTTGCAGGAAAGCCTTTTATATACCCTCCTTGTTTCCCTAGTTTCCAGTGGACCTTGTCCCAAAGCACATTGGAAAGGTGATGAGTGATGAATGACGTCACCTTTGGTGCTTGCAACCTGGGCAGAAAAATACTCAATTTTGGACTTTCCTATAGAAGTGATTTTTGCTCATGAACTTAAGTCCTCCTACAGCATTGTGTTTCAAAGTCAAGGGAAACTTATGTGTGTTTTTCCTGTCTTACTGTCTTTCATTTTATATATAAATCCTTAAACACCTAATTAATTCTTAGGTAGAAAGCCACAGGCCTTCTTTCCCTCATCAACGAAGTGCTAATAGGTTTTGCTTTTGTTAGACTTCATGGTGGTGTAACCTTTTAGCTGGTCCTTAGCTGAAGATTTTCAGCTTCTTGAAACTGGCAGGAAGAGGTTTCTTCTTGTTGTTTGTGGCAGTTTTGTTTCACAGTGAGTGGTTCCATTTGCTGAAGCCCTGGCTTCTCACAGAAGCATCCCTTAGGTAGGAGGCTTAACTCGCTAAAGGAAACACGGTGCCGTCGGTCCGTTCTGGAGGGTGTGTACCTATGAGAAACAGGAAGCAGAGCAGCAAACTGCCTGTGAGGAGAGAGACTTGCAATTCTGATCAGTGCAGGTGTGCAGCCTCTCTGTGAGAGAAGTCTTCCCTCCGAGCATCTTGGCAGTTGTGCTGTTCAACAGGAGCTCCTGTGTGCTCTGGGAGGGGAGCAACTGTTGTGGGTAGAGCAAAAATGACTGCGTTGCAGCTGAAAGAATTATCACATTCAGGTCTGTACAGGAGGCGACGGGACCGTCCAGATAGCCTGGGTCTTCAAGGGTTACCTGAGCAGAAGCTGAGGTGAGTGGTGGCGAGGAAATTAATGGTTAACTTAAGACAGCTCTGGGTGTCTTTTGAGTTTTAACACTGACGCCTGACAGAATCAGTTGCAGAAACAGAATGCAGGGTGGTGGAATTGTAATAAGGCTAATTATAAAATGTGCCCAATTGGAAATAGTCCAGAGTTGCCAGGATAATCTAGGAGGAGTTGAGAGGAAGCAGCTGTTTTCCATTTACTTCATTTCTCAGATGTCTGACTTACTATCCTAAATGCTGCAGTAGCACGAAGAGCTAAGAAGTGTCCATAATCCCCCTTCCCCAATATTTTTGATCACTGCTTAATTTCCCCCAGAACTAATCAATCTCCAGATTACATCTTAAAAATAAGTTTTAGTTTCCAGCACACTTGCATTCAAAGAGAACCCCATTGCCTTATAAGAATCCTGGGCTGTTCTATAGGGTTTTTCCTTTTCATTTTAAAAAAATAAAAGTTGTGATGTGAGACTTGTCAGATCTTGATTTACTCCCCCCCCCCCCAAGATTTCTACTTATTATTATTGAAATGCCTTGCAACAAAAGAATGCAGTAGAACCACTTTATATGACCTTAGAAGGGAAAGTAACCAAAGAAAAATCTTAAACATTAATGACACTGGTTAGTTTCCAAAAGTTGAGCTCCTTTTAAAATATTGATCTTATAAAAGTGCAGGTCAGTAGAAGATTTCGTGTCGCTTTTCAAAAAAGGAACTCAACTTTTTGAAACAGAATGGTGTAGTAATAGTGATTAGTGTAGATCTGGTAACTAAATAACTTGCTGTGAAAAATCGCATTTTTGTACAGAACTGTTAAAAAAATAAATCCCTGAGCAAATGTCAAAAGTGTTAGTGAAGGGGAAGAGTTTCCTGTCATGCTGTGACTAGTGAATGACTAGCTTTTTTAATGATTCCATTAGGTTTTTACTGTTTTAACATAACAATCTAAACCTCCTGTGGAACTCTGGGCTGCTTGCTAGCTGGTGCTGCTGGATAAGAATCTCAGAAATAAGAGAGCAGAAATAAGCCTGAGCTTCTGCCTGCCCCTGGGCATCTGGATCTCTGGGCAGATCTTTGGATAATCTGTAGAAGATGGGCAAGGACTTCTCACTTCAATTGTTTAACAATAGCACCAGCAAAACGTCTCTTCTCCCTGAAAGTGGGGTACTGTAGTAGTAAACCAGGAGCATATTTTTATTTGTAAGGACTGTGAGCTGTGTTCAGTTCTGGTTTTCAGAAACTTGATTCCTGGCTCAGAATACTTAAAAAAATAAAAATAAGTGTGTATCTGAAGAAGTGTGCATGCACACGAAAGCTCATACGAAGAACAAACTCAGTTGGTCTCTAAGGTGCTACTGGAAAGAATTTTCTATTTTGTTTTATCTTTTTTGCAGCAGAGTCTGGCTTTCAGTTAAAAAAGAAACCAAGGAGAAATCTTGCAAGCCTGCCCACCTCTGCTCTGGAACAGTCAACACCCTTTGAAAACAAAGCATACTCTCTATGAAAAAAGGGCCCCTGCCAATTCAGATAAAGGGTAGAAAAGAACAGTTTGCTACCAGTGAAGTCTTGCTCTGTATTCTTCGTAATTCCCTGTTTGCCAAAAAAGTGGGCAGTCGTCCTTTTATTTTGTTAAAGCAATGGACCTCGCCTGTTAACTTAATGGCCCATTGGCCCAGTGTTGTTGCTGAAATTTTGTTAGAGCAGTGGCCAAAATCCACGATCCCTTCAAGCTTTTATAGCTAACCTCTAAAGAAACTACCACGAGACTGCTTTGCTTTCCTATTCCTGATAATACCATCCTAATGCCATGCCATCCTATGGGGGCGAAATGCAGCTCAGGACTTTTATATGTTTACAGCCAGCGTAATGCAGTTGTCAAGAGTGCTGCACAAGCCAGAATTCAAATTGCCACTCAGCTGTGAAGCTCACTTGGTGACTTTCAGAACATCACTCCTTCTCAGCCTACCCAACCTACCCTTGCATTAGGAGTATTAGGATAAAACCAAAGACCTTCTGTGATTCCCCAAGTTCTTTAGTGGTACATGGGATAAAAAATATATATGTAACTACTTAAATCTGGGGCTGTCAAGACATGGCACCCCCAAGGTATGTGTGCGCCCACAGAAGCTTTCCTGGTGCATACAGGGTCCCTTCTGGCTTGGAAGAAAGATGCTATTGGAGCCAATAGAACAGGTTGTGGTATGTGGTTGGTTGCAGTGGGTGGAGGTGCCCATGACAGCTTCTCTAGCTTGAAAATTGGCCAATAGGCAGGTGACCCCTGGCATCAATAAAGAGAACGTGTACAGGTAAAATTCAAAAAATTTAGAATATCGTGGAAAAGTCCATTTATGTAAGCAATTGTTTTAATTAGCTACTGGAGTTTAATATATGAGATAGACTCATGACATGCAAAGCGAGATATGTCAAGCTTTTGTTATAATTGTGATGATTATGGCATACAGCTGATGAAAACCCCAACGTTGAAATTGTTAATTTGGAGTTCTCATCAGCTGTATGCCATAATCATCACAATTATAACAAATAAAGGCTTGACATATCTCGCTTTGCATGTCATGAGTCTATCTCATATATTAGTTTCACCTTTTAAGTTGAATTACTAAAAGAAATGAACCTTTCCACGATATTCTAATTTTTTGAGTTTCACCTGTAGAAGGTGAGCAAAAATCAAACTATAATTTTTGACAGTGCTAATCAAAATTCTCAATTGCTGGTGATATTTAAGAGTTCCCATTCCTGGTGCATCTTGGAAGTCGTCTCTAGTCATATTGGCAAGATTTTTATTAATTTGGGACTGCCTTTCCAAGCTCTCTTCGCTTTGCATTATAGGTAAAGTGTCAAAGAAAGTTGAAAGTCGGTACTGGACGAGGTATTCGCTTTACCTTTCCGCTGTTTTAAGGTCTAGGTTCAGTTTCTAATCCAGATAGCCTGTGTGCTTTCAGATTTCTTACATCCTTGTTCATAAAGAGATTTGTTTGGACCTAGGTCTTGTTGGGCAAAACACTTTCCAAATAAGACTGGGGCTGCAACCCTGCGTAGACTCAACTCTGAGTACCGTAAGTGCCACTCAACTTGGTAGGGGTAATAAACTTGCATGGGATTGCTCTGCACAAGAGTTTTGGATTGCAGCTTTGCATGCTGATACTACATATCTGTGTTCAAAGAGCGGGGAAGAAACCTATAACTAGCAGGCTGAGCAGCTTCCTGAGAAGTTAAAGGCTCAGTTCAAAACATCTCCAGGTAAAAAGCATGGTTCTGTTGGATTAATCCATGAACCTCTGGTGGATGATTTAGCAGGAAAAGCTTCAAGGGGGAAGCTCCATGAGGAAGAGCTTCAAGGGATGGATTTGGGGCATCATTATAGGAATGTCACTTATTTAATTTAGGCTGCTTTTTTAAAAAAAATGCTGTTGGGGTGCCATTGACACGAGGCAACTATCTCTCTTAAGCTAAAACAGGCACGTCCAACAGGTAGATCGTGATCTACCAGTAGATCACTGGACGTCTGTGGTAGATCACTGGTAGATCACTGGCTCCCCTTCCCCCAAAGAAGCTCAACAACTTTGGCTACCCTAAAAAAAGCTCAACATTTTTGCCTTGCACCCCCAAAAAGCAGGGCTTTCCTCCTCCGTCAAACAAGCTCAACGTCTTTGACCTGACCCCCTAAATAATGGGCCTTCCTCCTTCCTAAAAGAAGCTCAACATCTTTAACCTGAACCCCCCCCCAAGGGCTTTTCTTCCTAAATAAAAGCTCAACAAATTTGACCTGAATCCCCAAAAATGGGTTAGATCGCTGCCAGTTTTTAACTCTGTGAGTAGATCACAGTCTCTTGGGACTTGGCCACCCCTGAGCTAAAAGATCTTTAAGATGCTGCTTCATAGATGACAGCTGTCAAAATGCCCCCACCCATCTCCAGCCAACATTCATTCTGCAGTCATTCTGGCTTTGTCCAGAAACCCTTTGAGCAGCTGTGCATTGCAGTGGGTCTGTATAGCTCAGTAGTGCCAACAGGGACAGCTGCTTTGGGGCACCATCCCATGCCTTGTTGCTGCGCTTCCAGGCAGCGCTTGGAAGTCACCATCTCTGCACCCTAGGCGCTTTGAAGTAACAGTCTCTAAAAATGGATCTGTTGCTGCATTGTCCTCAGATACTTCAGTTTCAAAGTAGTCTCACTAATGGCTTTGGGCCTGGGTTTCAGTAAATAGCTGGTTTAGTTCAGATTTTTTTTTAAAAGAAAGCTTTAATGAGATCTTTAATATTACATATTTCCTCTTATCTCATAAGAAGAACTCCTGTACCTCCCCTTCTGACATACATTTATGGCACAACATGAAGGCATTAGGTCTCCCTTCCCGCCCCCCTCAATAATGTTGCTGCACTGCAAATTGAATGATCCCTTTTTGAAGTTCCAATACGAGTTGCCACTAGCTCTGGAGTTCAAAGTTAAGACAGTTTTAATGTAGCTTCACCCTGTTATTATTCTTTGAATTATAGCAGTGCCTTCGGGGCCCCAGCCAAGACGCCGCCATTTTAGATGGTATATGTTCGAAAAAGATTCTGCGTAGACAGTGAATTTTCTTCCTCTCCATTTCGGGGGGGGGGGGGGCGGCCACGCAGAATAATTGCCACATCTTGCTCTACAGTGCTACCTCGGGTTAATAACTTAATTCGTTCCAGAGGTCCGTTCTTAACCTGAAACTGTTCTTAACCTGAAGCACCACTTTAGCTAATGGGGCCTCCCACTGCTGCCACTGCGCTGCCAGAGCACAATTTCTGTTCTTATCCTGAAGCAAAGTCCTTAACCTGAAGCGTTATTTCTGGGTTAGCGGAGTCTGTAACCTGAAGCGTCTGTAACCTGAAGCGTCTGTAACCTGAAGCGTCTGTAACCCAAGGTACCACTGTATTAGGAAACTATTACTCACATTTTGTCGACCTGTGATATTGCATAAGATGTGGGATATTTCCATTGCTCAAAGCTTTGAATATCTTCAGCACGACACACCCTGCTTCTCTCCCCCATTGCCCTCGCCTTTACCCTTAACGCTTTTTTTTTTGGCGTGCGTGTTGCTTAATCATCCTTCAAGAAATGCCTTTTGATTTACTCACTAGCCCTAGAGTGCAGAATTACTGGATGGGAATGTGCAACAGGCATTGCAAACTCTGGCTACAGGCGCTGCTGTGTACCGGCAACAGATTTCTCTGGCTTGTGTTTTGTTTGGCCACGCTTAATGGGGGGGAGTAAGCAGGCAATAACTCACTTTTTTCATTGCAGATGTGAGAGCATATAAGTAAATGTGTGGCAATAACCAATTGATTGTAACCTGCTTATCTCTTCTGTTACATCTGGCTAGTACATTCCATGCGGGGAGCAAAGAGTGACAGGTAGATCTAGCCAAAGACAACTTTTCAGTACAGGGTAGGAATAAGTACATACATACCTGCCTGGCAACCTACTTACATAATTGTTCGAGTATTGCTTCCCATAGAAGCAACTCTGTGCCAGATTCTGGTTTTGAGTTCTGTATATCACAGCCAACATCTCACTGGCAGGAACTCAACATATTTAGACCAGCACTGCTATTTTTTTTTAAATAAAGGAAATAAGGGCTTGCCCATTAACATCTCTTTGCATCTTCATCTTGTCCCCATCCCTCCCAGAGAACAAGTCTCTTGATGTTCTCACTGTCCTTGAATGCGTTTAACCTGTTACAGTATCTGTCATCTGTATCTGATAAGAATAGTTCTCAACTGACCTTTTTACATCTTGTTCCTGTAAACAGTTGAGCTTCCCCATTTATTTCAGCCTGATCAGTGGGGCATCACCGATCATGTGCTCATTTCAGTTGACATGATTTTAAAAGTACAATGCAAATTCTTTAGTCGTTTTTTGCAGGTGCAGAGGCTAATCTTTTAGGTTGCAATCCTAATCCCATTTACCTGCGAGTAAACTGAGAGATTTTACTTTCTTGGGCTCCATGATCACTGCAGATGGTGACAGCAGTCACGAAATTAAAAGACGCCTGCTTCTTGGGAGAAAAGCAATGACAAACCTAGACAGCATTTTAAAAAGCAGAGACATCACCTTGCCGACAAAGGTCCGTATAGTTAAAGCTATGGTTTTCCCAGTAGTAATGTATGGAAGTGAGAGCTGGACCATAAAGAAGACTGATCGCTGAAGAATTGATGCTTTTGAATTATGGTGCTGGAGGAGACTCTTGAGAGTCCCATGGACTGCAAAAAGATCAAACTTATCCATCCTTAAAGAAATCACCCCTGAGTGCTCACTGGAAGGGCAGATCCTGAGGTTGAGGCTCCAGTACTTTGGCCACCTCATGAGAAGAGAAGACTCCAAGAAAAGACCCTGGTGTTGGGAAAGATGGAGGGCACAAGGAGAAGGGGACGACAGAGGATGAGATGGTTGGACAGTGTTCTCGAAGCGACTGGCATGAGTTTGGCCAAACTGCGGGAGGCAGTGAAGGATAGGCGTGCCTGGCGTGCTCTGGTCCATGGGTTCACGAAGAGTCGGACACGACTGAACAACAGCAACAAAGCTGCACTGTGTTCAGCGGAATTTACCTCTGACTAGACTTGGTTCGGATTGCAGCCTTAGCCTGTCATGATAAAGAATACATGGTGCATTGACATAACAACTACTACTAAATTCTGTTATTGGGTGAATGTATTTAATTGTCTTCATTTTGAAATTTTGTGCCAGCAGTACAAGGGTAGACCTGCAGCTTGTGATCATAGTTCAGCATATTTCCAGTATTGCATGTGAGCGGGGCTGACATTTTAAAAATACTTACCGGTACATTGGAAAAAAAAAATCTCTGCAAACAGTAATTTAGCACATCAAGATGATCTGATTGTTTTCTACATGCGGGATGTTTTTACATATCAAACATTTATACATTCATAAATGGAATGCAACCCGTAAACTGAAATCTGGTGATTTTGTAAATTAGCTGTAGATTTGACTAGAATCAATAAATGAACCTACTCAGGGTATATCTTTCTATTAGGGGCAATGGCTAAAGGGACTGCCCCATCCATACTGAATGGAGACAGAGCTGCATCACGTGGGACCTCTGAAACGGAAAAGTTGCATACATAATATGCATTCAATTACAGGGGCCAAGCACTTCTGCACGGTTACCCTTGAGATATATATACATCTTGAATTTTGGTGCAGAGATTAAAAATCCGGTGATGTGCTGCCGAATCCCAAACATTCTAGTTGGATGCAAGTTCCTTAGACTTCAGTAAGGTTTGCTCTCTTGTAAGAACATAAAGAATGGCAGCTATGCAGTGCACTCCTGTGCATGTCTACTCAGAAGTAAGCTCTGCTGCATTCAGTGGGGGCTTATGCCCTAGTGAATATTTAGGATTGCACAGCACACTTAATGTATCTTTGAACACACTAAAATATACTAATAACAACAATAATAATAATAATTAATAATAATAATAATTTATTTCTACCCCGTCCATCTGGCTAGGTTTCCCCGGCCACTCTGGGCAGCTTCCAACACACCATTAAAATGCAATAAATAGGTGACAGTTGGCCCTAACTTCCACAGTGGCTGGGTACTCATCTTATTTTTTCTCAACAAAACAACAACAGAAGTCTTGCAGTGCAATACATGCTAACTGACTTGTTTTGGCACAAGTTTCTGCATTTATCTGATTCAGTAGATTAGTTTTCAGGAGTTTGTGCCATAATGCATTTGTTGGACTTTATAAAGTGCTGCAAAACTCTTAACATGGGCACTGTGTCTCAGGAAAGAGTCTTCAACCGTCCATTCTCCTAAGACTACTTTTTTTAAATGATGAAGCCTTTCAAATCTAATTTTACCAGCACGGTTGTGCAATTTTTACTTTTATTTTTTTGAAGAAAGAAAAATCTAAAACTGCAATAAGATGGGAAGTGGTGCTCTGATCCCTGTCTCCGTGTCATTAAAAATGTGCTAAATTCAGATAAATCACAGTCTTTAATCCTGTTAATATAAATGTGAACCTCTTTGTTTACTTGAGAATGGAACTCTGTGGGACTGACATGCTGCCTAGCAAAGAAATCCACACCAGTTCCGCCACCTTAGCTGAAGGTCTTCAGTGTGGTATCTGTGATGGAGTCGTTACTATAATAAGAATGTAGTTTCGAGCCAGAAAGTCTGGTGTTGACAGTTACCCTAACCGTATAAGGAACTTCATGAACATACGAGAAGTCTTTCATGGCAGTCTGGATGTTTGGTTTGGTCTGGTCTGGTCAGGGTATTTTAATTATAGCTACTGCTCAGCTCATTGTCTTAAAGTAATAATGAAAAGTTAATATAGTCAGCTGAAGCAGATTCACTTCTACAGTTTCTTCATGTTTATGAACAAACCGTTATTAAAGCAATTGTGGGAAGTATATTTAGATCTGAGGAACGTTTGGCCCTCTAGTTATGGCTGAACTACAGCTCCCGTGTTCCCTGGCCATTGGCCATGCTGGCTGGGGCTGATAGGATATATAGTTCAGCAACATCTGGATGGCCATAAGTCCCCCACACTGATTTAGTGTGAGGGTCCCAGTAATCTTTGAGACTATTGAAGCTCCCAAGACTTTTCAGTGGACTCACAAAGTTCATGACTGAACTACATACAGTATTACCGGTATGTTAGCTACTTAACAATATGATAGGGCCTGCTACTTACCTTAGCAAAAGAGGGGAAGAGCCAGATTGGGATAGAAGGAAGGGAATTAACCCCCTCCACACCTCCAGTGTCTTTTTTCCTGCTGACAATCACCTTGAAAATGCAGTGTCCCGTCCCCCCCCCGTCAGTAGTGTTATTGTATACAGTATTTGCCCCATCACTTTCTACAAAATGTCTCAGAGTAACTTACAAAATATTTTAAAATACGGTACAACATATCAGATATTTAAAATCCAGAAGGTCATGGAATACACACGCCACGTAAACACATTGAAAGTGTTCACCTGCCAACAAGAATGAAACGTATGAACCCTGCCCCCCAGTCCACTAAAAAATGAACTCTGAAACAAGCTATAAATCGTACCACACTGTAATCTACACCAAGATGAAAAGCCTGAGTAAACAAATGTATTCGCCTGGCACCTGAAAGTTGATCGTGTTGGCACCAGGCAATTTTCCCTCAGCAGGGAGTTCCACAATTAGGAAGTCACCACTGAAAAGTATGTGTTTCTTTGCCTCTCTCCCCACTTCCTTCAGAGAAGAGACATGGAGAAAGGGCGTTTGATGATAATTGTAGGCAGGGTGTGGGTAGGTTCATAGGGGTAGAGGCAGTCCCTGATGTAGTTGAGTCCCAAGCTGTGTAAAGCTTTCTAGATCAAAACGAACACTTTGAATTGAGCCTGGAAAACCTGTCTGCGGCCAGTGTGGTTGGGCATTTGCAGGGAATGGGGAAAAGGTTTCAGGGGATGGATTGAATTGACTCACCCTTGCACCACAATCCTAATTCAGATTCCTCCCACAGTGTGGCTGCTTTTGCTTAAATATGGAGAACCCAAATCATGCTTTTAAGTAGCGTGCTTATTAACATTATGTGTTGGTTGGTCCTCAGTGTAGCAGACATAAAAAAATAAATGCATAAACCCCTGTTTGGGCATTCAGCCAAATGTGTGAGTGAGTACACAAATTGTGTTGGGGGCATGGTGCCACACATGCTGGCTCATGTCACCCCCTCCACTGTGCCAACTTTCATGCATTTAGATTGAAGGTCTAGGGGATCGTCTAAGCAATCTCTGCACATACTCCCCTTGGACGTTCATACTGAAGTTCAGGAGTGGAGAAGCGAAGTGCCATAGTGTGGCGGCGGTGGTGACACCCAGTGCCCCGTACACAATTTGTGGTAGGCCGTTGTTGTTGTTCAGTCGTGTCCGACTCTTCGTGACCCCATGGACCAGAGCACGCCTATCTTTCATTGCCTCCCACAGTTTGGCCAAACTCATGCTAGTCGCTTCGAGAACAGTGTCCAACCATCTCATCCTCTGTCGTCCCCTTCTCCTTGTGCCCTCCATCTTTCCCAACATCAGGGTCTTTTCTGGGGAGTCTGCTCTTCTCATGAGGTGGCTAAAGTACTGGAGCCTCAACCTCAGGATCTGTCCTTCCAATGAGCACTCAGGGCTGATTTCTTTAAGGATGGATAAGTTTGATCTTTTTGCATGGGACTCTCAAGAGTCTCCTCCAGCACCATAATTCGGCTGAATAAATAACTATTGCAAGCAAAGTTTAGATGTGGGACGTGGATCAAGGCGATGGAGTACATCTTGTGCTTGCCGGTGAAAACAAACATCTGTCAACATCATCCAGTCACATCTCTCATTTCTCTTTTCAAGTCTTGAAATATCCCTGGCACAAACAACCATGCCAGCTTTGCTTTATCTGTGGAAAGATACCTTTGTGCTAGTAACAGTGTGTTGAGGAGGCATTTCCTATGCGGACATATGCATGAGAAGGGGCTCGGATTCCCATTCTTTGGGCAACAGCAAATAGTTGTTTTTTTTAATAAAAAATAATCCAGGATTTTAAAATGTTTGCCTTTCTTCTGGGTGATGTGATTTTCACCTCATTTCTAAATGTATTGGCCTCAGTCCAGCTGAATGTGCATCTAGCTTACCCTATGGGAAGGATAGAGTGTTTCCTATGGGAAGGAAACACTCTGAGAATTAGGGAATGCATTGCCCATATTGGTTTGCAGGCTAGTGCTGGGATTTGCTGTGAGTTTCCTTCCTCCTAGGACCTTTCACAAGCTGCCGGTAGATGTGAACGTGCCTTGAGAGCAAAGCAAGATGTTCCACTGAAAATGATTCACTCGAATACATGTAATTGAATTCCATAACATAGTTTCAAACAGCAACTTCTTCTTGTATAAGGAGATTTTAAGAAGCCTGCAGAGCTCCTTTGGGAGCAAGAGCGTTCTCTATTCCCCAGAGTCTGGGGGACAGTGTACAAGAAGCTGTAGATTATGTGAAGTACCATGTAGACATTTGAATTTGGGTGGGGATTTGGATTGCTTTAGAGCCCTATTAGGATGCAGGTGGCACTGTGGGTTACACCACAGAGCCTAGGGCTTGCCAATCAGAAGGTTGGCAGTTTGAATCCCTGCAACAGGGTGAGCTCCCATTGTTCAGTCCCTGCTGCCAAACTAGCAGTTCGAAAGCACGTCAAAGTGCAAGTAGATAAATAGATACCGCACCGGCGGGAAGGTAAACGATGTTTCCGTGTGCTGCTCTGGTTCGCCAGAAGTGGCTTAGTGATGCTGGCCACATGACCCGGAAGCTGTACGCCGGCTCCCTCAGGCAATAAAGCGAGATGAGTGCCGCAACCCCAGAGTCGTCTGCGACTCTACCTAATCGTCAGGGGTCCCTTTACCTTTACCTAGAGCCCTATTTGGGCACCCAATTACCAGGCACATGAGAGGGAGAGAGACCTTAATCCTGCTGGCCCTTTTATCCCAACTGTGGTGCCCCTCTCCACTGTACAGAGGACATCTGTAGAGGGGAACCTGTTTCATGTAAATATACTCCCCCCCCCCCATTGCACCAGCGTTCAAAATTTGCCAGGCACATTTTGCCCCTGGCTATAGGCCACTTGCAACCAAGTGAAGATGCCCAGGTGCCAGGACGGCGCCTGATATCTCCTTCATTTGGAAGTGCATGCCTTGGATCAGGACTGTTTTCACACGTTTAGCAACACACCCTTTAGAATTCGACCCGTTATATTTTATCCGCACAATCGGAATAAATTCCAGGAACCGAAAAGTCGTATCGGGAAAATACAACTTTTGAGCTGCCTGTCCCAAAAATGGCAACTTAAGGCATTCCATTGTGCCGACTGGTTTTGTCAAGCCGCGTTGTCACTGGTGTTTTGAAGCAAAAGACAGAACAGCCTAGTCAGCTATGGAAGTGTCCATTCTTGAGTGTTTGCGTGCTCATCAGCCGCTCCAAATTCCATGACATAGGAAACAAAATTGGAAGCATTATTTGTAAAAAGGGCATTCTTACTATTTTTACAGGGTTGTGGTTTTTTTGTGTGAACAAGATGTTCCTAACAGGGTATTTCCTTGTTATCTTTGCAAAGGTGTTAATGTGTTGTTACACACACACACACACACACATACGGCACAGTAAGTTTTTCCATATTAAACCCCTTGCGACAGCTAGCCTGCCCTAGCTTACATTTATCTAAGAGAACACGGCTTCAGTGGAACTCTTGCTAAGGACAGCAGATAGCAGAGATCGCATGTTCCACCCAAGTTGGCGTTACCACCTTGCAATGGAATGTGTTGCTTTGCTTCCAGTGAATCTCTCCCAGCCTCGCTCTGACATTCAAGCTGCTCTGTGGCTGACGCTTTTAAACTTGGAAGCTCTTTACCCAGCGCACAGCTAAAGTCCTGCGGATTGTTTTTTCTCTCCTTGCTGCTACTCCCTGGAGCGTTCTGTTGCTGCTGCTGGGTTGTTCTGTTTTTCAATATATATATATAATGGAATTCCAAAGCAGGGGGCACTCCTATGCCATTCCAGAGAACGAAGAAATCTCGCACACCCATCAGAACGTGCACAACGATCACGAAAATGAAGGCGAGAGAGCAGTGTCAAAATTGCAACGCAGGCACAGTGACGTAAAAGTGTACAAAGAAATATGTGACTTTTATGCAAGATTGTAAGTTCACTCTGCCGGAGTCGGTTTGTTACTTGGTCTGCTTGCCTTACTCTAACGCAATCTTGCTTGCTGTTCTCATGACTGGGGGAACCTGCAATTTATTACGATCTGCACAATAACAGGATGCTTTGTAGTTAACTGTATTTTAATCATGGAATGTTTGCATGTGTTAGTTAATGTGTCCATTAGTTTTTGGTTCTAGAGCACCATAAATGCTTTGCGGAATTTCACATTCTTCCAATGCTTTGTGGTACCTAAGTATAAAATGGCAACACCTCCGTTTCACATACAGTGGTACCTCGGGTTACATACGCTTCAGGTTACAGACTCCGCTAACCCAGAAATAATGCTTGAGGTTAAGAACTTTGCTTCAGGATAAGAACAGAAATCGTGCTCTGCTGGCGCAGCAGCAGCGGGAGGTCCCATTAGCTAAAGTGGTGCTTCAGGTTAAGAACAGTTTCAGTTTAAGAACGGACCTTCGAAACAAATTAAGTACTTAACCAGAGGTACCACTGTATTGACATAAAATGCTTCTTTGCCATGCAGAAGACATTTAAAAAATACTTTTCTTAAGTTCTATAAATATAAGCTTGGAAACATTTTTTTTTCATTTTATTAGGTGATATCTCAGCTGTAATTATGATGTAGACAGTCACACATCCATGTTTGCCCAGACATACCAGTAAGTCCCAAAGATTTCAACTGGGCTTACTTCCAAGTAATTGTACATAGGCTTGCATCCCAACAGCATTATCCTGTACATGGCTATTCAAAAAAAGTCATGTTTCATTCAGTAGGACTTCCAAGTCTGTATATATACACCTGTAGCTTTAAACTGCAATCCTGAGCACATTTAACATAGTGGGGCGTACTTGAGTAAAAATAGATAGGATTGCTTTTTTGAGTGCTGTCATTTGCAGATAATATATTTGGGGACATGCACACCAATATTGCGCTCAGAGCTTGATTCTAAGACTTTTCTGTTGCAATAACAAGTGACTTGGTTGCAGGGTGCATCTTGGTGGTTGTTGGCACATTTCTTTGGAATTGCAGTGGTGGGAGGTGAAAGAAACCTGGCTGCTTTCTGTGTGGTATCATGGGGGCAATTCCGTACTTCGCTTGTAAGATACCTTTCATGGGTTTGCAGCTGCTCAGAAGGGTGTAGCCTGAGGGGAGTGGATGTCCGTGTCCCACTGCAGAATGTTGTCTGCTGCCGTGTTCTTCTTGCAAACAGAACCGTTACTTTGGATTGAGGCCCATGTGAACAGGACAAGATTAAGGAGAAAGGTCGCTTGAACTGTTCCGGCTTGTACGTTTTGTATGACTGAGTGGAAACCGGTGAGGCAGAGGATTCTGCCTCTTCATTCTGAACTGCTAAGAGATACTCATGCAATTGTCTCCTGGGGGGACCGGGGTGATACTGGGAGCTATATTGGGAGCTCCTCAGCACATTCCAAAGCAAACGAGGAGCTGCTTCATACGAGACACTTAAATTGAATCTGACAGCACGTACTCTAATGAAAGCTTATGCTCAAATAAATGTGTTAGGCTTCAAAGTGACACAGGATTGCTGCTGCAACGGACTGATATGGCTTTCCCTCTCTAAATTGCCTAGAATTAAAGGAGACTTCAGGCTACTTCAAATTTGACACTTCTCTTACCATTTTTTGGCTGATTCATATACTCTGCAGAAGTCTAGTTCCTACATATAGTGGAATGTGGGAGTTTTTCAGGCTTGTGCATGCACTTCTACCTCCCCCCCCCAAAATGTACAAAAGTTGTAGGTGTCCAGGTCAAAAAATGCAGCCCTGTTTTCACCCCAGAAGAGATCAGCTGCTCCCTTGCCAGGTATACTGTGTATACCCCCACTGTTCAGTCCGGACACTGAGATCCAGCGCTGAGGGCCTTCTGGCGGTTCCCTCACCACGAAAAGCAAAGCTACAGGGAACCAGGCAGAGGGCCTTCTCGGTAGTGGCGCCCGCCCTGTGGAATGCCCTCCCATCAGAGGTCAAGGAGATAAAGCAACTACCTGACATTGAGAAGATACCTGAAGGCAGCCCTGTTTAGGGAATTTTTTAATCTGTGATATTTTAATATTTGTTGGAAGCTGCCCAGAGTGGCTGGGGAGACCCAGCCAGATGGGCAGGGTACAAATAAATTATTATTATTATTATTATTATTATTATTATTATTATTTTATGTTCCATGAGAGGAAAAGGGGCATGTGATCACATGACCTCCCAGCATTATGTTGCATCCTCCTGCCTGCAGAGTCTTATGTGTTGTGGGGTGATGTGAACCAGGCCAGCGTCACACGTCACATCGAAATTAATGCATCTGGGATGGGGAACCCATGACCTTCCAAATGTTGTTGCTCCAGCTCCCATCAGCCTCAGCCACCATGACCCATGGAGTTGGGAGTCCAGCAAAATCTGAAAGGGTCCACAAAGATGGAGGGTGCCCAATAGCAGAATGGACAGAGGTGCTTCGGGGACCCACCTGAGAGTGTGAGGGCAGAGACATTTGCCTGGACCCTGAGGCGAGAGTAGTATCCTTGTTGGCTTTCCCTCTGCCTCCCCCAAGCTATTCTGAACAGTGCAGCATAAAGAAAAACTGGGAAGTTGGGTCCCCAAGAGCCTCTTTAGAGAAGGGGAAGTTTCCCTTCAGCCAGAGTCCCTTACTGGAGGCAAAGTACAGTATCTCTTCACCTGCTTGGAGGATGGTTGTGGCAGATCTTGTCCGCTGCTGCCACTGCTATTCCTTTCGCTTTTGCCTTCCTCTTCCACCTCCTCCCAGCAACTTCCCACAGTAGGAAACAGGCTTGATTGACAAGGGTGATGATATTTCCTGCCTCTGTTTCTCAAGCTAACCCACCTCACAGGGTTGTTGTGAGGATAAAATGAAAGTGGGGGGGGCAAGCGTGTACACCGCTATGAGCTCCTTGGAGGAAAGATGGGATTTCAATCAATCAATCAATCAATCAATTAAATGACAACATTGCAGAAGTGGGAGCTGCATTTGCCACTGGTCCCTGGACACGAGGGCCAGGAAGGCAGTAAAGTAAGTAGGAAAAAGTGTGTGTTTTCCTGCTGAATTGGAACAGCTGCCTATTGGAAAAAGAAGCACGGTCGGCAAAGCTACCTTCCTTGTGTGCTTAACCCCTTTGCTCTTTGTTATCGTTACAGCAACATGGCCAATGCTCTGGCCAATGCCATGTGTGAGCGCTGCCGGGGAGGTTTCGCACCTGCCGAGAAGATTGTGAACAGCAATGGCGAGCTGTATCACGAACAGTGTTTCGTGTGTGCCCAGTGCTTCCAGCAGTTCCCCGAAGGGCTTTTTTATGAGGTTGGTTCCCCGTGGTCTTTTCATTTCTCTGTTAACTATTCCCAAACCCGTGCTTGTGTACGTCGGCCAAGGACTTGCCACAGAAATTGCTTCCTTCACTGCGGTGTCGTTTGGGAGGGCAGTTAATGCAGGTTCATTTTTCTAGGCCACTGCAGTGCTTGACTTGGGGTCAACCTCTCTCCTATAACCTGTTTTCTAAGTGCCAGGACCTACCTCCAGCATGTTTGAAATGAAATTGTAGAAGATAGCATCTTTTGAACACCTGCCCAGCTTAAAACTACAGACTCCACAGTAGGTGTGAGGGATCTTTGGCCCTAGCCGTCGGCCACGCTGCTGAGGCTGATGGGAGTAGCAGTTATTAGAAAACAAAGCTTTTCAATCAGCCCCAACATACATGTTTAGACACTAAGCACCAGGCAACAGAATTCAACTTTAAAAAGCAGCACTGTGTAGGGTAAATAAAGATGTCCATTTGCAGAGTGATGACTTGCCTATCTATGGTTTTAACTTTCTGTTTTATTTATGAACTAGAGTTTTGCCCTGTGCTTCCTCCAGAGAGCTAAAAGTTGCCTCTCTGTTTAACCTTGTAGCAACCCATTGAGATCAATTAGACCGAGAGATTGTGACTGACTTGGTGAGGGTTCTTGGCTGAGTAGGGACCAGAACTCAGGTCTACAAGGCCCAAGTTTAGCAATCTATCTGCTACATCACATACAACCATTTGGGATCAGAACTCAGTCACCTGTAGCTTCCAGCTGTTTGCCAGAGCATGCTGCAACACTCGTAAGAGCTTGCTAAAATTAGGAGTGCCAGTGCCAAGATGTCCAGAGGAGTAATGAAACCAAATACGTATTTGCTAGATGTAAATGAGGAAGTCCAAGGAAATGTTGGCACACGACTAAGAGATGCCCATCATCATGATTAGATTTAAGGGAGGGAACTGACCACACTGGTCAAATATAGTTTGGGATGGGCTTTACTACCAGAGGTGCTGCATAGTTAAATGATAAGAAAACTTTAGCCTGCAAGAAAATACTGAGGTGATGATGGGTGAAGTTAGCAATCTGGAAGACGTATGCAGGACAGTAGATATTTTTAATAAGGGGGCACAATTTTAAAAGAAGTGTATCAACTTTGCATGCATCTGTTAACTATGAAGTCATTTCTTTAGTGGTGCATTCACAAAGTACCTGTTTTGCAAATAACTCAGTTCGGGCACATCTCAAGTGGGCGCCATTGCCGTTAAAGGATAACAAGGGAAGCGTTCATGGAGAGTTCCAGCACCTCTTTTTCTAGAAAAATAGCACGGATCACAACTTTCCTTAAAGCAGTGTTCTGGCACCCTGCAGAGGTTGTTGGTCTTCTGACTCCCATCAGCCCCAGTCAGCACAGCCAACAGTTGGGAATGATGGTAGGGCACCACATTGGCTACCTCCATTGTGGGTTCAATCCTTGGGGATTTTACAGCTCATTTTTCTAAGGCTGAGGCAATGATTTTGAATCAGGGTTTGGTTGAATGGCATATTTCTTTTGACTTGGTCCTCCTCACCCCTTACCTTACCTTGTATATGACTATCAATACTATCTTATTACCAACACATTATAATTTGAAAGGCTGCCTATTTCACTGTAGGAAGCTACCCTATATCCTAGTCCGACTGTTGGTCCATCTAGCTTAGTACTGTCTACACAGTGGCAGCGGCTCTCCAAGGGGACATTCACAGCCCTATCTGGAGACCCCGGGGATTTAACTTGGAAGTTTCTACATGCAAACCAGTTGCTCTGTTACATTTTCGATGAATGCCATTATTGTTGTAACCTGGGAACATATAATCTCACCTTTGCTTTATTCTGTATGCTTATGCGTTAAGACTGTACCTTGTAAGGAATGCTTCTTAAAAGAGTTTGTGCATTATAGCTGAACTAAGCAGAAATATCTAGCTAGGCAGACTGACCGCAGAAGATATAAATTATGTCATGGGTCCTATGTCCCCAAGTGAGTCAGGATGTTGGGAGAAATAGGATGTCTGCAGAATGTTCTGGGTATCTGAGATACATGTAGAGTTTGACCAAGTCTAACATAATGAGATTTATATGCTTACCAAGATGAAACAATGACCCAACGAAAGGAGAGTTCACAGGGGCAGAAGGTTGTTACAAGAAAGCAGAAGTGAATCTCCTTGTCTCAGTTAACTAGGGTGAAGTTCAGAGAGTCTTCTGGGGACAAGAGGGTTGGATTTCTGGGTTGCTGTCATACACTCATTGGCTTGATGCTTAATGCAAGGCATGAATATGTAACGTTTGAAGAATCTATAAAAACCTTTGGATACCTGTGATTGATGTCCAGTCTTTTGGAGATGACTCCCTGGACCTTTTATTGCAATAAAACGCTTACTCTTGATTTCTCCTAAATCCCGTGTTTGGCATTTATTTTAAGAACTAAAGTTCCCGGAACGAGATAACATTATCTTTCGTTTTGTACCATTTTGATCTCCTTTCTCATCCATTAGACTGAAGAACCAAGAGAGCCCACTTTATGCCAGAACCCATATTTATTTTGTATTCGACTTTAGCAAACCAAGATCTCAGTCCTAAACACTCTTACCAGGAAGTAAATTCTGCTAAAAATCCATTGGACGTGCTTCTGAGCAATTCTTGGTAGGGTGTAATTACTTGCTGCCTCTATGAATACTGTCAGTGTATTTGTTTTATCTGTTGGAATAATAGTCCCCAAGATGCCCCCAAGGAATTGTTCAACACATTCAGCTAGGGAGGATGGGAATTTCCAAAAAGTTAGCAAAACGCATAGAGATTAGCAACTAGCTTACAGGCCACTTGAGACAAAATTCCCCCCTGGAAGCCTTTAAGACTAGGAACTTAGGCATACGTCACCGTCAAACGAACTTCACTTCAAAGTATGGATTTGTTACAGGTCTTTGAAGCTTTCACCGATAGATCAAGAGGAAGATGAAAGTAGACTTGGCCAGAAAATCGGGCATAATGAGCCAGAAAAAAACTAGAATGTAATTATAAAAGTTATTGAGAATAACTGGGCTCTATTTGCCATTGAGCAGCTGTATGAACTTTTTCAATATATGCCTTGTGTCACACGGTGCTATGGATCTCCAGGGCCCAGCATAATATTTAGACCCCTGATTGGAGGAACTCCTGTGATCCCAGGCTAGACTAATAGGGTATGGCAGGCATGGAGAAATTTCAGCCTGTGGGCCAAATTAAGCAAACCAGGGGTCCCTGTTCATTTTGAGCAATCCACACTCACTTGCCTTACACTTGGTGTTACGTATGATGTCAGCTATGGGTTAGCTGAATACACCTTTGGGCCTCATGGAGTTTGCATATGGAGCTATGTGTGTGTCCATTGATCAGCTGATTGCCCATGCAAACAAAAGGAGGCCACCTGATGTCATTGTGACACCAAGGTGGTTGGCTGTGACCACCTGGCAAATTTTCCCCACACATTCTTCTGCATCCCCTAAAACATTTTTACCATCTCCTTTCTTAATCCTGTCACCTTTGCAGGTCCATCTGGGTCTACTAAGCTGTTTAGTGCTTTAACCTTCTCTTTCCCTGGGAGCAGGATCCAGATCCACCCAGGGTCCTGATCTGGCTGCAGTTTCGTCACAGAGAGAAACCTGAAATGTTTTAATTTCTGTAATAAACGTTGCAGTCTGTCTCATTGGTACCTGCCCACCCCACGCACATACTTGGAAGTTAATCTGATTGACATAATAAGTACCGGTACATTGTCACATACGCTGAAGTGGGGGTTGCAATCTTTGGAATCAAGATTTGTATGCCCATTTATAGAGATGGTTGGTATGCATATTCCCATCTTTACAGACGTGTTTCCTGCAATACGGTTTCAGGAAATGTAGAGGACAGAAAGGATATAATGAGCCAGCAGAAAGTGCTTCCTGTTCTGATTACCAGCACAGGTGTTTTATTATTTGGATCCAGTAAAGCAAATGTGACTAAGAGCTGATTCCGTGCCCAGATTTTTTGAGCATCCTGTCAGAATCCAGCCATCTAACATAAACTCCACCACAGCATTCCAGATTTCTTGTGCAAGTCATTCCCTGTGGCATAATAATATACTGTACAAGCAGAACTTGTTAAACAATCCGATGGATTAGCAGAGTTTCAGTTCCTTTCTGCCATAAAATCACGCTGGATCCTCTCTCTCTCTCTCTCTCTCTCTCTTTTAACAGTTGAAAGAACCCGGAAATTGTATGGGCATTTATATGTATGAAACATGAAGTGCTATACTTTTCTGTATTCCTCTTAATTCCTCTATGTCTTACTTTTTCTAGTTTGAAGGAAGGAAATATTGCGAACATGACTTTCAGATGCTTTTTGCTCCTTGCTGCCATCAGTGTGGTAAGTTCTAGAAAATATATATATAAAACTTTAGAATATTTTATAAAGATAATGTGGACATCCAAACGTGGGGGGGGGGGAGAGAGAGAGGCAAATACGCTGTTTAAAGAAAACAAAGCAGGTCTGGAACACAAGGAAGATTTTGTTACATGTCTGCCAGGATGATGACTCTGCGGCCAGATGGTATTCATCTGAACATAAGCCTGCTTCGGGCGTTTGTTTGTTTCTCCCCGCGAGTAACACAGAGAAGGAAGCATGAGCAAAGGTGCTTGTTCTCCACCATCCTCCATGAGTTGGAAGGCGAACATTTGTAGTGGAAAGACTGCTCTACTCCTGTAGGGCTCATTGTCTGATTGAGAAGCTACCACGTACCTCAGTGGTAGTGTGTTTGCTTTGAGTGCAGAAGGTCCCAGATTCAATCCCTAGCACAGGCATCCCCAAACTTCAGCCCTCCAGATGTTTTGGACTACAATTCCCATCATCCCTGACCACTGGTCCTGTTAGCTAGGGATCATGGGAGTTGTAGGCCAAAACATCTGGAGGGCCGCAGTTTGGGGATGCCTGCCCTAGCATCTCAAGTAGGGTTGGGTGTGACTCTTGACTCAAATCCTAGAGAGACACAGACAGTGAGTGCAGATAATCCTGAGCTAGATAGACTAATGGTCTGACTTAAGGCCGCTTCCTGTTGTATAAATAAAATTTTGATGATATGCAAAGGAGCAGAATAGCTTACAGCTAGGAAGCTGAATTCTAGGTGATTGATAGCATCTTTGCAAAGACTATACAGTCGTACATTGGATCTCGAACGCCTTGGCTCCCGAACAAAACGGCTCCTGAATGATCAAAACCCAGAAGTGAGTGTTCCAGTTTTCAAACGTTCTTTTAGAAGCCAAACGTCTGACTGGGCTTCCACGGCTTCTGACTGGCTGCAGGAGCTACCTGCAGCCAATCACAAGCCGCGCTTTCTGTTCGACTTCAAAGGTACGACTGTACAATGTCCAGACTTTATCTTCAAAAGAACTTCACTTTCATAAACATATAACTGAGAAGAATATATTTACAGTCTCATGCTTATTTAAACATGGGTATTTTCTCACTTGAATGTAGACTGAAGTCTTTCCCCTTAGACATATAAACAAAAATGTTTAGAATTGCACTAGAGTTTTAGCTCAATCAGGCCTTACAGTTTCTTATGAAGGGTTTTTTTTGGGGGGGGGGGTTACTTTCACTTTCAGCAGTATTCTCTTTGCTCCTTTCAGAGAGTTCCTGCACTGGTTTCTCCCTATTAATGTTTAGGGATCTTTCTCTGTCTGTTTCACTTCAGGCAGATCACACTGACACAACACTGTCATCAGCAGTATCCTGAAAAACCTCTCTCAGCAGCCATTCTCCTTACACAGAGAAATATAAGCAGCAGAAAGCAGTTAAAAACAACAGTTACTGGAATAACAGTCACAACAGAAATGGAATGCCTCTCTTGCATGACTCACAATCAGCCAATCACAAGAGAGCTACTGTCGGGGGGGGGGGAACCCATGTTAAAAGTACACAGTAATTTAACATACTGTAAGTAAACATTCCCATTTCAGGAAATTGCATCATTATCCTTAACACTTCCTTAGTTCCTAAACACTTTTCAAACCTACACCCTATTGAATACTCAAAAGAAAATGCCTTTAACTGTGGTATTTTGTGTGGCATCCGTGCCTGAGAGCCTCCATACTATTCTACAGACAATTAAGGCCCACCCCCATGGCAAGCTAAACTGGGTCTCTAGATTGTGGTATGTAACGAATCCCACTTAAGCCTCCCTAAGCTTGTTTCACTTAAAAGCAAAGTGAGGGTTATTAAATAGGAATTTCAACCTTCAAAAGTAACCAGACGAAAATATCTTGTTTCCCCCACTTGCTGTGCCCTTTGGCAAGAACATCAGGTCAAATAACTTAATTAGAATGAGATAATATTCTGTTCATCAGGCACAGGAATGCTGTTTCTGGGACTAACTGGGAGATTCCTGAAGTAACCTATTTAAAAAAAAAAAGGTCAGCAGAAAGAAACCGAGAGTTGTCTCAGTAATGCTATAGAAAGAACTGAGTAGGATTTTTCCAGGAGTGTCAGAGCTCTGCCTTAATGTGAGGGGTGGAATTAGATAGGAAGCAGGAGTTTGGATCTTGCTTTCCATACTGCACTGAGGCAGCTGCATGTTCCAAGTGGATCTTGGTTCTTGCCCGTTTTGGAAGGAGAAAGTGTTCCATACACTCACAGATCTCCATCTTCTACAACCAGTTAAGCCCCCTGGATTATGGCAATTGTGTTTAGATGCCTAGAAAGAGGAATCTCCCGGTCAATTTACCCCTAGGGAGAAATGGGCACCCGATATGAATTGCCTGCAGGCAGCAGTGAAATCTGGAAAGGTAAAAGGAGGTTTTATGTCAGAGCTGGAAAAGGAGAGGTGGCTCCCAAACTGAGGGAAATTGCAGCATCTTAAAAATATATGAGAACTATAGTTCTAAGACACTTCATTTATTATTATTATTATTATTATTATTATTATTATTATTATTTTGTTATCCATTACAATCCAGTCCTTTCTGCACATGTCCATTATCATCTTGTTGTCAGCCCTCTTAATGGCTTTATTGGCATCCTGTTTTTTGAGTGGAAGGAGGAAAGGACCATGAGCATTAAATTATTGGAAGCCCAAATTACAGGATACTGTATTTAGACACGGTTTTCCACAATACTTAGGTTTCCAGGTTAGGAGCTTCTTTAGCAACTGTTGACTGATCTCCAGTGTTAGTCACATTTGGAAAAGACACATTGAAATTAACGAGCTGAATTCTACTCTAAAGTATGGCAAACACTCGTTGTATTTCTGTGTTTCATTTTTGCTTTGTACTCTTTATTATTTCAGGAACTCAGCTTGACCAAAATTTCACTGGGGAACATAAATTTCATTGGGTAAAATTATCTGAATTTGCTTGTTGAGGTTGAAACATGGCAGAAGACTGGGATATAAAAATATTGTTGCTATTGAGAGCCTGTTGAGAGCCAGTGTAGTGTAGTGGTTAAGAGCGGTAGACTCGTAATCTGTGGAACCGGGTTCGCGTCTCCACTCCTCCACATGCAGCTGCTGGGTGACCTTGGGCTAGTCACACTTCTCTGAAGTCTCTCAGCCCCACTCACCTCACAGAGTGTTTGTTGTGGGGGAGGAAGGGAAAGGAGAATGTTAGCCGCTTTGAGACTCCTTCAGGTAGTGAAAAGCGGGATATCAAATCCAAACTCTTCTTCTTCTTCTATTTTGCTTTGTTTACTTCCGGGAGGACACATATATTTTGGGAGGAATTCAGCGAAGTGCTAAGCAGATACTGGTGGAATGATCTGCCCTCTCATTTGTTATATCGCACACCATATTATTATCTCCAGCATCTTAGCATTTGAAATTAACTCTTTTTTTAAACATCCTGGTATGTTATTGACTTGCAGGGGAGTTCATTATTGGTCGTGTTATTAAAGCTATGAACAACAGTTGGCATCCAGAATGTTTCTGCTGTGATATCTGCCAACAGGTATTGGCAGACATTGGATTTGTGAAGAATGCTGGCAGGTATTGTTCCGACTTCTTTTGTCTTAACTCTTGACAACTGAGCATTGTAAACTGATGGCAAGGTCATAACGATTTCAGGATTCTGTCCTATCAAAAATAACGCAATAGCTGTTAAAATGGCGGCCAGCCTTTGGCATTCTGGAAGTATAGCCTCAAATATACGTTCAAAACTATAACCAAGACAGCAGTTGCAAACGGGTTTTGTGGAATCATGGCTATTGTAGTTGCATTCAACTTTGTGGAGATGAAACACTGGCCCTACCACCTTTCGTTGAGGGAGTGGCTATCAATGAGTGACATTTGTATCCTGGAAGTACAGGGCTGGAACCAAAGAATGGTGCATGGAAGGATAATTGCCACAGTTGCTCTGCAAATTTTTGCAGTGCTGTAAGTAAGTCCCATGCTTCTCTGTGTGCTAGTGGTTGTGCAAGCAGAACATCGTTCTTGGATTTAGTTTTGCTTTTTTTTAAGCAATAGTTTTGCGTGAGATATGAAACAGCTCTTGCGTAAGATTACTTCTGCATGTGGAAGAGCAGAACCCAGCTTGTGTGCTCCCTCCATTGTAAAGGTTCTACAACCAGCAGTCCTAAGGAGATGCTCACATAATATCCAAGAGCTACAATATACTTTTTAATATATATTTTTATAATAAATTTTTATTATTTTTCCAGATATATCAAATTACAGCCAATTTAACATCTAACACAAATTACATTAACCATTGCTCTGCCGAGCTACGACTCCCCTCCCCCACGTCAGCAGGTTTTCTAGTCCAATCTCGTCACGCAGTTTTTATTACATCCATATTAAACTATGTCAAAGGTTTATTCCAGTCCTACTAGTGTTTTTAAGCTTCCTCGGTTCAATCTTAAGTACTCCACAAATTTACTCCAATCTCTTTGAAACCTCGAGTCATCCTGGTTTCTGACCCTGCCGGTCAGTTTTGCAAGTTCAGCATATTCCACCATCTTCGTCTACTTTTTAATATATTTAATCTGATCATGATATTAGATCCTAACTCGCTGTGGGCTATTAGCCTTATTGACCTTCAGCTCTGTAATGGCATTCTGAGACAATTTTCATAGGCTATAATACCGGGTCAGAGCCTACATCATTGTTCTGCACCAAAATAATTTTAGAGCAGTTTTTTATTGGCAAAAATTATCCTTGCACATTAGATTTGAGAAATTTAGGGGCAGAGAGTGACTTTCTGCCAGAAGACCAGTAAAAATAACTGCTTTATGGTAAGGCTTTGTGGGGTTTGTGTGTGTTATGGATTATTGCTAGTTTCTTTTCTACAAAGCTGAAGCAAAAGCCCTTGTTACATTTTTGTGGGTTAAAAACAAAACAGAATCCAGTTCTAGGAACCTGGTTTCTTTTCATTGCTGTTTCTCCTTTGATCTCTCTTAGACACCTTTGCCGTCCTTGCCACAATCGGGAGAAAGCCAGGGGCATGGGCAAATACATTTGCCAAAAGTGCCATGCTATCATCGAAGAACAACCCCTCATCTTCAAGAATGACCCTTACCATCCCGATCACTTCAACTGTGCCAATTGCGGGTAACAGGAACTGGGTTTTTTTCTTTTTTTAAAAATCTTTAGAATGGAAACTTTAGTATCAAAGTGGTTGATAATTAAGCCTGAATGCAAATACACAATCCTACCACATTTACCAGTGAGTAAGATACAGTCATACCTCATGCTACGTTTGCTTCATATAATGTTTTTTCAGCTTGCGTCCCGCGGTGACCCGGAAGTACTGGAAATGGTTACTATTGGGTTTCACCGATTGCACATGCGTAGTAGCGCTAAATCGCGCTTCGCGCATGTGCACAACCGCCAAATCACGCCACACACCTGCGCAGATATGGCGCTTCAGGTTGCGGGCTTTTCACGTTGCGAACGGGCCTCCGGAACGGATCCCATTTGCAACCAGCGGTACCACTGTATTTATAAACCTCTTGCAGCCTGGTCCCAAATAATTTCCATTGTGTTCAGTTGGAGTGAGTGTTGTAGGACTCATTCTGCACATACTTTCGCAGAAGTACCGGTAAGTCCCAGGTCATACTTGACTTTCCTCAGCAAGGCCTTTTTAGCTGGGAAGAATTTGGTCTAGCTGAGGCTCTAGCTAGTATAAACTATTCAGCTTTTTACACTCAACTTGTAAAATAACCTATTGAGATGAGAGGAATTTGGCTGAGGCACATGGCCCCTGCTTCTTTAATTCTCTAAGCAGGATGTTACTTTTACTTTTGATAAGGGTTGTATTCATTTTGCCCAGATGTGTTTTACCTCAGCAGGAGTTCTGCGATACCACTTTGAACAGCCTGCCTTCTGTTGAGTGGACCATGTAAAGATTTTCACTGGTGCGCCTACAGACCGAAAACATTATTTGCCATCCCTTTTTGGTGATTCTCATTTTGTGCAACAGGAATTCCCCACTTGAAATGGATGCCATGGGGTTTAAATCTGAAAAATGGTTTGTTTTCCCAAGGATCATTTCATATGGCAGCTTCCATGCTGTTGTATTTGGTTTTCAGCTGCTGGCTCAACAGTTCCCAAATATTTTGCTGTGGGTGTTCATTCCAGTTTGTAACCAAATATATAATATATAATTAATAATAATAATAATATGTTTTCTTTTGCCACTGTGTCCACAAGTTGAAATGCATGCCTGTGTTTTCTTTTGCTGTGTTTTCACATTTCTTTCGGTACCTCATGAACAGAAAGGAACTTACTGCTGACGCCCGAGAACTGAAGGGGGAGTTGTACTGCTTGCCTTGCCATGACAAAATGGGCGTCCCCATCTGTGGAGCATGCAGGAGGCCAATTGAAGGACGAGTGGTGAACGCTATGGGCAAACAGTGGCACGTGGAGGTGAGCCTTGTGTGTTGCTTGCAACAACCTAGATAATAATAGATAATAATAGGTCAGATAAAGGAGTCCTCAAAATAGGGAACTCTGTGTAATTTCATAGGTTGTGGTAGTTTACTTTTAAAAACTTTCTTTAAGGAGCACAAAAGAGAACAAAAAAAAGGAAGTACAAAGGAATATACCAGAATAACTCTCGTCTAATCATTTTAAAAGCAACACTTTTTATCCGGAGTTCTGCTTTGTGCCATGGGACAATCCTTCCTTTCATTTCCTCACATGCCCTCAGAATTAGCTCCAGCCTTCTGGAGCAAACACTTAACTTGCTCCAGTACAATGAGTTAAGAAGCAAAAATTAAATTATTTGCTCAAGATCACACAGGGATTAATGCAGATGAATCATCACTACATAAAACTGAAGGTAACCCATACTTTTTCCTGCCCCCCCTGCAGCATTTTGTTTGTGCGAAGTGTGAGAAGCCATTCCTAGGCCACCGTCACTATGAGAGGAAGGGGCTGGCGTATTGTGAGACCCATTACAACCAGGTATGGCTGCGTCTTGCATTTTGTACATTCGGCCAGAGACTTTTAGTATGTTAACTCCGAAACGTCGCTACGTCGACATTTTTTGTCTCGTAACAAGTGCTGGTATGTGTCAAACCATGTAGATTTGACATTCAGTGGATATACAGCATTTAATGAGGTGAAGAAAAATGTTTTGAACAACAATTTGCTTGTAAAGCTTCTAATTCCATGATAGCCTACCTTTAATAGGCAAACTTTTAGATTGGAATATCTCCTTTAAAAAAAAATTGGTTCTTCACATCAAAAACACATTTGGAGAATTGGTTTAAATTTGAAGCTGGAAAATTATATTGCACATTTGCAATATTTTGCAGTGTGGCAATCCAATTTGTGAATTCAAATGCATTTTTGTGTGTGTGTTTTCATTTCAGCTTTCGTTGCACATAGAAATTATTTTTTTTCTGGTTAATGACCGTATTAGAAGAATTATGTAAAATATGGACTAAAATATTCAGAATATACCGGTAGTCACTTCTTTTACACCT
Organism: Lacerta agilis; assembly: GCF_009819535.1. Lineage (NCBI taxonomy): Eukaryota > Metazoa > Chordata > Lepidosauria > Squamata > Lacertidae > Lacerta > Lacerta agilis. The sequence goes on from NC_046315.1 coordinate 75,377,604, forward strand.
GAGGTTTGTGTGTGTGTGTGTTTATCGTGTTCATGGGTCCTATTGATCCTTTCACATTTCCAGTGATCTCTAATAAATTATTACAGAGTCATTGAAGTTTAAAGACTCCTTTCCCTGTTAATAGCTTTTTGTGTGTGTGTGTGCTTGTTTTTAACAGCTGCCATCGTACAGATGTGGACTACTGCATGAGAACCTATTGTGAAATCCTATACTGTGCATTGTGCTCACTTTAAACTGTGCACTGTTTAAGAGTGCACCGCCAAGTGATCACTTGGGGTTATAGCTCAGAGCACACACTGCACGCAAAAGGAAGCCATCTGTCTTGTTGGAGAGCCGATGGCAGTCAGTATAGCAGACAGCACTGAGCTAGAGGTCTGACTTGGTGTTAAACAGCTTCTTGTATTCCTAGCTCAGTTGGTAGAGCAGGAGACTCTTAATCTCAAGGTCAAGGGTTCAAACCCCATGATGGTCAAAAAATCATGCATTGCAGGGGGTTTGACCAGATGACCCTCGTGGTCCCTTCCAACTCTATAGCTCTATTTCTATATCTGAATGTGTTGGCTCCAGTTCCTGGCCCCCTTCTTCCCTAGCTCCCCTGGGGGTTGAGGGAACCTGCTGAATGAGGTGGGCTATGACACAAGGACCCAAGGGGAGCCCTGAATATTTGGTAGAGGGGGGGAATGAGTATTTCACCTTAGCCTCCTGTACCACAGCTCACTTCACTCATCAGGGTCCCTCAAGGGAGCATTTTTTTGGGGGGGGCTGCAGGAGGGAGGAGGAAAGTCAGCTTCCACAAACACCATTAAATGCATGTTTCTCTCAATCCAAATTAGTGTAGCTTTTTTAAAAAAATAATAATAATCAACTCATAATTACTTGAAAGATTTTTTCCCCTACTTAATCTGTTCTGCTAATGAGAAAGCATATGTTTTTAATATGTCCCAACTGCTGATTTTCATTTTCTAAAGTTTTATGAATACTTGCATAACTATGCAATATTTCCCCCATTTCCGCAGCTCTTTGGTGATGTTTGCTTCCACTGTAATCGTGTGATTGAAGGAGATGGTGAGTGTGCAGATGTGCTTATGTCTTCATTTCAGGGTTTTAAAAATAATAAAAAATAACCATTTAATACAAGTGATTTAAGAAAGGAGAAGCACACTGCAAGATAACAGTTGAAGTCCGGTTCAAAATAAAATACTCAAAATGCACATTGATAGCGGGTTTCCAAGTCAGCTTATAGTCAAAAAACAGCAATCACAAAATAGAGTGAGGCAAATGATTTGAAACTTTCTTACACTGCCCTTCATCCAAAGCTCACGGGTGGTTTACAATATAGCAACAAAAAATACATACCATAATAACAAACAAAAACACAGTTTGTGGTTTAGACCACAGAGCCACCCATGTCCCTACTGTGTAAATAATACGCAGTTTCAAACAACATAGTGATTTCAAAGACTTTGTGTAACTCTCTTAAGCATTGCTGTGGAATATATATATAGGGACGCGGGTGGCGCTGTGGTCTAAACCACTGAGCCTCTGGGGCTTGCCAGTCGGAAGGTCGGCGGTTCGAATCTGCATGAGGGGATGAGCTCCCGTTGCTCTGTCCCAGCTCCTGCCAACCTAGCAGTTCAAAAGCACGCCAGTGCAAGTAGATAAATAGGTACCGCTGCGGCGGGAAGGTAAACGGCATTTCTGTGCGTTCTGGTTTTCGTCACGGTGTCCTGTTGCGCCAGAAGCGGTTTAGTCATGCTGGCCACATGACCCGGAAAGCTGTCTGTGGCCAAACGCCAGCTCCCTCGGCCTGAAAGCAAGATGAGCGCCACAACCCCATAGTCGCTTTTGACTGGACTTAACCGTCCCAGGGTCCTTTACCTTTTTTTACCTTACCTGCCGTGGAATTGCGATGATAAATGTAATCTACTCTGCCGCTGGTAAACAGATGGCTAATCCTGTCATTTCTCCTCTTTCTCAGTTGTGTCGGCATTGAACAAGGCATGGTGCGTGAACTGCTTCGCGTGCTCTACTTGCAACACTAAGTTAACACTCAAGTAAGTTTATCAGATGTCCCTGATAATACATGAAGCGGTGATGAGGCCACGTTTGTACATGATGTCAAACCACGGTTTGTTTAGCCGCAGTGTGGCTTGTTTCTGCAGGTTAACACACCCTGGATAACCATTGTTTGTTTGCTGCTGGCAATGTTGCTGAACTCCCATCATCCCTGAACATTGGGAATTGGAGCACAGGGTTCCTTCATTGTAGCACACATGCAGTGTGCTTTTTGTCTTTTGTGAGTTGCCCTTGGAGACTTTGGCTAATGGGGAAATGGGGAAGCACTTGATGGTTTCTCACACCTGCACTGATGAAGCCATTAACAACGCAGCCTCTGCCAAGTGATAGAGACATCTTTTCCTATCAGTATATTTACTACTTTAACTCCCTTTCTGTTTCCTGCTGAATTCTCCTTGGTTTTGCTTCACCTGTATCTATCCTGTTCTCTCCTCCATTCCTTCTTTCCCCACCCGTGAAGGGACAAGTTTGTTGAAATCGATCTCAAACCTGTCTGCAAGCACTGTTACGAGAAAATGCCGGAAGAATTTAAGAGGAGGCTCGCCAAACGGGAGCGAGAAGCAAAGGATAAAGACAAACACAAAAAGAAAAAGCCTGTCTGCCTGTAAACATGCTTTGTTCCTACCTCCCAGCAACTACGCTCCTTCCTTCCTTCCTTTCGGTCAGTTTTAGGGAGTTCTCTTCTTTTTAGCTTTCAGGGGCAAGAAACCTTTTGCTGCCCCTTGCCTTCCGGGCAGTTTTCCAAGGGGCGCATATCAGTGGTGGGTGGCCCAAGAGGCAAAAGTTGGTGGGACTATGAATGTCTACTTTACTTTTATACAGCAGACGTGGTCCTCCAATGAGCACCACAGAAAAAGGGCAACTTCATTCTGAGTAACTGGACTAATTTACATGCAAGTCCTTGGTCCCCAAAACACATATGGAGCTCTCTAGGTGACATACTCTTCTAGCGCTGATGTTTGTTTTGTATTTGTGTCTATTAGAACATAGCTATTGAGTGAGGCTGAGGTGAGGGGCAACTTGAACATATCTATCCCAAGGCATTTGAAAATATTTATCCCAAGGAGGTTCCCTGGGAACAAAGATAGTGGGTGGTAGTCAACAGAGTTTTACTTAGAGTAGACCTCTGGAAAGTCATGGACCTAACTCAGTCATGTTCCTTAATTCCAGTGAGCCTGCTCCGAGTAAAATTTAGTTGAATACCACCCTGTGCACCCACAAAGTTTTGCCACCCCTCTCATAGGATACCGTTAGACCGGGGAGCTTCTTGCAGATGCACCTCCACAATGTGTACACCAAAGAGTCTTCCGTCATTGTGACCAGCTCTTGACCTGATAAGAAATAATGGCAATCTTTGGATTCAAGATTTCCCCAAAAACATTTTAAATGGATTCATTATAATGATTTTATTTAAAAGAACACGGTTCATCCTTAAAAGTGACTTTAGGTGTGCATTTTAGGGCTCAGAGCCATAGCCTTTACAAGCAACATAACGTGTTGTTGTTTTTTAAGCACTTTTTAAAGACACCATCTGTGTGAATGCTGCAGAGCACTATTCTGTGCTGCACAGCATATAATGATAAGTGAGGTGTGGGAGCATGACGTCCAGAAGCATAAACTAATAAAGATATGTGTAAAACCGCCCTAAGACACCCACTTTCCCCTCAGATGTGGGAATTTAAATTATGATTACTTAGAGGACTAGTAGAAATCCCTGTCTTTATAAAATTGTTTTAAAAAAATAGTGTAACCTACACTCAGTTTGGGGTGGTAGTAATTTATATATAATTTCGTTTCCAGCCAAACCTATGAAAAGGTTATTATTTGCATTAAGACTTTGTTCTTTCCCCATTACCCCCTCCTTTTTTTTGCTCATTTTAGAAACAAGTTTGTGGAATTTGATATGAAGCCTGTCTGCAAGAAGTGCTATGAGAAGTTCCCACTGGAGCTCAAGAAGCGACTGAAGAAATTGGCTGAGACGTTGGGAAGAAAGTGAGGTCCTCCTCTCCAGATCTCATCTTGCTGTGCAAAGTTTAGGAAGTGATATTACAGACTTATTTTTGTTGAGTCTATGAAACCTAAGTGCAAAAAAGAGAGAGTATTCCTCTGCATGACTAGCTTCATATTAAAATGTTTGCCTCGCTACCTTGACAGTATACCTCTAAAAACTCTTTACATGTTATGTAACCTCATATCCAACCATTTAAATTCTGTATTTTACACGTATATAAATTTGTAGATATATACATTGTATATTTGCTTAGTAAGGGGCAACTGAAAAAGGTCCCAATCGGTGCTGAATAGCCTAATTTAACATATCTAGCAGGTCCCGTCACCAAATAGACCAAACCTCATTTTACACTAAACTCTGGCAAAGCATATGGTCTCTTCAAGCAAACACCCTGAGGCAGCAGTTCTATACAGACTTAACCGGGAGTATGTACCATTGCATTCTGTGGGACTTCCGAGGAGACACATGTAGGATTGCACAGCTAAACCCCATCAAGAGTGTTTGGCAGGATCGTGGCAGTAGAATTGAATTGCTTACGACACACAGACATTCTTGGACTTGAGCTGAATGTCTTCTACCAATGTTCTTGTGGCATAAGTGAGGAATTAGAGGATTCTACCTGCTGAAGTACCTTTTCCTTTGCTTTGAGCCCTGATACACATTAAAAATTATGAGTCTAATGCACACACTTCATGTTTTTGAAGCAAGAAGTTATTGTTGCTTGAAGTCTGTTTGCAAACTAATGAGAAATGACATTCACATTTGCTGTTCCCCCAAGGAAAGCTTTAAAAACAAAACGAACTAGCATTCTCAGCATTAGAAGTCCATATTCTGCCAGGAAGCCTTGTTGGTCATGCCTGCTAACTTACCAGAAAGAACTCTAAATATCCAAGATTGTAGTCTTATATCCACTCATCTGGAAGTAAGCCCTAGTGAACTGAGTGGGTCTTACTTTTGAGTAGACACATCTAGAATTGCATTGTAAATTACAGAGATTCCATTCTTCACAGCTCCTTGGATGTGAATCATAACGAAGCCCATACAACAAATGCTTTGTTTGGAGATTAATAGCATTTGTAATTAATTGGTGTGAGCAGAGTCTTGGCTGTAGTTCTCAAAGAACTACGGAAAGACAACTCTGAAATGTGTCATTTGAAGATTGCAGCTCAGAGCTGGAAACGGCAGCATAATAGTTCTATATCACGAGAAATATGTCTACGCAGAGCTACTTGAATTTTGTGGAATCCTTCTATGTAACAGAAATATTCCTCTGTGCTTTTGTATTTCATTTCCTTGTCGTGCCTTATTCTGCCATACTTAAGCAATATTAGTCAAAATATGTACCCTTTGTATACTGTTATTTTGTATTTTTATGCAGAAAATATATGCCCAGTATTTGAAAAGGTTAAGCATTTTAAAGATTTGATTTTTTTTTCTAATGATGGAAGATGCTTGAGTTTTTCAAAAACACATTTTCTGACTCAGCTTAGTTATTTTAAAATAGTATCTGAAATAGAAATCTGAAAGCATCCCGGTTCCAACTGAATGCCTATTGTGCCACTAGGTCAATAAAATACACTGTTAACTACTTGCAATTTCTAGCCTTTATGCTATGCTATGCTATGCCTCTGGCACAACTCCCTGCATCCTATTGCCACACCCACAGTGTCTGTTAGCCCCAGTAGCATAGACAATTGCAACTGCACACCTGCCAGAGCCCAGGTATCCTTACCAGCACTGGTTAGCAGGAGCAAAGCCTATATAAAGAAGAGGAAGGTCAAGTTCACAACTCCTGAGGATTGCAGCCTTCTTAGGACAAAGGATTGAGATCCCCCTAGGGAGAAAAGGACCCCATACATGTGGGGCAGCCTGTGAGCATTTTGGTGCCACAGTCCCCAATTGGTGGGCACTAATGGTTTTTCCAAGGATACTGGAGCATGTCTGCTTTTTCTGCTTTTTTGTTTGTAAGTTTATCTTCTTCCCTCCTGGGCTAAGTAAACATTGGAAACTGTTCCATGGGCATGGGCTCTGAGACAACATTCCCACCCCCTGTTTCCTGGGTAGGATTGCCCTGCCTGTTAGAAAAATCATACTAAGTAGAGAAAAGTACATTGTCAATAAACACATGCTGTGGAGTTAACAGGTTTGGTGGAACCCTGTTTTTGACCCATTTACGAAAAAGACACCTTTAAAAAAAACTTTGTTATCATACTCTCTTATCTCACGCCCCATTCCTATTGGTAACAAATGTGACCAGATCTTTTTGTCACCTTGTAGCTCAGCCTGAAAATGGACCCTAGAACTTCACCCTTCTATACATGCCCCCAACTCTTCCTGGAATAAGGAGAGAACTGACTTCCCTCAAATCTGCCTTTGCCTTCCAGTATCGTAGTCACATTTCATATCAGCCTACTTTGAAAACAACCAAAGTATGTTACTGTTTCACTATCTGCTGTGTTGCCTAATTATGTTCTTCTCTGATTAGGACGTGTTTTTGTCATCCTTATCGTTGGTCCAGCTGCCAAGGTCTCACACTGGCTGCCCCTTTACTTCAGCGAAAGATGAAATCAGCTTGCACAAAGCTGGACCTCTTCATTTCTGTCATCTATTTTATTGTATCACGGCTGTTCCAGTTGCTGAATTCAATGGTTCCCTTAGTCCCATTTTATTCATTCAAATATTTTAAAAAGCACACTTCCATATAAAATACCACAAGGCAGCGCGCAACCTAAAAACAGTGTTACAGCAAAAACAATAGAAATCAAACACATCAGTAAAAGCTGGTTGGCAAAGAATCTTGGGTTTGAAAGGCAATAATAACAGTTTTTAGAAGACATCTAAAACCCAGCAGGGGTGACTCCTGCTGAACTGCTATTGGCAAGCAGGGCCTGCCACACGAAAAGCTCAGTCCCTGGTAATGGCCAGCTGAACCTCGGGGGCATGTGGAACCACTAAAGGGCCTCATCAGAAGGTATCGGTGATTGTGGCAGAGCATACGGAATAAGGCAGTCTGTAAGTTACTTTGGCTCCAGATTTTTTAGGGCTCTCTGAATTTACACAAGAACCATGAACCTGGCCGGATAGCAAATTGGTAACCAATGCGGCTCTCCCAGTGGTAGAGTAACATGGTACTAAGAGCTTGCTCCTGTGAACAGTCTGGCTGCTACATTACGCACTAGTTGCACCTTCTGGACCAGATGCAAGGAAGGCCCCACATAAAACATGTTACAGTCATCGGGTCTTGAGGTTACCAGTGTGATCAGGCTCTCCTGGCCCAGGAATGTTGGCAGCTGGTTTACCAGCTGAAGCTGATAGGAGGCACTCCTAGCCACAGAGGTCACTTGGGCCTCTTGGTGACAAAGATGGATGAAGGAGTACCCCAAAGCTGTGAAGCTCTTCCTTCAGAGGGAGTGCAATCCTGTTGAGAACAGGCAACAGATGCTGGAATCGCCCACCCACAAGGCCTCCATCTTTCTAGGATTCAAGGTCAGCTGGTTGGCTTGCATCTGCAGCAGCCTAGGGCTTGCACAGCCACTCCTGACTCAGATGTAGAGATACGGAAGAAAACATCACAAGCAACCTCATGACACTTCGCAGTGGAACTCCTAATGAGGGGTGAGCCTCTCTCATGGTCCATATGGAACAGGGTGTGTGGGATGGATTCCATATGCGTTGGAACCAGGATGCACAACAGATGTAAGAGAAGGGGTGTACGAGCCAGTGCCCATTCCTCACCTGGGGAAAGCTGTGTGCAGTGCCAGATTTAAGTATAAGCTAAACAAGCTGTGACTTTGTATTGTATTTTAATATTTGTTGGAGGCCGCCCAGAGTGGCCGGGGAGACCCAGCCAGATGGGCGGGGTATAAATAATAAATTATTATTATTATTAAGCTATAGCTTAGGGCCCCACTTTCTTGGGGGGCCCCAAAAAAATTAAAGGGAAAAAACCTGGATGTACATTTCCAAAATAACTATGTGTGTGTGTGTTTGTGTGTGTGTGTATATATATATATATATATATATATATATATATTTATATTTATATATATATAAATGTTCAAGCTGGGTGTTTGTTGGCGAAAGCCTTGCTCCGTAACCACTTGACCGCTTGCCTTCAAATTTGGGCACAACGTTCCATGGCAATATGGGAGTGATCTGATGTACTTACATTGAAGGAAAACCACACCTATCAAACCTAAAAATGGGATTTTGTACAAAAAAAAACATAGCGCCCTCCAGTGGACATAAAACGCAGCACACTATAGAACAACAGGGAGGGAGGGAGGGGGAGCAGAACTTGAGGTCAGCTCAGGCAATAGGCTGCTGGCAGGGGAGTGGCCGGAACACGCTTCAACTGCTGCTGCAAAGACAACTCCTTGCCTCAGGATGCGCCATTTGCAATTATACAACAGTAAGCAACAGAGTTTCGGGGTGACCAGGGAGAGTGCGGGGGTGGCGAACAAATCACACCACAGGAGTTCAACGGGAGAAGCTGTGGGGAGGAAGGCGAAAACGGGGGGGGGGGAGACAAAGAGGAGGCAGGCGGAAGTTCAACGGGAGAAGCTGTGGGGAGGCAGGCAAAAATGGGTGAAATGTGGAGAGAAGGCAGGCGGAAGTTCAACAGGAGAGGCTGTGGGGAGGAAGGCGAAAATGGGGGCAAAGACGGCGAGGAGGCAGGTGGAAGTAATACGGGATAAGCTGTGGGGAGGCAGGCAAAAACGGGAAAGGAGGCAGGCGGGAGTTCAACGGGAGAAGCTGTGGGAGGCAGGCGAAAACGGCAAAGACGGAGAAGAGGCAGGCAGAAGTTCATCGGGATAATGTGTGGGAAACCAGGCAAAAACGGGGAGGGGGGAAGAGCCACAGCAAGGCGTGGAGGAAGGGAAGACTGAAATGGGGCACACGGAAGTTTGTGGGGATAAGCTGTGGGAAACCAGGCGAGAACGGGAATGGGGGAGGGGGGAAGAGCCACAGCAAGGCGTGGCCGGGCCAGCTAGTATTATATAAAACAAATAAAATAAAATTTACATACAGAAACAGTATTTTGTGTTGTGTAGGTTCCTGTGTTGTAAGTAATGGGCCCCACCTGCTAGCCTGCTCCCTAAAATATCACTGGTTTGCTCATTTCTATATATAGGGTGCCTACATTCTGCATGGACTGGTTGCACGGCAACATGTAGCATGCAACTGCAGACTGCAGTGCAGCACAATTGAATGTAGGTCAAGCTGTTGTACCTGTTATCTAATATTAAAGAGTGCTTGTAGACTGATGATCAGGCAGCATAGACTAAGGGTATGAACATATATTCAACACCAAAAAAATGACAATTGGTTGTTGACAAAGGACAGCTGGACATATAAAGGGCCCCATTACCTTCAGTAGTTCAGGGCCTCATCAAACCTAAATCCGGCCCTGGCTGTGTGCAAAGGGAGAGCTTGTCTTGCTCCATGCATCTTAGAATCACAGCACTGGAGAGCTGGAAGGGTCATTCTAGCCCAACCCCCTGCAAAGCAGGAATCTCTTCTAAAGGTGGCCATCCAACCTCTCTTTAAAAAACCTCCAGTGAAGGAGAGTCCGCCACATTTTGTTGCAGCCCGTTTTCACGAAGATTCCCACACGCCTGGTTGCCCGACCACAGCTGGAAGGAGAAGTGGCTGAATTGCAACTAATCACCAAACTTAAAACCATGGAGAAACCTGGTCTGAACAAAGACATTGGATTCTTATCTCATTATACATGACAAAGCTATCTTTAGCCATCTCACCCCTTGCCTTTCCCTGTAAGACCCTGTAAAAATTGCAGTCGTTAACAGGTTTTCAACACCTATCAGCTGATCACCCATTCCCACCACCCTTCTGAGTAAAAGCCCTCCCCACTCCCTCACTATATTTAAGGGTCTGGTGGTGACTTCTGTTTCAGTGTATCTGAAGAAGTGTGCATGCACACGAAAGCTCATACCAAGAACAAACTTAGTTGGTCTCTAAGGTGCTACTGGAAGGAATTTTTTATTTTATTTTGTTTTGACTTTGGCAGACCAACACGGCTAGCTACCTGTAAAACGACCACAGCTGTGCCGATTGCCCTGCATTTCGCCCCTCTTGTCTGTTAGTAGCTCTCTGTCTATAGTGGCGGCGGCGGCGGCGGGGGAGGGGGGGAAAGCATTCCGCCCGCCACACGCTGAGGTGGGATCCCTCTCTCACTTTACGTATCTCTACGAAGCGAAGCTGAGCGTTAATTCCCCAGCGCGCAGCTCTAGGGTGGTAGGACGTCACTTCCGATCTCCCCCCTCACTATTTCCGTCGCGAGGCCGCCGACGCAAGAGCGGCGGCGGTTCCTTTGCGCAAGCCGGCGCGTCTGCTAGCACGTCATTCCTCCTCGAGCAGCGTCGCCTCCTCAGACCGGCGCAGGCTCTGCTCGGCTGGGCTCCGCGCTCTCGCCCTCCTTCTTCGAGCCAGGGGAAGGAGCCTGAGGGGCCCGTTCGCGGCGGCTCTCTTTCGCCCGCCACCATGTTGAGGCGCAGCAGGGCGGAAGTAGACCGTTATGTCTCCTCGCTGCAGGCCTCGGCCTCTTCGCCCAGGGAGGTGAGGCTCCGTTTGGTTTCGTTTCCCTTCCCTCCCCCCCCCCACCGGTTTTGAGGGGAGTTCAGAGGCGGCCTGCCATTGGTTCCCCGGGCTGTTTGTTTTGAGACTCTCCTCCAATGACTGGACGTAAGCCGGCGTCGGTTAAGGAGGGGAGGGAGTTCGTTTGGATTGGCAGCCGCCTCTCGGGGTTCGAGGGAGGGGGCTGCCCGGCTGGGAGCGGATGCAGCGTCGCCGTCGCCCCTTCGGCTGCTTCTGCCCTGTGATTAGGGCAGCGCCTGCTCGCGCGTTAGCCCTCCTGTTCCTTGGCTCCAGTGTAACAGTTGAGCAGGATGATTCTAAGGGGGCGGGGCTGTGCTAGGTGATGCAGTTTCAGGGGGGGGGGGTCCTTCCAGCCAAAGGGCCTCCTCTTTTCCTTCAAAGCAGCCTCCTGAGGGCTCCAGGCTATGGTCTGGTTGGGACAGATGCAAAAGTGGGCAGGGCACCTTCTGTCTTTATTGTGGGCGTAGTCAAAGGGGGCTGCCCCGCTCAAATCAAGTATGAATCGAAAGCGGAGACAATATTACCGTTCCCTGTTTGTTGGTTTGTTGGTTTATTTGTTTGCTTTGTATCCCCAATAAGAATTTTTTTTAATCGAGTAAATCAATAAAAATACTTAACTGAGTTTCTGCCCCCCCCCCCGCAACATAAAGGCTGCCCCTTGTAACATAAATCCTGGCTACGCTCATGTTCTAACTTACACTGTTACATCCCAGTCATACAAAAGTCGGGGGTTTCTGTATCGTGCTAAACACACTCAGCCCTCCTAGGCAAGCAAGATGTAAGGGCCTATTCCTGCCAAGTGAAAGCAGTCAAGTGGCTTGGGAGGGTGTGTGGCCTGGGACAGTCCTGAGTGCCTAGGAGCTTTTGGTGCCTGGTTCTTGGGTCCCCTACCCTCGCATTACTGCACAAATTCTGATGAAGAAAAGCCAGTGTCTAATGCAAATTTTGTTGCTTTTTCTATTCGTAAAAAGAAAGGAGCCATTTCCAGGCCTATGCTTGGTAATCTTAATGTATGGCGGCTTTTCCATCTGACTTTCCCCCAACTAATATATTGTGAACTTTCCAATGTAAACAGACAGCTGTGGTTCATGGTCTGTCTGCGAACCAGTATCTTAGGGCTTGTATTTATTAACGTTTGTAATAACCATTAAAATTAAGTGGCACCGAAACAAGCAAGTGAACCTATCAGCTTCTGACATGCTAAGTCTTAAAGTTCAATTTCTTACTATTCAGACATATTCTGCAGGGTGTCTTTTTCCTTTTTTGGTCATGTCAGTCATGTTTATCCCAGACAAAGAAGCTCTGCCATGCAAATTATATTTACAATGTTTCTTGAACACATGTGATCATTACCATCAGGTTTCCTCACTTAGGGTACAATCCTATACATAGTACACAAGATTTCCTAGGAATAAAACCCCCTGAACTCAGTGGAACCTCCTTCTGAGAAGACACATATAGGATTGCCCTCATAACCCTGTAATCTTTTTACTGTGGCATCATATAGCACTCTTGCCAGCTGCCTCTGGGTGTGGTATAAACTTTATAAATGCTGGTTTTAAAATAGTTGGCATTAGGTTGCTCAACTTACCTTCTTAATTTTTATTTTTATTTTGCTTTAAAAATCCATTCACAGTTACAGTGGCCAGTGGTTATTGTCCTCCTTAAAAACTGGTTTTTTTCTTCAACATATTTCATGTGAAGTAGCATTTGGTAACTGAACACATAACCATGTATTTAGAATAGAATAGAATAATAATTTTAGAATAGAATAACAGTTTATTGGCCAAGTACATTTTTCAATATACTTGGAATTTGCTTTGGCTACATTACAATGTAAAATACATTATACAAACAATAGTAATTTACAGAGCAAGAGCCGAGGCTGCCCTTCTCGGTGCCTCTTAAGCTGTGTTGGTGAGTGTAGACCCGCCTCCTAGGCCCGATGGAGTTAGCCGGAGGAGGGAGCGGTCTTCCCAGACACTCAAAGCAGCAGCAACAGCAGCAGTGTTCCGGAGGCTTCTCTGGAGCCTCTTAAGCTGTGGCGGTTGAGTGTAGGCCTGCCTCCTATGCCCGATGGAGTTGGCCGGAGGAGGGAGCGGTCTTCCCAGACACTCAAAGCAGCAGCAACAGAGTTTGTGCATTTTAAAAATATTTCCTGCAGTTTTCTAGGTGCTACATCATGGATACTTTGATATTCCTATATATCAAACTGTATAATGTTTTTCCTCTCCCCCACAAAAACCCCCTAATGTTGCTTTAGTTAAGTTTCACTTCCCATTCTTGTTAGCAGTTGTGAGTTATGTCCTGGCAGGAATTGGAAGTTGTCCTTCCTAAATTCTAATTGTCAGTGCCTTTTCTTACTTTAGCATCTAGCACAGCCCATTACAGTTGTTAAACAGCAGGTAGAACAATCATTATTACATGGTCTTCCATGATTCTCAGCAATTTTCAAGTGGTCTGAGGGGTAGGAGTTTGGGAATCACTGGTCTAGAGGCTTGCTGTGGTTCATTCCTGTCACTGGACAATTACTTATTGTGATGAATTAAATGCTTAGAAAGAGACTTGGAAACAGCTCTTGCAATGCATCATCTCACTCTAGCATTGTAAATACTTATGATAGATATATGAAAATATAAAAAATTGTCCAATAGCACCTTGAAGACCAACTAAGTTTGTTCTTGGTATAAGCTTTTGTGTGCATGCACACTTCTTCAGATATAAGGGTCTGGTGACTTCTGTTTCAGTGTACATATCTGAAGAAGTGTGCATGCAGATGAAAGCTTATACCAAGAACAAACTTAGTTGGTCTCTAAGGTGCTACTGGACATATATATATATATATATATATATATATATATATATATACTCGACTGCATCAGACCTGAATCTAGAACTTAGGATAGAGTTATGCAGATAAAATTTTGGCTGTTAAATGATCAAACTGTAAGTGAATTACTATCAGCATTAACAAAAGTATTTTACTCTCTAGAAATCCATGAAAGGATTCTTTTTTGCTAAGCTGTATTATGAAACAAAGGAATATGAATTGGCTAAAAGGTAATACAAAATATTATTCTTTTAAAAGTATAATTATTCCAATGATTGATTTTACTCTGATTCAGAATAACTTGTGTTTGGTTAATTGTTTATGAGAGAGCTCTGCATGATGAGTGTTGATAGACTTATACAAGCCATCCCCAACTTGCTGTTCTCCAGATGTTTTGGCTGCAGCTGATGAGGCTGAAGGTCAGAACATCCAGAAGGCACCAGGTTGGAGAACACTGGCTTTTACTAATCATATAATTATTTTCATGTTTTATATTGTTCCATGTAGAACTAACGCTGGCACTTGCTTCATACCAAGTACTGTGGGTTTTGCATTGTTAAATTAAATATGCTAAGCTTGGGGCTCCTAATTGTCATTTATAGAGTGACTATCAAATGCATTGACATCACCTACATCTATTCTGGAATGATATCATTAGTCATTGACTGCTGCTATGTTAACTTGCTATGCTGTTTTTTAAAGGTACATATCTACATATCTCAGTGTCCAAGAAAGAGATCCCAAGGCACACAAATTCTTGGGACAGCTCTATGAAGCTGAAGAAAACATAGAGAAAGCTGTAGGCTGTTATAAGGTAAAAAAATAAATGCTTCTACATTTTGCCTACATTATTGTTGCTAGAATGCTTTGAAATATTTTTAAAGTGTTGCTGCCTTGGATATAATTAAACAGTAGAATTACTTTGGATACCAAATGTCAGTCCCACAAAAACTTCTGTTGCCTCCAAAGAAGTATGTGTTTTGAGCATGGGTAAAGCATGGTTGTAGAGCAGCCACCAAGACTGTCCCTTACAAGATGTAATTCTATAGTATTCCATGGGGGGATTCCTAGGGAACAATTGGCCATTCCCACCTCAGATTGCCACACAGAGTTGGCAAAATAATTTGAGTGATTCTGAAACACTTAACAGGTCATTTAGGTTACTACATTATGTTCAGTGGTATCAAAAGATAGTCCAATTGGGTCTTGTCAAGTCAATATAGTGGGTGGAACTTCCTGTTGATTCCTGAAGCATGAAGTGTTGACCATATGACGGTTGGGTATAATGCTGAGCTTCTCTTTGTTCTTGATCCACAACTCCCCATCATCCCTAGCTAACAGGACCAGTGGTCAGGGATGATGGGAATTGTAGTCCCAAAACAGCTGGAGGGCAAAGTTTGGCCATGCCTGGTTTAAATAGACCTTAGAGTTTCATAAAAGGAAAGTTTCATAAACTTTCCTTTTTCTGGAAAGCACAGAACCAAACAGAAGAAATGTTTTTTTCCACATGCACACTGGGCATATCATCTGAGCTGGGCTGTCAAGTAGCAGGAAGTTATAGCAATCAACTTGTCATATAAGTTTCAGGGAATTTTTAGCTCTTCCATCAACTGAGCTAGGATCTCAACCTGAATTTTTCATATCCCACATTAGCACATAAGTTACTATGCCTTACTATGTGTTCTAAGCTTAATAAAAAGTCCACTTTAATATTGAAGTTTGGAGTAGGTGACAGGAATCCTGCTCAGTTGGCCTTTTGCGATGGGTTCCCCTATTGCTTTCAGAACCATTGAAAGGAATTCTGTGCTGTTTTCTAAGTGATGGAGTAACAGTATGGAATTTAAGCCACATCTTGTCAGCTTGGGAAATGCTCAGACTATGTTGTGGTACAGGGCAGCTTGGCAAGGAAAAATAACACTTCTGTGAATCATGTTTCTGTTCTGTAAAAATACTTAATTCTCTTGTGATATTTCATAAGCATAATGTCATTCTCTTAATGCTAAAGCATGCCACACCTGTCTAGAAGGCTTTCCCTTTCCTGGTCCTTTGTGAATGCTGTGTTTAGGAAGTGGTGAAGGCTGCACTAATCTACAGAAGTGTGATAACAAAGTAGTCACATCATTCCTCTACACCTGAGTAGCATTGCGAATAAGGCAGTGAAGTGATCTTCTTAAACAGCTCTTTAACTTGGTTAATGTGTTCTAGTAGTCTATACTGCAACATTTTGCGTCACAGAAAAAGAGAATTAAACTACAGTATATATACTTCCTCCTTTCAATTGTGGCTTTAGCGTTCAGTGGAGTTGAACCCAACACAGAAAGACCTTGTATTGAAGATTGCAGAACTACTGTGCAGTAATGATATTACTGATGGAAGAGCAAAATACTGGGTTGACAGAGCAGCCAAGCTTTTTCCTGGAAGCCCTTCAGTTTTTCGACTAAAGGTAACCTTCACCCCCCCCCCCCACCTTGAGTATTGTAACAGCTTACAGAATAAACCTGGGCACAATTTGGACACAATCTTTACATGAAATTGGCAGTATGAAAAGTTTGGCAATAACTTAGTAGTTGTAACTTTGTTAATACCTGCTGTTTTCTGAGGTTTCTCTAACTAGTCTCAGAAAAAGTAGAAACCTGATAACATGTAACACTTCCTTTCATAGTTAACAAACTCCTGGTTTTTTTAAAGCCCCCCTCAAAGAAACTGCAATGTTTTTCCAGATATGTAGTGGATTCAGAAGTTTATTGCTACATTGTCTCAAAACTAGCTTGCTTTTGTAGTCAGTTTTATATAAAGAAGCAATAAGAATGATGTTATTCCTTGAGAATGCTTGAAAGCCTTGTGTTTAAATAAACAAATATAAAATGTCAACCCTTTTATCTTTACCATAGGAGAGTCTGGTGGATTGCAAGAGTGAGACTGGATGGAACCAGCTTCTTGATTTGATCCAGTCAGAGTTGTGTGCCAGACCTGATGATGTTTATGTTAATATTCGATTAGTGAAGCTGTACTTATCAAACAAAAATCTTGCTGCTGCTGTGGCACATTGTCAGGAAGCAGAGAAAAAAATACCATTGCAGTCAAGCTTGGAATGGTGTTCGTGTGTTGTACATACACTTAAGGTTTGTTTAATTGTATTTGTCTTGTAAAAATACCCGGTACTTCTTTTTGTGATTTCCTATAGAAAATATTATAGTAATTTCAAGTGAAGACTAAACCCAGTTTAAACTTTATTAATTGCGTCCAGTTGCGTAACAGAACTTACTTTTGATCAGAGTTTGAGCAAGCAAATAACAATATAATAAGCAGGTCTACAAAGGCCTACAATATGCTTTTACAGGGTTTCATCTACAAATACCCCTCATGTGAAAAGTGTCTTCAGCCCCTAGCAAAGCCGTTTCACATTTGACTAAGCATTTATAAGAAACATTGAGACAAAGTCAAAAGCTGCTATTTCAAGTGCACAACCTCGTGAGGAGCCTGAGAACTACACTAGAATCCACCTATGTTAGGACTGCATGAACTCATGCAAGTACCTGTGGAACAACCCTAGAAATGCTTCCTTCTGCTCATGATTTTGCCTTGCTACAATACAGTGGGTCACCCCAGTGATCTAGAACATGGACAACACATGGAGGTGTTCAGGGCCTTCTGCAGTGCATGAAGCAGACTGGCATATTTTTGTCCTGCCACTCAAGCCACACTCTTTGGAAGGCATGTGCAAAATGCTGAAAAGTCCTTCCTTCTCAGCATTTTGCACACACCCTCAGCTCTTTCATTGCTACTTTTGGAGTCCACTGAGGTAATGATGCTCAATTGGTGTCTTAAAAGATAGCTTAAAATATCATTGATATAACTGCTAAAAATAAAATCCTCAGTCTACCCGGAGTAAGATTTTTGCTTTATTTAATTTTGGGCTGCTGAATTTCAGTAGAGAATGAGTAAACAAAGTAGGGTCTGATCTTGCATAATAAAACACATTGGAGATCTGATGGCTGAGCCATAATACACATTGACTAAACCAAAAAAAAATTTAATTTGAATTTTTCCCTAGGAATATCTTGACTCTCCACAGGAGTTGGAATCCAATAAACCTAACGAACAAAAGGCTAGATCCCGTCGGGATCTCTTGTTGGCTTATTCAAATCTGGTAGTAATGACACTTTCAAACCGAGGTGTAGAAGAAAGCAGAGAATCCCTCCAAAGGTATCTTGATTTGTTCAATTCAGAACTCTTCTAAATGATAGCCTCTTGATGAAATGCCCCCATTTTTGTATTGTGAAATGTCCTTGCTTTTGTATTGTGTCCATATAAAAGCCCCTTAATTCAGTTGAATGTTTTATTAGTTGCTTTCATGTGCTACATTTTGTGCATCTGTAGTATATATTTGTCATATACGGCAGAGGAACAATAGGCAGGAACCAAGTGTAAAGAAACCAATCAAAAGAATTTACTGATTTTGCTGTTTTTGTAACGGTACTTGTAATAATAATAATAATAATAATAATAATAATAATAATAATAAACTTTATTACGGTCATAGACCAGCAAAACGGTACTTGTTGAGCCCTGAAACTACTGTTATTAATGAACACTTGTCTTGTAGCTTTGATCATGCACTCCATTCAGTGAAACCTCATGCAGCTGGAGGTGATGAACTTTTTGTAACTTACCTGGAAATGAAAGGCCACTTCTACATGCATGCTGGAACTCTGCTGTTGAAAATGGCCCAGGAAAGTGAGATGCAGTGGAGAGCTGTTTCGGAATTGGCAGCTTTATGTTACCTTCTAGCTTTTCAGGTAAGTTCTTCTCAAGTAACATGTTGCCCTCAATCATTTATAGTATTTGTGCTGTAAATTTCAGTGTTAAAAGTGCCAAGGAGTGTTTGTATACGCATGATACTGCCGGGGGGTGAAATTTGTTCTGTTCGTGCTTTTCTTTTCTTTTCTTAAGTACAAAATAAAAATCAAATGCTTTTCAGTAGAATTGCATATCTAGAGGTAAAAGGAAATAAGTATGTGTGAAATCAGGAGGAATCTGCTGTCTACAGATAACTTAATTTAGCCCAGCCAAGTAATTTTGCTGTGCACCTTTGGCTTTCGTTGGAAGCCAACACATTGCATCCCAGTATACTGTACTATTGTCTTCATTCTTGCTTGGAGAATAGTGTGGTACAATATGGCTGCTGCCTCGATGTACAAACATCCTCTTCTGGCACCTTTACTAAACTAGCTGCACTGTGTGCCATTATTGCAGTGCACTAATGGAAGTTTGTAATGTTGGATCTTTTATTCTGTTTAATCTGTTGGGAGCCACCCAGAGTGGCTAGGGAAACCCAGCCAGATGGGCGGCGTATAAATAATAAATTATTATTATTACATACATCTGTGCTAATTAGGGTACTTTTCATTGCTTTGACAGATTCTGTCATCCTCATATACCAGTTTTCTCTCCAGCCAAAGGGCAAAATCCCTAGCCCTGCCTTCCCAAATCTGGTGCCCATCAGATGTTTTTTATTACAATTTGCATAATCTGTGATCACTGGACATGTCTGGGACTGATAGGAATTGTAGTCTAAAACATTTGGAGGCCAACAGATTGGGTGAGGCTATTCTGGTCTCTCTAAAGTTAGCTCTATCAAATAAATTACCATTGGACTGTTCTTAAATGACCTTCCACCACCATATCTTGATGAGTAAAAGCAAGACTTGCAGTTCAAAATACTATTCCTTTCCCTTCATTTCTTGAGAAAGAAGCAATAAGTCTGTATTCATTCAACTTGTCCTTGGCATAGAGCAATATAGAGTCAAAAAATGTTCAGCTTGGCACTTTGGACAGAAATGTAATGTAAAATTTATGATTGTACTAGACATGATTTCTACACTTCACAGAAATAGATTTTATTAAGTTTAGTATTGTTATAATATATTTCACTGCAGAGCGAATTCTTTACACTTGTCTAATCTCACCAGGTTCCTAGACCAAAGTCAAAACTAATAAAAGGCGATCAAGCTGAACAAGAGAAGTTGGAAATGTTAGCCTGTGATCGACAGAGCCAGTCTGGTAATAATATTAAAAATCAGATTTCATTTTAAAATCAAAGCTGTGGACATTTAGAAGCAATTCTAAAGCAGCGTGTAAAGACTTCACTCAGTTGAAATTAAAAGTAACAAACCTTTAGCAGGCAATGCTAAGAATTCAAAGCATAATGTGGGTTTGTAAAGAATGGCAGTGCTAGGTGCCCCAGCATAACTTTTCATTACCCTCTTGACTAAGATTCATTTTCCGCCTTCTGAGTCTTCAAACCTACAGTTATTTCCCCTTTGAACAGAATGTTTTAAATTTAAGAACTTAACTCTTTGGGTGGTATTCAACAAAGTACTCCCAGTAGCACAAGGATTTCTGTTTGTACTGTACAACGGAACTTGCCCTCTTTCTCTCCCCATATGCCTGTCACACCCTCCCCAGATCTGCCCTAGAAAGTCGAAGGAATCCCAGAACAGATTTAGCAGGGCATGGAAGGGAAGTTCTATTGTGTGGCCAAAGTTCTTGTACCAGCGGAACTACTTCATTCAATACTGCCCTCTGAACTCAAATTATGGACTTGACAAATTTATTCAAGGGGTTGTATCTACCAAAGTATTTTCATTTGCACAAGGACTTTCATTCACACAGTGGAGTGTTGCCTCCTCCCTCTCTCCCTAGTTGCTCCCCAAATTTGTTCTGGGGGTTCCTACAATACTCTGGAGCAGATTTTACGTGGGAGGAGTGTCTTGGGGGGGGGGGGTTCCATTGTGCAGGCTGAAGTCCTTGCATAAATTGAACAACTTCATTGGATACATGATATTTGGTGTATATCTGCCAAATAGAAACTTGACTTTTGGTTAATCGTGTATATTTTTCCTTTTCAGGACATATGCTGCTAAACCTAAGCCGTGGGAAGCAGGATTTTTTCAATGAGATTGTTGAATCATTTGCAAACAAGAGTGGACAGTCTGCCTTAATTGATGCACTATTTGGGAGTGGTTCTTCTACAGAGACCTCCTTTCTTGGCACAGATGATATTGGAAATGTTGATGTGCAAGTACCAGAATACACAGAACTAGCCAGATATGATATTGGTAAGAAGTTTGGTTTGAGTGCTTATTTTTTGTATATTATAAATTCATTGCATATTATGAAATATACTCATACAGCATGATACTTCAAGATTAAAAATGCTGGAAGAAGCAGGTGAATATAAATACTAGCTCATGAAAAGATCTTAAAGTGGACTGGGGAACATTTTTTGCACCATTGACTATATCTTAATCTGGCCCCAGCCTATAGACCAAGTTTGACAGGAGGGGAAGTATTCTACCTGCCAGTAACGAGGTCACATGATTGACAGATTGGTTGCCCTACCCGTATGTCTAAATTCCTTGCAGTCCCTGCTGTGTCCTGTTTGAGCGTGGGAGAGCAGGAACTTCATTTGGAAACAAGTGCCTATTTGTTTACTGTTGTGTGATTGAGCAGTCTGTCCAGGCCAGTGTCTAAAGCAGGCATTAGCTCTAGCAGGGATTGCTGCATTGTGCAGCAGCAAAGAAAAAAACAGGGTCTGCTAGCTTTTGCTGCTCCACACAAAAGCAAGGAGTCTTTCTTCCTTTCTTTTGGAAAGCCCAGCTCATGATGATGCTTTTTGGAGACTGAAGAGATCAGTGCAGTTGGGGTTTTCCAAGAAGGCCTCACCCATCAGCTGATGTCACCAGTTAAGTCAGCTGATTGATTGGTGAGCATGGTTTGGGAAGATGGCCTCACAGGCCAAATGGAACCTCCTGATGGTCCCAGATTTACTCAGGGACTGGAGTTCCCCCACCCCTACTTTAAACAAACTCACTTTTTCAAGTGTTGTACCTTTTTACATATAAGGGTATGCTTTGATTATCAAAGCACTTTGCATAACTTAAGGTGTTAAATTCTCTGACTAGTTGTATTTAGAAGCGGTAATCAATAATGACCATGTTCCACAGTAGATGATGTTTATGTTTCTGTCATTCTAAACAGAATACTTGTAGACAGGTCTGTAGAAATCTAAATAGCCAGTGGAGCCTTGGAAACTGGCAAAATTGCATCGGAAACTCCTACTGAGCTATGTTTTGAACACCTACTTTGTACAGGATGTAAGCTGAGGCATTGATGCACATTTTTTACTGTTTTGGAATTAACGAGATATTAACATGAGATGATGGCTTGCTTACTGTCTTCTGCTGTAGTATCACACAGTTGCATCTTTAGAAATGAACCAGCACTTTCTTGTTGTTAGGTGCCATTAGAGCCCACAGTGGTAGTCTCCAACACCTCATATGGCTTGGTCTGCAGTGGAACTCCATATCACCCCTGCAAACATTTCGCAAATGGTTGAAGCAACTTTTCCACTTGCCTCAGGAAACATCCAGACTTGAGACCAATGCTCCTGAATCGATTTGCATGTTGGACCTTGAAGTAAGGAAATGCTTCCAGCATCAATTTTTACCACAATTTGAGTTTATAAAACAGTTTTTTGTATAACTTAAAATACATGTGTTTGCAAAACAGGTATTTCTGCTTGGGGTGATATTTACCTGCCATTTGCAATTGGAAGAGAAATTTAATACCAAGTACAGTGTGCACCAGCCTCAATTCCTACCACTACCAGTATGCAAGCAACTTTGTACTGAGAGGCAGAGGGCCTGGTGGGATGCTGTTTATGCTCTTGTTCACAAACAGACTCTGTAAGTATGACTGTGTTTGCTTATGGTAGTCATCCTTACAATAGACATGTGGCTGTAGGCTACATATAGCAGCTTTTAATGCCCATTTCTCATGCTGAAGGATGATATATGACATGACAGCTTGTGTGAGATGGCTGGCTTTTATATATTTACAAGATAACTTTTTTGATCCTTTGGCTATTTGGTTAAGAATGGACTTTATAACTTTTAATCTATAGATAATGAAGCAGAAACTGGTAATTAAGAACTACATAATACAGCTGATGCATTTCTGTTACACATGTTACTTTTCAGGCCTGGGACAGCAGCAAAAGTGAGGCTTCTAGTCCAACATGAAATAAGCACCCTCAGAGCCTTAGGTAAACATGGTCTTCAGCCTGCTCTGATCATGCACTGGGCAAAATGTCTCCTTAAAACAGTAAGTAGGAAGATGCCATTTTCAATAAATTTGAAGCTATAAAGCTAATTTCTTAACCTTGTATAATCCATGCAGACTATTGCAGGTATTTAGATTATATGTGTGGAGGCAAGTCTAGAATGTAATTGCCACCACCTTTTAGAACACCAGTGGAGAACCTCTGGCCCTGCCTAAATGACTTAAGCTTCAGATATCTGAAAGACCATCTCCATCTCTACTAACTTTCTCTAGTGTTAAGGTCTCCAGAGGAGAATCTCTTGGTAATTGCTGCCTTCAGAAGTTTGGGAAATGGTGGCCCAAAAGAGGGCTTTCTCTGTGGCAGTCCCTAAGTTATGGGACTGCCTCCCCATCATTATGTCTAGCATCTTCATTGTATAGTTTTTGCTGTATGCCGATGATACACCTCTTTACCCTGGCCTTTGACAGTTAAGGTGTATTGTTTTGTAAGTTATTCAATGAATTGTTTCATTTGTCTTATAATTGTGACTGTTTTACCAGCTTTTATAATTGTATATTCTGTTGTCATAATCCACCTTGTAACCTTACAGTGACGGATGGGTATGAAATCTAATAAATCATAAATAAATACAACACTTGCATGTACAACTGTAATTCTGAAAGTTAATAGAAAAATGTGAAATAGTGTCATCGGGGCTGTCATTGATATATACAAATGATTTACTGAGTTTAACATTAAAAATAACTCAAATTATGTTACTTCACAGGGTTGCAGTCTTAATTCTTTCTATGACCAAAGAGATTACATTGGACGAAGTGTTTATTACTGGAAGAAAGTTTTGCCAATGCTTGAGACAATCAAGAAGAAAAGAAGTATTCCTGAACCAATTAACCCATTGTTCAATCACTTTCATAGTGAAGATATTCAGGTAATAAGGCAGCTCAAATCTTCCTATGGTAGTCTTTATATTTCTAAATGCTTTTGGGGTCTTAATCTGCTGTTTCTTACTTTGATGTATAATTCTTATTGCCGCTTCTCCTCTAACTCAACCCCACCTCCATAAGTGATTACTGTTTACATTCCAACTCTGGCACAACAACAAAAGCTATTTGCCAACTCTTGAACCATCAGCAGATCTGTCTGCTTCTCCCATTAGCGTACTTTGAGACCCACACATTTGGAATTGGTCCAGTCTTCCTTCATAAGCAACAAATGTTAATTATGTGCTGGTAACATAATTGTTCTGCTAGCTAGGTGTTGCTCAAAATTTTATTTTATTTTATTTGGAAAGTGGAATTTAATTGATCTCACTATTTGACTTGGATGTCATGCAGTCATCAAACACAGCTCATGATGGGTCTTAACATAATGAAATATGAGAGGTTACTGAGGTGTGGATCATAGCAGTTAATTCTCCAGAAGAGTATGGAAACACCTAGGTCACAGTTGCTATCTGAACCTAAAAGAAGAACACAATAGCCCTGCTGAATCAGACCAAAGACCCATCTCATCCAACATCCTGTTCTCACAGTGGCCAACTAGATGCCTATGGGAAACATGCATCGATACCCAGCCGCTGATATTCAGGGACATACTGCCTCCAGCAGTGGTGGTAGAACATCTCCATTGTGGCTAATAGCCATTGATAGCCTTTTTCTCCATATATAGGAGCTAGATGGTGTCCAGGAACTCAGCCCTTGGCTGGAAACATGATTATTCAGAGAAATTTGACCCCATTCAGAATGAGCAGAACCTTCTTTCCCAGGTCCACAGAGTTGCCTCTCTTGTTGTCTGAATTCAACTTAAGTTTCTTAGTGCTTCCAGGCACTGATGTACAGTTTTTCTACCAATCCTGCGTTAATTTTTTAAAGTTGAGTTACTGGCATATTGATAGCACTGTGCTTTGAACTGTGGCTTTGTATAGACTTCGGTGACAAGAAAATATTTGTTGAGCACGTTAACACTTTCAGTATATAAACTGTTAATTCTATTACATGCTTTTCCAGTGTTTTCATTATGGCTATATCAAATAGCATCAAGATTTTTGCTGCTAATCATGAGAAGGTGGAAGACCTATGCAAGTTGCTGAAGCGCTTCCCTTCCCCATAGGAAACATAACCCAGCACACACTAAGCCAACTGGGGGTGGGTGGCAAATATTTGTAACACTTATTTTAAAAAATTTACAGAGTGGGAAACTGCAGCCTTTTGGGTGGGACCATAAGGGACTCTCAACACTTCCTTTGCATATGTGGAAATAACTTCCCCTTACATGCATGGTTGAAAATGATTGAAAAATAGACCGTGACTATGAATTACCTTATTTAGCTAGACACATAAAATTAATCTGTTACAATTATCTGAACATATCATACGTTTATCTGCATGCATACTATTACTATAAACATAAATGCACAGGTATTGTAGAAACACGCTTGTAGAAACAGTTTTGTCAAATATTACATGTGTTCCATACACACATTTCAGTATGTTTTCGACAAACGTATTTCTGTCACTGGAATTGTATTACTTGAAAATCTGGTTATCATCTTGGACAAAGTAAATAGTAGTTCCTCACTTGAAAAGGGAAAAACTTTTACACAATTGTAAATCATTAAATTGTGTAAAATATTTTGTACCAAAGTATTTCTTTATATAAATCTAATTAATAAACCTTTTTTTAAAGGTTTTCCAGGTTGGTGTATATCAAGAAGAGGCACACATAGCATTTGCGATTTTGGATTCTGTGGATGGAAAAACAGATGATGCTATGCAAGCATTTGAAGCTATTAAAAATGTTGTCTCATATTGGAATCTTGCTCTAGTAAGTGTTACATTCCTTCAAAGGATTCCCCTGCCCTAACTGCATGCACACTTAATAAGCTGCATTCTCAATTGACTCCTCCTTCTCTTGGATAGATTTTCCAGAGGAAAGCTGAAGAGATAGAGAATGATGGTCTGTCATTAGAAGAACAAGAAGAATACAGAAATCTTCTGAAAAAGAGTAGAGACTACCTCATAAAAATTATAGATGAAAGCAGCAGCGATACTTCAGTAATTGAAAAGGTTTAAAATGTGTTTTATTTTTAAAAAACTGCTAGGAAAATCTAGGGGAAAAACATTTGTCAGATTATATGTCTAGATGTATAATACTTGGTTTAATAGTAAATCTACTAGAAAAGTAGTAGAACTTAGTGGCTCTAAAAGCAAACATTTGAGTATGGGTAACTAGGAATTAAAATTTGTTCAATTGCAAAAATTCTATACAAATTCTTTGGTGCTTGTGACCATTTTCTGTTTAATTAGTGAAATACAGAGGGTTGTATCCAGTGTTGCTTGAGCAGAGTTTTACTTGCACACCAGGACTTTTGTCCTCTCACAAAAATTTGCTCTGGAGGGAGCTGCAGAAGTCTGCCAAAAGAGCAGAATAGCAGCACTAGATGCAACCCAGACTTCTGAAGCCAATAATTTTTAAACCAGGTCAGAATATGCAGTTCATTAATGTAACCATGTATATATTTAAACTCACCCTAAAGTCACATATTCTTTAATTTTTGTTCTAGTTACCTGTATCCATAGAGACAGTTAAGGAGATGCTGGAAAGTATAATGCAAGAACTTGGAATCAACGGTGAAGAAAGGAGTCTTATCCTAAACAATGATTTGAGCCAACCAGTGGAGACGGAAATTAAACATTCTACCCCATCGCCCACAAAATTCTCTCTATCTCCAAGTAAAAGCTACAAGGTATATCAAACAAATTTGTTTTTGTTTTTTAAATCTGTATTATGTTTCAGTTGGTCTGATCACCTAACTATTGTTCTTTCAGTTCTCGCCCAAAACTCCTCCTCGCTGGGCCGAGGATCAAAAAACACTACTTAAGATGATCTGTCAGCAAGTAGAATCCATAAAGGTAAATAAGAGCACTGCTGTGTATGTTCTGTACTCCACTCTGGGGATAGACGTGATTTATTCAGTTCAGATAATCGAAGTCGGGAAGGATAAGCCAAGTGCTCAAGAAGATCCTATCCAAATAATTATACATCCAGAGTAATTATGCTTATGAGCAGTATGATCAATTTAAGACAAAGTGCTGATTTTAACATTAGCAATTTAGACTGTCTTTTACTGTGAGTTATTCCGCAGGGTGCAAACAAATGCATTCATAGAAGTACTCATTCTTGCATAGGCAGGTTTAATTTCTGTTGCTGAAAATACAATTACTATAACAACGACTAAAGTATAATTATCTTCTGAAAGGTGGTGTATGTAAGTTCAAAAATAAAACTTAACAGCAATTTACAAATATGTGAAATGATGTCCAGATTTCCCTTCTCCCACCCTGTGACCCACCCCTAAAAAATCTTCTTTGGTGGGTTGGGGGACCATCTGAAGTAGCATGAGGGGAGTTCAGGGAGTGCAAGGGGAAGGGAAGAAAGGGAAATTCCATTGTGTCTGCTGGCACTACTTTTTCTCATGTCCATGTATCAGAACAGAATTAACCCTAACACTAAATCAAAGTAAATTGTAGTATAAACAACGTAATAAGCTTATAGCAGCAGTAGACTAGAAAAGTCTTGCTAGTTTGATTCAAGTTAGCTGAAGTACAGTTGTGGAATCTTGTTGCAAAGCAGCCTATTGTGACATCAATAAGTTTCCTCTACTAGAGAGAGAGGAAAAGACTCCTGGCCATTTTTGATTGAAAGAGTGAAGACTGATCATTTGTACAAATTTTTCATTAACACTAAAATACTAAACTCATTGGGGAATAAAGACCACTGTTTTGAGTAAACATGGTTATGATTGTGCTGTAAGAAATACTTCAGGGCTTTTTATACTCCAGAATATTTTAACACTAAAAGAGCAATAAAATCAAATTTTGTGCTGTTCAGAAGATACTTGATTTCTGTAACTGCCTTACTTTGCACACAACTGTTTCTTGCTCAGTTAACCTTTCAACAGTAGTCAGTTCATGGTTCATTTTCAGTCATTGCCATCATCACTGCTACTAACTCAGAACTCATTCCCTAAATGCTAATAACACCATCCTCACACAAGAGGGAGGTACTGGCATACTTGCAGCAGTGCAAAAGATCTTTAGGGGGGAAATTCTAAAGGGATTATTGAGCATGCTTAGTAGCCAGAGAATATTGAATCATTGTGGGGACGGGAAATAGAGGAGGAGGCTGGCAGTAGCCAGTGAAGTGTGTGTTGCTGTGATGGCCCTAGAGGTATCAAAACACTGTTGATCAGTGGACAAGACAGGCTAACAGAGAAGCAAAGGACAAAGAGCTGGTAAGGAGAAGAGTGAAAAGGTTGTCTGTGCTTTTTCTTCCCTTATACAGTCATACATTGGAAGGCGAACAGCTTAGTTCCCGAATGTTTTGGCTCCCGAACATCGCAAACCTGGAAGTGACTGTCTCGGTTTGCAAACTATTTTTAGAGGCCAAACGTCCGACAGGGCTTCTGCAGCTTCCAATTAATTGGCTGCAGGAGCTTCCTGCAGCCAATCAGAAGCCGTGCTTTGGTTTCCAAACATTTTGGAAGTTGAACGGACTTCCAGAACGGATTCCATTTGACTTCCACTGTACTTTGATCCTTCACTTTCATCTTGAAGAAACAAGCAAAGGATAGAGGAAGATATAAAGAGGTTGGAGGGAACAATTTTTTATTGCCTGGATTGGTCACTTTCTGGCTCACTTTGAGTAACTGTTCTTAAATGCCTTCATGGTGGAAGTCCATAAAAATAAATTGAGAAATCCAAGGTTTCAATGTAGCCAGGACTTGCACAAACATATGCACCCCAAACTGCTTTAGATTCTTTTCCTCTTCAGTTTTGTAGATGCAAAAGTTTTTAATGGCCCTACTTGTCTTTTTGATAGAATGAGATGCAAGAAATGAAACTTAACAATTCTAATACAACCATGTCTCAGCGGTGGCCTGCCGAAAGCTATGCAGCAGATACCATGCCAGATGGCTATCAAGGCACACAGAGCTTTCATGGAGCACCGTTAACTGGTAACTAAATTTGGAGGTGGAGAGTCCTAGAGAAATTTATGTGTGGTTTCTGATGTGACGTCTGATGATAATTAACGAGCATTGAAGGGATCACAAGCTGGCTTGAGTAGGATGTTATTAAAAAGATGGATAAAGTTTGTATAAAGTATTTTTGTTTACTGAATTCATAATCTTAAGGCTCTATTTCAAACTTGCCATGAGTGCTGAGGGTGAGGGTGCGTTTTCACGCTTTTTAAATTATTGCTTTTACCGCATTTTTTACTCCATAAGACGCACTTTTTTCCTCCTAAAAAGTAAGGGGAAATATCTGTGCGTCTTATGGAGCGGATGGTGGTCCCTGGAGCTGAATTGCCCAGGGGCCAAAAGAGGATCATGCCTTTTATTTTACAAAGAGAAAAAGGAGTGTTGAAAGGACCCCGCTCAGCAGCTGATCAGCAAGAGATCAGGAGAGAGATAAGTCGGCTCCCTTTCAGCCCCGCCCTCCATTGTTGAATGTGCTGCAGAGGGAGGTTGTTTGTTTCCCCAGCGACATGTGACTGGCTGATTAGATTATCTTTCTGGAAACTGTAGAAAAGGCTTCCTTTCCTTTAGAAGCTGCAGAAATGTGAGTTGAACCCCATAAAAATGGCGCTTTTCCTCTTTGCTTTTCCCCCTTTGCAAAAAAGCTGCAAAATTTTTAGCTGATCCTCAAAAAAACAGGGCTTTTAGAAGAGGAAAACCAGAAAAATATTTTTTTTCTTGTTTCCTCCTCTAAAAACGAGGTGCGCCCTATGGTCTGGTGTGCCCTATGGAGCGAAAAATACAGTATTTGATTTTGACAATGACAGTACATTTTTAAAAAACTACACAAGAATACTCCACAAAAAACACATGTTATCCATATACAATGGAGTAAATCACTAAAGCTGTATCTTCACACTTGCATATAAAATGATGGCATACTTGAAGTGGGGGGAAACCTGAGTGTTTAGATGGTTATATATGGGGTTGTTGTGTGTTGGATTATAAACCACCTTGAGGGTTTCTGTTTTTAAAGGCATACATATTTAAGATAAAGATTTAGGGTTCTTGTCAATTTCAGGACTCTCACTGTTTTTATCTCTTGTGTGTCCAGTTGCTACAACAGGTCCATCTGTCTACTACAACCCATCACCAGCTTACAATTCCCAATATCTCCTACGGACAGCAGCCACAAACGTGACCCCCACAAAGGTAATTATTTGCTGTTTCTCTGATACAACTCATAACTCGTAAAGAGATGGAAAACTGAGAACTGTTAAATACAGTATTCAAAAGGCAGATTTCTTGTCACATAGTGGGGGTGGGTAGGAGAGCAGGAACCAGCGGTTGTTTTTGAATGCAGTTTAAGCAATTGTTGGAAATTTAAATTTATAACATATGTTCAACTACTAAGGCTTTAAAACTAAGATTGATCATTTTTCTATTTATAGGCTCCTGTCTATGCCATGAACAGGCTTACTCCTCAGCAGCACATATATACATATCAACAGCCAATGCATACTCCTCCACTGCAGAACACTTCTGCTTGCATGTTTTCACAAGAAATGTATGGTACTCCCCTGCGTTTTGATTCTCCGGCAACCGGAATGTTATCTCCTCGTGGCAATGAAGACTACTACAACTACAGCGTTCCACCAACAACTACAAATCCGCCACTTCCCGAGCCAGGCTATTTTACAAAACCTTCTGCAGCACCCCCGGTCTCCCGGTCTGCAGAGTCAAAAGTGATAGAATTTGGGAAGCCTGCCTTTGGGCAGCCTGTACCACCAGTAGAGGGAGCAAAACCTTCCTTGATAACTTCTGCTCAGTCGACACAGCCAACCACTTTCAAATTTAATTCCAATTTCAAATCTAACGATGGAGATTTTACTTTTTCATCACCTCAGGTTGCAGCGCAGCCACATAGTACCCCCTATAGTAACAGCGATAGTCTTTTGGGCCTTCTTACATCCGACAAGCCTATCAAAGAGGACCGATATGCTGGACAGAAGCCGCTTACTGAATATCCCACTGGACAGCGAAATATCTTCAGTTTTGGTGGGAAGA
Organism: Lacerta agilis; assembly: GCF_009819535.1. Classification (NCBI taxonomy): domain Eukaryota; kingdom Metazoa; phylum Chordata; class Lepidosauria; order Squamata; family Lacertidae; genus Lacerta; species Lacerta agilis. Next base: position 75,408,349 of record NC_046315.1, read on the forward strand.
ATGCATCAGGCATTTCATTTACAGATAAAATGGGACAAAATCAACCCAGGCCCTCTGGTTTTAGTAAGGGTGATGTGTTCAGCTTTCAGGATCCTGGCAAGCCTGTATTTGGTACTCCACATTCAGATGTAGCAAACAGAAGTCACGAAACAGATGGAGGAAGTGTCCATGGTGGTGGTGAAGATGATGATGATGGCCCTCATTTCGAACCTGTTGTGCCACTACCTGACAAAATTGAAGTAAAAACAGGTGAAGAAGATGAAGAGGAGATGTTTTGCAATAGAGCAAAACTTTTCCGCTTTGATGGTGAATACAAAGAATGGAAAGAGAGAGGTGTTGGTAATGTGAAAATTCTGAGGCATAAAATAACTGGCAAAATCCGACTACTTATGAGACGGGAGCAAGTGCTGAAAATTTGTGCAAATCACTATATAAATCCTGATATGACACTGAATCCAAACGCTGGATCAGAGAAATCTTTTGTGTGGCATGCCTTGGACTATGCAGATGAATCAGCAAAACCTGAGCAACTTGCAATCAGGTTTAAAACTCCAGATGAAGCAATGCGTTTCAAGCAGAAATTTCAAGAGGCACAAAATATTTTGAGAGTATCTGGATCAAGTGATAGTCAACAGGCTTCTCAGGGTATTGTGTCATCAAGAGAAGCTACTGCTCAAGATGCAAAAGATTCTGGTAAATCTGACTCGGGACTCATCAGCTCTGGATTTAACTTCAAGAGTGGGACATCATCTGTCAGTGGTAGCTATCAGGTTCCTGTTCCCGATGCGAGCAGTTCAGCTAAAAACACTAATGCCAAAAGTACTTTTACGATTGCATCAAGTGCAGCTACACCTGCATCCTTCTCTTTTGCTAAAGAAGGGACGGGAGCAAATGCTGCATACGGATTTGGTGAACAGTTCATGTTAAAGAAAGATCAGTGGGAGTGCAACACATGCCTCGTTCGAAATAAAATAACTGCACAGAGTTGTGTAGCATGCCAGACTCCAAATCCAGCTAATCGGGAAGGGACGGGAGCAAATGCTGCATACGGATTTGGTGAACAGTTCATGTTAAAGAAAGATCAGTGGGAGTGCAACACATGCCTCGTTCGAAATAAAATAACTGCACAGAGTTGTGTAGCCTGCCAGACTCCAAATCCAGCTAATCGGGAAGCACAGGCTGTGCTTCCTCCGACAGAATCGACTGTAACTTTCAAACCCAACACTGAAGGTGCACACTGTACATTTGGACCAATTCCTCCAAAAGAAAACCAGTGGGAATGCAGGACCTGTCTTGTGAGAAACGAAGCCAGCACATCACATTGTGTTAGCTGCAAGAATCCCAGCAGAACAAATGTACCAGCGTTTGGTTCCCAAACCACATTCAAATTTGGCCATGCAGAGGCTCCAAAAGTCCCACCAAGTGGTTTTGGGGCTGCTTTTCAGAAAAAGGAGGGCCAGTGGGATTGCAGCATATGCTTAGTAAGAAATGAAAGCTCTTCACCAACTTGTGCTGCTTGTCAGGCTGCAAACCCATCTAGCAATGCTCCAGCTTTACCAGCTAGTGATGCTCAACTGCCTGTGTTTGGCTTCAAAAGCAAGTTATCTGAATCCACTGGAGGACCACAGGGAACGGGTTTTAAATGTGACATAACAGAGAAGGGTTTTAAATTTGGCCTTTCTACAGAGCAAGGGAAGTCTCCTTCCTTCACGTTTCAGATTCCTACTAGCAGTGAAACTAAGCCTATAAAAGGAGGGTTTAATTTTTCAATGCCTGTACCTCCAGGTGAATTTAAATTTGGTATACAAGAGCCTAGCAAAGATGTTGCAAACGACCAACAGAATAAAGACAGTGGTGCTGATGAAAGAGATGAGGTGTCGGAGGAAGAAAATGCAATGAAATCTCATGATAGATCTAGTAAACAGAGTGGTGATTTGGTGTTTGGTCAACACAGCAGCACATTCACTTTTGCTGACCTTGCAAAAACAACTGCAGGTGAAGGATTTCAGTTTGGTAGGAAAGATCCGAATTTCAAGGGCTTTACAGGTGCAGGTGAAAAGCTATTTTCTTCTCAGGCTGCTAAATCTTCGTTCAAAGGAAATACTTCTTCTGATCTTGAGAAGGAAGATGAGTCATATAAAACAGAAGATAACGATGATATTCATTTTGACCCTGTTGTCCAGATGCCCGAGAAAGTGGAACTGGTGACTGGTGAAGAAGATGAGACGATGTTGTATTCCCAAAGAGTAAAACTATTCAGGTTTGATGCAGAAACAAGCCAGTGGAAAGAACGTGGTGTGGGCAACTTGAAAATCCTTAAGAATGAAGTTAATGGCAAGCTACGAATCATCATGCGACGTGAGCAGGTATTTAAGGTTTGTGCAAACCACTGGATCACAACTACCATGAACTTGAAGCCCCTCTCTGGCTCAGACAAAGCATGGATGTGGTTAGCCAGCGACTTCTCTGATGGTGATGCGAAGCTGGAGCAATTGGCAGCTAAATTCAAAAGTCCAGAGCAAGCTGAGGAATTTAAATTTAAATTTGAAGAATGTCAAAGGCTATTGCTGGATATACCACTCCAGACCCCACATAAACTATTAGATTCTGGGAAAACAGCTGAACTGATACAAAAAGCAGAAGAAATGAAAAGTGGTTTGAAAGATCTCAAAACCTTCCTGACAGATGATAAAACTAAACTTGCAGATGAAGAGAGTAAAACCTCTGTGTCTGCTACAAATGCCTCTGATTTGGTTATCAAGCCACACGCCGAAAGCACTGGGCCTACACTAGAGTGGGACAACTATGACTTGCGTGGGGAAGCACTGGATGATAGTACAGACAGTTCTGTGTATGCTTTGCCTCGGGCCAGTAGCCCTGTGAGGAAAAATCTATTTAGGTTTGGAGAGTCCACCACAGGGTTTAACTTCAGCTTCAAATCTGCATTAAGTCCCTCTAAGTCTCCTTCCAAACAGAACCAAAGTAGGACTTCTGTGGGCACAGATGAGGAATCTGATGTTACCCAAGAAGATGAAAGAGATGGTCAGTATTTTGAACCAGTAGTACCTTTACCTGACCTCGTGGAAGTAAAAAGTGGTGAAGAAAATGAGCAAGTTGCCTTCAGTCATCGTGCTAAACTTTATAGATATGATAAAGATGCTAATCAGTGGAAAGAGAGGGGTATTGGAGACATAAAGATCTTGCAAAACTATGACACTAAACAAGTTCGTGTAGTCATGCGAAGAGACCAGGTATTAAAGCTTTGTGCCAATCACAGAATAACCTCAGATATGAACATCCAGCCAATGAAAGGCACAGAGAGAGCCTGGGTATGGACCGCGTTTGACTTTGCTGAAGGGGAACGGAAAGTAGAGCACTTGGCTGTGCGATTTAAGCTGCAGGATGTTGCGGACTCATTTAAGCAGATCTTTGAGGAAGCAAAACACGCTCAAGAAAAAGACACCTTAATCACACCACTCTCTTCACGGGCCAATACTCCAAAGGAATCGCCATGTGGAAAGATTGCTGTTGCAGTACTTGAAGAAACTACCAGGGAGAGAACTGATTTAAAGCAGGATGAAGAAACACTTACACAAACTGCAGAGACTTCGCCAACGGTGGACACTTCTGAGACGCCAACGAAAGCAGTGGTATCGCCACCCAAATTTGTCTTTGGGTCAGAATCCGTCAAAAGCATTTTTAGCAATGAAAAATCAAAGCCTTTCACGTTTGGAAACACATCAGCAACAGGATCTCTCTTTGGCTTCAGCTTTAACGCTTCTCCCAAGAGCAAAAGCGTTAGCTCAGTGTGTCATAGCACAAAACAGCGAGAACCAGATGGCACATATGATGCTACCGTTTGGAAACACTCTGATGGCAAAGGAGAAAGTCAAGTGGCTACCTCAAAGGCAGAAGGACTTCCTAATTTTTCATTTAAAATAGAAAAAGGTGAGCATTTACATAATTTTTACTTAATAAATTCAAGTTGTTATAAATGTACTTAGGTTCCACCTTGTCCATCTTCATGAGTTTAAGTTGCCTACTGATGTACAGTTTCAAAATCTATAATGCTTAACCCTAGGTAAGAAGAAAAAACAATACTGAAAAATCTTTAAACGAATGTATCCTGGGTTATCATAAACATTCTTGAAGAAGATTAAAAAAAAAAGATCTGGTATGCAGGACCTAGGCTATTTAGCACTTTAGAGATCAAAAGTATCTCTTTGAATTACAGATAAATACATAACTGGTAGGTAGCACAGTTACTGAGGAGTTGTTCTAAGTTTGACTTTGCCCATTCAGAAGTGGGCAACAGCACGCTGCAGTTCAACTAGCAGGCCTATGTAGGCCAAGTTGCTGGAGTCTGCCAAAATGTTGTGGAGGATGAAAATTTGAGGGGAACTTGATATTGGCACTAATAGGTCAGTAAAAGGAAAACATGGTTCATGGTTTACTTTGAAATGTAAAATCTTCAGTTAGAAGAGAGTCTTAGCAGTTATTTGCCAGATTGACACCCCATGTTCAGAAACTGTGTTTCTGAATGCCAGTTGTCACAACAGAGTGAGGGAAATTCTTGCCTTCATGTCCTGCATGTGTTTCTTAGAAACTGGTTGGCCACTTTGAAAAATGGGGGTAATGAACCTTTGTTCTAATCCAGCAGGGGTTTTTGTGTGTGTGTGTGCGTTTGTTTTGTTTTTTTAGGTATCTTGAATTGAATGCCTAACCATGTTAGCTAAGAAGTAGGCTCCTACAGTGGTACCTCAGGTTACGAACACTTTGGGTTACAGACTCTGCTAATCCGGAAATAGTACCTCGGGTTACAAACTTTGCCCCAGGATGAGAACGGAAATCGAGGCCCCATTAGCTAAAGTGGTACCTCAGGTTAAGAACGGTTTCGGGTTAAGAATGGACCTCCGGAAGAAATTAAGTTCATAACCCGAGGTACCACTGTATTGAAACCAATGGGATTACTCCCAAAAGAGTAGGGTTAGGATTGCAACATTACTTCCTGTACTGATAAAATTGTTTTGCTAGTTGAAGGCTAACGTCTTAATTGTTGCAGCTAGAAAGATCACTGTTCCCGATTACATTAGTATAATTTATGTAAAATCATAGACAAGCCTGTGTGTTTGTGACTGTGTGTCTGACTGTGTGTGTGTTTGGCAGCGCCCCTTGACCCTTTAATGAAGTTAATTAAATACTTAAATCCACACACTTTATTTTCTAGGATTTAATTTTAGCCTTTTTAAATCTAACCCAATGGCCTTTTGGACCAGCGCATCCCCCCCTCAACCCAATAGTAAAGGTATTTACATACTGCACTGAATGTCGTGTTGTATCACTTTTGGGAAGACACTGACAGCTCCCCAACATTAGCAGACTATTGGCTTATGGAATTACAGAAAAATTAACATGCATGTTAAAAGAGAATAGTAATGACTGAATTTGCTTTACAGCTGTTGTGGTAAGAGACTGGTTCTTGAATCCTTGAATGTGATTGCCTGATTCCTATGTTTTCTGAGTGCCCAGCTATTGAATTTTTAAAATTTTGCTTGCTGGGTGGTAGGTAGGCAAGGACAAATGGATAGACATGGAATAAGTATGTTTCAGGTGTCCTTATTGTCCCCCAGTCTCAATTCTAGGATTTTTGTTCTTGAACAATCCTACAAGGCAAAATATTTTTCTTCCTGGAGGGGGGAGGTTTATGCTAATTCATAGAACCTTTTCTGAACTACTCTCCAGCCTCATATTTTTTGCTTTTGTTTCACTTCATAATCAGTGCCCCTTCATCTGATTAGTTTTTTTTTAATGCTTTTAAAAAACCTAGGAACATCTTGGGGAAAGACCATTTTTCTATAAGAGAAAATGGCTGCTGAGAAAACTTCTAGAGAAGTTTTCCCACTAGTGCAAGGGCTTCTGCATGTGCCATGGGACTTTCACACTTCTCTTCCTTCCATGCACCCATCCCTCAACCCTCTGAAGCAGATTGGAAGGGGTGCATAAGGAAATAAGAAATTCCAAGGCTTATGTTTTACTAAAACTGAACCTAATGCAACTACCTGTGGTGGTGTTTTTTTCTAAATTGTGCATTCTGAAGGAGACTAGAAGTCTGGAACTTTTAATTTTAACTGTTTAGGATATGGCTTGCATTCTTGTGTGAGAGTGCACACTGATAATAAGCATGCATGAAAATGTTTTGTGTACTTGGCATGTATTATTTTAATACGTATTTATCAATTGACATCAATTGGAGCGAAAAATACGGTATTTGATTTTGTTGCACCTGTACTTCATACTTAGATATACCAATTTGTGACTTTAATAATTGAGTCCTACTTCTGGGACTGATATTTGCTTTTCTTCATGAATTCACACGAGTAGGTCTTATGTTCTGATCACATGCTAAGTGTTATACAGGGCTTACTGCTGTATTGAGATAGATTTAGCAAAAGATGACCAGCTAGACAAAATCAGATTGCTTCTGATTTTGAATGCCTCATGTTGAAACACCTGAACACCTCATGATGAAAATAAAAGTGGCAAATTGCTAGGACTTAGTGAGCTCTTTCTACTCTGCTTCTTTTCCAGTACTGTGTAAGCTGAATAGTTAACTCGGTATTGATAAACCTATTTAAAAATACACTTTGGAAAGAGAACTTCACCACAACAAAAGTAATCCTAACAATAATAAATGAAATGGCTGAAGCCATTATTATGACTAAATAAAAATTGATGGCAGTGGTATACAGTGTTACTATTGATGCTTACTATCTAGCCATCTACCTTGTGCTACATTGTGCAATAAACATTGTGTCTCATTCAGTGAGAAGAGCTTAATGCCATGTGCGCAACTCTCACTGAAATCACGTTTTAGCTTTGTCAGAATCTTGTGATTCAAAGTCAGAGTTTGGGGCCATGCACACTTGCCAAGCTCCTGCTTGATATATATAATGTGTAATTTGAATAATTTGAAAGAGCCTGTCTTTATTGTTATTACAACTGTTTAAAGTAGAATTGAATTCTCAGCTTCCAAATGAATAGAGACAAACCTGTTTCACAGCCTATCAATTTATTCCCACTGTTAAGTCACCTTAACAAAAGATACATTCATATTTTAATACAGTGTATATCAATAAAACCCAACCTAAATCAGGTCTAACATAAAATGGAATTAAAGTGCTATCAAAAGTATATTTTCTTCTGCTTTACAAGTTTTTAACTTAAAAGGTTTCTATGCCATTTCACTGAACTTCCCAGAAGCATCTTTTTTCTCAACATAATACCTGTACATGCACAGTGTAAGTTCTACTTAAAAGACAATAGATGGATAGAAGATTTGTTGTGTCTGGAAGCAGCTGTCTTACAAGAAGCATGGCATGAGTTTGGCTTTATGGAAAGGAAACCCATCTCATGGTGGCTAAACTCTTCTTCTTATTGGTTTGACTTTAAACCTTGCTTGTTTTCTGGTTGAAAGTATTTCTTGCCTGCTTTGTAAATGTGTTAGTATTAAAGTGCAGTTGCTGCTTTCAGACTTGCTTAGACAATTCACTTCTTTCCCCAGCAGTTGAGATTAAGAAGGAGCCAGATGATACTGCCACTTCAGACGATGTTTTGATTGTATATGAGTTAACACCCACACCTGAGCAAAGAGCTCTTGCAGACTCCCTTAAGTTACCTCCAACATTCTTCTGCTACCAGAATGAACCTGGGTATCTGAATGAAGATGATGATGATGATGGTAAGAAGCATTCCTTGAAAATTCTTCTTTAAGTTACAGAACACTATTAAAGGAATAAAGGAAGCATTGGTCGAATCCAGAAGAACATCATTTCTAGAAATGTATTAGTCTTCATGAATTAAGGGTGGTGGTGGGGGGTATCGCATACACATTGCAGTAGATCATTTCTCTGGGATCACAAAGTCTCCTGTTTCTGGCCCTTGTCAGTCATATAGAGCAGGATGAAACTTAATAGCACTCTTCAGCTAAGCAGCACTGACTTCCCCCTGCATCAGCTGATGTAGTGGAAGATCAGTCCAGCTTGATTTGGATGCACATGAGAGCCCCCTGTGCACTCAAATGTGGTGCTGTTTAGTTGAACTTCAAAGTTCTGGTGTCAGGACTTCAAAATACCTTGCAGGCAACAATATGCTACTAAAAAAGGAAGGTGAAAACCTTGCATTCAGCAATGTGTTGCTGCCTACAAAGTACTTTGCTGTCCAAACACCTGATGTCATTTGTGACCTACAAGAGAGATCCTGATATGAATTTGGCTTGTGGAGCCGAAAAGGTCCCCCGCCCTATTCTGTGGTACTCCCTCACTTGGGACACTTGCCTGGCACTCAGTTTATCAGTATATTCATACCAGGCAAATATACTCAATATACTCATACCAGGTGAAACCCAGGTATTTTAAAGTTCCATAGTTGTCTAACTGCTGCATTTTATTGTTTAAGTTATTTTGCATCTTTTGCATTTTGTCCATGCTTGAGGTTGTTTCTCCCTTTAAAGTATAGCAGGGCATACAAACCTAAATACTTACTAGCTAGTGGCATAACAGATAAGCAGTGTGAATAAACTTTCATTTTCATATTTCAGATGAGGACTATGAAACAGCCGTGAAGAAGCTTAATGGAAAGTTGTATCCTGATAAACCTGAAAAACGTGCACAACTGAAAGAAACTGATACAAGTAAATTTTATTGTGAAGAAGATTTAACTTAGCAAGCACGGCTATAATTTTGAATTTTGGGGGAATGAAAATACATTCTGACTCATAATCGTTTGCCATGCCATTTATTACATGGTTCCATAACTTGAAAAACAACATAAAAAATGGGGAACTGTGTAGGGAAATGGTAATTTCAAGTTTGTAATGAATTTGCTTGCTATAATGGGATAAAAGCTGAAATAATTAAAGTGTTCCCTGTAGTACTAAACACTTTTAGAAGAAGAAGATTTAATAAGAATGTGTTACAATCCCATGCATATGGGGTGAAATCCCCTCAAATGCACTTTGTGATACCTTGCTAGAAACTTGGCAATTTTAGCTTCAGTTTTACAATTAAAGACTGAGAAAACAAGTGAAAATACCAAGTGGTGGTATAATGAGAAACTTGTTATAGCAAAACGTTGAGATTTCTGAAGATGCAGAAACCAGCAGAGTTCCTCTGCTCCTTCTCTTTTACCAAAACCTAGATTCAGGTAGGTAGCCATGTTGGTCTGACGCAGTCAAAATAAAATTTTAAAAAAAATGTCTAGTATCACCTTAGAGACCAACTAAGTTTGTTCTGGGTATAAGCTTTCGTGTGCATGCACACTTCTTCAGATACAAGAAATGCACACGAAAGCTTATACCCAGAACAAACGGAGTTGGTCTCTAAGGTGCTACTGGACAATTTTTTTAATTTTTACTAAAACCTCTTATCCTTAGGCTTCATTATTTGAGATTTTAAGTTTATCATTGGAGTATTTTGAGGTTTTACTTTATTCTAGTTTTTTTCAATAAAATCTTAAAATATTCTCTGTTTTGCTATTGAAGGAGAAAATGAAGCAGAATGTGGGAGTGAGTGTATTATTGTGTGGGAAAAGAAACCAACTCCTGAAGAAAAGGCTAAAGCAGAAACCCTGAAGCTTCCTCCAACCTTTCTGTGTGGTATTGGCAGTGACACTGATGAAGACAATAACTTAGAAGACTTTCAAACAGAACTTAGAAAAGTCCAAGAAACAAACGTAAGTAACAAAAGAATGGGACTTTAAGCACCTTTTCAGCTGGACTTGGTATGATCCAAATGTGTGATTCTTGAAAATTAGCATAACAGGAAGACTTCCTTCTTCCTGACATGCTATATTTCTAAGTGCAGAGATGCTGTTCCTTTTTGTTTGTTATTGCGGCTGAGAGTTGGGTGGAGTATATTCCACATTGCCTGCACCCTAATGCCATTTTGTTACTAGAAGTTCATGGAAGAGATCTAGAACACAATATACATCAGGAAGCTTAGTTTGGTCAGAATCGAGTATACACTTCCAGAGTTAACACTAAATACATCACTTCTGGTAAATGAGCCACCATAGCTGCTAGAGGGCCATGAAAATTTGTGTCCTGGGCTTTTTAGACTCTTCTACCCATGTACTATCTGAAACCATAGTGGTGCATTGGTTGCCAGTTGTGAAATAGATTGGCATTATTTTCAGCTCTCCTACCCCACTACAGATTCATTGGACAACTTTTGACTTCACAAATTTTGAGGGCTGAGGGATTCTGTCTGAGACTTCATGGACAGTGGGTTGGATAACATAGACTTCTGGTTCCTTTTAATTCCCAATTTTAAAACAAGCATTTGATAGTATGATGTGAAACCATTTTGAAAGTGCAGAGGTGCTTGGCAGTTTTAGTTTCCTCCACTTGCCCTGCCAGGAAGATACCTGTTCTAGAGATCAGCTAGTTCTGGTTTCAGATACTGTCCGGTACTTTACATATGCATTTACATAAAAAGCCTATGAAGACTTGGCACCAGTTTAAAAAATAACTTAGTGAGTTTCTTTTCAGGAAGCTCAAGTAGAAGAAGTAACCAGTTCAACTGATGATGTGTGCTCCATTAAGGAGGAACAGTCTGCTGAAGCAGTCAGTAAAGCTGAAGAACCAGATTCTACCACTGAACCTATATACACTATACAGACGTTATTAGCAGCAGATGACAAACCTGTTGACCTGTCAACGAAAAAAGAAAACGATGTCAGTTCTGCAACCTCTACAAACCAAGGTATACTCATTTGATGTGTGAAAGACACATATACTAGGGAAACTAACATTGCAAAGTCTAATAATGCATACAGAGAATCTCCAGCTAATTAAAACTTCTATTCCTCTGGACATGTATTTGAAGTACACTTAATTAGTATTTTGATTGTTAAACCCCATATCGATCGTTTTATTGTTCGTGTAGAGAATTATGCAGAAATTTTGGTTTAATATGCTGGCTGTTTGATGTAATAAACATTCACTGACTGACTGATTGTATAGAATGTGAAGGGTTGAGAGTGTTGACTTGGCTAGTAGGCAACACTCATTGTATCTCCAGTGTACGGACTAATGCCTTGCTAGTGTCCTTTCAGAGGTTACACCTGACTTGTTCACTTTCTCCTTCTCCTTGAGCTTATGTCTGGAGCTATGATAGTGGGGGAATGTGACCTATTATGCAATGTAAAATGGACCACAGAATGATGTGAACACTTTCCCTCCCTTTATGTAGAAAGCAAACCTTTCTCATTCACCCTTGGCAACAACATACCTGGCTTGTCATTTGCTGATCTGGCTTCAAATAATTCTGGAGATTTTGCTTTTGGTTCTAAAGGTAAGATGCACATATTGTCTAATTTCTGGTCTGTGACTGTAATAAATCCATTCATTCATTCACATATTATCTACTTAACTATTTATAGAAACTGCTTGCTGCTAAGAGTTATTGTGTGTGAAATCACATTTTTGGGGGTGAGGGGATAAGAAAATGTAATCTCAGAAATATTTTTCTATAGTATTAAGATTCTGTCTTCCCATCTAAGCAGACAAAAACTTCAAGTGGGCAAATACAGGAGCAACTGTGTTTGGCGGACAAGTGGCCACTAAGTGTGACAACGAAGATGATGGAAGTGATGAAGAAGTTGTACACAGTGATGATATTCATTTTGAACCAATTGTATCACTGCCTGAGGTAAGATATGAATCTGTTAAATAAGAGTTGGTTCTTTCCTCTAACACATGCGAGGACAATGAGCCGTACCATTTCTCGTGTGTGCAAAATAGGGTTGTTGTTTTTACTTACTCTAAAATGGAAGAAGTATGCATGTCATTTTTTTTTTAAAAGCCCCCATAATTCAAGAATATACTACATTAAGAATGTGATCCTTTGCACACTAGCCTGAGATTAAGCCCCACTGTACACAGTGGAATTTACTGCTTCATAAACATCTGCAGAATTTATGATAACTCAGGAGTAGTGATCTGAGTAAATATGACTTATCCCTGCTAGGTTGAGGTGAAGTCAGGAGAAGAAGATGAAGAAATTCTCTTCAAAGAGAGGGCAAAACTCTACAGATGGGACAGAGAAGTCAATCAGTGGAAAGAACGTGGTGTGGGAGAAATAAAGATCCTCTACCATACACAGAATAAATGGTATAGAATCTTAATGAGAAGGGACCAAGTTTTCAAAGTCTGTGCAAATCATATGATTTCAAAAACGATGGATCTAAAACCCTTGAATACTTCAAACAATGCTATGGTTTGGACTGCAACAGATTATGCCGGTGAGTATTTGTAAAGATATTCTATAACTTTATTTCCCATCCATTATATATGACATATTCCCTTCCTAACGCTTTGTGGTTGTGCTGGTTTCCATGATGCTGCAAAGAATGGGACTTCACCAAGTAGCTATGCCACCGATAATGGGTGCTCCATTGGGCCCTTTCCCTGCCTACTGCAGAAAGCAAGCATTAGCGCGAAGGTTTCCACAGAATCTGGAACCTTTATGCATACAGTAAGTAAATGAAGAACCCCCTCAGTACAGATGCTTGCACAAACGTTGGGAGAAGGGCTGAATGGAGTTTGCTATGTCTGGGGTAGGGCTACTCAGCACAACCCCACTCCTAGCTTCCATGTTGCTGTACACAGGATCAAATGTTGAAAGAAGGCTGCATTCTGATTATTACATCATGAATAACACTTGCAATCTTAATTTCAGATGGTGAAGCTAAGATAGAACAGCTTGCTGTCAGATTTAAAAGCCAAGAGCTGGCTGATTCCTTCAAGAGGAGATTTGAAGAATGTCAACAGAGCTTGTCAGAGTTACAGAAGGGTCATGTTTCTCTGGCAGCAGAATTGTCAAAGGAATCTAACCCTATAGTATATCTCGAAGTTTCAGCTAACGACGAACCTCTAGGTCATGTAACCATAGAATTGTTTTCAAATATTGTTCCGCGAACTGCTGAGAACTTCAGGGCATTGTGCACAGGAGAAAAAGGATTTGGATTCCGAAATTCCATATTTCATAGAATAATTCCAGATTTTATCTGTCAAGTAAGTGAAAATGCTAAGATTGAACATACATTTCATACTACACATTGATTAACAGGAATATATTTTAAGGCTCAGTAGAAAAGTTCTAGTTTGCAAACAAATTAGTAGAAACATGAACCATGATATGAGCCTTTCATATCATGAAAGTCTGGAAGTTAATCTGGGGCCTTTCTTCTCAATTTATATTCCATTACTTCTGTAGTTTCTCTAGTGCCAAGTTAGCTTTTCATTTTCTCTTATCTACTTCAGTTGTATCCAATAGATGTACACCTACACAGAGAATGTAAATGGACACTAAAGGCTAATCCCTTAAACCCTGGGGTGGGAAATGTTTTAGCCCAGCGACCCAGATTGTGGAGATCATATTTGACATGTAGGCAGAGCTGCACAATGACATCAGCTTTCCTGTTTTGCTTGTTTTGCAAAGATGCCCCTTTGAAAGCAAAACACCTTTTTGACTGAGTCAGGTGGTCACTGCAGGACAAATTGGGAGCTCTGGCAGGACCACAGTCTGGAGGTATCCCACCCCTGCCTTAGAACAATCAGAATACATTTCTAGGCTCACTGTTCCCCTTCATTAATTTCACTGGGAAACAATTTGTTTGTTGCATTGACACCTGCAGTTCTAACCTAATTTTGACGAGCTGATTTCATCTCTGAAGTTGGTTTTGTTCTGTAAGCTCGTTTTTTTTGCAATTCATGTTTTTCACTTTTCACCATAATCTTTGTTTTTCACAATGCAAAAATTCAATATTTTATTAAACACATAGCCAAAGTAGTACAATATGAGTATAAATGTAAGTGACTTATATAGCATTGAACATGACATGTACAGCATTGAAAATGACATGTATATCTATGTACAATTGGAGGTATGCAAAAAAAAAAAGTATTCCCTTGGGATACACAATATCTACAAGCTGTAGGTATGATGGATCTGGGGAATGGTCTTGGGCTACACCCCTTCTGTGATGTATGTATGATGCATGGTGGGGTGGTCTTGAGCTCCAGGGCAGGGAATTTCAAAATGTATATATAAAGGCAGGCACACCTTTGTTCTGGGTCGTCCTCCTCTCGCATGTGAGGGGAACACCCTGTTGCAACAGCTTTAATAAAGATCAGGCTTACTAGCTGCTTTGCTTCCCAATATTCTCTGGTTGGCTTCTATTATTTTCTCCTACCGATGGAGAACTTACAAAGGACTCTATAAGGGCTCTTGTTTACCCCATAAGGGAATAAGGGCAGATTTTGTTTATAACAATGTAAACAAGCCTGATGCCTTTTGTTATGTATGTGGCTGCTACACACTTCCTCGTCAAAGACACAATATAACAGCGTTTGTGAGGCGTGCCTATTGTTATAAACAAAATCTGCCCTTATTCCCTTATGGGGTACACAAGAGCCCTTATACAGAACAAAGGTGTGCCTGCCCTTATATAGACATTTTGAAGGGGTAGCACAAAACCACCCCCCAGATACATCATACCTACATCATAGAAAAGGCTGTCTACAACAGAAATTTGAATTTTTTGTTTTTCCTGTCTGCCAGGTTATCTGATAATGCCTTATCTGATTGCCTTTCCTGGTAGTCTGGTCATTCCTTTGAGATGGTAATTACTTAATTCCTGGGACAATGGGAAGGTTTCTGTCACCTCCTCCCTCCTTGCAGAGAAACATTTGGTCAGTTTGGGAGTCAAAATGGTTTCAGGACTATCTTCCTGTACTGTTTCAGACATGTGGTTTATATATTTATGTATGTGGTTGCTTGGTACATTTATGAACATTTATTATATATCTAAAACCTTAAAATTCTTATAACAACACATTTTTGTCTACTTGAAGAAGCCATGGTCAGATCTCAAAAATACAAATATTTAGGTTACAAAACTATAAAAATCAAGTTTGCAATACAATAATTACCATGTGGTTAGGGTAGATCAACGTGTCAGTGTCCACTTATTCCCAGTGTAAATATGACATATCGGCAAAAGTCGGAAATTGAAAGATAACCATAGCATGTACATGAAAATTGATATCAGATTTGAAATCAGCATTGATAGAACATACAGGTGAAACTCAAGAATATTGTGGGAAAATCTATATATGTAAGTAATTGTTTTCATTAGCTACTGGAGTTTAATATATGAGATAGACTCATGACATGCAAAGCGAGATATGTCAAGCCTTTATTTGTTATAATTGTGATGATTATGGCGTACAGCTGATGAAAACCCCAAAGTTGTAATTGTTAATTTGGGGTTCTCATCAGCTGTACACCATAATCATCACAATTATAACCGATAGACTCATGACATGCAAAGCGAGATATGTGAAGCCTTTATCTCATATGTTAGTTTCACCTTTTAAGTTGAATTACTGAAAGAAATGAACCTTTCCACAATATTCTAATTTTTCAAGTTTCACCTGTATAAGAACAGTTGAAAAATCTCATGCAACAGAAAATGAAAAAAATATTGTTCCCCAGTGTTTTCATCAGTGACAGCATGAAGGAACAAGTGTGTTTATGGTAGCCTCTGAAGCTAGTGGAACATAACACCTTACAGTCATATATATGAAAATGAAAGGCAAATGTAAGTGAAAACCATGACTGCATTCAAACCTGACAAACCATGGTTTGTTATTAATGTGTGTGAGTGGTGGTGAGCTTTGGGCTCAAATGACATCTGCCTGAGACCTGCTGCTGCTTGTGTACATATATAATGGCTCACCATGGTTTGCTGCAATAGCTGAACACAGGAGCTGAATGAAACCACTATGGATTTAACAGTTGAGAACACCAGATGGAACACCACATTGTGCTGGTAAAATGTATTTCTACACATTTCAGATGTTTCAACGTGTACTATAACCAAGTGAATTTTCTCTATTTGTTTACATTCTAGGGAGGTGATATCACTAGACAAGATGGTACGGGTGGCCAGTCCATTTATGGAGAAGCATTTGAGGATGAAAACTTTGAAATAAAACACACTGGCCCTGGCTTACTGTCGATGGCAAATCGTGGCAGAGACACCAATAATTCCCAATTCTTTATCACTCTCAAAAAAGCAGAGCACTTGGACTTTAAACATGTTGTTTTTGGGTTTGTAAAGGATGGGATGGATATTGTGAAAAAAATTGAATCTTTTGGCTCACCTAAAGGAGTAGTGTCAAAAAGAATTTCGATTACAGACTGTGGTCAATTATAAAATCATTTCTATGACTATGTGGATTAAAATAAATGTTCAGATTTAGACAAAATTATGTTCAGCTTCTTTAAAAATGAACATTTCTGGTGTATAAATGTAGAGTTACAGCTTATAGCTGAGTACTTTTTTAGTGTTTCAATTGACTGCATGTTGTGAAATAAAAGTTCAAACACTGGTAAATTTTAGGTGTATTTTTGTTTCATCCCCATTTTTGTATTAAATGATTTAAAATTAAATACGAGTCTGAAGTTCTGTTACTCTGATTTGTGCAAATTTCTCAGTTTATTTGAATGGTTTAAATAAAATTACAAACTAGTGTGTGGTTACTACTTTCCTCTCTTGACTTCCTTGAACAACAGACAACCCCAAAACATTTATGTTGACTTGCCTGCCTCCCTACCTGCATGTATAAATTTAAGTGTGTGGCTTTGGGCAGTCTGCAGTGGTTCATTCACATGAGCCATAATTGTATATTAGTGAACAAATCATAGAATTGGAATCTGTTGATCTCTATTCAGTACTTTTGGACACCATTTATTTATTATTTTATTATCTATTTCATAAAATTTATACACCGCTTGATTATAAAAAACAAAACAAAAACCCAAAGCGGTTTACAAGAGGATAAAATAAAATTGAGGAAAAAATACAACCATACTTTAAAACAGATTAAAATTGTCTCAACTTTCTAGCATCTGGATAAGCTTGTCTAAACAATGTATTAGCAGGTGCTAAAAAGAGCACAATGATGGCACACCTACTTGATCTCAATAGGCAAGGGGTTCCAAAGTGCAGGTACTGCCACACTATACAATGCAGTTCTTACAAATGCAGAATGGGTAGTCTGTTAATTCTGCCAGTTGAATGGGCATATGGGGTAAAGTGATCTCGTAGGTAAACTGGTCCCAAGTTGCTACTTGAACTTGGCCCAGTAGCAAATTAGCAACCAGTACAGACCTTACATGCTGACACGGTCTGCCTCCTGGATCAAGTGAAAGGGAAACCCCACATAGAGCGTCCTATATTAGAAGTAATCTGTGCATGAGCTACTATGGTCAGGTTCATGGTCCTGAAATGGCTGTAGCTGCCAAACCAACCAGAGTTGGTAAGAGAGCCACTTGAGCCACCAGTGATAGAACTGGACCCAGAAGCACCCACAAACTTACACTCCCCATGAAGGCTCCTCTTGAAGGTTAACTCATCTTGGGTAGGTAACTGATCAATTTCTTGGACGCTGAAACTCCTTGGCCACAGTGCCTCCATCTTGCCAGGATTCAAGCTCAGCTTGTTTTTCCTCTTCCTTCTCACCATTGTCCAGGCAATGGTGCAGGGACTGCATGGCCTCTCCCGATTCATTTGAGCAGGAGAAATAGAGCTGAGTGTCATCAGCATACTGATGGCACCTCACCCTGAAATGCCTAATGACTGCTCCCAACAACTTCAGGTAGATATTAAATACCACTATAGTCCCCATAACATAAGGGCCGATTTGCACTCTTCCCAATACTCTCTAGACTTGGGCCTGAAGGTAGGATCAGAACCACTCTAATAATACTGTGGTTGGAGGACAAGGAGCAGCTACTCTTTAATTTTGTGTTATAACCCCTAAGAGAGGAGGCAGCTGATGGAATGATTTGTGTCTCTTAATATTACATTGAAAAATTTCATTTTATTTTCTAACCAACCCAAGGACTGCCTGGTGGCAAAAGGTGGGATTAAAAATGATATAGATGCATATAAGTAAATACTGCCATGGTGATCATTCTTTGCTAATTGTGGTGGTGGTATCCGAGGGTCGTCTAGTCTAACCCCCTGCAATGCCATCTCAGCCAAAAAGCATACAAAGCAGATAGCCATGCAACCTATGCTAAAAAAACTTCCAGGTCATGGAGCCGGGAAAGCAGGGAAGAAGTTCTGCCATGTATGATCTAGTGGAGAATCCTGATGCGTGGCGGGGGTGGGGGCATAGCTGTCAAGCCTCCCTTTTTTGCAGGAAACTCCCTTATTCCAAGCCGTTTCCCCGCAGCTATCCCTTATTGTTGATATCCCTTAAATTTCCCTTATTTCCGGGAAGCAGAGTTGGATTCCGGGGACTCCTTGGGTCCCTGCCTTTCTCAGCCCTGCCTGCCTGCCTACCTCACAGGACTGTTGTGGGGATTAAATGAGGACTAGGACCAGGGAGCTCCTTGGAGAAAAAGGTGGAATATAAATGCCTAATAACAAACAGACAGACAGATATATAAAGAAGATAAAACAGACGAATGTTTCTTGGCAACAGGTGCTCAGATTAAGCATTGCTGCCCCTAAATGGAGGCAGAGCAGAGCCAACCTGGCCAGAAGCCATCGGTGGTCCTCTCCTGCTGCATGAATTTGCCTAATCCTTTTCTAAAGCCATCCAAGTTGGTGGCCATCGCTGCTCCCTGTGGCAGGGAGTTCCAGAGGTTAACCGTGTGCTGCGTGAACAAGTGCTTTCTTTTCTCTGCCCTGATTTCTCTTTCCTGGGAGCTCTTTCCTGGTGCAAATTAATTTGTTGCCTGGGGGGGGGGATTACCACGGCGTGGACTGTCCCTGAGAACTGTAGACTGTCCCCAGGACAGGTGAGGGTGCTGATCCCTTATTTTCAAATCCGAAACTTGACAGCTATGGGTGGGGGTGGGCTAGATGACCCCAGAGGGTCCCTTCCAACTATACAATTCGAAGGCAGGCAGCTCCTCTCTTCTACGTAGAAATGGGACTACCCTCCAGGGAGTTCCTTCCCCTTCCTGCGGCGTCCAAGAGGAACAAGCTGATTTCCCCTCCCGCGGAGGGGAGTGAGGAAAGGAGGGTCTTAGGTCGAGCGCCGCCTTGGAAGCAGGCCGCGCGGCCTCCCGCTCCTTGTTGTCTGTGGCAACCGCGGTAATGAGTGTCTTCGCGCAGGCGCCGTTCGGCCTCTCCTCTTTCGGACCGTTGCTGTGAGTGGCGGAGGCGGCCGCGGGCTGCTTGACTGTCTCTGCCCTTCCTCCAATGGCGGCTTCCGCCGAGCTGAGCCCCTCAGTCGAGCGCTGGAAGAGACGCTACCTGGCCGGACAGGTGGGGCTCCTGCGGGCGGGATTGCGTGAGGGAGGGTGGGCTTGCGTGTGTGGAACAGCTGCCTGAACAGGAGGGCAAACTGTAAATGCGTGTTCTTCCATTCCCACGAGACGCGAGGTGGGCCAGGAGTGCTGCCGCCCCCCCCCCCCCCGTTCTCGTGTAGCACTTTAATTCCGGCCGCTCACCTGTTCGGTTCTTCAGGTGCTCGGGGCTCCTGTCCTCCAGAAAAGCCTTCAGCCTGCAGACCTAAATGTAGGACAATGAGTTGCTGTTTGTCTTGTTTTGGGAAGCCACTGCACATGCCCAGAGGCATACTCAGGCCGAGAGGGGAGCCCTGGCTACTTTCAGCTGTTGAGGGGGCCCTGTAATTAAACAAACAAACAAACAAACAAGAGGATGCACAAAACATAATAAAACACTTAAAGAGTGAGACCTAATTCGATTTCTTTGTTTGACAAAGGCTTTCCTAGCCTTTTTCTGTGCTCATACACTAACTGGCAGCTCTAAACTGAGTGTGTGTGTGTCACATTTGGTCTGAAAAAAAAAACGAAGTTGTGGAACTTTCTGACATATTTGCCCCTTTGTATGAAGACCAGTATTTGAAATGTCAGTATTTACTCCCCCTTCTTCTTAGTGTTCTCTTGCTATTGTGTGTGTGTACACGCAAACACACTGTTGGATAAATATTTTGTTTAAGGGCTGGCGTAAGTAAAACACTTTTGATTTCTTGTAAAGTTTTAATGGAAAACCCTTTTCTCTTTAAAGGTGAAATGGCACTTCAAAACAATAAAATAAAATAAACACACATTGTGTAGATGTAACAGGCCAGCATATTTTTGATGTTAGTAATTATAGAACAAAATTCTTCTTTTAGAATAATTCTCTGGATGCAGCACAGGCCAAATGCAAAAGTAGAAGTTCCCTAATATCTACAGGTAAGGCATTTTAAAATGTGTTTGATCTATTTGTTTAAAAGAATTCTTAAATTTTGATATGTAAAAGTTAGGAAAATAGAATGGGGATTCTCTTAGCGCAAGGATGCATCTCTTTTATTTGTCCTTTTCTGTCTGACCTTCCTATGCCCTTTAATCTTTTATTCTTTCCTAATTTGTATTGTCTGTAGTTTGCAGCCTGCAGAAGTACCCATGCTACTGAACCTAGGAGTTTTAGGTGCAGTGGAAAGTTAATAATTTGGGAGTTTTAGACTGGAAGTAAGTCCCACTGAGAATTCTGAGAAAATATGGTTAGGATTGTGGGCCAGTGTTCCCATGCTAGCTTCTTAACAAACCTGGGAATACCTTTAAGAGCAAGTGGTCTTGACGTTTAAGTCAGAGAGTAGCTGTTCTATTGTGTCAAAGTCATGCGTTCCCAGTCATTGCGCACATCCCTTCTGGGGCTGAAAGCGGTGCGTGTCTCGGCGGTCGCCCATCAGTTGGATGCTTGCAAAATAGTCGCCGCCTGTATACAAAATAAGAGCTGCTGATAAGCATTTCTCAAACTCATTCACTCTGCTGCATTTCCTATAGCAAGTGCTTCTGTCCAACATGCCCAACACAAACTCTTCTCTCCAATTCTCTATGAACAGTGGAGGTTGGGGGTGTTTTCCCCCCTTTCCGCTGGCTCTATAAATCCAGCAAGGTGTCTTTTGAAGTGGGGGGTGGACAGGCTGCTAATCATTATAGTGGCTACGTATTAAAACAGTTGCCAATGCTGAAGACTTCCTAGGATTTGCTCCTTCACCCAGAGTTCACTCTCCCTAGTCCCAGATTTGTGGGGACTGGCTCTTGCGATTAGATGCATGTTTTAAGGCAGGGGTCAGCAAACTTTTTCAACAGGGGGCTGGCCCACTATGCCTCAGACCTTGTGGGGGGCCGGACTATATTTTTTTGGGGGGGAAATAGGAACAATTCCTATGCCGCACAAATAACCCAGAGATGCATTTTAAATAAAAGGCCACATTCTACTCCTGTAAAAACACCAGGCAGGCCTCACAAATAACCCAGAAATGCATTTTAAGTAAAAGGACACATCCTACTCATGTAAAAACACGCTGATTCCCGGACCATCCGCGGGCCAGATTTAAAAGGCGATTGGGCCGCATCCGGCCCCTGGTCCTTAGTTTGGGGACCCCTGTTCTAAGGTATTAGCAGGGTTTTCAGGTACTTGAGCTGGGTACATTAGAAGGGTGGCTCTGTTTTTCTAATTAGCACAATCCTATATTGTTTCCTTGCAGAGAAAATGAACAGCTCACTTGATGATACAATTGCATCGTTACTCAAATGCTCCTCACAGTTAAAATATACTGGCAATAGAAGAAAGCAAAATACAAAGCATTTTTCAGACACTTCAAAGAATGTTAAAAACTTAAGTCGGTAAGAAAACCATTTTACTCTTTGAGCCAGTCTTTTCTTTTTGTTGTAAAGCATACCGCTGAATGTCATCATTGTACTCTGGAATAATGTATTTTTAGATCTGAAAGTTTTATTGGATATCTTTCCCACCGTACAAGGAATGTGAACGAACATTATTTTATACAGTGTGTAGCTTAATGCAATCATTTTGTGTCTATTAGGCAGGGTGATGAGTTGGATTCTCTGTATGGCTCAAGTCAGCGTGACATACAGCCTGAGTTCGTTGGAGATTCCCCCAGAGACACGTATTCAGAATCAGGTAATCATATTCTTATGATTTCTAGTACAACTCAAATGAAATCTCATTTGATAGCCCATTCACAACCTGAAATTAAATGAAATATGTAACTGGCAGTTCAGCTGACTTACTGCATCATTTTTTTTCTAACACTTTTACTCTAGTATTAGCAGTGACATCTTATACGAGGTAGTAAGTTACAGTTCAGACTATGCCTATGCCCCCACTCTTAATTCACATCATCACAGGTGAAGTTTTGTGTTAAATTAGTTGGAAAGCATGGTGGGTAATTTACCCTTCCCCCCTCCCTTACATGGATGCAACAGTGGCAATGATTGCTGTGCCAACGGGGGAGGGATCTCTTCTGAATTCCAGACAGGTGGGTGAGTATCCCCTTGTTCTACTATTGGAAGTGTCTTGCCTGGCTCACCTGTGTTCTTCTACACATGAGCAGCGGAACATAACCCTGTGTTGCTAGCTACATAACGGCTCTTTATTGTATATGCAACAAAGCAATGTATTGGAAGCATTTCTAGTTAACTGCATTTCTTAATGTCAGAAATTTACAACAGTAAGCATTGCTCTCCGAAGAAGGAGATGAAGCTTTTTCCCGATTTGAGATGAAACAAAGTATACCTCTAGACAGGAGGTCCACTTTGACTTCTGTTCTGACCAAGGCAGAACAGTGCAGGACTACTACTTTTCTTGATTGGGACACCATATACATCTGTTGATGCAGATTAACATTAGCTTTTTTGTTGCTGCATCACACTGTTGACTCGTGTTAAGCTTGTGGTCTACTGTGACCCCAATATGCTTTTCACATGTACTGCTGGCAAGCCAGATGTTCCCCACCTTGTATTTGTGCAGCTGGTTGTTCCTGCCTAAGTGTGGAGCCTTACATTTGTCCCTATTTACAGTCATATTGTTAGTTTGGGCCCAGTTCTCCAATCCATTAAGGTCGACTTGAATCCCATTTTTGTCTTCAGTGACATTTGCTACTCCTCCCCGTGTGGTGTCATCTGCAAATTTGATGAGCACCCCCACGATACCTTCATCCAAGACAGAACCTTGCGGCACCCCTCTTACCACTTTTTTCTAGGATGAAGAGGTACCATTATTGAGCACTCTTTGGGTTTGGTCAGTCAACCAGCTACAAACCCAGCTACACCAATACGAAACAAAAACCTAAAAAACACCATAGAGCACACAATTCCAATAATCAACTGCAGTCTAAAATGCCTTTGCATAGTAGCTGTGATAGCTCTTCAGAGTCTAAAGTGGTAGCCAAGCAATAAGACATTACAATTTCAGGATGAGATTACATTGAATGTCATGACACTGCTCATTCTGGACTTCTCAACAACATTTAGTAGCTATGGTATTCTGGGCAGGCTCTGCAAGTAGTAGTTTTGGTCTTACACTGGAGAATTGACTGCAAAAGAAGGTCCTGGGGCTGCTTGGCCCCTAGAGCATTTGTGCAGTGGAGCCCATACACTTTCCAACATGAGAGTGATCATCTGAGGATTGGGAGTGGAGTGTTATCAGTATATTGGTGACACCCAACTACAGTTCCCCGTTACATCTGATTTAAATGTGGCAGAGAACATTCTAAATTGGTGTGTGGGATTAGAAACACCAATGAGAGCCAATAAACTGAAGCTCAGTCTAGGCAAGGTGGATGATTTGATGGTGGGTGCATTGGTCAACTCGGGGTGGAGGGTTCATCCTTTTCTAGGACAGATTCACAGTTTTCAGGGTGCTGCTAGATATGGCTAGGTAAACCTATAGATGAGGGCTTTGAAGGTCACTTCAGACTGGTTCACACATTATGTTGATTACTTGATGAATTATCAACAGAAGTAGAATCGTAGAATGGTAGAGTTGGAAGGGACCATGAGGGTCATCTGGTCCACCCGCCCTGCAATGCAGGAATCATTTGCCCAACGCAGGGCTTGAACCCATGACCCTGAGATTAACAGTCTCATGCTCTAAATAGAGGAATGGTACACTGAGCTTCTGAGCATGCCTGTGTCTGTTTTCACCCATTAGACATTACTCTGCCATCCAGTTTGACAGTGACCACATCTTGTGATTATGATAGTGGTGGTGAACCAGCAAGAGAGAGAGTGAGAATTCTTGAAACCCAAGAACTAAATGGGAAAAACTTGATACCATCTCATTTCAGTCAAATCTATCGTGAATTATCTATCATACATCAAAAGCTGCAGGTAAAAATCAATAATGATCTATCGGTAGGTCTTTAAAAAAAAAAGTAGAAGTAGAAATTTTAATTTAATGTACACCATGTATGTTTTCTTACTGTTCTCTGTCCTACAGTGGCATGACCTTATTGTTAATATTATGTTTCTGTTTTTCTAATCAACAAATTTTCCTGAATTATTTGATTGTTTAGATGCTGCAGTGCTATAA
This sequence comes from Lacerta agilis, assembly GCF_009819535.1. Classification (NCBI taxonomy): domain Eukaryota; kingdom Metazoa; phylum Chordata; class Lepidosauria; order Squamata; family Lacertidae; genus Lacerta; species Lacerta agilis. Next base: position 75,432,781 of record NC_046315.1, read on the forward strand.
ACATCAATTTTAACCAACGTTTCCAGTTTTTTTATTATTGAATTTTACATCTGTATCAAATTCCATCTATAATGTGAATATTAAAGTACAGTATGTAAAATTTGGCCAAACTGCGAGAGGCAGTGAAGGATAGGCATGCCTGGCGTGCTCTGGTCCATGGGGTCACGAAGAGTCGGACACGACTGAATGACTGAACAACAACAACAACAACAAATGTAAAATACTATTTCAAACAAACTGAGGAAATTCAGTTTTTTTTTACCAAAGTTTGATCTAGGCTGTCATATAAAAATGAGTAACCTTCAGTACCATATGCAGCTAATGTGGTTATGACTGAGTTACTTTAATTGCTTGCTTCAGTCTTCTTTGCTGTATATGAGCTTATTAAAACTGCCTTCTTTGTTACCAGTGATTGGAAAAGATTCAGCTCAGCCTTTTCAGGCCAAAAGAAGGATGGCAGACTAGTGCATCTTTTGTGTAGTCATTTCTTCTGACACTTAATTGCAGGGATGACTTACATTTAAAAAGAAAATGCGGGATTATATGAAAATTTACTCACAGTACCACAGTTTGTGCTCCTCTTCTATTCTGATGCAGCAAGAAAAATTAGCCCAGGAGGAATATGCTTTAAAACTTGAAAGACGTGAGCACTGTTTGGCGGAACGAGAGACCCTGCTTTGTAGACATGAAGCTGCTTTGACCAAGATAAGAAGTGTTGAGGAGGAAGTTCACACAAAATTTCAAATTATGAAAGAGGTATGGTTACTTCTAAAAAGGCTTCTTTACCAGGGGAAAATGTTTCTGGCTAAAATATTCACAGGAGTGGGAACTATTCTCACATCTCAGCTAAGCAACTCTCATTACTTGATATGTACAATTGTAGAGTTGGAAGGGACCCCAAGGGGCATCTGGTCCAACCTCCTGCAATGCAGGAATCTCCACTAAAACATGATCTAGAGGCTGGTGTATATTTTGCTCTAGGAGGCTTAGTTTAGTCAGAATCAAATATACACTTCCAGAGTTAATGCTAAATACATTACTTTGGGTAAATGAGCCGCCATGGCCATGAGGGGGTGTATGTGTCCCAGGCTTTTTGGACTTTTCTACCTATGTACTAGGGCTTGCCGATCGGAAGGTTGGCAGTTCGAATCCCCATGAAGGGGTGAGCTCCCGTTGCTTGGTCCCAGCTCCTGCCAACCAGCAGTTTGAAAGCACATCAAAGTGCAAGTAGATAAATAGGTACCGCTTTGGCGGGAAGGTAAACAGTGTTTCCTTGCGCTGCTCTGGTTATGGGGGCAGAAAGCTCATCTCTCCACTTATTAAGCAGACATACAATCATCCAGATGTAGCCATAGAAGCTAATTATGAAAAGGCATAAGGAAGAGAACTGGAAAACATAACAAGTAGCATTTTGGATTATCAAGAGACATAATGTCTGGATATTTAGGAGGGTGTTCTGAGGAGGGTGACTAGAAAGACAGAAGAATGAGAGGGATTCTATGGCCAAAGCTTAGTCACAGGTAGTATGCTAAATAGACATTATCCATAGGACTGGACAGGAGGTAACTGAAGTGCTTATATCAGAATTTGGACATTCCATATATATGCTTTCATACAATTGGGGATCTATTTCTTTATATTTCACTTGGCATTCCTAAGTCTGAATCAGTTACAGGTGGGTAGCCGTGTTGGTCTGCCATAGTCAAAACAAAATCGAAAATTCTTTCTAGTAGCACCTTAGAGACCAACTGAGTTTGTTCCTGGTATGAGCTTTCGTGTGCATGCACACTTCTTCAGATACACTGAAACAGAAGTCACCAGATCCTTAAATATAGTGGGGGAGTGGGGAGGGGTATTACTCAGAAGGGTGGTGGGAATGGGTGATAGGCTGATAAGTGTGGAAAACCTGTTGACGACTCTAAACGGCTGCAATTAGTCTTGCAGGGAAAGGCAAGGGGTGAGATGGCTACTGGTTAGGATAAAGGATAAATGGACATAAATCTGATATCAGGAATCACAAGACAGAGAAACCAGTAGGAGAACACTTCAATCTCCCAGGACATTCTATAAAAGATCTCAAAGTAGCTGTCTTAATACAAAGAAATTTCAGAAATAGACTGGAAAGAGAAGTGGCTGAATTGCAACTAATCACCAAACTTAAAACCATGGAGAAACCTGGTTTGAACAAAGACATTGGATTCTTATCTCATTATACATAACAAAGCCATCTTTAGCCATCTCACCCCTTGCCTTTCCCTGCAAGACTAATTGCAGCCGTTTAGAGTTGTCAACAGGTTTTCCACACTTATCAGCCTATCACCCATTCCCACCACCCTTCTGAGTAATACCCCTCCCCACTCCCCCACTATATTTAAGGATCTGGTGACTTCTGTTTCAGTGTATCTGAAGAAGTGTGCATGCACACGAAAGCTCATACCAGGAACAAACTCAGTTGGTCTCTAAGGTGCTACTAGAAAGAATTTTCGATTTTGTTTTAAGTCTGAATCAGTTCAACTGGCCTGTACCACTGTACTTATGTGAGCGGCACAATGACAGATAAGTTCCAGTTTTATCTTGTTTTAGATTTTTCTTTTCCACCTTACTCATCTTAAGAGTCTTGGATTCACATTATGTCAAGAACATGACAGGGTGACGTATAGTTTCAATGTGATTTTGGACCCTTTAAATGCTTTCAAAAACACAAAACTGCTAATCCTTTTCTTTACAAGTTCTTCATTTTGTTTCTAGCAACATGAAGCTGAAATCCAACAGCTATCTGAAGCTTTGAAAGAAAAAGCAAAGGAAAACAAAAGGCTTAAATCATCATTTGAAACTTTGAAGGAACTGAATGATGCATTAAGACAACAGGCAAGTGTTTTTTATATTGTATTTTTTATGTTGTGAACCGCCCTGAGATCTACAGATGAAGGGCGGTGTGAGGTTCACGTGATGGTGCTTACGAGTAACGAAGCAAGAACCCAAGCCGTCTTTTGCCAGTTTTACTGTGCAAACTATTTACAGTGCAGAGCTGCAAAAGCATGTCTGTCTCAGTCGCTGGCAGAATCCGGGATTGGGCCCTTCCGGCTCCTTCCCCAGGATAAGAGCTTCGGCACCCCAAATCTCCTCCTACCCTCCTTACGTTTCACCCCTCTGCGCAATTGGGGCACCAGAAACGGCGTGTTTTCCTCCTGACCAGCCAAGCAAGGTGAGGTGCTGGGGCTCTTTGCAGCATCTCCAAGCCCTCTCCTCTTCCGGCTGGCCCCTTCCCCTTCCTCCGCACTGGAGGTGTGGCTGCTCTTTGCGCTGGAAGAGGTGCTGCTGCTCAATTGACGTCAGGGCTTTCTGTATGCTAACGGACCCTCCATTCCCCTCAGCGGGCCAGGAGGCAGTTTCCTGACAGGCGGTAAGCAACTTTAATAAATTAAAAAATAATAAATAAGAATATACACATAAATCAGACATTTTAAATGTTATAAACAGAATGTTTTTTGTAAAGTGTTCTAATACTAAATGGTTATTATAGTTTCTGTTAGCTTTATGATGTATGGGTGATGCTGGGTAAGAAATATAGTCACCAGAATAGTTAAACGTAATTCACACGTTATCTTACACTAGCCTAGTGTAGTACTATCTTATTGAAGAGGTCTTGCAATTATTTTAAAAGCATAGCTGCTGCACCAAAGTGTTCACACCTAATGTTGTAGTTGCTTTGCTTTTGAGTTCAGGTGCTTCTCTCTCTGTCAGCTGTGCATTCCAATGCTTGTGGGTCTCTTAGAACTTCAACAAACTATGGGTTCCCATCTTTCTACTACAGGTAGGCTACATCCGTTCCATTTCAGGAGCCTTTGTCTTTTTGGGGGAGCCTTTGCTCATTGTGGCTCTTACAAATATTGACCACACTTTTTAAAAAAAAAAAATGTACCAGTGCCTGTCAGGCACCCATATTTTTCAGGACATGAGGTCGAGGGCTCCAAACCAGAAAGGACAGGACTCACAGGGGGAGTCTCACAGGGGGAGGCCCAGTGAGACCAGATGCTCCCCAATTCTTATCGCAGTAGGAGGCTACTGCTGCAGGATGGCCCTCTAAGCACCTTCCAGTGCAGGCAGGGCTGGCAATTGGAAGGCAGCTGTTGCCACTCTATAGTTCCCAGTCTCATTATGTTTGTTGCTCAAGTTCTGCATTCCGATAGCACAGCCTGAGCCTTGTACCCAGCTGAAATTTTGCCTCGCCTCACCACGGAGCAGGACGCTGCTTTTCAGAAACACCACAGAAAGGATGTAGTCACCCTGAAGTGGCTCGTGTGTCTTTCATCTCAGCACTAAAAATGACGTGAAAGCATGTTCCTTGGTTTCAGCAAAAATGACTTCTCCATAAATGTATTTAGAATTGCAGCTGCAAACTCTTGGCAGCTTGTTCTTTGCATATGTAAAGGAGGATAAAGGGTGACTCTAGTTCTCTTCGTTCTTACAAGCCGTGAAGGGTGGGGAGGACTTACACAGACAGTTTTATGAGCAAGAGAGGAATTATTTGTGAACCGCCCACTACATAACAGAAAAGTTTTATCTATAAGGCTTGGCTCAACATCTTCCGCTTCTTCTTTTTTAGCTAAATGACATAAGTGAGCAAAACAAGAAGTTGGAAGGCCAGTCTCGAAAGGTGCAAGCTCGTTTAGAGAATTTGCAGGTAATATTTCAATATGCTTTGTATTGTTTGTCAGATTTGCAGGGGGAAAAGTCTAATGTAATTTCTTTTCATTCTGTCCTGTTACAGCGGAAGCATGAATTTTTATCCATACAGAAATCTAAAGAAGCTTTCCACACAGCCCAGGAACGAAAGGTTATCAAGCCAGAAAAAACAATAACATCAAAAAGTTACAAAGTAAGCTGTACACTATAGGGGGGAAAGGGAATTCCTTTCTTTTTCTTTTTTTTGGGGGGGGGGCGGGCAGGCGGGGTGTATCTATATTTATTGATACTTGTCCAAAGATATACAAAAGTTCATACTCAGTACAAAGTATCTTTTTATAATACACTTGACTAAAGTAAAAGAAATGCTTGATCTATAAAGGAATGGAGGCAGAAAGAAGGAAAATGGGAAATAAAGGAAGGAAGGAAAAGTGAAAGGAGAGAGAAAGAGAAAAAATGAATAAAAAATATAAAAAGACTTATGGTTCTCTGTCCTGCACCTTTGATGTTTTATTGTGGTTTTAATTCTGTTGGGAGCTGCCCAGAGTGGTTGGGGAAACCCAGCCAGATGCACGGGGTATAAATAATAAATTATCATCATCACCATCTAATTATAGTTGTAAGGTTCTCAATTAGTTGCTCATGAGTAAGCAGCCAGAACTCCGCTGTTTCCTTAAAGGTTTTTATTGTGCAAACTATGTACAATGCAGAGCTAAAAAGTTCATGACTGTATCAAGCGGTGTCAGAATCCGGGAATGGTCCCTTCCGGTTCTGACGCCAACAAAAGAGCTTAGGGATACGAAAACCCCGCCTCCCATCTTTTCGTTTCACCCTTTTTCCGTCGCCTTTGGGGCGACGGAAGTTGTGCACCCCCTGTATCGCCCGCTGAACTGTGTGAGTGCTGGGTCTCTCATGCATCACCAGAGCCTCTGCTCCTTTCCCCCTGAGAGACCTCCCCCTCCTTGCTGGATGCCTCACCACTCCTCCCGCTGCTAGAGGAGGTACTGCTGGCAAGGTGGGACTGGGGCTCTCTGTAACATCCTGAGAGCCCTTGCACCACTCTGCGCTGAGTCGGGGATAGTTCCCTGACATCAGTATTCACTCATCAACACCCAACCATTTTATTTTCTGTAAGTCAATATTTTTTCAGTATTCAATTCCAGATATTACAAGTTCATTTTCTCTTTCTCTTGCATGCTCAAGGACATGTTGGTTTGGAACTGCTATATTTTATTGGGAGGGGAGTTGTAGGGTAAATAGTACTCTTGAAAATATTCTTTCCAAATATGTCTCCCATTTCAATAAGCTTGGGTTATATTTAGTTTTTGATGTTTCTGAGAAGACACTGGCTGGGGTTAGTTGAAACTGAAAAGGCAAAAAATGGATTTCTGAAAAGAAGGAACTTGTAACGAGAAGGATCCCCCCTCCCCCAAAAAGAATAATGACATACCTCAACAGAGGAAGGTACCAGAACCGTGTTTAGAAATGTAATAAAAAACACCTGTCCTCCCAGTGTCAATCCTGCAGGAATTCTCATGCATATATATGATGCTGAAATGGAGTAACTTTCCCCTTCTTCAAACTAGTACATCACCATTATCCCCAGGCAGATTTGCATATGCTCTCAGTGCCCTTGATGCAAGTCAGATGTGTGTTGCAGTGCAGACGGCACAAGTCAATGCACGCTTTAGATAGTTATCTCATAGTAAAGAACTTCTTCAAATTGTGCCCTAAGAGATTCACTTTTATGTTTACAGATACCAATTAATTCACACATATATGACCTTTTAACGGTGTTAATGGACTGGATCTCAGATCAGCACCTGAGCAAATTGGTAGCAGAGGAAGAGAAAGCTTCTGAATGTCTTCTAACAGGCACGCTTGCTTCCAGCAGAAACTACACACAGGAGAAGTGTATCAGGGTAGGGTTCCTCCTTCCTACATCTTGTTTTACAGTGAAACTGCTTGTATTATATTTGGATTGTACAACGCTGTAGGCCCCAGAATTCGTGTTCATTTTCATAATGCTGTGCCATGTGCTCTCCAAACCTGAGCTATTCAGGTACGCAGGGTGTAGTCTGTGATATAACCTTATGTATGATAGCAGCATTTCCATATATACAAACTATGCTTATCTTGATTTGGATGCTATCCAGGCCACTCTGATTAATGAATTCATATCATTGTATAAACCTATAAAGGTTGTATCCAAAGTTAGTCATACTAAGAGTAGTTAGTCACATACATTAATTACAGGGGGCCTTTGGTGAGTATGGCTAATGTTAAATATAATACTTTTTTTCCAAGTAGAAGGTGATATAAAATTACAAAACAAAGGTATTTTGTGTATCCTTAAATCATAAACACTTACCTAGAGTTGGCCTTAATGGACATAGTGTGACTGACTTCTAACGTATGATTCCCCTGTTAATTCTGTACTCATGTGGGACATGTGTTCTATCTACCAGGTGACATACAGAAAATATTTAAAGCCTATTAATGTTGGAACAACTTCAGACATAATGTTTGTCAGAGGAACACATTTGTGAGCATGTGGAATGTTGGGTCCTTCCGTTGTAGTTGGAAAAATCTTAACTGCAATAAATACTTCATTAACTGGCTTTTGCAATCTCCATTATAATAAACATTAGCATCTGATCCAGCAATCTGTTCCAGATACAGTAGTTCAAATGCATGCATAGAGATCTGGTGCTCAGAATAGAATCCCCTTTCCCTTCATTTGTGTTACTCTATCAATCGCTTCCTATAATCCCAGATTGATTAGATTTCTATACCACCCTTCATCCGAGGATCACAGAGCAGTTGACAATATAAAAACACAAAAATAGTAAGAAACAGAAGCACCCTACAGCAAACACAGTTTAAAAGGTTATAGGCCTTTTAAATTAGCCAATGGCCTGGGAGAAGAGGAATGTCTTTCCTGGTGCCTAAAGGTGTATAATGAAGGTGCCAGGCGAGCCTCCCTGGGGAGAGCATTCCACATATGGGGAGCCACCACAGAAAAGGACCACTCTTGTGTTGCCATCCTCTGGACCTTGTGGAGAAGGCACACAAAGAAGGGCCTCCTGTTGTTGTTGTTGTTGTTTATTGAATGTATATACCACCCTATACCTGGAGGTTATGATTGCATGGTCCAGGTTGGTTCATATGGGGAGAGGCACTCCTAAACTTTTAAAGGCTTTATAGGTCAAAACCAGCTCTTTGAATTGAGCCTGCAAACTAATTGGCAGCCAGTGCAGTCGGGCCAGGATTGGCATTATATACTTAAACTGTCTTGCCCTGGTGAGCAACCTGGCCGCTGAATTCTGCACCAGCTGAATTCTGCACCAGCACCCCACGTATAACGCATTGCCGTAATCTAACCTAGAGGTTAGACTATCCTCTCGATGGGCTATTAAAAAGCAATCCAAGCACAAGTGTTATGATTTATCATGACAAAGTAGTGATTAGATGTGGCATGAATACACCTGCAATGCAGTGTGTGATCCTAGAATTCTGTCTGATGTGGCTGTTGTTGAGCTTGTTCCTACTTGCTTTGGGTAGGTGCCTACAAGGCTCCTATTCCAACAGCTGTTGGCTGACATGTTGTTCCTTGTTCACACCTCGGCATGGAGAAAACACCTGGAGTCAATAGCACCCACATTCTGGAACTGATGGTGCTTTTTCTTCCCTAGTTGTGCTTTGGAAACATCACCTAAGATAACACAGTTGCTCAATTGCTCCCAGTTTTTGCCCTTGCTGGTGGTGCCATCCTTGAGCTCTCATGTAAATAAATGCTGCCTATAAGAGTTTCTGTATGCTTCTGTTGCTCACTGGGCCCCTCCCAGATGGCACTCTCCAACAACACTGGGTAGTGTGTTGCCACAATAGCCTATACATGCCATTTGACTACACCATCTCCTTCAACCTGTGAAGCTTTCCCCTACATTGCTAGTGTACTCAAAAGCCTTACATTGTGATATTAATGATAGCTAACTGATACTTCTGTGTTCAGAGGCATGCAAGATGCTGGGGACAAACAGCAGCTGCTGCTTACATGCCCTGTTTGTGCACTCCGAGGAGTATAGAGAGAGGACAGGATGGGGTCCCCCCCCACTAGTAGAAAAATTGGAAGTTTCTGCTATATATATATATATATATATATATATATATATATATATATATATATTACAGTATTGTCTCTTTCAGAATTCCAGAATTTAAAGGTAGCAATATTAGCATTGACAATAGCATTGAATTTGTTTGAATTACTAAGCAAGGCACGCTCTTGTAAGTAAAGAAACATTCATGGTGCTAGTCAGTCAACCATGTTGCTGGTTTTGTCTTTTTTTATTTAGGTAATTTTTCATGTGGGATTACGAAGCATCACATAAAAAATATCCACTGGAAATAGCTTGCAAATAGGATCTATCGGTAGGACCCAACTTTTGGAAAGAGAAAAAAATACAGTAATGATGTGTTTTTGTTTTCCAGTTTTTGCCTCTAGTTGCTGAACAGTTTCAGTGGATGCCCTTTGTGAATCCTGACTTGCACATGCATGTGGTTAAATTCATTTACTGGGCTATCAGGCAGTTAGATGGAGGCACACAGGTAAGAAGTATTCATGCAAAGTAGTTCATTTGCATTTAACACTGCTTCTCTACAGAAGGTTCCATGTTTTACTTGATCTGAATTTGACCCGGAGTTGTTATTTATCATCATTTCAATGTTGGGTAAATTGCTTCCAGTGCTAATGTACTTGCGTTCACAATTCTTTTGCTAGGTAGAGGATTGTTATTTTATTGTGAACAGGATGCCAAAATCAAGAACTTGATATTGCAGGAAAAGCTAGAATGCGGTACGTTAAAACCACATAAGTTTTCTGGGTTTAATGTACCTTACTTCCGTGAAATGCATTCATGGCCAGGATAAATCTATATTCCATTGAAGTCAGTTATAACATGTTATTAATTCTTTTATAGAGTAGGCTTTTTAATACACCTATTTCAATTTTTGTTGGAGTCTCAAAAGTGCTGCTTTATAGATCATCTGCGAGTGTTCTTCTCTGGGTGCTCTTGCTATCTGAAGTGAGTGTCAGTCAGGAAGAGACAGCCTTCTGCATAGTGGCTTATAATATGGTGCTCACATATTGATTGGTGTACTTTGATATTCCTTTTTCCACCTGGACAATACGTCTCAAATGTAAAGCATTTAATAATGTTGATGAGACTTGTTCAGAGTAAATTAAATGATGTTTGTATTTATCTAGTATAATGCTATGTTCACTTCATACAGTTTTATTGCTTGTATAACAGTATGCAACAATGACATCAACAATGAGAAGACTGGGCGAAGACCTGTTTAAAGGTGTTGTGCCAAAGGGATGTCAATATATTTCTCCTGAACATACTACCGATCCCAAGCCAAAGTCCGCAGCATTTTTTAAAAGCTCCAGTTTGCCTTTAAGACTTGTATCAACCTTAATTATAATCAAAACAGTGACACAAGGTAAGTTCTACCAATACTTTTGAGGTCTGCTTGCAGCATATGGTGTCTCCAACCACACTTAAACAGCAAACTACAGAAAGACCCTTGTTCCGACTGACTGACCCGTGAAGTAAATTTGAGTTATTTATTAAAATATTTCTGTACCACCCTCCATCAGGGCTGTTTATATCAGAATAAGGCAGTTCAAAACATCAAAGCCATTCTCACAAACACATGGCCTAACCAGCAGTGTCAAAACTCAGAAATCACTTCACCCATCATTCTCTAAAAGCCTGGCAAAAAAAAGTAGGTTAAAGAAACTTGATTTTAAAAAATGGGGTGGGGGCTAAAGTATTTCAATATGCATTTTAAGGGGTAATGGCTAGTTCTGTCTGCAGAGCTAAACTTCTAGACTTTTGCAGTTTTGGCAGCCCAAGAGGGCCACAAACATAAACATACAGTATAAGGGCAGTTCTGCTGGATCAGGCCAAAGGTCATTTAGTCCAGAATCTGGTTTTCCACCATATGTCTCTGGGAAGACCTGCAAGCAGAGCTTGAACAGCAAAAGCTGTTGTTTCCCAGCAAGCTACATTTAGCAAGATAGTGCCTCTGAACAGGGAAGCTCTGACAAATATTCATTGTTAGATCTGTCCTCCAAGAGTTTATTTTATCCCCCATTTTTTAAAGCCATTGGCTATCACCACATCTTGCAGCAGTCAAAGACATTGTGTTTGTGCGAATTGGTACTGTATGTAAAAGGTAAAGGTACTCCTGACAGTTAAGTCCAGTCGCGAACGACTCTGGGGTTGCAGCACTCATCTCGCTTTACAGGCTGAGGGAGCTGGCGTTTGTCCGCTTCCGCAGACAGTTTTTCCAGGTCATGTGGCCAGCATAACTAAGTTGCTTCTGACGAAACCAGAGCAGCGCACGGAAACGCCATTTACCTTCCCGCCAGAGCGGTACCTATTTATCTACTTGCACTGCGTGCTTTCAAACTGCTAGGTAGGCAGAAGCTAGGCCCGAACAACAGGAGCTCACCCCATCACAGGGATTCAAACCGCCAACCTTTTGATCGGCAAGCTCAAGTGGCACAGTGGTTTAACCACAGTGCCACTGTATGTAGACATGATTAATTTTCAACGATCACCCATCACATTAGTGTTTAATAGAATTTGGATTTTTAAAAAAAAGTTTTGGAAGAAGCAAGCAAATGATGGGTGGGAGGGAGATCGGGGTAAGATAGTAGTATAAGCAGTTGGCGCAAGTGATCATGGAGATGTGGTTAGAGGCACTGAGGGAGTGGTGCTTCTGTATGGAATGGAGAAGCTTCATCCTATGAATACCAGAATATTTTGGTAGTCACTGTCTGCATGTGTTTGAACTTACTTCCATAACCAGGAAATGATAGAACAGGAGTGGGGAAGCTCTGGCCTTTGTGCCTAATTAGATCTGGCATAGGTCCCAGTTTGGCCTGAGAGGTCATTTTCCCCAGACAATCGCCCACCTGCTCCACACCTGACATCAGGTGTGGGGCAGATGGGGACATGGCTGCCGGTGCACCATTGGGAGCCTTAAAGTGCATTCCTGATTAGGCAGAAAGCCTCTCCTGCCAATGCACCATCTACTGATAGGCCAATCCTAGTTGGCTTGCCCTCTCCACCAATCACCTGATAGGAATTCAGTTTAAGTGCCCTGGGATTGGCCACACAATTGAGTTTCCCCATGTGGAACTCCATGGCCAGCTGGTCCATGAAAGGGCTTGCAAAGAGTTGAGCAGCGCTGCACTGCTCTTTGAAGCACCAATAACCAGCTGGTCAGCAGTGCTTCAAAGCACCACGCAGGGGTCCTTGAAAGGGCCCACCTTTCAAATTTGGCCTCTGAGAGGTAGGGCCAGATCCATCTCTCCACCCCTGTGCTAGATCCTTAGGGCATGGAAAGTAACAGTCCCCACACCTAGAATCTGTAAATATTGTTTAGTTCGGCTTGCCACTGAAAACTATTTGTCACAAACATATTACTGATAATGTACCGGTGATCTGTAGTCATTGATTTCTTCCTAGGTATACTCAAGACAAGGGATGGCGAACCTGTAGCCTTCCAGGTGGTGTTGGACTACAACTCCCATAATCCCTGGCCAATGGCTAGCTGGGACTGATGAGATTTGGGTGTTGAACAACATATGGAGGGCTACAGATTCTGCACTCCTGCTCAAGGACAAAATGACATTTTGGCCAGGAATACTTTCCCACACCTCAAGGAGTCATTCACCTTTCTACAAAAATAAAACTTGGTTTCTAAGATGGTTATAGTTACACCTAAAATATTTAATATACAGGAACAATTCTCTGCCATCTTATTTTAGTGTAGAATCTGTAGATAAAGTAAGAATGAGTATACAATATAAAAACACTAGCATAGATTGGTACATAATTCTAGATGGTTTGTAAGTAATGTTTTGCTTTAAAGTCACAATGCAGTAGGGGGCATCCTAATTAAGGTTTTGTAAGTTCAGGCATGATTCAGTTTATGTAATAATCCTTTAACGCAGTAGAATAAGTGTTGCTGTGGTTTATTATCATTACCTGAAATCTCCAATATTTACTTTTGATGGAATGCCAACATACCAAAAATAGCAAAGGAAACCTTTTCTCTGTCAAATCATTGGGAAATTAAAGGGGACTTAAAATGTTTTTAAACTCAGTTAGTAGTGTTTGAACATGAATGCAATAATTGATTACAAAAAAAATGTGATTGGGATTTATATAGCTAGTTAGTAAATGCATCTTTGTTCTTGTTTCACTAAAATTTGGGGCCATCCAGCACAGGGCAATGCTATTCCTTGAATTGTTGAATAAAAGCTGCACAGCAGCAGATATTCAGAGGAAATTAATGCCACTAACACCTTGTTTATAACTGAATGTTACTAAAGTTAGCATTTAACCTTTAAATTTGGAGAAATCATTTCTTTGTGTAGGTTTAGGTTTCAAGCATAGTGAGAAGCGTTCAGCACTGTGAATGCTAGGCAAGGTCAAGGCTTTATGAACTTTGGCTTCAAAAACAACAACAACATCTCAGCTTCTGTTACATAAATCTAAATAGGTAAATCCAAAAGGGGCATGAAATGGGTGCTATAGGACCTTCGGGCTTCACTGACAACAATTGTTTCCTGTATGTGCTGCTATTGTTTTCTATCAGAGTAGATAGAAACTTATTTTATTTTTGAAACCTAGGGGTGGTTTGGTTTTTTAAATTGGATTCTTAAAATTTATAGAATGTTTCTTTAAAAAAAAATAACCTGGTTAAAAATAAATCTGAATACAAACCATGTTACAAGTCTGGGCCCTAGGTTGTGTCTAAAACAGTCAAGAGGGGTAGTCAGGAACGAGCAAAAGTTTTTTGATTCTAATGATTCCCCTCTTTTCTCTTTGTTTTTATTTTATTTAGATTAATGTTGGATTTAAAAAAAGAAATTTGGCATTAAGTTTTGAATCTCTTTTTATAAACTAATAAAATTTATTTAAAATAATAATAAGCATTGTAAGGACAGCAAATGTGAAAAATGGAACATTTTATGGTTATTTCAGTTAATAAAATAAAATAAGAGTTGTAAATATGATGAACGAGGTTAGGCATTAAATAAGGAACGCACTATAAAGACATTTTGTTTTTGATATCTCATGATATCAGTATTGTATAACATCCTCTTTTGCCTAGCTTGTTTGACAAGTGACCCAAAATAGTGGTGTAGTTTTACTGTTTTAAATTCTGATGCATATTCTAGCTGATTACCTGGCTCAAGCCTTTGATTCCCTTTGTGTGGATCTGAAGACAGATGAAGGGAAGGCCTTGTTTTTGGACTACCAAGCTGTGCCTGTTATCTTGAGTCATATAAGAATATCGAGTAAAGGTGTTCTTTCCAACGCCGTTGACAGTCTGCTTCAGATGACAACGCAATCCAGTAAGTGTGCTAAGTGATGATCAACATTTTCATGCTGCTTTGCTCAGCTTTTCTAAATTGCAGGTTTCCTTTGAATTGGCCGTCTTATTTCAAGTAAGAATCGCTTCCAAGTAAAACAGGCTTTAGCGCCCCCCCCCCCCAAAGTGTCTTATTTTAATGCTTTCATTAATGTTTGGTGCAGGCTGTGGCGTTTGCCCTTCCTAGGGTATACATATAAGAGCAGGAGTAAGTAAGGGGTTAAGTGGCTGACCCTAGGCTGACCAATAAACAGAGGGGGGAGGAGCTAGGGGCAGCTGAAGGAGTCAGTTAGAGTTAGAGGGGAGTTGATGAAGAGCAGTTGATCAGGGAGTTGGTTGGTGGGTGGTTGTTGATTGTGAGGGTTGGTGGTGAGCGTAGGATTAGGACAGGGTTGTAACCAATATCTTAAGTTGTTGAAGTTTTTAAATAAACACTTGTTATTTTGTTTACAATTGCACCCTGACTGTGACAGTTATTACCAGGGAGGGGATCCTGGTTGGTGGCAGCAAAGCGCCGTGGTGGCACAGGGATCAATAGTCCGTTAAACGACCGGGGACCCTGTGTGATCGCCACACAGGCAAACTAGTAAAAGGGGGGGGGATTATTTTCTGTAGATTTAATGCTTAGCTTTCTACTTTTCACACTGAGAGAGAAATCAAAAGAGAGGAAGAAGCCAGTAAGTAGACTTCTCTTTAAAATGCAACAATCCCCTGACTTTTACTTACCGGTAGCCTTTTTGGTAAAACATGACATGAGTAGGGTAATGCCCATTCTTCTCCTTTCCCAGAAGACATCTGTCCAAAGTGCACAGTAACTTGCCGTAGGAAACAGTCTAGAAAAACAACTGCAAATGATTCACCCATGAATTTAGTGGGAGGATACAATGTTTTATCTTCTTCCTCTTCAAACATCTGTGACTGTACAAAAGGAGTGTATACCAGCCTGAGTAACACCAGCCTGATATAAACTCTGTGTGTTTCTAATGATTTGTGAGGGAGAGGAGTAATCAAGATTTCACTTGCTGTCCTCAACATCTACCATGCTTCCATGTCCATGCGTTGGATATCGTGTTTGTGCGTTGCGCTAGTCTCCACTGGGGCAGCCCTGTTCAGTGCTTTTCTAAAAGAAAAAATGGTGTTGGTACTCACCATGAAGTTGTTACAGTAAAGGCCACACTTTTAACCCTTGAGTACCCTGTAAATTCTTCATTATGTGAGGAGCTTAGACATGCATATATCTGCATGGAGGAGTGTTTTGTGTACAAGATTACTTAATTTCTGTCTTAATTTCCGAAATATTTACATAGTTACCTGAAAGAATGGGCTATATGATATCCTTCAGTTTTAAGTGGCACCTTACTTTGAAACTGTTGCCTCCAGTCTATTAGAATGCAGTCGTTTCAGTCTCTCGAACTGCCTGCTCCTGGATAGACTCTTGCACAGAACTAAGTAAGATCCCCAGATGTGCCTCCAACCAAATGGAATAATCCTTCTGCATTAAAGACCTGCAGCTAGTTGAGCTAAGAAATGGAGAGCTCTTACGCATTCCTATGCAAACCAGCCTGCTTGATCTTCCACTCAGATAAATCACAGCTTAGGACTCATCCCACGCTTTCTGCCTAGGGTGATTATGCTGTTTTATCTTAACCAGGAAGTATTACTCCTTTTTATCTTCAGCCCCCTACAAACTAATGTCAGAAGAGCTATTTTTGTGCACGTTCTATGTTGTTGGGTGTACTTTCCTTTTATTTCAATCGCACAAAATGCCCGGAAGGCATGGTAGCTTAAGACCTTTGGTGAAATACAGCTCAGAAGCAAGTCTCCTTGCAGGTAACCAGGGCTTCCAACATCACCCATTACCTGGTTTTGTACTGAGTGTTAGCTTGATAGGGGGCAGAAGTGAATTCCCACCCACCCACCCACCATCTCTAACGAATGTGCCCATATGATACATGTGGTTGTTAACCCTGACAGTTTTGAACATAATTTTAATGGTTTATTTATTTAGTGTTCTGGTGGTCGAATGTGAACTGATGCATTGCAAGCTGTCCTGGTTTTTAATGCATAATTAAATAAATAAATATTTTTTATACTTTCTGGTTTTAAGTGCACACGAGAAACCTCTTGCACGCACACCAAAAACATAGAATGTGGCTTATAGCAAAAAAGATCATTAGTGAATGAGCGTGGAGTTAGCGCTGTGTTTTGTAGCGAAGTGTGAGTGTTACACATTCAGTAACAATAAACCTACCACAGCTTTTATTGTTTCCCATGGCTGGAGAACAGCCTGGAGATGCAGAGAGGAGCAGAGTCACACAGAGCGAACTAGATTGGAAAGTGGAAAGCCTGGGTGGGCTGTGGAGGATGGAGCTGTTGGAATTGGGGCAAGCAATGAGAGAGGCAGAAAAGAAAGGCTATATCAGCAATTGTGAAAGGGGAGCAGCGCAGCAGCCATGAGACCAGGATCAAGCAGGTTGAAGAATCATGGAGGGTAAGTGGCTGCTGTCTGGGTGAGAGAGTGGCAGATGGAACAGGAGAGACAGCAAATGGCACTGGAAGAGAGGAAACCAGGGGGTGCTCTAATGCCACAAGTCACCAATGGGATGCTGAGGACAATGTAGGGGTCAGTAGACTAGACTCTTCAAGGAATAACAAGGGGTTCTGAGAAACAGAGGACTTGACCTTGGCAGAGCAAGGCCTAAGGTGCTGTGCAGTCAATCTCGTGGATCATTAGGCTTCTTCAGCAGCTATTTTTCTTGCAGAAGGGCATAAATGAGGATATTTAAAGGAGCTACCTAGCTAGATGGAACTACACAGCATCATCTACAAATTAAATCCCACCTTCTTCTTAATTTTTTTTATTAAGTATTTTGTGTTTTTATATCGCGATTTCATCTTGCAAACTGCCCTGAAACCTGCAGGTATAATAAATAATAATAATTCTTAATGCCTTCCCACTGCAGAGCTCCAGATCCGAAAAGGTCACAAACAGCTGAGATCTTTTGGTGCCATCCGTCAAGGTCCCTGGATATAGTCAGGAAGGTGGTTTTGGGCCAGGAAAACTCCTCAACTAAATGTAGCAGATGCTAAGGCCTATATACCTATTTTGGAGAGTCCTTTACTGGCCGGCTGTGTGCTAATGCAGCTTCCCCCCCACACACCTTTTTACTTGCAGCCCCGCAATTTCAGAGTTGTTTTTTAAGGCTCTAAAATATATCCCTTTTTCATTCAGTCGAAACACCCTCCATTTTTTAGACGAGTACTGTACTATTATACTTGTGTCAAAAGTTCTCCCAACAGCCAGAGCCACTAGAGGGAGTGTGCTTGTTTTGAAGCTGCTAATGGCTGGAGTTATTAGCTTCTTCAGCTTTTAAAGATCTACTCCACCTGTTGGCATTTCTTTCTACTCTAAATCCCAGTAAAAAGGGGTTCTTGGTGGAGGTTAGCAAGAAAGTCGGGGCAATGCTCTGCCTTGGGCTTGTTGTGCACTCTCCCCCTGCTTCAAGAAGAACACAGTGCCAGGCTCTTGCTTCAGGCTGTTTTAAAACATGCACCTGTACAGGGCTTTAGCTGTTTCAAGTTGCCGCACATGTGAGCAATTGAGCACATTGCAGGAATTTTGACCGCTACCTTTTATTTGGCATGGCTCTTGCACCAGACTCTTGTTAAAAGGTTATAAAGGGCTCAGATCTTTGTAATGGTCTACTAGAACCAAGCGTTGCTTTCCCTGCACAGAACATGGGTGCTAGTCAAGCTTGTTCTGGAATATTGAGCTTCTGGCATTTAAAAAAAAACAACAGTTACCGCTTCTGTTTGTACAATAAAGTGGAAACGTGCATGTTCTTAGCCAGATATTTTTCTTCCAAAAGGGTCACATTTTTACTCTTGACTTTGCCAAGGTTGTAGGCAGATGGCGTCTGCTTAGACCAACTTCTGCGTAGCGTTAACTTTGTTTGCAGAGTCTAAAGGACAGTACAGGCAGCGCTGCAAGGGTTAATGCATCACATCCTTTACTCTTCTAAAGGGCAGGTGCGAAGTTATCTTGAAGAGAAACATTTGAAGCGGGAGCAGAAGAAATAATTTATAGCTTATGTGGGATAAGCAGTGAAACATCTCTTGAAAGGATTCCCTTCCTTTCCCATCCTGTCTCCCTTTGTAGTCTTCCTTCCGATTATTCATCTAGGATTCTCTTTCTCTTCTAGAAGCCGAGCTCGGCATTCAGCCAATGCGGTGCTGCTCTGTGTAGTGCAAGGCATTGCTGAGCTGTCTGAACTCATGGCTGGGGGTTTTCATCTGTCTTGGAGCCTTAAAGAGCCGAAAACAAAAAAATAAAAATAAAAATCCTTCCAGTAGCACCTTAGAGACCAACTAAGTTTGTTCTTGGTATGAGCTTTCGATGCTGCTGCTTCCTGCTTTGCTGTGCTGCTTTAGATTTTGCTGTCTTTATTAGGATTTGCATCCCTATAGCTGCTAAAATTCCTTGCACCAAGACTTTTGTTTTGCCCAGATTTGTTATCCCAAGGTTGCTCTACCATGAAAACCCTGACCTTTGAGTTAGCTGTCCTGGCTACAGTCAATTTTACCCTTCTCCACTGCAATTTGAACATCAAGTGCTGCATTGTAGGTGGAGCTGGGTGGGTCAAGATG
The DNA here is from genome assembly GCF_009819535.1 of Lacerta agilis. NCBI lineage: Eukaryota > Metazoa > Chordata > Lepidosauria > Squamata > Lacertidae > Lacerta > Lacerta agilis. The sequence goes on from NC_046315.1 coordinate 75,451,576, forward strand.
GTAGCAGGACATGTTCCAATAACAAGCTTTGAAGCAGACCATCCCTCTAGAGAGGAAGACGGCTCAAACCATGTCAAGATGTCAACTGATCTTAGCTAAACTGAAGATCAGGGTTTCCATGCTAGAATACCTTGCCACAAGTCTGGAAAGTAAACTGGCTGTTCTTCAGGTGTTGAAATTAAAGCATTTGGGCAAAAATAATTTCCAAAAGAGGCTTGAGTAGTTGTGCTGGTCTATTCATGAGGCTAGCTAAGAGCATTTATAACCTAGTTCCTACACTTTCAAACTAAGGAAGATTTACTTTATTGCACTAGAAAAAGGAGAACTTATGTAGATGCTTGTTCATGCTGCTTCCTAACCAAACCAAGAAAATAAGCAACCAGAGGCACAGCTTTAACAATGCCAAGCATCTGTCCATAAACAAGAAAACCCATTTTCACACCTATTACCCAGCAATCTTTGCTGCTAGATACTAGTGAATCAACCAATCTTTCAGAGAAACGAGTGAAACGGTACATTTTGAAGAATCCACTAATTCTACACCTGTCTACACACATAAGAATTGATTCTATAATGACTATCAAATCAGTTCATTTTTTCAGCTGCCTCTGCTATGCCAGGATATGTGATGTTCTCATGTTCTGTACTTAAGGGCTGCAGGGTGCCTGTGCTTCAATCTGAATTTAAGAGTAATCTTCTAAAGTTGGAAGCTGTGCAATATGCTTTACATGACTAGCTTTATTAATTTGTTTTAAAAACCCTTTTCTTCCTTTTTCAACTAATTATAATTATTGATCACTTTATTCTACAGGGTTTTTGCATCCGTTTCTGGAAGCTTGCAGTAATGAGACCTTTTTTCGCACTTGTTCACTGTTGCTTCGAAACCCTAAGCTAGATACACAGATCCTGGAAAAACTTAGTATTCTGCTGCAAAAGCTCTCAAAAATTAAGTAAGTCTTGTAAACTTTTTCTTACTATCCAGTTTTATTATCCTCTCTTTTTCATCTTTTCCAACCCATTATCAGGTTCTTGTATTGTGTAATAGGCATCATACTAATATTTAAGAGGAAATGATGACAAATGAATTATGATCGCCACTTGAAAAAAAATAACTAGGTTAAAAAGTGAGTGGGGTAGGGGAAAGTCCCCAAACTTTCAAATATAAGCCTTAAAAATCTTTATTTAAACTAAAGAAATATTTTTATTGCAGTTTTTGAGACAGTATTACCTTAACCTCAATTCCACAGTTCATGCTTTGTTTAAAAAAATAATCGGTAAACATTTTGGTTAGTTTCAACAAGCTGCCTTCAGAAACTATGGTCTGAAGTTGGCTTTTCTGAAGTGAGTCATAGTTAGTATTAACCATAATTACTGTTAACCACAGACGAGGCCACAGACTGACTGATCAAAGACCTAAAAGCTTCTAAACACTTCCTGGCCGTGTATGTGGGCAGAGCACATGAGCGATGGTTTGCACATGTTTCGCTAAACCAGCGGTTGGTAATCCTTGCACCTGTGGGCCAAATGTAGTCCTCTACAGGTGTACCCCTCTGTCTGGCCCTTAGGATTCTCCTCAGACCATGGCCCATTCCTCAGGCCACATCCCTCACCTCCCTTGATGTCCTCGAGTGCTTTTCCTTCACTGCAATGTGTCTTTGAACTATGATAAAATCTTTTATTTGCGTGAATGGGAGGGTGTGCATGAGGATAAACTTTTCTGTGGCTGGAATGTAGCCTACTATACAACGATAAAGGTCACAACTCTTTGCTCCACCCACATTTGCCTCTGGCCACACCCACTTTTTGCCTCTCACCCTGCTCGCTACTGGCCTCAGAAGTTTGTCTATGAGGAAATACAGGCCTCACATTTAAAGCTTCCTCAACCCTTGCATGATGTGCAAATTTGGCTGCTATTGGCAGATGCCACTGTGGGATAATTTGTAGACACCTTTATTTAACAAAAAGTTTTCCATGGCTTTACACCACTGTTAAGTCCATTTATCTTACAAAGCTTCATAACGAAAACCAAACACATCTAAAATCTACTACAGTAACTGTTAATACTAAGAAAGGCATTTATTTTTTACTTCAAACAGTTTTCAGATGCTCCGTAACTTGTACCGTTCAGATATAATTGAAATTATTCCCGTCCTTCAGAGTGATCAAAATGATGTTTCTTCACTGCATAACATTCTTGGAAATTCATCTTACAGGGGCAATAAGAAGATGTTTGAACTGTTTACGATTCACCTGATGATTCAAGAGCTACAGAGGACAACGCATCCAGATCATGCTTTCTTATGTATAAACCTCAACTCAATTCTCTTTAACTTGGGACTGACAAAAAGCAACCCCAAAAGCAATAGTTTAAATGGGAGCCAGTAACAAATTGCATTGTATTAAGGCGTTTTCTGAAACGTGTTGATTCTAAATGAATAAATGAAGGGGGGGGGAATGTCACAGTGGACATAATCTTTTACGCCAATATGCTCCTCAAAATAGGCCAAGGACAGTTTGCCATTTTATTGAATCCTTGATTTACCCACCCCCTTTAAATATTGTAAGTTTTACAGTGGCCATGATCCAGAGGGATCTGCACTTTCCCCCTTGCAATAGGTAATCCGTGCTGCCAAAGCTGACAGTGATCTTTGTGTGCAGCCCTAACTCTCACGATATGCAGCCCCTTTTGGAAGCAGTTTCTCGTCCATTAATGACCAAATTATTTAACCTGTGGGGGGTGTCAAATCCTCCCAGGCCATAAAGTTGTCCATCCCCGTCCCCCCACCCCCCGTTGAAGACCGCTTGCTGCCAAATGTGAGGGTCACCAAATCCTGACCCTCATCCCAGCAGCTTAGTGAGAAGATATCCCAGAGATATCTTTTGATGTTGCAGAGGCCTCTTGGATTCTTCTCATTGAGAGAGGACGGTTGCCAGTAGAGAGAAAGAGAGCCTTTGAGTGGTGTCAGTTAATCAAGAAGCATCTTTGGTCTCTGGCCTACTTCCCAGCTCCCTGGCACTTCTTTCAGTAAACTGGGATGGTAGAGAAGGCCCTGATCCCATCCTCAAATTCACACCAGTGAGTTATCCTCTTGTAAAAAATATAGTTCCTTTTGTACAGGAATTTTTAAAATGTTGGTTTACTAATTTCTGTATTGGGGGGGGATTTCAGTTACTGAAGTCAAGCTCCGCACTAATTTGCGCTTCGACGGATGCCTTCTATATGTTTGGTAACTCAGCGTTCAAAGGCATAGTTGGCTGTCACTTCTATGTATTTATTGGCTATTACTGTGCCTTACTGATACATGATTATTCTGGGGTGCTTTATTTGTATTGAGCATTTTAATATTAAAAAGAAGTCTACAAAATTAAACAACACCGAGAACCTAGTTCTTCAACAAAACGAAATTGCTTTTCAGTTTTACTTCATACTAAAAGCAAGTCATTCCCCCACCCCCAATCTCCCCCTTTGGGTTCATTCCTTACTTGACTATGAAGGCTGCAATGCTTAAATATGTCTACACAAAAGTAAGTCTTACTTAATTCAGTGAGGAGGATGAAACTCTTGATTAATCTGCTCGCACAACCTACTTGTTCACTATCTCATATTCAATATATATAGTAGACAGGACAGGTTTCACATACATGAGCACTTCTTTAAAAAATGTATGTGCTATCGTAACTGGAAATAAGGAAATAAATCTTTCGGCCCCTGCCTAAATTGTCCATGAAACCTCATAACAAGATTCCTGCCAGGAACAAGATATTAAAGTCACCCCTCTCTACCCTGTTTCTTTGACAGTGGCTGTGCCAGAAACCTTGACAGAAGAAGTAGAAACCAGCACCTTAGTTTCTCAAAGCAAATTATTATAAGGAAGGTGGGTATACCTTTGGCTCCCTGGGGCAAAGAAAAGATTACAGGGAGAGATATTAGCTTGGCTAGCAATGATTAGCCTTTATGTACAACTTCCCCATGATTCAGTACCCCAGATGACTTCCCTTTTGCAAGCTGGTGATGCCAGTAATAGGGTGACTAGCAGATGGGTAGATATTTTCTTTCCCCAAGAGCATGCTGCCTGCCGTTGTGTTGCTGGTGAGCTGGTTTCCCTCCTTTTGACAGCTCTGTTGGGCTGTGCTTAGCTGGCAAACTGGTCTGGGGAGATGTCCTTGTTAGTTTGCTTCCAACCCTTTTGCAAAAACAAAGAAGAACCTTTACCCTGGCATGTCGCTGAAGCAAGGCTGGATCACTGCCATCTTCCCGTTGCAAAAAAAAAAAAAGTTGCCGTTTGCTATCAACTCAAAGGGTCCAGCCACTCTGCAGAGGTCTAGGCGTCACATGTTGAAAGAAACCCGCTTCAGTGGCAATTTGCATTATGGGATTGTTACCTTTAGGTGGAAAACAAGGGGGTGTTTGCTTATTCAAGTGCTTCGGTTTTCCACATTAAGAGCTTGTGGGTAACTTTTGTAACAATAACTTTGTGTGCTCACAGCTAAATGTTTCCATTCCCTTACATTTTATGAGACTGGTGGCCTTAATTATGAGCACAAGTTAATTATGCCACCCACAGTCTAAAGCAGAGGTGCGCAGGCATGATTTTCCTATATTGCAAACATACAGCTTGCGACAAAGAGCAACAGTTCCACGCAGTTCTGTGACTGGAGTTTGACTATATTTGTGATTAAAATACTCGGTTGAAAAGCTGTAGCACGGGTGGCTTTTTACCACATGTTTATGGCTTTGCCTACTGTGCATGTCTATTCCATACAATTCTTATTTGCGTGCACATAAAGGCAAGTTGTAATTTGAAGAAAGGGAACCAAATGTTAGCTTTTATAAAAGCACATGTTAATTTGACAAGCAGGGTAGTGGACTCCCCACTTCCATTTCCTTCCCTTTCTTTATCCCTTGCTTTCAACCTCTCCATCCCCCTGTTTCTGCCCAGATTAGACAGCGAAGAAATACCCACCAATACACGGCAGTGCTGGTTTGGGAGCACACTTGAGGCCAGCAGTAGCAGGCAAAGGGAGTTATTGAAGCAGGCCAGTAAGCTTTGTAATTTGCATTAATGTACCTCCCACAAACAAAAAGACCACCTATACTGGATTTGGTAAAAGAAAGAAAAAAACATTGTAGGGAAGGGGTGGCAACTCTATTCCCTCTGTAGATCAGGGTTTCCCAAATTTGGGTCTCCAGCTGTTTGTTGGACTACAACTCCCATCATCCCTAGTTAGCAGGATGTATGGTCAGAGATGATGGGAATTTAGTCCAAAACCAGATGGAGACCCAAGTTTGGGAAACACTGGTGTAGATCCTTTACTCTTTCCAGTTATGATGTCTCCAGTATGTTGGAATGCGAGAGAAGTGGAGAAATGGCTCTTGTATGTATACGATGACTAAACTAGACAAGAGAGACTTAAGCTCTGTTCCTTTGTGTCTCAGTTTGATGGAGGAGTGATCTGAGAGATAAGAGGTCCCATCTGGCATCTTCACTTTTCTTGGTTCCAGCTCCTCCCCATCAAACCTTGTCCTCTTGCTGCAGTGACCTGACCCATTTCAATACAACCTTGTTCTGGGCAAAGGTCTTTAAGGTGCCACCATGTCCTAGAACATCCAGTTTGCTTTCTCTATGGTAGTGCCATATTGCCCAGACAACAAAAGGAAAAAAATACTTAACAGGCCCAGGGTTATCAACCAGTTTATGAACACTTAGCATGTGGCAAACTGCATTGAGGTTTCGTTCTTACAGTCAAGCAGCGATGTCATGAACTGGCAGGACGATGGAGAGGAAGAAGAGGATCCCGGCAAGGGGTGTAGCCGGGACACACTGGGACAAGCAGGGGATGGGGAAAGAAGTACAGAGTGACAGAAGATGGCAAGAGAGTCGGGGGTGAGTACACAGGAATCCGCAGCAGGAGCCAGAGCCAGAGGGGGCCCTGTCACCATAATCACAGAGGAATCTGAAGCATAGGGAGGAGTGGTAGGGGAGCTCTAGGAAACTGAGGCAGGCAACAGCTCACAGCCCAGCTCCTTAGCTGGCCAGGTGGGGCTCGCTAGCTCTGGAAGAAGGTTGCGATTCTTCAGCTGGAGTAGGCTCAGAACAGGTGATGGTCATATATCTCATTAAGCCCAGATCCTGCAATCAGCAGGCAGAGCACAAAAGGGAAGCAGAGCTGAGGGGCTGCCCATGTTGATCGACTTTGGCTTGGATAATCCTGAACTTCTAAGGGACTGTGCTTTAGGTTTGACTCTGAACTGTATCCTGACTGCTAGACTTCAGGCTTTGCTTACTTGGATTGACCCTGGACTTTGAACTTTGGACTTGACTTACTGCCTCGCCGCCAGGTAGGCCAGGGGTTCAGGGCGAGTATATAAGTTCCATGAAATGTGGAATAAATTGCAGTAGCATTGCATCCGTGTTTCGCTTAACATTGCAGGCGTTAGCCAATGTTTTAAGAATTAAGGTTGGCAGTCTTTGAAACACAGTTTTCGTCCCTTGCAATTTCGTTTCCTTTTTGAGAGTGGTGGGGCAGGTGAAAACAAGAGTGGATGATGTAAAAAAAAAACCAAAAAAAGGCTTTTATGTGCTCTTGTTTTCTGGATTGTGTTTCAGTGCTTTAATGTGCTTGGTGATGGTTAATGGCACTGCTTCAAAAGGAGCACCAAGGGCATCTGATAAGAAGGAACTGGTGTCCTGCTCAGAACAAGTTGCTGCAGGGCCATTGGTGGTTGTGTCCTGAACAGAAGTTTCTTTGATTCCCAAATGAATGGGATGTATTTTTTTTAAGCCTGTAACAGTATTTCTAAAACTACATCAAGAGTGGGTCTGCAACTCCCTTCAATCCCAGCTAGCATAGCTTAATGGTCCAGCTGTATTCAGGAGGGTCACAGGTTTCACATCCCTGTGGTATAGCATGAGGGGCACCAGAGATTAGCATCATTGGGCACCAGCTGAGCTCCATGCCTCATTATGCAACCCAGTGACAATTCATGGAGCCTCGTGGCCACCTTGCTGTCGCTGCATAGCCAACTGCTCTCTTCAAGGAAGGAAGGAAGGAAGTAGGGACACTGAGGGGAAGCAGAAACCTCTGCATGATTTTTTCTCTCTCTCTGGGAAATGAAGTGAGTTAGGGAGGAGGGAGGCCACACGTGAAGGGCTCCTTCCAAGAGCATCTTTCCCAAAGCCTTCCTGGCACTGTATAGGATCTGGCTTTGAGTCGCAGCAAAATATGGCAGCTCCGGGTTATGAACAGGTGGTTGTGGCGCCGAGAGATGCTTTCTACGTTAAAGGACCTTTCATCTGTATTTGCAGTTACGCTATCCTCTAAAATATATACTGTAGGTATAAAAATATACCTTTAATAAAATAGCTTACTTAAAAAAAAAAAAGTTTGGTTTTTTTGGAAATCGGAATTCAATCTCCCCACCCCAATCAGAATTCACAGATATGTTATTTAGGTCAATGAATTTTGTCTCTTTATACATCTTGTGTACGGAAACAAAGGGGAGACATTAGAAACCGGGGGGGAGTGTCCAGAAGAGATAAATAATTAGTTTTAATTTGTGTTATGTTGAAAATTTCAAATAATAAAACTAAAAAAAAAGGTCAATCAATTTTGTCATCAGGGGATTAGAAGAGTTTGCTTGAGAGCACTGCTCATTCTGGAACCTGTACAGGAAGAATCACCAGCCTTCAGATATGTCCTTTCATAGTTTCATAGCAATTCCTCTTTTAGGTATGATTTAGTTTTACTTAAATGCATTCTGTGGTGTGTGTGTTTTTAACAATAAATTAATGGAAAACGTTTTAGCAGATGCATTTAACTGAAACTTAAGAAATGCCCTTGGCGATAGCGACCCCCCCCCTTTAGAACTTTAATTCACAATGGATGTCACTGTTCTGTATGGTTTAATTTATCAGATCAAATTAAAGAAGAGCTGTGAGCAAAACTCAGTAATTCATAGCTGTCACAAGTGTAGCCTTTATAAGCTGAGCAGGTTTTTTCACCCTTAGGATTTGATTTGTTCAGGAAACTGACGATCTGACGCAGATCCTTTCATCTTCTATTCAGAGTTTGCCTGGGCAGGTAGTTTCTAACATTTTGGTGAGTTACATGGAGCATGTTGATAGTTTTTTTCCCCCTCCAAATTTGTGGCAGTGAAATGAGAGAGAACCATTTGCACTTGCGACTTGAAGCGATGGCAACCAATAGTTAAATTGCCACTTGAGTTCACACGTTTCACTAGGCGAAGAGTGCTTGGAACTAGTGTAATTCCACATCTTAAAAAAGTAAATAAGACAGCCTACAAACAGTAGTGTAATGTATGGAAGTGAGAGCTGGACCATAAAGAAGGCTGATCGCCGAAGAATTGATGCTTTTGAATTATGGTGCTGGAGGAGACTCTTGAGAGTCCCATGGACTGCAAGAAGATCAAACCTATCCATTCTCAAGGAAATCGGCCCTGAGTGCTCACTAGAAGGACAGATCCTGAAGTTGAGGCTCCAGTACTTTGGCCACCTCATGAGAAGAGAAGACTCCCTGGAAAAGACCCTGATGTTGGGAAAGATGGAGGGCACAAGGAGAAGGGGGCGACCAAGGACGAGATGGTTGGACAGTGTTCTCGAAGCTACTAACATGAGTTTGGCCAAACTGTGGGAGGCAGTGAAGCATAGGCGTGCCTGGTGTGCTCTGGTCCATGGGGTCACGAAGAGTCGGACACGACTGAACAACTGAACAACAACAACACAAACAGTTACCCTTAAAGCCTTGGTAATAAAAAAATATTTTCACTGGATACCAAAAAGAAAATAATCCCTCTGACAGGTGTACCTCTGGGGGGGGGGGGAAAGCACCACAACCAGGAATGGTCTGTTTCGGGAGGGGGTGGGGCTTGTGTCACCTCCAAAGGCAAGCAGTTTGAAGACATCCCTTTAAAGATGATTGTAATAGATGGGCAGGTTATTTGGGGAATGAATTGTCCTTATGAGCTATGCTGTTCTCAGGATACATTTCAGGTTACAGCTCACAGGGCTGAATACCCTTCCATAATGAATCCGTTCTCTATGCATAGAATGTGAGTATATTAAGGAGCAAGCTGGGCTAGAGACCTTTTCCTTAACACCTCGTTTTCTTTGTGTAGTGAACTGTGCTTGGAGAAACAGGCTACCCTGTGAGGCCCCCTCCCCCCCCAAAAAAATCTCCAGTTATCCCATGCAGAAGACAGTTTGCCTCCTTGTCTACTGTCCATAATGGAGGTACTCAGAATGCTAGTTTTATTGTGGGAACACCCGTTAATTCTGATACTTTGAATCTCACCCTTGGACCTTTATTGATCCAAGCCAATACCTGATTTGTGCCCAGAAAACCAAAGAGACCAATTCAGGAACTGGGAAATAACTTTTAGTGTCTCATCTCTGTAAGGAGGAGACCCATTGATTTCAGTTCTCATTAGAACATCACAGTGCTATCCAAACTATGCCTACTCATAAGTAACCCTGCTGGATTCAGTAGGATTACTTCCAGGTATGTGAAGTTAGGGTTGCAGCTCTGGGCATCAAAGGCACAAAAATGACAACTGACAGTTGCCAGAGTTCACAATTTTGGACATATACTAGCTTCTCCAGGGCTTCAGTACAGGTATGTCTGGCTCACATGTTATTCAGATTAAAAGTAGATTTACCGTGCAGGAAAACATTTAATATGTTAGCTTCATGTTATGTTAGTAGAAGGCACATGCCTTCTACTGTTTCTTGGGGAAAACATCTGAGGCATGAATAATGTTCATTTTAGGAAATTTCTTTGGGTTAAGTTAAATTCAGTAGGAGCAGATGTGCCTGGATTTAGAATTCGATGTCTCGGAAATACGTATCCCAGTCCCACTGTGTGTGGGCTGAGATAAAAATCAACTGGATGGGAGCGGGGGGGGGGAGCTATTTTGTTCCCGAGGAGAGATTTAGAAGGCTGTATGGAATATATTCAAAGAAAAGTTGGTTTGTTTCAAGCCAACGAAGGCTCATTAAACATCCTCCTCGTTTCACAGGAGTTTGGTGATTAGAGATAAATACATAATGGGAAGATCCACTTCTCTCAAGCTGAGACAGCCGCAAAGGAAGTGGGCACAATTCCCACAGGTTATTTCGTTAATAAGATAACCCGCTCTCTTTATGATGTAAGCATGGCAACTTACCGACTGGCAGAATGGGAGTTTATTTAATTGGTGCTTTTCCTTTAAAAAAAACACCCCCCTCCCCCCAGGAACAGAACAATGACAAAGAATTAGATTAATCTGTTGAAAAGTCTGGTGCCTGGTAAGATTTGAATAGTGTGCTTCTTGTCTGTATAGGGAGCTGCACCTCGCTTTTGGTGTGGCCCAGCAAATATGTGAGCGTTTCCCCCTTATTTTAGACACATGAGGTCTGTAAGGAGATATTAGAGGAACTATGGAGGCGTTTAAGTCGCTTTGCATTAGCACAAAGCTCCTCGGTTCTTTTGGAATGGCTTCCTTCACAGAACAGAAGGAATGCAGGGAGCCCTGGCTGATAACAGTGATGGCTTAAGTGGCATGATGTGTTTTATGCACTTGCAAAATGTTTGTAAGTGGACGTTGTCGGCCTGCTGTTGTGCTTCCGACCCCCTAGAACAGGCAACCTAAGGCCAGTGGGCCGGATCCGGCCCAATCGCCTTCTAAATCCGGCCCGTGGACAGTCCGGGAATCGGTGTGTTTTTACATGAGTAGAATGTGTGCTTTTATTTAAAATGCATCTCTGAAGAAGAAGAGGAGTTTGGATTTGATATCCCGCTTTTCACTACCCGAAGGAGTCTCAAAGCGGCTAACAATCTCCTTTCCCTTCCTCCCCCACAACAAACACTCTGTGAGGTGAGTGGGGCTGAGAGACTTCAAAGAAGTGTGAGTAGCCCAAGGTCACCCAGCAGCTGCATGTGGAGGAGCGGAGACGCGAACCCGGTTCCCCAGATTACGAGTCTACCACTCTTAACCACTACACTACACTGGCTCTCTGGGTTATTTGTGGGGCATAGGAATTTGTTCATCCCCCCCCCCAATATAGTCCGGCCCACCACATGGTCTGAGGGACAGTGGACCGGCCCATGGCTGAAAAAGGTTGCTGACCCCTGCCCTAGAAGAAAACCCTTAAGTTTGCTTAAGCAAACTGGTACCAAATGCCTAGATGCTGTTACTGGCAGCACAAATCTTCATCCAGGATTCAGGGCAGCAACATCGGGGGCAACAGAACATTCTTGGCCTGTTCTATTATGTTTACATGGTAAATAGATCCAGCACTAAGAATCATGAAAAACATGAAGAAAATTAAAAATGGGAAGGGCCATCAGCATTAGTTAGCAACAATATTTGTGCCCGTGTTGCAGTGATGGAAGAGAGGAAGGAGGAAACGGAATACTGCTGGGGGGTGGCATATTTCTCCAGAGAATAAGGCCCCCAGAGGACTATCACCACACATGTAGCATTGCTTTATCTTAATACCTTATTTATTTTTTGCATAATGTACAACAATAATAAGTTATATATACAAAATTGCTACAATAGAAACATTTTGGCAGAAGTGCAGAATTAGTCTTCGCTTTCCCCCAACTCTTTTATTTATTGGGGGGGGGGGTTAATGCAAAATGAAATAATTTGAACCAGGCCTGTGTTCATGCTGGGACTGCACAAGGCCCTATTGTTTCCAAAGTTTTGAGGGGGGGGGAATAATTACTGTACTTTTTTGTGAAGTAGGTGGAAGAATAACCAAAGCAGAATACCTTTCTAAGTTGTAAAAACACAACAATGTAGATAGGAACTGGGGTAGGAAAGAGGTTTTCCGTTTATGTCAACTACAGAGCTACAAAATGAGGGACTGAAATGACCACATGTGGTGTTATAAGCCGCCAATTGTGTTCTGCAAGTAGGAAGAGGTTTGTGCTTGCAGCCGGACTTCTGACTTGGGGATTCTGCAAACCAAACTATGGGAGCACAAACATTTGCAGAAACTGATCTCTGCACAAGAAGCAGTGGCCCCTCCCCAGTTGACTACATTGCACAGAAATAGCATTTCCTCTGAGCTTTACAACTGAAAGCTAAACCTGTGCACCAGACTGCAGACCAGCGATTCCCTAACTTTGGTCTCCAGCTGCTGTTGGACTAGAACTCCTATCACCGCTAGCTAGCAGGACCCTAGCTAGCTAGTCAGGGATGATGGGAACTACAGTCCAGAAACATATGGGGCATTGGCGAGATCCAGCAGTCTGACCAGTGCTCAACATGAAGTAAGACAGCACTGGAGAATGTACTTCAGAATCCTTTGGGATTCTATTGCAGATGTCTGATCTAAACCATGTTGCATCGTTTCAGAGCTACTGACTCAAGTTGATAGTTGTGAGTGAGTGGGGCTTCTCTTTATGTGGTAGAATGTTTAAAAGCTTCAGGAAGCTGCACTGGCCAGGGAGGAATGAACTGTAATCAAATTATGCATTTGCAAATTAATTACATAAGGTATTCTTCATCATTATTCAGAGGGGAAAGGACATTTCGGAGATAGTAAAATATAGTTAGAAATCCAGTGCTCACAGGCTAACAAATTGGGTACCACACATGGGGAAACTAAATGACAATATTAAATATTCATCACATTGAACCCATTAGAGTGGAGTCTTTCGATTGCCATTTGTTTGCAGTTGAAGAGGCAGGGGGCAGGGCTGATTATAATTTTAAAGAATATGAGTTATAGTTTTATATCGGTTTTGCTCAGTCATGCAACTTGTAATTAAAAAAATACTGCTTTTTAAGACATGGTGTTTCTTTTAATAATAATAATAAATTACTGAAATCTGTCAACACAGCACTTTGTGGAGAACTGAACGGTAAATTAATAAACTTGCTAATTAAACAGCCCCTGGCTCCTGGACTCTGTAATTATGAGTTCACAAGGACCCCCATGCCAAGAAAAACGATTTCCTTGAGAGGAGATGGCCCTCATCTGAGCCCTAGGCCAAACTACCAGCTCATGGACAGTCTGCCAGCAACATTAGGTAGTTCTTGTGATCATTTCATAAAGCCATTTTAAAAAAAATGTATTGATCTTTAGAAATGTGTTGTTTCTTTTCTACTTTTCAAATGGGGGGGGGGGACCATACTTGCTTATTTTAAACATCTATTACATTGAATGGGGTGATTTCAATGGTGAGACCACACCTCACCCTAACTTTTGTAAGTAGTTATTTAATTATCACCTTAATATGGTTCACACTGACCCCTTCTGAGAAGCTTCAGACATCTGCAATAGAATCCCAAAGGATTCTGAAGTACATTCTCCAATGCTGTCTTAGTTCATGTTGAGCACTGGTCACACTGTTGGATCTTGCCATTGCACCGTATGAACTGAGGGCACACTCAAATACATGTCCAAAATTCCCCTGCACATTGACACATACTGGGAAATTCTGGTAACAGCGAACATGTTGACCCACTTCAATGACAAAGTGCTCCCTATTCCATCTTCTTCTTCTCCTCTCCAATTGCAGAAAGAGAGAAATCACCTATTTTTAGAGTAACCAAAGTTCTTTGCTAAATCTATCTGAATTCAAGGTACACAGGTCATTAAAACAAACCAGCACCCGACCAGAGTTTGATATTCTGGTTTGTATTCATCGAATGAACGAACGATAGGTCCCAGAGTTCAGGAAGAACAATGAACTGTGGTTAGCTCAAAAGCAAGAGATTTCGGTCTCTTCATGCCTAGGGGCAGGTGACGGGCAGCAGGAGCAATGAGGCTCACACAGACTCATTCTTGTAACGACAAACCATGAAAATGAACCAGACTCTGGTCTTTCAGAGAAACCTGCCCATCAATATTGATCTGATTAGTCAGTGCCTTGAAATCATAGCAGTTGCAGCCAACACAGAAGTAGCATTTCAAAATACCCTCTCTAAAAGGGTTGTGATGGTAAAGAATTTCATTAAATCTAAAGATGACTTGAACAAATAAATGAACAGCTTTGACTGAGGCATTAATATTTCCTACCTCGGTTGTGATCTAGTTGAAGATAGAATAAATGTCACCATATACTTCTATGCTTAGGTCTATATTTTTCCCTTCTGTAGCATAAAAGATGGTCAAAATAATATTTGTACTTAATGTATGTGTATGAGCATATTCATAAATAAATTATGCTAATTTTATAATTGGCATATATTTCCATTAGTATATGTGACAATATTTCTGAAATGTCTGTGGTGGACCACATGTGCCAAGATTTCAGCATATGCTGAAATTTTGAATAAACTGGACTATTGCCATCTACTTGGTCTAATTTCAACACACATAATCCAACTAATTTATGTCAATAAAATCTCACACGTGTGTTGTTGTTGTTGTTTTTTTTTTTAAAAAAATGGTTAACATTGGTTAATCCTTAATGTTATTTGAGAGGAAACTGACATTTGGTTAAATGCTAGATGTATTAGAACTGACATTCGTATTATCTGTATCAGGCAACACTGTATCTGATAGTAGTTACTAATTGCTGAGGACTGAGACAAAATTAAACCATAGCGATTACATCAGATTTCTTCAGAGCCTGCAATGATACTGGCAGGCTGATGTGTATCTGTGCTTGTAAAAGGAGTCTGATATCCTCTTAACAGGCCAAGTCAGTCTCATTCAAGACATCTTCAGCCTGTGCTTCTTTCATTACTTTTATGATGAACCAGTAACAATCCTTGGCTCGTTTTATACTTGGAACAACAGAAAATGCTACTGAATTCTGAAGGCCGTCCATGCTTTTTCAGATTCCATTCCATAATGAGTCCCATTGCTCTCGGAATCCGTATCCACATGCATTGTTTAGAAACGAAGGCAACTGAAACACATGTCACGAGGCCACCACCGGATCAGGTTTAGGTATCACTTGGGCCCACTCCAAGATATCCGCGCAGAGAGACTCCACGGCATCTAGCCGCTCAATCTGCACTAGTTTTGTTAGTAGTTCTGGGATACTGTAGCCTGCTGTGCTGATGCGGTCGAAGAGCTGCATGCCGTCTGTCATGCCACCTATTTCGTCGCGCTTCAGTCCAAAGCTCTCGGCGAGGTGGCGCCAGGTCTTCACAATGGCTTTCTCGGTGTTGTACGTGGAGCTGAGCATCCTGCTGGTCTTCTCCAGACAATCAAACGGGAGCTCTGTGGGACTGAGGCCTAAAAAGAAAGTTCAGAGGGTCATGTTTACTGAGCTCTCTTCTCCATGTCTGACATGTAGTGCCTCTTCTGGGCAAGGCTGAGGAACATGTGGCCTTCCAAAAGTTGATGGACTCCCAACGTCCATCAGCCCCAGCTAGCTTGGCCCATGGTCAGAGATGATGGGAGTTGTAGCCCAACATCATTTAGAGGGCCACAGGTTCTCCATATTCAGAATATTACTTTATTAACATTAACGTGTACTCGCAATGCTTTTCATCAAATCATAGAATCGCATAGTTGGAAGGGACCCTGAGGATCATGTAGTCCAACTCCCTGCAATGCAATAATATGCAGCTGCCCCATATGGGGATCGAACCTGCAACCTTGGCATTATCAGCAACACACTCTAGCCAACTGAGCTATCCATATTTGTTTTATAGTATTAGTTATCTATGAAATTACCCCCCCTTTTTTACCATTGCATGTGTTTTCCCACATACTGATTATTCTTCCAGCACAAGGTTATTAGTTTCTGTTACTTTCATTTCACCTTGCAATAGAAATAATGTCAATTAATTCAGCACATTCCCCTTCCTTGTTTTGCTGCTGTTTCCTTTTCGCATCTTCCTGGCATAAGCTGACAGCCAACCTTCATATGAGGCTGAAAAATTTAATTGGGAGGTCTTATGCCTACAGGCAGGGACGCGGGTGGCACTGTGGGTTAAACCACAGAGCCTAGGGCTTGCCGATCAGAAGGTTGGTGGTTTGAATCCCCACGATGGGGTGAGCTGTTGCTCGGTCCCTGCTCCTGCCAACCTAGCAGTTCGAAAGCACGTCAAAGTGCTAGTGCTCCGGCGGAAAGGTAAATGGCGTTTCCATGCAGTACTCTGGTTCACCAGAAGCGGCTTAGTCATGCTGGCCACATGACCTGGAAGTTGTACGCCGGCTCCCTCAGCCAATAAAGTGAGGTGAGAACCGCAACCCCAGAGTCGCCTGCGACTGCAGCTAATGGTCAGGGGTCCCTTTACCTTTACCTATGCCTACAGGCAGGGCCAGATTTAGGTTTGATGTGGCCCTAAGCTACTGAAGGTAATAGGGCCCTTTATATGTCCAGCTGTCCTTTGTCAACAACAAATTGTCGCTGTTTTTTCTGTTGAATGGTAATTTATGGACCTAATAGGTATTTGCACATAACAATATGTATTTTATCAAAATAATTGTTGAACTGAAATACAATAATAGTTTTTTTCCTTTAATTTTTTTTGGGGGGCCCCAAGAAAGTGGGGCCCTAAGCTATAGCTTGTTTAGCTTATACATAAATCTGGCACTGCCTGCAGGAGAGGTTGAAGCTTCCCGTTTTCATTAAAAGCAAAAAGTGTCCATTGGTGATCACTGGAACCCCCAACAAAGAGAACCTCTTTTTAAAAAAATATTATTGTCATCTCTGGGCTGACCCATATTTCAAGTAAAGGGTGAAATTCCTGGTGAGGCCTACCACTTTCCCAATCTTATCCTGAAGTCAAAAACAAGAGAATTTTCGAAACGCATCTTCTGAGGTAAAAAGGAAAGGCGGGGGTGGGGGTGGAACAGATGCAAATGCTTCTGGAAAGAAAAATGCCTATGTGGCTGTAGGTTTATTCTCACAGACAATAAATATTTTGCTATCGCTTATGTTCTTGAAGAATCTTGCGACCAAAGTGGGCTTAAAAAGGAAAAAAAAATAGTAATCAAGCAACGCTTTTCCACACTTCCTCCAGCCAAAATGGCAGGAGGGCTGTCATATCTATCTATCTATATAGATTGGTTGCAGAGCTGTGCAGGGCTGTTAACAAGGATTTCTCACAGGTAAACGCGTACAGTATAGGAATTCAGCCTAAAGCACTAGCCTTAACTATAGCACTGGGTGATATTTTATTCTGCCGTTCAGACAGATTGCTTCCAAAATTACCTCACCTCCAGAGTTGGGCTTATCTGAATCTATCGCCTGTGACATATTAGCCACCTTGAAGCTATGTAGCAAATAATGTGGCTATAAATTAATGTGTTTTCTTTTCACTCACCTTCTGCAACGCTGCATACGTTGGCGTACAGATCAAGTATCTTTTTCCGCCGGCTTTGTATCTAAGGAAAATAAAAGATGATTTTTATTTCAAAGTGGACCTCCATCCTCAGGTGTTTGATGAGCAGAGGGGGAGGAGTTGTGTGTATTCTACGATTCCCTATAAAGAATGGGGTTTGGTATTGGGTGCAGAACGCCAATTCCTATGAACTTCATTGGTGGCAGTGGTGGGGTCTTTGTAAGGATGGTAAAGCCCACTTTTAGCATTTATAGTTGTGGAGACGTGCTTATTTTTTCCAGGCATTGTCTAGTGAAAACTGACATCAGAAGTGTGGCTAAATACAGTTTTCAAGTAGTTAGGGTAGGCCTTCCGCCGCCAACCCATATAGCTGTTTCCCTAGTTACGTTACAAGCAGGATAGCAAAATTATTGGGTTTTTTTAAAAGTTAATACGAGCATACCGTATTTTTCGCTCCATAAGACACACTTTTTTCCTCCTGAAAAGTAAGGGGAAGTATCTGTGCGTCTTATGGAGCGAATGGTGGTCCCTGGAGCTGAATTGCCCAGGGGCCAAAAGAGGATCATGCTTTTTATTTTACAAAGAGAAAAGGGGGTGTTGAAAGGATCCCGCTCAGCAGCTGATCAGCAAGAGATCGGGAAAGAGATGAGAATCCCGGCTCCCTTTCAGCCTCGCCCTCTTACCCAGGTCTCCATTGTTGAATGTGCTGCAGAAAGAGGTTGTTTGTTTCCCCAGCAACATGTGACTGGCTGATTAAATTATCTGTCTGGAAACTGTAGAAAAGGCTCCCTTTCCTTTAGAAGCTGTAGAAATGTGAGTTGAGCCCCATAAAAATGGGGCTTTCCCCCCTTTGCAAAAGGAGCCTTGCTTTTCCCCCTTTGCAAAAAAGCTGCAAAACTTTTAGCTGATCCTAAAAAAACAGGGCTTTTAGAAGAGGAAAACCAGAAAAATATTTTTTTTCTTGTTTCTTCCTCTAAAAACAAGGTGTACCCTATGGTCCGGTGCGCCCTATGGAGCGAAAAATATGGTAATTACAATTGTTTAATAGGCTGCTGAATCTTTAATATGAGCCAAAGGTGTGTGAGCATAAGGCAATTCTACTCACATAATGTGGCCCCGGTAGGAAGAAAGATCATCCCACTGGTAGGCTAGCAGCAGTGGCATAGTGTGTGTGGGGGGGCAGGGGGCCATTTTCCCGGACACACAATCTGGGGAGTGTGTGAAACAGACACCCCCTGCAGAGATCCCCATCATGCACCCTCTGCCCCCCGCCCGCCCAGCACACGAGTGTTTGCACAGCAGGGACAGGAGTTGTGGAGCAGAGGTTGAAGAGCACCCTCCATGGTTGGCAGCGAGTGCTGGATGAGCGCACTCCATCTCTGGCTGGTGCGCATGCGAAGCATACCTGCCCCAGGCCCTGGCAAATGGCAGTACACCCCTGGCCGGTAGGCTTGATCCCACAACTACTGCCACACACCCCATGTGCATTCATTAGGCTTGTAATGTGGGCAGGGGGCGTCAAAAACGAAATAATAAAAGTATACAAAATTTGAGTCTCGATCTGGTCTTAGCGTGTCCTCCTTTGACAGGAACCAACTACAGAAACATCTTCGTTTTGTCTTCAATTATATTTGCGAAGTTTCCATAGGAAAGATAGTTCTGTGAAATTAATGACTGGACTAGAGGCTTTCATGCAGTATGCTGCTGAGGTGACAGAAGAGTTAAAAGTCTAACGGATGCAGAGTCTGTTCATGTCCACTACCCCTTTAAGGAGTGTTTGCATTACCCCTGCACAAGATCATCCCCTGCCTTGGACCAATTGGACATTTCTGCTTACATGTTCCAGCGCTTAATTGCTCTTTGAACAGACACTGTCCAGAGTTTGCAGGAAGAATACATAAAATATCACGGTTGCATCTCATGGCTTGAGACCATGTGATTTGTAGGGCACAAACATCTGTGGTGAATCAAGCAATTCTGCATACACCTCCTGAAAGAGGGTTATAAATTCTGAGAGATGGTGGCCCCGTGAAGAACCTGCTTTGCCATGAAACTTGTTAGGAGAACTGGTGGAGCAAAAAACTGATTTCATAAAAGCTTTTTGGCAAGCTTCATTTAGACAGTATTGCTGTATTGGCAATACAGCCAGCTGCATCAAGGTCCCACAACAGCCCTTCACAGATCACAACATCTCATAGATATGAGAGGGAGCAGCGGGGTCCTTAGTGCTACCCTTTTACCCGAGCCACGTGCCTGTAACCATTCCAGGACATGGAGACAATATGGAAGGGACTGTGGCTCACTGGCAGAACACCTGCTTTTTGTGCAGATCTCAGGTTCAATCCCTGGCATCTCCAGGTAGGGCCGGGAGAGAGCCATGTCTGAAATCCTGGACAACCAATCCACGTAGAGATGACTGAGCTAGACAGGCTAGACAGATGCAGGGGTTGCCTTTCAATCGCTACCTAAAATATTAACGAACATAATCACATTTCATATGAATGAAATATGTGAGCTCAGTCAGAACTTAAGTTTGCTATTTCATTTTCAATCCCAGTAACCCTGTAAGATTAAAAAACTGGATACAGTCTTTCTCCACCATCTAATGGAGGCTCTCGCTGAGGCCATGCCACAGAGCTTAAGCCGCACAGTTATTGATATTTTATGTATTCTTCTTTCCAACAATGCCTGATGGAAGAGCAGCTAGCTAGCTGCTCAAGCAGACGGGGAAGTGGCACTTGACCCAATGCCCTTTTTAAAACTCCAGGTGAGACTTACGCCAGTGGATTTGTTGTTTGTGGAAGATTTATCTCTGGCTAAATGGACGAGAGACAACAAGCACAGTTCTGGCGTCCCTTGCTTGTCAATCGCAGCTTCTTCGTCGCTGTCCATACTACGACTTAAAAGCCTCTCATTCTCTGAAGAAGCATCATTTTCACTGGAAAGAGGGGAGGAAAACAGAAGGGTTGCTTTTCTAAGTGATGCAATGAGGCAACAGGGCTTCTTGTGGTGGGGGGAACCCTCTTCTCTCATACCCTCCATTGCATCCTAATTTGGAAATGAAAGACCAATAAGATCTGCTCTATGCTTTTCTAATTCCAGAGGCTTTTATAGTCAGATGCCCCAAACCAGCCGTGTATTCCAGGTATGGAGAAAACTGGTGCTCTCAGGCCAGAGAGCTCCCTGGTTCAGGGTGACCTGCCTATTGATTACCACTGAGCTTTTAATTCTTTGCTAACATGGACAAACCCTCCAAGTGACAGTCCCAGATTTACAGAAGTCACCCCAGTTTCTGATTTGACCCTGGAATGTCCCGCTTTTCCTTAGGACGTCCCCATTTGCATCAGCAAAATGTTTGAGGGTATGGAATAGTATATCCCCAGGGCATTTTTTTTTTTTAAGCCGGAACTCACTAGAACTCAGTTCCAGCACCTCTCAGATGGGAAGCCATTCAGAGAGAACTGGGGAGGCATTTTCTTTTTTTTAGAAAAATAGCACCAAACGTCCCTATTTTTATCGGAGAAATGCTGGAGGGTATGCATGGATTGAGGCCTCACATTAAAATTACTGGTGACTGAGCCTGGTGCAAGGGATTCTTGTATCCACCTGAGCACCAGGGCTTTAGCTCTTTGTAGTTTTAATTTCAAATCAACTGACAGAAGTTCAATCCTTTTCCTTAAAAAAAAATAATACTACTAAAGTGCTTGTGCTGCAACACTTTCCTGTGACAAATTCCATCTTCCCCCCACTCCACCACCCACTTAATGTAAATAAACTTTCCTTCCAGATCTGTGGTGGCAAGACCAGTAGGAACCTCAAGCTTGGGTCTAAATATGCCCCTCCTGGTCTCTTTCCCCAGGTTTTAGGGCCCTCCCTAGGTCCTAAGAGAGAGTCATATGTGTGTCTGTGTGTACCCTCATCTATCTAGAGATCTAGGTCACATCCACCATACATTTTAAGCACAAGACTTCCTGCAAAGAACACTGGGCACTGTGTTTTATTAAGGGTGCTGGGAATTGTAGCTCTGTGTGGGGTAAACGGTGGTTTTCAGGTTTCCTTGGGGGAAGCTGCCCACCACTATTAATGATATAAATGTGCTTTAAATATGTGGTGCGGATGTGATTGTAGATACGGTGGTACCTCGGTTAACGAACTTAATCCGTTCCGTATATACATCTCTGACTTTAGTTTGGCTGGAATGCGGCCTACTGTCGAGAGTTAAGTGTCATGTCCTGTCGACTATAATCATGCTTCTTCCCTGCTATTAGCATGCTTGTTTTTCTGTCACATACCTCTTGACAACCTTCGCTGGAGTTGCAGTTAATTTTCCAAACTCGTCTTTCTCTGAGAAAATCACCACATTTTCTGCAAATAAATAATAAAAAAAATGAGGGAAAGGGTTTGAAACGGTCAACGGATCACAGTTGTGAACGTAATTCCCTCGCTGTCACCTGCGTATGGGTGTTTTGGAACAAATCACTGAATTGTGGTGCCGAGCCTTAAATTAGTCAAGGAAAGGATTGCAGGCAGAAGGATGTTTTCAAGGTTACATAGATGCCTTTCCAATTATTATTATACTAAATGGAATTTGAGTCTGAGCAGTTTAAAGTTTAAATTAACACGGGGCATTGCCTCAGGGCAAATTAAGCTGTGTGGGATCTGAAGTGTGTAAAAAGGAGAAATTAAAAAAAAAAAAAACTGTTCAAACCTTGTACTTCTTTTTTCTCTCCCTGCATATTGGCCTGGGCTTCTACAGTCTTCACAGAATGGCTGGTGCAGCAAGCTGGAATTTAAAAATCACGCCTCTTGTTAAAACCCATTCTTGGCAGATGCCTATGTACAGCATCCCAGAAGTCAGAATTCTTTTTGCTGACGGGCAGTTACCTTGAGCCGAAGTTTTCGTTTTCACAATGTAAAACATGATGATCAGGACAATAGCGATTGCCATTATGAAAATAGTTGACATGGCAATGATAAGAGCAGTTGCAAGGTGTCCTTGACTGGAAAGGTCTCCTGAAAACAGAGACAGATTATTAGAGCTACTGCTGCAAACCCATTAAAGGCAGTTAAAAGTATTGACCATATGAGCTTGTCTCTAGTCACCGATTATGAAATACATTTGTATAGGATAGCACAAATATTTCCAAAACATTTCTGAAACAGGAAGCACACTTCCTTTACTTCCCATATCTGCTGCCTGGATAATTCGGGGGGGGGGGGCATTTTTACCATTATTAAGGCTGAGGTCCCGTATCTACTTAAGCTGGCAGTAAGTCTCATTGAACTCCATGGAGCTTACTTTTGAGTAGGGTGTGCACAGGAATATACTGTAAGGCTACAATGTCAGGCAAAGTTACGTGCAAATAAATTCCACTGGGCTTGGAAGAACACTAATCTTGTATTTTCATTTACTTGGCTTGCAGCTTTTTTACTTGCAGTAGAATGCCAGATGTAGTCTTTATAATTCAGAGTCAGTATTGCATGTGCGTTTGTGCTTCCAAGTGGCCAGGATTTTGCAGGATGGAGGTGACCTCCTTCTTTACACCTTCCGTGGAATCAGTTTTTGGAAATGTAGCTTTACCCATTTCAGATCTGAGACCTGAACCTGACATTACGCTATTTTCTTCCCCTTGGTTTCAAAAGCATTTGGGTATGTCTGCTGTTTAGGTGTGGATTGTGCCATTGCTAATGTTTCAAGTCCATCTGGCAAATGTGGGTTTGTACAGTTAAAATGGATTTAAGCTCTCTGTTGCCCTAGCACAACATATCCATGAAAAAAACAACAACGGATATTTTGCAGTTAAGAAAGTGATGGTGAAAAGTGTGGGATTAATGGAATGATTAATAAGATAATGTGCAAACGCCCTGGAACAAAACCAAGAGGAATGGTCATTGTCATATAACCTCCCTGTAAACAAATTAGAATGAATGCTCGATAAAGTCTGAATATCATCTAACTGCTGTTTCAGCTTTGTGCAAGGAAATCAGGATAAATGCCCCATAAATAGGTTGCCTAGCCCTAAAATTCAAACTGAAACTGTCTCTATCCCCCCCCCCACACACACACCTTCACGGCACAGAGCACACTCCTGCAGGTGAAATTGCCCGTTCAAGAAATTGCCATTTAACTGTTAGCAAGCTTGCACTACTGGATTCCCCTACCCTAAATTGTTTGTGAGTGTATCAAAATGTTACGTTAATTGTTGAATATGAAAATTTTCAAAGAAGCAATTCATTTTTCATATGTGCCAATGCAGGCCTTTTCATAGTGGTAGTGTTGTGTGTTGGTTTTTTTGTGTTTTTTTTAAACCCACCACTAATGAGTAATTGCAAGCAAAGTCCATTTGCAGCCAGATTTGCTGTAAAATTCTCTTCCCCAGTTACTTTGAAATAAATAAACAAAGTAGCTTTCATGAATAACCCATTTATTTAAAAGCTACTCTCTTACAGCAAAATCATCTGGTTTTGTTTCCTTTTTCTGCTGTTTACTTGCTTGTTTGAAATATGCTCTTGATACACATTTCTGGGCTAAGGCGAAACACTGCAGTCAGTTGCCAATATTCATTAGTGTGTCAAATCTTTGTTTGTGGAGCTGGATTTGCTGAATGGATGTGTTCCCGATTCAAGAGTAATTGGCCCTGCTTAGCAATTGTGTTTAAAGTCGGCTAAAGTGCCCCTTGCTTTGCAGCGAACAAAGTTATGACCACTGTGAGTGCCTTACACACTTTACTAAGTGTTTGGATTGGGATCAGTAAATGACTTCCCCCCCCATCAATTTTCTGGTGACCTGATTTCCTTGACTTTGTGCCCCATAATGACACATCTGACTGTATTAGCACCAAAAGAGATTGCTCACATCATCACATGGCTAAAATGAACAAAATTCCCACAATCCAAATAAACCTCATTTGATGAGATAAAGGAGCTAAATTAACTTTTCATCTAAATAAATAGACCTCGTTTGCAAAGTTCATTGTAAAACTCTTCTAAAGCGTGTTGATTGCTGCTGAAATATTTTTAATGATACTTCATCTATGAGAAAACCATGAAATGAAATTAAAGCACATACTTTAAGCCTGACAGGCCCATAGGCTGAGTAAAAAAACCCACACGTTTAAATAGAAACAGCTCAGACTTCTGAGACGGCACATCAAGCACACATCTCTGTAGGGAAGAAGGCACCTTGCTTCCCTGACTGCTCAGTCTTCCAGCCTCCCAGGATTATATACCAAAAGCCAACTCAAGAAAATGCTAAAAGGGGATCTGGGCTGCTTTTCTTACCTTTGTGCACATGCTGGAAAGGAGAATGGGTACTTGTTCCAGAAGTAATTGGAAAACTGGCTGACATGCCAGAGGTAACGCCTGCACCTATCATAATAAAAAAAAAACAAATTTGCCATAAATTTTCCTGGTGGTGCTTGTAAAATCCCAGCCATGAATTGATGCATTTGTGAACTGACAGCACAGTTACTTAACTTGCATGAATTTCCCGTCCATTTAAAAGCCAATGCTTACAATTCAAATGTCAAACACCTAAATGTGGATTTATGATGCCGAGCTGTGAAAAATGCATTTGGCACGCATTTATTTCTGAACCTAGAGATGTGCCAGCTGAACACCAACGCAAGAGGCACAGCAGTGCAAACCTAAACTTGGTTTCCCCCCCCCCTTGTTTTTGCAGAAGCAGCTCCTGTTGAAACAAATGGTTTCAACTGGACTTTCAGGTTTGCAGCCTTAGACTTATTATATATTTTCAGCCTGCTTTTAGGATTGTTTAAAAGGCGTTGATTTTTATTATCGGCATTTAAGACCCCGAATCTCTGGCAAAGACAACATTGGGCATACGAGATGGGAGAATTTATTTGGCTAAATTCATGCCCCAATGAAAAAATGACTGATGTTGTTCTGCAGTTCTAGGAAGTTGAGAATTTTCTTGGCCCAGCTCCATCAGGCAAATGTGACGGGAAATTAAGTTCTCTTGTAGTGCGTGAAAAACGTCTCGCAGCTTATGAAGTAAAGAAATGTGCATGCTCTAAATAAAGATGCGTTTTTAAAAATAAACGAAGAACTGTTACACAATATAAAATGCTCTAGACAATGGCAAAGAAAAGCTAGAAACGTGGCCAAAAAAAGCATATAGCTCAGCGGTTTCAAATGAGTTTTTCCTATAACAGAGCAAAGTGCCTTCCGAGCGTGGCTAGTTCTTAAATGTCGTATGTGCCTTTTGTAATAGACGTTTTCATTTGAAACCAAAATACTCTTCTTTTTATGCAGTGTTGAAATAGTTAAGGCATGCAATATATATCTCCTGCACATAAGCCTGATAGTTCTGGACATTTGAAGATGGTGAATTAGGGCTTTCAAATGAACTGGAGGCTTGGTTAGGAAAGCTTTTGTGTGCTTTTGAGGCACCAAGATACGAGCCCCTGAACCCCATTTCGGAGATGCCCCCACTCCATTTTAGAGATTCAACTTTGCTTGAACTTTGCTTCAACTTTGCCAGCTAAAATCCTTACATTGCAGCTTCTTAGATAAACTTAGACATATCAGCAGTTTCAGCAGTTCAGCAGTTCAGCAGAATGCCAGTAAACGGCCGACCACAGACTTCCTCTTTTTTAACACTCTGTCTGGGTAGCTAACCACAACTCACCCTGTGACCAAGCCATTTCCTGTGAACATCAGCAGAAGCCAAAATAAGGTCCCAGGTGCAGTTGGGGGTCAACGGCTAGGCATTTAGGCACTGTAATAATAGCATATAGCACCTCCTGGCGGCTAAAGCAGCTTGAAACAGACAAAGGCAGCCGGACAAAGGAAATGTTCTGATTTGCTAACGCAGTATTATAATATTAGTTCTGATAGGCCAGGAGGAGGGATTTAGGAGGAGCTTTACTATGTCATAGAGAGTACTTAAGCTTGCCCCACAGGAGGTGGGGTGTGCATTTGCCTTTTGCTTACTGAATGCACCTTATTGCAATAAAGAGACTTTTTTTCTGAAAACTTTGCTGCCTGAAATATTTTCGTCTGGTCTTATTGGGTCAAGGCATACAGGCGTAACATTTCTGGTGCCGTGACTCGGATCGGGCCTTAAGCCCTCGACCAGAGGCAGCCCCCTTGCCTCCAGGTAGGGCGGCAGGTGTTGGTCAACAGCCCTGTGACCTTGCGCGCACCACCTCAGTCTTAAGAGTTGGAAGGGATCAGAAGGCATCTTGACCCCCCTCCGCCCTGCAAGGAGTGGCAACGGACAAAGAACCGGGGAGACAGGGAAGACAGCCGGCTTTTGGTGAGTACTGACCCTCTATACTAATTAGAGGAAGGGGGACTTGATCTCTCCCCAGCGTATGGTATTAGCCAGCAGGTAAGCGGTCCTCTGGCGAACCCATATACGCAGAGGTAGGGCAGGTAGGGCAGGTAGGACAGGTAGGGCAGGTAGATACATAGATATGTGTAGGTAGGCAAGAAAGGACAAAAAGGGGAAAACTTTGGGAGGTATATGTGTGTGGTGTGTGAATAAGGTACTCCAGTGATTGTGTGTATGCATGAGAGGCCGGGGCGTTAGTGCCACTAGCCAAGCGACGTGTGGAGAAAGGTGTGTGATTGTACCCTGGTAGGAGCGGAGTACCTCAGCAGCCCAGGATGGGAGGAGGGTCCAGCAAAGGGACTCCCCTCCAGTGTTTTCTGGACCATTGGAAGGAAGCCACAGAGGGCGACGATTGGGGATTCCCGTTGAGGAAAGAACGCCTACGATCCCTGTGTGAAGTAGACTGGCCAACACAGGGTACAGGCTGGCCCTCCGAGGGAAGCTTTGATGAGAATCTCATTAATCCCTTATGGCGGACTATAATTGACAATCATCCAGACCAGATCCCATATATCTCAACGTGGAAGGATGCTGTAGACCATAATCCCCCTTGGCTGCGAGGGTGCAGAAAATTGCCACCAAGGGCTAAGATCTGCAGTGTACAGAAGTTAGCAAAACACCCGCCAGTACTGGACAGTCAAGAAGAGGAGCTTATGGTTCCGCGGCCACCCCCTTATGCGCCCCTAGTACAACAGCCTCAGAACGCAGACCCACCGGCTGGGGCAGAAGGGGGACAGGGGAATAGGGTGAAGGTCCCTAACACCCAAACCCTGGAAGAAATATACCCAAACCTCAGAGAATTAAGGGAAAAGATAAGCCGGTATAGGTCCTCCAATCCTAAGCATAAAAGTGCAGCGGCAGCCTACAGCAGGGCCCGTAATCAGGCACTGAAAGACTATGCAAAAAGGTGCAAGGAAGCACCACCAGAAGACCTAATTGCCCCCCTTCGGGTGGTATGGGACAATCCGCCCCCACCTGGTGACAATGCCCCACCCCGGACGTACACCATGCAGTATGTTCCCTTTACCACCACAGATTTGATGAATTGGAAGGTACACACACCACCCTTTAGTGAAAAACCTAAAGCTATGGTGGATTTAATGGCATCTATCTTCGCTGCCCACGAACCAACCTGGCCAGATTGCCAGCAGTTGCTGAATACCCTTTTTACCACAGAGGAAAGAAGGAGGATAGATCAACAAGCATTAGAACACTTGAAGGAACAGAGAGTGTTAGAAACAGATTGGCCCACTCGATATCCATCGTCTGATCCCAAATGGAACGCAAACAATGATGGAGACCGAAACGCCCTAAAAGCATATAGGGAAACTCTCCTACAAGGTATCCGAAGGGCAGCTAGGAAGCCAACAGACCTGTCCAAGGTCTCGGCTGTGACCCAGAAGGCAGATGAGAGCCCTGGAGATTTTCTGGAACGGTTAATGGAAGCCTATAGAATCTGGACTCCATTTGACCCCGACCTCCCCGAGTATGCGGTGATGGTCAATAGCTCATTTATCGCACAATCCACTAAAGATATAAGGACAAAGATACAAAAGCAGGATGGGTTTCAAGGAAAGTCCCGGAGTGAATTGATGGCAATTGCCCAGCGAGTGTATGACTATAGAGGGGAGGAGGAGAAGAAGGAAAAGAGGAAGTGGATGAAGGAGAAGGCGGCAGTTATGGCGGCAGCTTTGGCCCAAGGGGAACCGGCGACTCGGGAGGGCCAGAGGGGCCCAGAGGCCCGAGATAGAGGCCGGTGAAGAGGTCAGCCGCTTGGAAGAAAGCAGTAGAAGAGGCATTGAAGGAGTATGTAAGGATGAAAGGCCAAGCAACAAGCGTCCTAGGACTGGTGACCCGGGTGAGGCCAGAGGGGTCTGACCCGAGGAAGAGGCCGGTGAAAAGGTCAGTTGCTAGGAAGGAAGCAGTGTGTCATATGTAGAAAAGGGAGACACATTGGAAGTGAGAATGGCCCCAGAATAGAGGAGAAGGAAGAGGAAGAGGACAAAGAGGAAGAGGGCTTGGAGGAAGATACCCCAGAGGGACCAACCAGAGATATTTCGCTGGGAGCCCAGTATTCTGTTATAACCACGCCTGTACAATCCAAAAGCCTAGAATCAGTGAACATTGTGGGAGCCACAAGTGATTTGTTCAGGGAGGCATTTGGAATGTCAAATTGAAGGATGCCACCTCACCCATCAGTTCCTGTATATGCCCAAATACCCAGTGCCCTCACTGGAAAGAGACGTCCCCTCAAGGTACAGGCACAAATTATTTTGTCCCCAAAGGACCAGAAATGCAGCTATTTCCACGAGTGACCAGCATATTGTCACTAATGGCGCCTAGAGAATACTCTTAGGAACTTTTGGCAGCCTTGATCACAAAATCCCATCCATTTACTCTTGGGAAAAGTGACAGAATAAATACCTGAAACTCTCCAAGCTCCACCAGGGGTGTGGGCTGAAGATAATCCCCAGAGTTGGCCAAAAATATCCTGCATATAATTCTTAATGTAAGGTCCTAGGCTATGCCAGTCTCAGTAAAACACTACTCTCACTTTCCTGCCACGATGGGCGGCAGAAGGAGCCCAGAAACACTTGAACTGATTATTGAATCTTGGCTTACTCAAACCCCTTTGATACTGGCCACAAGGATTAAAAAAAAAAAAATTGGTAAAGATGGCCAAAACTTGGAAGAAAAGGAAAAGAAGTTACAGAAGAACTGTTATACTTGTTATGGGAGACAGGATACAAAGCCTCTCAGAGAAAGGCATAAATTGTATCTGAAGGAAATCAAGTATTTAGGCTTCAATATATCACATCACAGAGGAAAGAAGCCATATGTCTCATAAGAGAGCCCACCACTAGGAAGCAGTTGTGGGACTTCCTAGGGAAATGCAGGGTGGTGCTAAATACCTGGCTTCAGTGTTTTACCAGAATCCCTGAATGATAGTACAGGAGGAGTGAAGGAAGACCCTTTGTGTGGGGACCAGAGCAGCAAGAGGCTTTTGAGACTATTAAGAAATGCCTAATGGAGGCTCCGGCCTTGAGGCTGCCAAACCCAGAGAAGCCCTTCCAACTGTATGTGCATGAGCAGAATGGCGTGGCAGCTGGGGTTTTTGACTCAGAAGCTAAGAAGCTGGAATCGGCCTGTAGCTTATCTTTCAAAGCAACTGGACCCAACGGCTAAAGGATGGCCACCCTGTCTGAGATCAGTGGCAGCCACTGCAGTCTTGGTGACAGAAGCAGATAAATTCACCTTTGGCCAAGAAATGAATGTAAATGTACCCTATGCTGTTCTCACCCTCATGGAGTACAAAGGGAGCTACTGGCTGACAAACCCCCGAATGGCCCAATACCAGGGCCTGCTGTGTGAAAACCCAAGAGTGCACCTAAGAGTGGTGAATACCCTTAACCCCGCCACCCTGATGCCCCTACCAGACGACGAGGAAATAGAACACCATGATTGTCTCCAGGTGATGGACGAAGTCTATTCTAGCAGACCAGACTTGAAAGATGAACCCCTGAAAGAGCCTGATGTTGTATATTACACAGATGGGAGCAGCTTTGTATCCAATGGCGTTAGGAGGGCTGGGTATGCTGTGGTGACCAACGATGAGATTGTAGAGGCAGAAGCTCTGCAACCGGGAACCTCTGCCCAGAAGGCCGAAATAATTGCACTCACTAGAGCCCTGCAATTGGCAGCTGGATGTAAGGCGAATATATATACGGATTCAAAGTATGCCTTCTTAACCCTGCATGCGCATGGAGCTCTATGGAAGGAAAGAGGTCTGATAGGAGCCCATGGAAAAGCCTTGAAGTATGGACAAGAAGTGGAAAGTCTATTAGAGGCGGTGTGGGCCCCTGAGAGGATTGCTGTAATGCATTGCAAAGGACATGGGCGAGGCAAGGATTTGGTCACCAGAGGCAACCATAAGGCAGACAAGGCTGCCCGAGAAGCAGCTATGCAATCACCACCTCCAACCATGGCTGCACTCATCCCAGAAATAACCACTGAAGACTTGGAACCTCAATATTCTCCTGAAGAGCAAGAATGGGCACAACAGGAGGGAGCCCGACTGCAAGATGGATGGCTACTCCTCCCAGACAACCGAGTGTTCGTGCCCCAACACTTGGCCAGCAAAATTGTGAGAAACTATCATGAGTCCACACACTTGGGTGGCACTGCTGCTAGGGAACATCTCGGGAGAAAATTGTATGTGCCTAACCTCTCACAATTAACTGCTGCTATCTCCCAGAGGTGTATCCTTTGTGCCAAAAACAACCCCAAGCAAGGAATGCAACCCCCACCGGGTGTACAACATGTGGGATACAGCCCTATGGAGAATCTGATTGTGGATTTTACTGAGTTGCCACCTGCAAGGACTTGCAAATATCTGCTAGTGTTTGTTTGTACGCTGACCGGATGGGTAGAGGCGTTCCCAACACGGACTGAAAAAGCCAGGGAAATAACTAAGAAACTTCTAACCGAACTAATACCCAGGTTCGGACTGCTCAGGAGTATAGGGAGTGATAATGGACCAGCCTTTATCGATCAGGTAGTGCAGGAAGTGTGCAAGAAACTTCAGATAAAGTGGAGACTGCACTCTGCCTATAGGCCACAGAGTTCGGGAAAAAACTGAAAGGATGAACCGGACTTTGAAAATCCAATTGGCCAAATTAACCCAAGAGACCGGACTGAAGTGGACAGATGTCCTCCCTATAGCTCTGTTCCGAATTCGAAGCGCCCCCACCAAGAGACTTGAACTGTCACCATTTGAGCTCCTGTATGGGAGGCCACCTCCATTTGTTCGTGAAAAACCAGCTGGACTGGACAGATGGAAGAGCATATCACCTTCCACAAACAAATAATCTCTCTATCTGTCTGTCTGTCTCTCTGTGTCTGTGTGTTGTCGTTCCCTCAGCAGGTGGGCCCTCGAGCAAACACCGTGCAGCTTTGCTGAGCCAGTCCATCAGTTCCAGCCTGGCTATAGCTTGTGGGTAAAGGAGTGGAAGCGCAACCTTCTTACACGGTCCATACACGGTTCTCCTATCCACCCCAACGGCGGTGAAAGGCGGAGGTGACCCCCTGGAGTCGACACCCTGCTGTGCCTAGCCAGGAGTAGGTACTCAACGCACGGTGCACCAGTCTCCCCTGCTGCGTCTGACCGGCAAGGACGCCCAGCGCACGGGAGACCGAATTGAAGTAGCCCCTGCTGTGACACACTGGACGCTGTCACTCGACGCACGGGCCACCGGAAACCTCCAGTTTATGCAACGGAGACCATCTCCAGCAGAACCACATCAGAAAAATTGGTCAGAAGGACATTGTTATTAGTGGTTTGTCGACCAGTTGTTAGACAGGGCATAACTCTATAGATTGGGAGTGTTAGAGGTTTGAACAATGTTGGTCTAGGCTGTTGGGATTGGACGGGAAATTGGAAGGGAAAATCCTGTTGACCCCTTGAAATTGACTTTGTCAAAGTAACAATATCCCTTTCTATTCCCTTGCGTGTATATAGTTGGGAACCAGAGGGGGAGGGCCTAGTCTTTTATACCTATGGGTGTATTTTTACTGGAAAAGAGAATAGGGAGTCCATTCTACAGCCAAACAGTTCTTACTGTTAGAAAGTTATTCCTGACTATTTGCTACATTGCAACTGATCTCAAGAAGTCAGAATAGGTAAAATATTCACTGATCCTATTCTTCTCACACTAATTTCATTAGTCCCTTCCAGTCCTCCAGTAAATGTCATCACCCTCCATAAGAAATATGGGCCATATTCAGCTGTAACAGTAAACCAGAATTTAGTCCTCGAGGAATGAACTTGGGGTGAGGCACTGGCTCTTATTCGACTTTCTCCAGTGTAGTCACAAGGAAATTTGAAGCTTTCACACCAGGGGACACGCCACCCAGAGTCACCAAAGGGGGGTGGGAAGTCCTTTTATGTACAGGAACCGCAGGCTTACCAAATATACCTGTGGTTGCCACGCAACTGCTTACAGTCCAAGGGACTGACTGGAGAAGGACACCATTACAACGTTCGCCTCATACATGGCAGCTGTTGTGAGTGGGGCTGAGGAGAAGGTGGCTGCAGGAGGAGAAGGGATAGTGGAAAGCGGCAGAGGTATCAATGAATATGATACGGATGTCTTTGAAGTGGAGAAGATCCTGGACATGAAAACCACAGATAGTAAAATACTATACAAAGTACGATGGAAAGGTTATTCACCAGATGATGATACATGGGAACCTGATGAACATTTTGAAGACCCTATAGGGGTGTTTGAACACTGGATGGATCAAGTTATAGAGGAAATCTCAGTAGGTCAATCTGAAGAGGAAGCAGAACAAGCTGCTCCTCTCGATTGAAAGGGGGGAAATGAGGCACCAAGATACGAGCCCCTGAACCCCATTTCGGAGATGCCCCCACTCCATTTTAGAGATTCAACTTTGCTTGAACTTTGCTTCAACTTTGCCAGCTAAAATCCTTACATTGCAGCTTCTTAGATAAACTTAGACATATCAGCAGTTTCAGCAGTTCAGCAGTTCAGCAGAATGCCAGTAAACGGCCGACCACAGACTTCCTCTTTTTTAACACTCTGTCTGGGTAGCTAACCACAACTCACCCTGTGACCAAGCCATTTCCTGTGAACATCAGCAGAAGCCAAAATAAGGTCCCAGGTGCAGTTGGGGGTCAACGGCTAGGCATTTAGGCACTGTAATAATAGCATATAGCACCTCCTGGCGGCTAAAGCAGCTTGAAACAGACAAAGGCAGCCGGACAAAGGAAATGTTCTGATTTGCTAACGCAGTATTATAATATTAGTTCTGATAGGCCAGGAGGAGGGATTTAGGAGGAGCTTTACTATGTCATAGAGAGTACTTAAGCTTGCCCCACAGGAGGTGGGGTGTGCATTTGCCTTTTGCTTACTGAATGCACCTTATTGCAATAAAGAGACTTTTTTTCTGAAAACTTTGCTGCCTGAAATATTTTCGTCTGGTCTTATTGGGTCAAGGCATACAGGCGTAACACTTTCTTGCCATTTTGTCTGTCTTTCATCAGTTAGGATTTACCGTATTTTTCACTCCATAAGATGCACTTTTTTCCTCCTAAAAAGTAAGGGGAAATGTATGTGCGTCTTATGGAGCGAATGCATGGTCCCTGGAGCTGAATTGCCTAGGGGCTAAAAGCAGATCGTGCTCTCTTTTTTTTACAAAGAGAGAAGGGGGGGTTGAAATGACAGCTGTTCAGCAAGTGATCGGGGAGAGAGATAAGGCTCCCTTTCCAGCCCCACCCCCTT
The DNA here is from genome assembly GCF_009819535.1 of Lacerta agilis. Classification (NCBI taxonomy): domain Eukaryota; kingdom Metazoa; phylum Chordata; class Lepidosauria; order Squamata; family Lacertidae; genus Lacerta; species Lacerta agilis. Next base: position 75,485,498 of record NC_046315.1, read on the forward strand.
GCCCAGGCCTCCATTGTTGAATGCAGAGGGAGGCTGTTTGTTTCCCCAGTGACATGTGACTGGCTGATTAGATTATCTGTCTGGAAACTGTGGAAATGGCTGTAGGACTAGAAGCTGCAGAACTGTGAGTTGAACCCCATAAAAACGGGGCTTTTCCTCTTTGAAAAAGAAGCTGCACCACTCTCAGCTGATCCTCAAAAAAGCAGGGCTTTTCCCTTTGCAAAAGAAGCTGGACCACTTTGAGCTGATCCTCAAAAAACAACAACAGGGCTTTCCCCCTTTCCTCCTCTAAAAACTAGGTACGTTCAGGTGCGTCTTATGGAGCGAAAAATACAGTATACTCGAGGGAAGATTTCAGGGTGCTATTGGGCATGTTGCAGAATACACCCACAAATACCTGCCAGTCTGGAGGAGTGTTTACGGTCCTTACAGAGCATTAATTCTGGATTATTTGCAGGACTTGTTATGCAACAATGAGCATTCACTGAAGTGCTGAGGAATTTTCATGAAGATTTAAAAAAAAGAAAATTCACAAATTGCTGCAGAAATGTGGAGAACTGGATTAAAGATTGGAAAAATGAGAATCAAAGTTTACAGTTCTTTCTACCCAAATCCTAAACTTTGCTGGGGTGGGCAGGCATGGCATGGCGTGATCGGTGTGACTTTCTGGGTTGTGGTTTAGGTATTGTTAAGAATTTTAATTTTTTATTGTAACTGAAAACCTTAGTTCTGATTTTTTTTTAAAAAAGCCAGCAGATCTGTGTGACTCAGTAAACAAGCCTTTCAAGCTGCATGGTCGCATTTTCTAATGAAGCTTTCCCCCCACCCACCCCTTTTATTCTCACCCTAAATAAAACAGAGAACCTTTTAAAACAAACTCTTTCTACAACATGCCAGCTTGCAGGGGAGTAAATAACAAAAAACAAACCCAAGTGTAAGATCCCTTTCTCGCCATTCTCAGCTATGAATGTTCAAGTATCATTTACATCCCAGGCCACTTAGCTAGGTTGGGCAGCCATGAATCACACACTTTCTAAAAAGATTTATGCAGGGGAACTCGAGGACAAATCGCCACACATGGAAATTCCTGCATTTTGGCGTCAAAATGCTGATGACTGAAATTCAAGGACACAAATGTGGGTTGTGTGCTTTTAACCACCTGTACGTAATACAACAGGAATTTTGTGAATAAACCTACAAGCAGTGCGACAGCGGAAGGTCTGTCAGCCTTTCCATTAAACAACATTGCTATTTGGGAGATCATAATTTGGCCTTTGAAAAGTTTTTTTGGTTCCCCCCCCCCCCAGTGTATCATGTTCTATTTACCACAGTCCCTTCCTTTAGATCCACAGGCCAAAAAGTAAATAGGATTATCCTTTTAAAAGGCTTTAAAATGCTTTATGCATTTTAGCTGCCACTCTAGAAGATAACCCCGTGCCGGCCTTTCATGTTGGGAAAGCGGCAAACTGAAATATGTAGAATGGCTTGGATCCATTAAGGAAGTTCCGCTTCCTTAAGGATTGCCAGTGTGAATAGTGGTTAAAGGCCTGGATGAGGACCAGCATTCAAATTCTTGCTCAGCCATAAAGCTTGCTGGGAGACCTCGGGCCAGTAACTGCCTCTCAACCTAGTCTACCTCACAGGGTTGTTGTTAGGATAAAACGGGGCATGGGAGAACCACGTTCACCATCTTGAGCTCCTTGGAGGAACAGTGGGATACAATAAATTGAAAAGGCTATATGGATTGCCTATATTAAGCCTTGGGAAGCCTGTTTTGTGAAGAAGGATGGACAGCTCTAGGGATGTGTTCTTGCTTATACAAGGCTCCGTGGAAGCTGGTGCCAAGCATGTGCTTTTGAGGTGGTATCTTAAGTGGTGCTTAGTAAAGCACTAGGATTTCTGCTTGCACCTTGGGAATTTACCTCCCGCCATGCCCCACTAAATCTGGAGCAGATTTTGGGAAAGTTTGCACCGGGAGAAGGAGGGGGAGAGAAGCGGAAATCCTTGTGCTGATGGGAAACTGCTAGTTGAATACTGCCCTTGGTTTTGTGCATCTGCTTGTCTTGCTACTGGCGTCTTCTGCACCGCAGCTATTGGTTTTTGTAGTAGCAAAATGAAAAAACCACCATGCGAAAACTCTAGGTCAGTCTTTCCCCATGGGACCTCCCAGATGTCTCTGTACTCCAACTCCCATCAGTCGCAGCCAGCATGGCCAGTGGTCAAGGTTTATAGGAGTTGTAGTCTGGAAACATCTGGAGGGAACCAGATTCAGGAAGGCATCTCTAAGTTATTCTGAAAAGAGAAGCATGATGGAGATTCTCGTGCCCTCCTCCATTCTGTGTTGCTGAAGTGTGCTCCATTTTAACGCAGGCTCAATTTGTCAATTGGCATATTGCTCAGGAAAATTTCAGGCGGCGTTTTGAGGTTTCTCAAGTCAGAATACAAACTAAATAGAAACCAGAGTGGCAATACTTACACTCTTTCGTGTTGGGAGGTGCCAGGGAGCATGAGTAGCAAACCATCCCATAGATATTCCGCGGCCTGTTTTCTAGCATGTAGTAACTGCAATGAAAGGACAAGGCAATGAAAGGACAAGGCAGGGGGAGGGAAAAACCACACACACCTCACAATAGAACTGGGTTGGTAGCCTTCAAATATGCTTGAGAAGTAAATCACTTTCTTTGCAAGATGAAATCACTAACTTTAAATTTTTGTGTTACTCGTTTAATGGCATTATCCACTTTTTATCCTGCTTGACTAGAAACAGTCTCTCCTCCGCTGCCCTCATAAAGGCAATTACGGTAAATCAACCATTCGAGTACATGACATGAGGTGGTATCACTGCCTAAATCAACAGAAGTTTGTCCACTGCGTTTTCAATGCAGCTCAAGACATGTCTCTGAAATGAGACCCTCTGTGCAAGGATAGCACCCCCCCCAAGAAGTGATGTTCCAGACAAGCACCAGCTGCCTTGATTTCTCTGGCATGCTGAGTATTCCGCTCCAGGCTAATCCTCCTGGGCAGAGAGATGGGGACCGAGAGAAAGAGAGAGCAACTTATGCAAAACCTACTAATCAACACCAGGTTTAGAAGACAAGCAGTGTGAGAACGTAAAGCTCTTTGTCATGTTCTGTGTGCTTTCTGACATATAGGAATGCGCTTGCGTAAACCATAAGCAGAAACTTCTACAAGGCTCTAAAGACTCGGCTATACAGCTGCAAATAAAATGTTTTAAGTGTGTTGTAAGTGCAATACTCAATGTGACCCTAGATGGCGACGGTGAGCCTTATAGAATATTTGTTGCTTAAAGCATTTTCAGAATGGTTTTTATATGTTTGTAGATTCCACCTTGATCAGGGCTTCCCAAACTTAGGTCTCCAGCTGTTTTTTTTGGACTACAACTACCGTCATCCCTAGCTAGCAGGATCAGTGGACGGGGATGATGGGAATTGTAGTCCAAAAGCAGCTGGAGACCCTAGTTTGGGGAACCCTGCTTTAGATGTGAGGAAGCACTAGACCCTAACCTCTTGTACATTTGTAAGTGGCAAAAGAAACACATTCAAATTGGAATTAGTATTTCTTTGACTTAAAAAAAATCAGGAGCGCATGTTTTTAATTTACGTTTCGGGATGTGCTGAAGTTTAGTCATGTAGCCACATGCAGAAGACCCCTAGGCAGCTCCAGCAGGGATTAAAAAAGACTCTTCCCTGAAACCCTGGAGAGCCACTGAAAGTCTATAGAGACAGTGCTGGGATAGATGAACCAATGGTCTGGCTTCGTAGAAGGCAGCTCTCTATGTTCCATGTGACCCTGTTGTCACCTTGAAAAGACAGCACATCTGAACATGTGATACCAGCTCCCAGCCTCCATGCCTTCAGCCGAAGGTGAGAATAGACTCTGAGCACATTCAGCAAGACATGTGGTCAGGAATACTATGCATCATGTTGGGGTGGGAAAAACGTGGCCCTCCAGATGTTGTTGGATTTCAACACTCCACACCCCTGACCATTGGTTATACTGGCTAACTCCCAGCACCCTTAAGAAACTATAGTTCCCACAATGTTGTTTTTGTTTTTTTGGGGGGGAGCCATGAATATTAAAGTGTTTTAAGCATAAAAATAATAAAAAGTGACTTTAAAATTAATATGGCTTCGTTGAACCTTCGTTGAATACTTTATGAATTAAAAGTAGTGATTTGCTTTTACTGGGGAAAGAAAAATAAATTTAACTGATCTGGTGTGTTATTTAATGTCACTATAAAGATCTAGTGATGCACTCAACTTTTCCTTATAAAATGATGAAGGATAATATTCTGACCATGTCGATTTTTCATTTTATCAGAGAGATAATTCAGTCTCCTTTAGGGTAAACAAGAAACACTGGTTTCATTTTGTTTTTAAAATTCCAGTAATTTGGTGGTCTAAAGTTCACAGTTACATTGACATCCTTATATGGGCAAGCTTCCTCCCCTTCTAACATAAAAAAATATATTCTTCCTCCTAGTTCTTATTACAAGGCACTTGTTTTCTATTTCATTTGCTCTAATAGCATCTGTTACTTTCCTTGATTTAAAACATGCTTTTTCAAGTGCTTATATTATTTACATAGAGTTAATTATCGTGCACTTAAATGGATGCAGAAAGTAGTGCGGCCAACAGCAGGAATGCAACAAATATGCTTATGTCGTTCAGCATAACTGGAGTTTTTGTTAAGAGACCAAAGGCTCATAATCAAATCCTTACCCAGGGAGGCAAGGCCCACATTCCGCATCATTCTCTTGATCTCCGGGTGTCATAACTGTTGCCCGAAAGAATCCTTCACAGTCCTTGTGCCTCCTACATATCTGGTACCCGCCTTTAGAAAACTTCTCCAACGGACAAGGAACGCAGCCGTAACCATCGTCTCTGGTGCCGTATCCACACGTCTGTGGGGGGGATTAACAGAGTCTCTGAATTAAAAGAGCCACTTTTAAAACCAACTTTCAAGAAAATAAAAGAGAACAATAACAGCCCAGTTACCTGCAGTGACTGAGGCCAAAGTTGGTGACTCCCTAATAGCACTATATTATATTAGCGGAGGAGGAAAGCCCAGAGACCTTTCTGCTCTGTTGTTCTCCAAACTCAGTTGTGAATTAAAAGGATTTTTGCAGCCACATTGAGATGTTCTTTGCTGCAGCAGGTGAAGCTGCTTTTGAGTAAGTTTTGATACAGCAGTGGTGCCCGGTGCCCATTTGGTAGGTCAGAAGGCAGATAGGCCAAAGATGAGTGGAGCCAGAGCCCAAGGATGGGGAGGACCAACGACAAACATCACCAACTCATTCTAGTTTAGCCCCTGTCCTCTTTCTTGACATGTTCGACAAAGGCAATGTTGAGAGTGAAGAGGAGGAGGCTGACAACCAGGGCCATCTCCTGGGCTGCTTGGAAGAAAGAGGGCAGGCAGGTGGGGCTGACTGAGTAGACTGAGGGTGATGGGGCAGAGCATGGGCAATCAAGTGGAAGACTAGTCTCCAACGTTTTCCCAGCCATCCCCAAGCATAGCCCCTGATTCCCTTGCGATGACCCTCCCCCCCAGTCCCTTCCATGGAGTCTTTATAGGTGTCCCATCACAGTCTGAAGCCAGGTTGTTTGGTGGGGATCTAGGCCTTCTCTGACATAGTGACAGGCAGCGTATCTCCCTCCCTCAGGAAGCATCTCTATTCTTGCTTCTGCCCACCGCCACCCCTGACTTAACAACAGCAGAGTTGATTGCTTTTAACCTTGATGATCTAGGTCTCATTGGTTCTCTTTTATTTTCCAAACAACGTCGCTCAGTTTTGCAAAATGTGCATGCTTTTTTGTAGATTTGCAAAGGAACAACAATTAAATTTAAAAATACGTTTATTGCATGTTGGTGTTTTCTCAAACAAAGCAGTTTTATTTTCTTGTTTGGAATTTGTAGTTTAGCTGTTGTAAGCTGCCTTTTGAGGGATGGGTCTTTTTTCCTTTCCTTTTCTTTTCATTTCCTATCCCCCATAGGTGTCATAGAAATAAACATACCATAACACCCCAGCGACTTTCACTCAAGGACGCCTTAAGCCTTCTCTTTCTCTGTGTTGCACTAGCCACAGAGAGTCTCTGTCAAAGTCCTTAGGCTCCGCTGCTCCCTCTCATTCACGAGCCAAGACCCTGATCAAAGGAGGTGGGGAGGATGAGATACATAAAGCGCAGGACTCTGGCAGGACCTCTGTGGCTGGTTACGTTACGGGGAGCGCCTTGAAGAGCCCCTCAACTGGGGCAGGAGAGGGCAGAGCGAGTGCTGTGCAGCCCTTCTCCGTTCGAAATATGGTCCCCATTAAAAAGCAAATGTCGACGAGGACAACAGAACACAGGCCAAATAAAATTTCTTGATTCAGTGTAATTATCTGAAAGTGCCTTGGAGAAAGATTGTTTCTGCCCTGCTGGCCTGTGCCAGACTGCTTTAACATTCCTCCTGGAAGCATGGTGGCTGTTTCCTTCGCAACAGCCATGTGGTGACCATTTTCCTGACAGCGGGGGGAATTTAGAATAATGAGCATGGAGCATGAGAAATAGCAGCACTTGCAGGAGCATGTGGTGTGTTGGACTGAGACTATATTCAGCAGTACTGACCTCCTTTCGGTAGTACTGAAAAGGTGGGAAGACTGAGCAGTTACTAAAAGCAACAACACTGGACTTCCAGAAGTGTGTAAGGATCACTATGGATAATGCAGTGCAGTGCAGATGTTCCTATGGCCACCTCTAGGATAAGATTGCAAGTATGTGAAGAACTCACCATATAAGGTTCTTCTCCTGGCTCACATTGCGGGCAATCGTGGCACATTCCGGTAGTCTGGTTGTAGTACTCATTTTCGCCACAGTTGGAATATTCAGCATTAGCAGAATAAACAAGTGACGCCTGTCACCAAAGGATAAATACTGGTTAATTCCATTGCCCAGTTTCCTAGTTGTCAATGCATCACATTTGCCTAAAAACAATGCTACTGTCCAGAGGGTGAACCACTCTGGCTTTTAATCTCTCTGCTATTGCCATGTCTTGTCACTCTCTAGCAATGGACAACTATGTCCGTTTCGGTTTCTCTTTTTTCCAGTCTTCATTTCTCCAATTTCCACATCACTTTGCAATTATTATTATTTTTTTAAAAACTGCATAAAGTTGTGCATTTTTGTGTGCTTTTCACTTAATGATCTTCATCTCTGTATGCAATTTTGGCTAATTGTTGCATGTTTGCCGTTTTTCCTAATACAAGGTATTATTGTTGCTGATATCCTTGAGATGCAACAGTTTTAAGAAAGTGGTTGGATTGCATATTATATTTCAAAATATTTTCTTGGGCAGAAATCCTGATGATGTCGATAAGGACTTCATCTGAAGCAACTGTGCAGATATTAAATAATGCTTGCTCAGGTTAACAAAATTAAAATTACGGTATGCTTATTGTTAATTTTCTAGGGTTTATAACTGTAGCGACTTTTCTGAAACATATGTCCTTGAAATACCTACCATGATAAAAGGAAACATTTGACTCCATTTACATTCTCCCACGTGCAGCATATTATCCTGATGATTTACCTGAAAAAGAAATATCAGTTGTTAATGGCAAGAAAAACGTTTAATGGTATAATCCCTATTCATGTTTAGTCTGAAGTAAATTCCACCCTCCAGTAGCTGTAGTTGGGATTGTAGCTTCAACTTCAGAAGTAAGTTCTACTGATTTCAATATAACTTAGTCCCAAGTACGTTGACCTAATGCTGCAACCCTAAACACAATTACCTGGGAATAAGTCCCATTGAACTCAACTTACTTCTGAGTAGGTCCTTCTTATTAGGCCCTGATAAACTCGGTTCCTCCTTTGTTCTAAAAGTGGGTTGTTCAACTGCTTTAGTTCAGTAGAATTCTTAACCAATCACTGATTACCTGATGAGAGAGAAGAAAAAGTGAAGGGGAATCAACAAAATTTTGGTCTTTATATCAGCTAGACATGCATCAGATCAGCTAGAGAAATGCTCTTCGGTAAACTTATTTTGAAAGTCTCTCATTTTGTGGGTGGGAGTATGCATGTGGAAGAATTTAGTGCATTAAATTTGGTTTAAAATAATGGTTTCTGGAGGCATGAATTAATCAAGCCTGTATCAATTTGTAAAAATGTTGTTTGCAATGAGAAGGAAATGGATGAAGTGATACTGCTGCTAATTAATTCTGTCTGTACATATGAATCATTACCAGTACAGAGGATGGTTGCCTAATTTTCTGTGGCAATCTACTTGCAAATATTTATTAATTAAATGGTTTCTAAGGCTGTGTCAAGCTGAACAACACTATTTAATAGAAGAGCAAGCCCAGCATTACTGACGAAATTATCCTGTAAGTAGTGCATTCCTGTTCCCTGGAAATTATTTCACTACTGTTATCATTTTTTTCCTTCCCTTCCCCCCCTTTTTTATTGCAAATAAGTGCTATGTCAGCATAAACTAAAAATTAGATGAGACCAGTAATTAAAGCCATCCTCCGTTCCTACGGGAAACAGGATCTAACTCATTACAGAGTTCATTGAACCCAAGGCTACGCTGAACAGGAAGCAATAAGAGGCAGAGGAAGCTGCTCTTTCTAGATAAGGAAGCTTCTAATTAAAGGCACAATAGCCCTGAACAGTCTCAGTAGTTACTTAGTTGCCCTTGCTGGCTGTCCATGGCATCTTAATTGTTTTTAAAGGGGGAGGGGAACCACTTCAGATCAGATCTGAAAAATGACAGGAGACAGAAAACAACATGTTGGCAACAATGTAGTCTGGGTTCTCCATTAAAAAGTGAGCAAAAAATATGTTAAAATATTGTTAATTGCTCACTATTGAAGAAGAAGAACGCACAGTCTGATATTTCATTCTGCCTGCCCCCCTGCCCCTTTTCAACTAGAAATAAAGATGGCTTTCTATGCATCTTGCTTTCGAAGGTCTTGCCCAGGAGTCAGCAACCTTTTTCAGCCGTGGGCCGGTCCACCATCCTTCAGACCATGTGGTGGGCCGGACTATTTTTTGGGGGGGAGGGATGAACAAATTCCTATGCCCCACAAATAACCCAGAGATGCATTTTAAATAAAAGGACACATTCTACTCATGTAAAAACACCACGCAGGCCCCACAAATAACCCAGAGATGCATTTTAAATAAAAGGACACATTCTACTCATGTAAAAACACGCGGATTCCCGGACTGTCCATGGGCTGGATTTAGAAGGCGATTGGGCCGGATCCGGCCCCCGGGCCTTAGGTTTCCTACCCCTGGTCTTGCCCAAGATTCACTGTTCCCAGTGTATAAAGTTTTGATTTCCAGAAAGACAAAGTGTTCATCTCAAAAAGCCAGTTTTTGGAATTGTGCTCGGCTTATGCAGCGCTGTCTGCTCCAAGTCTGCTCCGAAGAGTGTGTTCCACTGGGTTCAATGGGGCTTACTTCCAGGTAAATGAGTGCAGCATTAGCACCTTAATATTAGGTTTCCATGTCTAGTTGGTGGCCTTATTCTTATGTGTTCCTTCTTGTCTTTTTCAAGCCTGGTTTTTTTTGTTTGTTTTTTTTGGAAGGGGCTTTGTTGTTACATATGTAAAACATTCTGGGAAATCCTTAAGTCTCCCATATTAAAATTTTAAAAGTTGGCATCTAAGAATCTCACCTAAGGCACAACAGAAAATTGATAAGGTTCATTAATCTTTTCTCTCTCTCTTTTGAGAATGCATTGGGAGAGAGAGGAAAGAGTTAAAAATCCTGCTCTGAAGTAGGATAGCGGGGGGGGGGGAGGTGGGGGGAGCCCAGTATTGATGCTGCTGCTGCTGCTACAACATGGCATATGCTTCAGGGATTGAACAAATTAAATATCTCTGAAGTTTTGAGGTGTGGCTGCAGCGGTGTGGTCTTCGCAGAAAACATTAACTATACCTTTCTCGAAATTCATTTCAAAAGCCCGTGTCAAATTAAGAGCTTTCCCTAAATCTCAAGGCAACTGTGGCTGCATATGTGCTAAAAAAAAATCTCTCTCTTTTTAATCACATACCCATATCTTACATTTAAATTTTACATAGTTGAAGCAGTGATTATAACTCTTAACCAGCAAGCAGTGAACTCGCTCTGCATATTCCTTCCAGCAAGTAGACTAGCTCAGACAAGTTACTGTATGGGGATGGGGATTGGAAAGGGATCTCTCTCTCTCTCTCTCTCTCTCTCTCTCTCTCTCTCTCTCTCATTGCTTTAGAACACACAATCCAAGCAATGTGGGGCACTTTTTAAAAGTCCTATTGATTTCCACAGGAGAGAGTGAACCTTGTGCTGAACTTTCTCATTAAATCGATGTGGTTTGAGCTGTGCAACTTTGGGTTGCACACAAAAGAAAAGAAAAAAAAACCTACCTAGATGCAGGCATTAGAGAAAACAATATAATTACTATTTTCTTCTCTTTCCTCTCCGTACACACATTTGGAGGACAGAACCATATATCTATCATTGTGGAAGGAAAAAGGCCCCCTGCCTTAGGTGAGCAGTTAGTGTGTTTAGGTTGGCCAAACATTCCAGCTACCTGTGCATCATTGCATTGGATACAATCCAAGAGCACACTCCTCCCTGTGCTGTATTTATCTGTTCCCTAACTCTGGCACAGGTGTGGAGAGCTGGCACATAAATAATGTTATGGTTGCTTCTGCAACTGTCACTGTAGACCTATTGGCCCTGTTCCAGACAAAAAGTAGCCATGCTTGTCTGACTGAAAAGCAAGCAAGTTAGTGTTGGGTAACCTAAATTCTATGGGGACATCAGCATGTCCACTGTGCTCTGGGTGGGAGCTGCTGTGTTCATTGTGTCTCAGCTTTAATAAAAAGTTTGTTGAGCCTGAAGTAGCCTTCCCTCTGGAGCAGCGTTCAAAACTCCCATTGTTCTAGGCACGCTTTGCGACAGGGAATTTCATTAATGTTTCTGAGCTGTGGGAGCAGTACTGCACCTAAGATTCCAGATTAAAACTGCCACTGCTGGAACGAAAGGAGGACCTTCTCCTGCCTCCCCACTTCCAGCCACTTTCTGAGGATTAGAGAAGGGACCCTCAGGGAGGCGGGCAGGGGAAGTATGGCTTTGTTTTTTTTGCAGTCTTCATATGAGGACTAGACCATGTGAAAAATTAATATAAGACTTTAGCTGCAGTCCATTCATTTTCAGCTTTGTATTCTTGTTATAAAACAGCTTGCCTATGCATTCTGTTGTGGCACCCATAACCTAAGTTTAAGGTGCCATTTAGCTCCTAGCTTTCATATCTCAGCTTCTAACACTGCTCCGGAGTCACAGGAGATCAGGGTCAGACCTGCCATTGGGCAGAATGAAGCAGCTGCCTCAGGGGACAGAATCTGTGGAACGGCAGCAACTGAGCACCCACCCACATGTGCCTCTGGCTATTCCCATTCTCATGAGCTGGGGCGGCAACATTTGCTTAGCTGCCTATCTTGCTTGTCATCGTCTTCCAGTGTGTACCGCAGGAAAGTTGGGAAAGGCATAGTGAGCAGGCTGAGTAGCAGCTAGCTCAGACCATGCTTTCCTGCAGGCATTTCTTGCATGTGTTGTTCTGCTCATTAGCTACAAACTTCACCATCTGCTTGAGCAAGCTGGCACAAGGTGGAGTGGCAAGGTGCAGGAGGACATGAGGCCTGCTCACTAGGCTAGCTTGGTGCCCGTCAGATATGATGGGTGATTGTGTCCCATTGCCAGATGACAAATCTAACATGGGTCAACAGTGTGATGCAGCAGCAAAAACGCTGATGCTCTTGATTCGTCCTCATCAAGGAAGCCATAGCCCTGCTCCATTCTGCATTAATCAGACCTGGAGTACTGTGTCCAGTTCTGGATGCCATAATTTAAGACATAGATATTGGCAAACTGTAGCATGTGCGGAGGAGGGCAACCAAGATGATCAAGGACTTGGCAACAAAGCCTTATGGGGAATGGTGGAGGGAGTTAGGTATGTTTAGCCTGGGTAAGAGGCAGAGAGGAGAGATGATAGCCATCTTCAAAGATCTAAAGGGCTGTCACATGGAAGATGGAGCAAACTTGTTTTCTCCTGCTCCGGAGACTAGGACTCAAACCAATGGCTTCAAGTTACAAGAAAGGATATTCCACTAAACATCAGGAAGAACTTTCTGGTGGTAAGAACTGTTAGACAATGGAACGGACTCCCTCAGAAGGAGATGGACTCTCCTTCCTTGGCGGTTTTTAAGCAGAAGTTGGGGGGCTGTCTGTCATGTATGATCTAGCTGAGATTTCTGCATTCCAGGTGATATGGAAGTGATATGGAGATTAATTAAAACAACAAACTCCCTTTATTAAACGGACTGCATATCGAAGGAGGATCACCCAGAACCCCGTTACACAACAATTTCTGCCCCCTTACCAAGTTCATTCCCTGCTTTCCATCTTTCCATTTCACCCATATCACTCCTCCTGACTGCTTTAGGGAAACTCAACCAGCTTTAGATTCCCCCTTAATCCGGGAGTAGGGAACCTATGACTCTTCAGATGTTGTTGGACTTTAACTTCTATTAGCCCTAGCCAGCATGGCAAATAGCATGGAGTGATGTGATGTAGTCTAACAACATAGGGAGGGACACAGGGTTTCTTCATCCCTACGTGATTGGTCTCACCTTTGACAACAATGCTTCTTCCTAGGAGTGCTCTGCACTGGGAAACCCTGTACAGAGTATCTTGCCTCGTTACAGGAACAGGTTAATTATTCCCCTGCCCCCAGATTTCTTCTATTCCTCCCTTGGTAAGTTTGTTCTACGGTAGAAGCTAGTTTCTTATGCCATCGGGTGAACTGACCAAAGGTGTTTATGGACAAAGCTCAATGTGCCAAAACATGTCACGAAAAGGAGGAGGAAAAACAGTATCATGAGGTAAATTCTCCACTAGGGAGCAGGTGACTGCCAAAAATTTCTAAGCTGAGTGATCATCAGATTCCAGACACACAAGGTATACTCATCATACGTGTGGATTATGATTCTGGTGTCTATAACAGAAACAAAGTTGTTGTTGTTTTTATAAAAAAAATTAGACATCACATTTTTCTCTCCCCCCTCCCCCCCCCCAGTTTTGGCAAAAAGATTTTGAATTAAAACAGCCTTAAGATGCTTGCCAAGATTCTCACAATTCTGTGTTGTTTTATCAAAAGGTAAGCATCAAAAAGGGATTGTAATGTACATGTGTAGTGTAAAAAAATATTGGAGCTAGCAAAACACAGGGGGCCAATTTTCCTTATTCCATTCTTTGTGTTGAAACATTCCGCATCTTTCCTCCATCAAATGAGCTGTCCGTCTAATCCAGTGTCCTGTTTTCAATGCAAGTCAGGTGATTCTGAAGAAGACCTTCATCAGAAGCAGATGTGGTAAAATAACCATAAAATGAGAAGAAATGTTTATCAATGCAGAAGAGGGTTTTCAAAATTAACCTTTTCCTCTCCTCCCCCCCCCTAAACAAATGCCTTCAGCTGTATTTTTCATGTGTGGTGACGATGGGATTGTTTCTCCTATGTGAATGTGGAATTTGAGGACTCTTACCTTCATCACTTAATTCCTTTGCGTGTCCTAATCTCTTCTCCATTCTAATTTAGAGTTGAAGGTCACACCCACAACATATGTTTAAATAACATTTACAGCAAATAGTTCCATCCAAGGAATCCTGAAAGCTGTAGTTTAGAATAATAATAATAATAATAATAATAATAATAATAATAATAATAATAAATTTATGTATACCCCACCCATCTGGCCAGGTTTCCCCAGCCACTCTGTTGGGTGGATCCCAATAGAATCAATGATAATAATAAAAATAAAAATAAAACATCAGACATTAAAAACTTCCCTAAACAGAGCTGCCTTCAGATTTGGCTAAACCAGGTGAGGGTAGTTGACAGGTCTCAAGCCCTCATTGAGTTAGAGACTTCCCTGCATGTGAAGACAGGCTCTGACAGATTGAGTGGACAAGACCAATAGTGGGTTCAACAGTCAAGAAGGCAGTTTCTGCCCATGCTGTACAAGGAAGTGAGGGGCAGATGGGAAGGTAGCCCATCTAGGAGAAGGAAAACTCTGAACCTAAATCTCCACTGCCTTGTGGGATAGCTTCAGGAGAAGAAAAGGCTAAGGAGTAAACTCTACACAAATCCAGAGCGGAGTCCCTAAGATGGCTGAATGGCACCTTGTACGCCTCCTTCCAGCAAGTCCTGCAGCCAAGCTGGTGCCAAACATCTTGCTCTGCTTTCTTTTGGACCACATCTGCAAGGTCGAGAGGGGAGGGTCTTGTCATCTGGACACCCCAAGACCTCCATACACACTGCACAGGCTTTTGCCCCAAAGAGGTCACTTCGGTGCTGCTAAAGCAGACTTCACCCATGGAGGCAAACTCCATTGCCGCTCGAGACAGACGGATGTCAACAACAACAACTAGGGATCGAGCCTGGGACCTTACGCATGCAAAGCAGGAACCTTAGCACTGAGCTACAACTCTTCCTCCTAGTGAAGACAATGCATCATCCAATAATAATACATTCTTCACTAGTCAAGGCTGTCATTTTGACACATTTGTTTATTTTAAACCATCTCTAAATCGCTCAATATTTAAAGTTTAAAAACAATATTATAAAATTCTCTGTCTCTCGTCCACACTTTCCTAGAGTGCCCTCCCTTATTCCTTGCCCTTCTCGTTCTCTTTTCATCCTCCACCAGGAAATTCATTTTAAATGTGCCCTTTCTGCAAATTTATCACCAGATACGTATCCATACTTTGTGATTGCACTCGTGGCTCCTTTCCCACATAACAATATTTTGCTTCGTTTCCAGTATGTTCTGGTGCCTTATTTTCCATTCAGATCATGAGTGCAATACGAACAAAAGGGTTCATTCAGCTGTTCTGAGGTTGCACTAGCAGATTTTTGGAAAACATGAGCTAGTTGCACATCAGGGGCGCACTGCGGAGGGGCCACTTGACCTGAACTCTCTGCATTGCACACATTAGATGCCTGCCTTCTACCCCAGTGTTAGACTGCAGCTTTTGGCTTCTAAATGGTATATAATCCTAATGTACCTAGAATATTTTTTTATTACGGCTAGTATTGGGGGTTATTTGCTGATCTCTATTTTTGTTGTTGTTGTTGTTCCGTTAGCCTTTGTTGTGTTTTATTATTTCTGATCTTAGCAATCTTGAAGTGCATGAGGAAAGGTGGAATGAAGCGAATCAGCCTAAGCCTGCTGCACTGGAAATTGGTGCAATTATGGCATATGCATTTAAATTGTCAGGAAGCAGCACCGGTCCTGGGTGGTCCTCCATCGCATTATGATTCCTCTTTTAAATTTCACACAGGGTGGTTTATCTTGTTGTAATGCCAATTGCTGACATGTCTCATGAAAGGAACTTTTTTTCCACGCTGCTTCTGGGATGTGTTTCGTATTGAAGCTGTACTCAGAGACCTTGATGAAGGGTTGGGTGGTAATGGCATACAGACTTAGAAGGCTACGCAGAGTACTACAAAGGACACAACGTTTAAAACGTTCAACAATTCAGAATGGGAAAGAAAAGAATGTGTGTATAGCAGAGCTTGTATCTGCCTGGAAATTCCCCTTCCCTCTCTAAGCTTGATAGGGGGTTGGCTGAGGCTAAAGTGTTCCTTGAAGCCACCGGGAAAACATTGGAAGAGCTAGAGAGGATCAGATAAGGGCAACCACTTTATCACCTTATCAAGGGACTGGAGCAACTTTCCTGTGAAGAAAGGTTACAGCCTTTTGGGCTTTTTAGTTTAGAATAAACATCAGATTTTGCATGTCATGGAGAAAGCTGATAGCGAGAGGTTTTTCCACCCTCTTTCATAATACAAGAACTGGGGCTACCTAACCAACGTTGGAAGGCTTCAGACAGACAAAATAAAGTACTTCTTCGCACCATGCATGGTTACGGAATTTGCTTTAAAAGAGGATTAGAAAAATGAATGGAGGACAAGGCTCTCCCCCCACCATTTGTGGCTGTGTGCACCTGAGTGCTCATTGCTAAGAATCACAAGTAGGTAGAGTGCTGTTGAGCTCAGGTCCTGCTTGCTGGCTTTCCATAGGAATCGAACAAAATGGCGGACTAGATGGACCACTGGTCCAGTCCAGAAGAACTCTCCTTATGTTCTTACGAGGGCTGACAGGCAGTTTTCTGTGGACTGGTTTTGGCTCAAGGTGGGGGAAGTCCCCATTCACTAATCATTGTTTGTAGGAACAGGATAGGGCCAAGCTGTGTCATCTGCATATGGGTGGCAACATGAGAACAGAGCCTTTTCTGCAGTGGCTCCCCGCTTGTGGAATGCTCTCCCTTGCAGTAGGCACCAGGCAAAAATATGCTAATTAAATGATCTATGGCCTTTAAATCAGGTGTGTGGTGTGGAGGTTATTTTTTAGTTTGTTGTTATTTATGCATTTTTGTATTTCTATATTGTAAACTTCCCTATGACCTTTGGATGAAAGGTGGTATAGAAATTTAATTG
Source organism: Lacerta agilis (assembly GCF_009819535.1). Classification (NCBI taxonomy): domain Eukaryota; kingdom Metazoa; phylum Chordata; class Lepidosauria; order Squamata; family Lacertidae; genus Lacerta; species Lacerta agilis. The sequence continues at coordinate 75,502,043 of NC_046315.1, forward strand.
ACAATATTACTTGCAAAAATGTGTATGCTAGGCAAAATTGCATAGAAGAATGTGTACATCAGGATAAATCTGCGCCAGAAGAATGCTAACCCAAGTTTCTCAAATGGATGCAGAAGTATGGCAAATGAGTAACTGAAACTGACACAAAATAGGAAATTCTTTCCAGTAGCACCTTAGAGACCAACTGAGTTTGTTCTTGGTATGAGCTTTCGTGTGCATGCACACTTCTTCAGGTATCTGAAGAAGTGTGCATGCAAACGAAAACTCATACCAAGAACTCAGTTGGTCTCTAAGGTGCTACTGGAAAGAATTTCCTATTTTGTTTCGACTATGGCAGACCAACACGGCTACCCACCTGTAACTGAAACTGACACATTTGTCCATCTCTAATGACAGGTGCCTGGACCTCTGAAAATGTGCAGTCAGAAGAAGATGCTGAGGACAAGTGCGACTTGCTCCTTCATTCCCTGACCACAGTAAGTGTATAAAAGCTATTTTCTCCTTGTTATGGTTGTAGGAGCAGCAGGGTTTGCAGCAGAAGCAGCAGGAAGAAGGAGCCTTAGGAAGGACTGTAGCATTTGATCCCATTCCTGTGCCAACTCACAGGCCTGAGCAGGATCGCTAGGAATCTGAAGCCACACAGGCTGCAGGCAGAATTCATACATGCCGTGAGCTTTGCAAGCGCTTGGCTGTGCTGAGAACGGTCACGTGCCCCTCCCAATTGCACAAGTCAGGCAATACCCTCTCCGCGAATGCAAGCTGGCTGTTGAACAGGTTGTAAATCAGCGCTGGCAAAAACGGCAAGAACAGACCAGGAGGAGAAAACCAACCATACACGTGGTAAACAAAAAACGTGGAAAAGCAGACACACACCTGGGTGATCATGTGCCATTAATAGCAATAATAGTCATAACACTGAGCTCTTGAATGCCATCATTATGGATATAACCCTTAAGATCTATTCCAAGGTCTGCTTCATTAATTCCTTCCAGATCCCCAGAACCTAATTCTTCCCAGATATGGCGAGTTGGGTCACAGATGGAACAGTGTCCACCAAATCAGGTTCTGCATTTGAAGCTATACAGAGCTGCATACATACTATACCTTTTAAACACATTCCCCCCCTCAGAATGATTATTCCCAGCAACCCTTAACAAACCCCCCCAGAATTCCCAGAAGCCCCTTCGCCACGCTGCCATCCGCCAAAGAAAAGCTCAACAACTTTGGACGATCGATCCAAAAAAGCTCTTGAAATATGGCAACCCTAGCTTTAGAGGTTTACTGTGGATGCTGTCTTGCCAGCTAATATAAACTGAAATCTCACTTCCACGGGGGTGGGGTGGGGGGTGGGGTTAAATAGCCTCATGTCTTTTGAATCCTGTCTCTCTCGCCCCCACCCATTGCCTTTAAGCGATACCTCAGTGTCACATAAAACAGTCTCCTTCACTGAAGAAACACAACCACACTAAACAATGTTTGCAGGCTGAGTTGCGATAACCACATCTGCTAGTCAAGAAATAGATGATAATTTGATGGCAAAAAAAAACATCCCTAAGTAGAGTTGATGTATTGGCACCAGGATCAATAGATTCTAAATTAGCTACAAAGCTGCAGGGAGTAATGGAGCATTCAGGGTTTATTCTTCTTAATATTACGTTCTTGGGGGGGGGGGTACCACCCCTCCCAAGCCCCGGAGGAACTGTAGGAGGGTTTGATGTTCATCTGGAGTGTTGTCAAGATTGCAATAGCAATTTAATAGGCTGCCAACATGGGTGGTTGTTGCTTGAAGGCATTCTAGTGCGGTGATTTTCATATATATATATATATATATATATATATATATATATATATATATATATAGTTTGCAAACTAAAGATGTATGTCAATCAAATTTTGTGTAGAATAATTAAATGAAAAGTGGGAAACATAATGTCAGTACAACACATGTATACGTTTTTAAAACCCAACATAGCTCTTTTTGCTAAATATTAAAACGCTTTACATGTCGCAACTGGTGGATGTATTTACCGTAACGTAAATGGTAAGAATTCTGGCTCATTAGCGAGATGGGTGTGTCTCTTAAACCTGAACATTAGTGAGGTAGAGCAAGACCACTGCTGCAAAAGAGGTAGCAGCCTCCTCTTCTGGTTTTCCTGGATCTGCCATGCCTTTAGTGTGCAAGGAAGCACAGTAGCCACCGAGCCCAGGTGGAGTCTGCCATTTCCTATAATATATGGGGTAGGGAGCCAAAACCACTCCCATCCACAATGATCCATTCAAAACCTCTTGTCTTTGTATATAAGTTTTTTTCCCCTCCCAGTGGAGGTTTGTTTGGGGGGGGGGGGTGAATAGCATTGGGTTTCAAACAGTGGTCCTTCCAAACCCTACCTGGAGACGGCAGCGATTTAACCAAGGACGTTTGGCATGCAAAGCAGATGCGCTACCATTGAGTTGCAGCCCTTCCTCACTAAATGTGAGCGGTGCTTACTCCAGGCATTTTGCTACCTAAAGCAAGGGGCAAGAACCTGCCTCCCCACTCCTTTCCCTTCCTCCCCCACAACAAACACTCTGTGAGGTGAGTGAGGCTGAGAGACTTCAGAGAAGTGTGACTAGCCCAAGGTCACCCAGCAGCTGCATGTGGAGGAGCGGAGACGCAAACCCGGTTCACCAGATTACGAGTCTACCGCTCTTAACCACTACAACACACTGAGGGAGTGGAGTGTCCATGGGCTCTCCAAAGCCTAGAGACGGCGACAGACTTTGTTATCCCCCCTTTCCTTTCTTTCCACTACATTGTTAACTTGAAGCCCAAACTACAGTGTTTGAGCTGGAAGAGCTTTTTGGTGTGGTGTCGGCCTGGGTGACTTACTACATATGTAATGTTTATTTCATTCCGAATGCAAATCGTTTTTAAATAGCAGGTGCCACTGACAGACAGAGTGGCTGATTGTGAAAGTCCAGAAGGCCTTAGAAACCAGAGAAGAAAAGCGTTTATTTCATTTCCGTTGCTAATCATTTTTAAATAGCATATCCCACTGGCAAACTTGCATTGCGGCACAAACCAATTTATCCAAATGACTTGAACATTCAAATGATGGAGGGAGGAAGCTGTGAAAATACATGTCATGGCAATCCATTATAGACAGAGTTAGCCCTGACAACCTGAAATTTTGGAAAATAAAGTAGTGATGTATTTCAGTAGCAGCAGTCAATATATTTAATGTATCTTCTTTATGTTTAGGCAAAAGCTTGAGGGTCTGAAGTATTGTTAAAGTAGTAGGGGTCTGCAAAATAAGTTTATACATTAATTATGAAGCTGTCTTTTCCCACCCTTGGGTTAAGGAAGCTTCTATTTCTGCGTGCTTGGACACTGAACTAAGTTAGTCACAGCAGCAGATGGTATTTGATTGATCATAGAAGTGACTGAGATGCTCAAAAGTTATAAATAACCATGTGATGTCCTCTCATGAAGAAACCATCCTGAAAAATTCGAGTTCAAGCATGAATCAAAAAAGGAATAAATTTGGGTCTTTTCTGTCAGACCTGATATCCTGTTCTACTGGTTCATGAGGAAAATATGTTGTTATCAGTGCTTTCTCCACTCAAGAATCCCAGAGAATACAAAACTATCTGTGGATTTTGAGGACGTCTGGGTGAAGCCAAGTGACATCATTTTGCCATGGCTGTGAGTTGGCAAACATTTCAGATACTGTTTACAGAAGAATAGACACTAAGAAACCTGCAGGAATTATTGGGATTCAAAGTTAATCCTTTTATTAATGTCTTAATTTCAAAAGTAAGGATTACTGCTATTGAAACTCAAGATATAAATGTGTTGTCAAAAACTTCTTTAAAGCCACCCGGCTGTCTAATTTCTATGAAGAGACAGAAGGGTATTAATTGATTCAAAGTTCTTTCAGAATAATATTTCAGGAATTTTTGGAAGATGTTGCCAAGACACCTAGTGAAGTATGAAGTAAACTTGTAAATCTAAGTAACATTTAAGAGGGCCTATACCAGCAATTTCCAGAGAGGTAGGCGTGCTTGTCTGCTGTAGTAAAAAGTACAAAGAATATTCTGGCTATATTTCCTTCTGTGTGTGTTCATGCAAGCACATGAAGAGAGAAGTGGGGTGCAGGCGGACCATGCCAATTTCGGCAACACTCACTTTTGTTACGTTCACACCCTCTGCAGGCATGTGCCCCTCAGAGGGCGGGTCGACAGTGAACTCCTTGGTCTGCAAAATGTTAGGCACCCCTGAGTTAAAACATACATTTCAGTTCTGTTAAAAAGCCAGAACAAATATAACAACAACAACAACAACAACCCAGCGGCCAATAAACATTTCAAAACCAGAACATGCACAATTTTCCCAGCTCAGGTCATAATTACCTGCTAGAGGCCATGTAAAATGATGGGTCATTTAGACTCTTAAAAATATTGAAGCTGGAGCTTACCTGAGCTCATGCAGAATTAAAATTCCACAACCATGAAGTTAAGTGTCAAAATGACTGTTTTGGGTGCCTGTGCTACAGCTTAAGGTACAAGCAGGTCGGTGCCCATGTACCCCCCCCCCCAAAAAAAAAAACTGCTTAGGACTACTGAAGCTCTAGCACTAAATGTTATTTGTGTTAAACCATTTAATTAGGTCACTTTCTTGCTGTGTAAACATTGAGGGGTTTTTGGCATTCATTTATTTTCAATCTTCTTGAGTTTGAAGAAATAATGATAGACCTAGGTTGGTTGGTTGGTTGGTTGGTTGGTTCCCTCATGCATATGTATCTTAGTGGTGGTTTAAATGAGAGAAAAATCTGCCACAACACAGCCACAATGACCAGCCACAGGCAGGACTTTTGCATAAGCTGCAATGTTTTCCACTGGGTTCAGTTCAAGCATTCAGCCAGGAGCCATCAAGTGTTGAGCAAATGTAAGCTTAAGAAATCATGATGGGCATGCATGAGAAAACCAGCCTCAAATTACCCAGTCAAAAAACTTCAGGTAGTGCCAACGGCCATCTGCCCATGACTCATGTGTCTACCTGTACAGCAATGCTTCCCAGAGTTTTGACACCTGGGGCAAAGTTCCCCCCACCCATCCACCCACCAGAATAAAATTGGAGAGGTAACATGCAGAAAGATACATATATAGTCTCTCAAACAACTCCCAGAACAAAGGACAGGCAACTGCCTTGCAGCTTCCAGATAGATCAGTTAATATAGGAATCGCTGATATCCTCCCCTCCTCTTTGCTTAGTCACTTAGCAGTCAAGGGACAATGGATTTTAGATAATTGTGATGCTCCCAAACAGGCTACCTTTGAAGAAGTCCTTGCTCCCTGTCTTGGAGTGCAATATATGTCAGGAGGAATTAGGGCTGAGTGGGACCTCCCCATACTAAGGATCACAGAGTGCTTGATACATGAGCACTTCTTTCCAACATGCTTCAGTGTGTCTGATACATGATTTAGAAACACTGTTGTGGCACAACAGGCCCTGAGGCTCTTGAGCTTTAAGAAAACAGAAGTGAAACCTACAGAAGTGTGTAGATGGTAGCATTTTAGCTATGTAAGCAATGGTCCTCAACCTCCAAAATATAGGAAACAGTTTGCGTTTCTGTGTGTTTAAACATGCAAAACTTTCACAAAACTGTTAGACATTTTTTTTTTTTTTGCACATTTCTTGGAACCAAACAGAACTTGTTGCCTAGTTGTAACTGGCAAAATGAAAATCGAAAATATTTTCAGACTTCCAAGGTGCTTTCAAAGAGCCGAGGCAGCTGTTTACTGACGGTGGCTTCATGCAGATGCTCACATCTGGACCCAGGATACGGCTTTCAATAGACACGATTCGTTTAATCAAAAACATTGTGTGCCTTGAGTTAACAACTATAAAATGGCCCTATTATAACAATTTGCAAGATAAGTGCATTATACGCCCCTCGGCGAGTATGATTCCATCAACAGCAACATATATAGCCTCTTTGAGAAAAATGCATTTAATCTGTGCCTCATGAGCCATTAAAAACGAATTGCTAGCACTTTTCCATGCCCGGTCCACTGTTTGAAGTAGAGGTCAGTATCCATAAATCCTGAAGGATGTGAAGACTGGAAAGCAATAGGTGCATGACACTATCCCGTTTCCACATTTTTCAGGAATCACACCATGGATATGGAGTGGAGCCATGCCTGCAGGGATTGGGGATGCTGCTCACACCTTCTGATTGCCCTCAGTCAAGATTAAACAGGGTGGGTTTTTTTTTAAGAGTTCAGTGTGAGCCTGGCCTTCCAATTTAGTTGTCCCTTTCCGGATGCTTGGCTGGAGAAGGCAATAGCACTTGGCGGAGGATTCCCATCAACCTGGAACGTGCCCCAAAGGGCCTCTCGTTGACTGAGAATGATGCATAGAGTGTCATTGCTTGCCAGGGGTCATGGTGCATATGGACAGGCCCCCCAATCCCCAATGAGGAAAGACTTTGTGTGCCATTTGCTGCCAAGGAGAGGCCCTCTCCTGCGTTAATGGAAACCACCCGCCACCCCTCCCCTTTCAACAAGGTGAGGCCCTTCTTTCCTTGCTGTATTGAATTTATTATATGTTGTCCTTCCAAAGGAGCCCACACAAAGAACAAGGGATAAAACCAATACTTCTTTTTTCCAGCCCAAACTCACCGGAACGCAGTTCTGACACCTCTCAAGTGGGTGCCATTGCCATTACAAGAGAACAACCTTTCCTTAGGGAGGGGTGTAACACCTTTCCTTAGGGAGGGGACTGGAACAGGGCAGCCAAAACAGGACGCAAATCCCCGTCAGTTTAAGCTTCAGGGCCTGTAATCCCAGAGGGCCCCAGAAGCAATTTTGGTCCACATTGCTCTAAAAAATCTGGTCTTGTAGATCCAATTTGAGTTGCACAACTCTAATTGCTTCATTTTTTTGTTGTATATATTTTAAGAATGTAGCACCGGTGTTGCAAAGGTCTGGTGATCTGTCGTGGAACAACCCCATTGACAAAGATAACAGTGGTTACACAGACCTCGTTGCTGGTTGTGAAGGACCACTCATGTCCGTTTGGGGCCACGAAATGTACGTCCACCACTGGTCCCAGTTCAAGTAAGGGAATGTGGCTCGATGAAGGAGGTGTGCCTGCCTCAGATGGGTCCACAGGTCAGATACGCCTCAGGGACTGAGAGGAGTTAGAGTCTAACAACTTCTGGAGGGCCACAGATTCTCCATTGCTGCCTGAAGTGCTTAGTGTGTACGCAGCCTTGGACATGCGCATTATTTCAATAGCTATTCTCTGAGTAAAACTTAGCTGAAAACTCCTCTTTCTCCCAAGTAATGGAATGGTTGCTGTTCACTTTGGGAACAACATTCCAGTGAGGGCAAAAACTGGCCCCCACCACCGCCCCCACGCCAATCCCGGGCCCTGACAATGGGAGGAACCCCACAGGAGAGTGAAATGGCTCTTTGCATGCAGAGGTGTACCACAAGTGTCCAAGTGGCTCTTGCAAGATGCAAACCCTACCTCCACACACCCCACCTTTCAGAGTGCACACCACGTAGCCATTTCTAAAACACTAAGCAGCTTAGAAATGCTCTTGAATAAATACAGTAGTGACAGACAGACGTTTTATTGGAAGCATGCACTTCTGAGTATTTGTTTTCTGAAGGCTAACACACACACACACACACACACAAATTACTCAAACTGTGTGGCGTGGACACACAAAGGTTTGGGCATCTCTAGTTCTCTCGGAAACATACTTGAGCGTAGAAGGAGGCAGCAGGAGCTTGGAGATGCCAGGAAGCTGGCTGAATCTGTTGGGGTCCATCAGGGTGTGGCACCCAGAGAATGGGAAGGCATGTTAAGTTTACCTTTGTACAGTAGGGCAGTTTCCACATACACTCACACACCTCTCTCTATCTTTTATCCAGGCAAGCAAAAGTCATTATCGGAGTTCAGGGACAATTTCTAAAAACCGTTTGGGGTTTGAAGTAGGCCAGTGAGGGGTGTGGCCTGGGGAGAATTCTGAGGGCCACACAGCAAGGACTGTCCATGCTCTGGTCCATGGGGTCACGAAGAGTCGGACATGACTAAATGACTAAACAACAACAACAACAGTATCTTGGAAAAAATCCTGAAACAATTGCTTGTTCCCTCCCCCAAAGCATATACCCTAACTCAGCACAATGAAATATGCTGCAGGTACGGTTTTGTCTTTATGGGCTGCAGTTCTACAAGCATTTACTCAGGAGCAGGTTCCATTAAAAAAAAAAATCATTGTGCATAGCCAAGGGCCTTTACAATGTACAGCAGAGGGCAAGAACAAGGCTTCCCTCTGAGAGTAGGTTCCATTCAGCTGAATGGGACTAGTTATGCTGGTTACAGAGAGATGAGCAGCTCAAGTGACAAACCACCTCTATCAAAGCTCCTATTTACAATTCAGTATCATTTGGACAATCTGAAGCCCATTCATACGTGTGGCTTGGAGCAAATGAATGAGTGTGTGTGTGTAATATGCTGTGCTCTGCACTCTTATTGTGTCTATCATATGCCTCCGTCCAAGGGGAAAAACAAGGGGAACAGCTGAGTGGAGCTTTGATACTGCCTGGTTCGTAGATATTGCTTCTACTATTCTTTGTCTTGTGGTGGGAGGGGGGGCGGGGTTCCCTCTCCTGTTCTGAAAGATTTAAAATGTCTGGCCCTTGTAGGATCTACTAACCACATGTTTCCCATTTACATGTCCTCATTGAATTCAGATGATTTATGAATAGCTCAGGAAACATAGAACAGGAGCTTTTATCACTTGGGTTCTGGCACAGACTATCACATCTGTCCCTCCCCTTAACAGCAAAAAGGTGTCAGTTTTTGGCCAGGATAACAGATGTGCCAACATCCATTCTCTGGTGATAATTTGTATATAGATCCTGGAAGCCTGACGGAATAGCAAAACACAGAGCCTCTGGCATGCCCCAATTGTGGGCACGCCTCAAGTTGCCTTCACCAGATTTTACATGTCACAAAGCAGAAGTGCACAAATTCGAATCTATGAGGAAGCAAATATTAACTAAAAGTTGATTCTCCAAATGAAGTAATTATTTGGTTTGCAAATAAAAATGAAATACTATAGCTCTAGACAAACTTGCAAAGATTTCACTTTTGAGAACTGAAAAATAATCCAGTGTCTTGATTACTCGGAAAGAGTATACACACAGTTATTTGTCCATAAAATGTGGACTCAAGTTCACTGATCACTGGTTGCTCATTCCTGATAGATCATTCTGGCTTGAAATAGCACTTTTTACGCACTGCTTTAAGCTACTAAGAGTGAGTTTATCATTCCCTTATGAAAATTATAAACTCGATACGGTGTAGTTATTTGAGCTATGGCGCATCAACCATCACGAAGTTTAAAGCACCTGACTAAACTTCCAGATTACTATAAAATATTTATTGCTTATGGGTTCAAGTTTTCAAAGTAAGGAAACATTCTCTACCTGAAGCCCTGAAGAGCCGATGCAAATGAAAACGGAGACTGTAATATTGAGCTAGGTTGACCAATAGCCTGACTCAGTAACAGCATTGTATGTTCACGGGCAGTGGCGTAGCGTGGTTGTCAGTGCCCGGGGCTGCGCAGAGGGGTAGGTGGGAGGGAGAGAAATGGACAAAGTACACATGCACATTCAACTGCCTAATGGCATCTGTGTCACCCGGAAGATCACAACCACAGAGATAAGAAAATAATAGTCAACTTGGTCTATTATGTGGAGAGGTCACTTCCTAGTTCTCATGGAGAAGCCGTTTTCAACAAAGCCCAGCAATGGAGGTGTGCAGTTGTTGAGGCAGCACCAGGTGTAGAATTTTGCTCCCCTAAAAATTTTGCACCCAGTGCAACTGCCACTGTAGCTTCCCGCACTCTGGCACTGTTCATGGGAGCAACAGGAAGAATGAATTGCACTTCCTGGTTTTGCAAGGTTCATTTAATATTGAAAAGGGGATTTAGAAAGGGATTGGTGGCGAGTGATCAAAGAGACCTTTAGGTCATAGTTCATAGCTCAATGAAGATGTCCACCCAGTATGCAGCAGGTGTGAAAAAGGCACATTCCATGCTAGGGATCATTAGCAAAGGGATTGAAAATAGTACTGCCAATATCATAATGCTATTATATAGATCTGTGGTGAGACCGCACTTGGAATACCGCGTACAGTTCTGATCACTTCACCTAAAAACCATATTGTAGAACTGTGAATGGATATGGCAATTAAAAATAGATGTAAAGGTAGAAAAATAAAACACAGATACAGAGGAGGGGTTTAAAAAATTGACTGAAAATACAGTGCCACATTCAATTGTTGCATATGAGAAGAAAAAGGTGGGTCAATTAATTCAGTTCTCAAGAAGGTGATGGTGGAAATAGTATCAAAAGTTTGGATCCAGAATCTCTGAACTATGCAACAGTCCCACCACATATGGAGCAATGTTCCAGTTAGTCCACAACCTCACCAACATAAATTGGAATTGCCTTTGCCAATTCTAGATAGAAGCTTTTTAGTTTAGAGAAAAGGTGAGTGGGAGGACACGTTATGGAGGTGTATAAAATTATACATGGCATATTAAAAGTGGTTAGAGAAAAGTCTTTCTCCCTCTTGTAATGTTACACATCAAGGACATCCAGAAGCTGAATGTTGGAAGATTCAGGACAGATACAAAGAAAGTATTTCTTTGCACAAAACATAGTTAAACTATAGAATTCACTTCAACAAACTGGGTGCCAACTTACATGACTTTAAGAGAGGATTAGGCAAATTCATGTAAGGCAAGGAAATCAAAGTCTACTAGCTACCATTGCTTTATCCAAGACAGCATGTCTCAGAATGTCAGATGCTGGGAGACACAAGTGGAAAGAGCACTGTTGCACTTAGGTCATGCTTGTGGGCTTCCCACAGGCATCTGGTTGGCCACTGCAAGAGAAGGATGACGGACGAGAGGGACCTTTGCCCTGAACAAGCAGGGTTCTGATCAGATTCAGATGAGCTGGTCCACTTTTATTGTGCAAGTCCATTACAAATATGTAGAGGTGCCATCTTCTCAAGATGACTGAGAAGGCCTGATGCAACACGTGACATCGAGTGATGTCCTGACGTTGTGAGGAGCCAGGGGTGGAGCCAAATGCCCACTGAACATTGAGGGGTCCCACCCCCTTGAAAAAAAGCTTGTGCTTTTTTGAAAAAAAGCACATTAGAGACCCCGAAACTGCCTCGGCCCCTAGGAGCTGGTGCTCATGCAACTAGGTAATGTCCAAATCTCTCGTTTGAAAATCATTGTATGCAGAAGGTGTTAATTGGCTGATCTGAATTCACCTGGAATATAATTTTCCTTAGCAACTGGTGCTTTGCCTTTGGATGGATTTCTGACACTGCTTTAGAAACTGAACTTACAAGCAGCCTTAATACCACATGGCATTAACATTTTAAATTAGCATTGTCTTGTAAGCCGGCATCAATCACACTGTGTGTCTGTTTTCCTTTCTTTTCTTTGTGCCAAAAATGAGGCAACCGGTTCCCAAGCATCCCTGCTGGGAATATTTTCTAGGAGAGAAATAAGGCAGAGTAACTCATAGCATTTGAGAAAGTGGGTTGGTAAAGAGATGCTTGTTGCCTGCTGGGTTTATATTTTTTAGAATGTAACCATTCTAAAATAACTTCATGGCAACAGAAACACATACAGCTGAATGGAATGGGGAAAAGGTGGATGGGCTCCTTCTTTCTTTTTCTTTTAAGAATAAATACCTTGTTTTGCAGGTATTATGTCTTCACCTCTAGTAAGCGTCAATAGCATACCCTCCAACATTTCTCCAATGAAAACAGGGACATCCTAATGAAAAGCGGGACATTCTGGGATCAAATAAGAAACCAGGGTGGAATCTACACATATATAAAAACCATTCTGAAAATGCTTTTTTTTAAAGGCATTTTTTAAAAATACATTGAATTTTTCATAAGGCTAGCGTTGCATGGTATATTGCACTTAAAACATTTTATTTGCAGCTGTATAGCTGAGTCCTAGGACGGCTTCTGTAAATCCAGGACTGTCCTTGGAAAATAGGTACACTTGGAGGGTCTGTGGAAAGCTTTGTGGAATTAAAGTTATTTTCCCTTATGAAACTAAAACACTCGCTGATTTTAACAAAAAAAAAAATGACAAGGACAATGGGCTGTAAAGGCAATTTGTTCATTTAGTGAATGATATTCCTCCATGGAGCAGGGAATAAATGTTGTTGTTGTTGTTCCTTGTCACTGCGAGTGCTGGGTGGTGGTGTCTAAGCTCCAGGGAATGTGAGAGAATATAAATGTAGTTTTTAAAAGACTGTAACAACACTGGGTGTCCTTTAGCCTGAAAGCAAAACTGTAGATTTCCTTCCCCTTCCCTTTTTTCAAATATAAATTTTTTATTTACCATGGGGCAGTGGGGGGGAGGGTTGCTTAGCAAATGGAGCGCCACATGTGACCTGTGCCCCATTTGCAGTTATATGGGATGGTTCTTTACCTGTGGCAAAAGAAGCCAATCTCTGAAATGATAAAATGGAAGCAACTTCATAGGATCAGGCCATATGGTTTTAACCCATAAATCAGTTACACCAGAGTAGTCTCACTGATGTCTGTGGATGCCTTTGGAGCAAGCTATTTTTTGTGAATTATATTGTAGGTTCAAAGTCTAAAGGATCAAGGGAACTATTTTCCCCTCTCTCCCTCCCCTATGAAGCAGAAAAAGAATAACATACTCTGAACCCAACCCATTATAAAACCTTTTATGTGTTCTGAGCTTGAGAAGCAGCTGGCCCTATATCTTGCTCCACTGATTCACAGAAAAATCAATCTCTTCCTGCCGTTCTTTGAACTGACACACATCATCAATCAAAGTCGCTATGGATCATTCATTCATTCACTCATTCATTCATTTCACATCCACTTTTGGATTTCTTTTAAAGTTACCAATGCTCTTGTGGTGATGCAAAATAAAAATGGAGGCACGGACTGACAAAAACCGGCATAAGATTGTGCAGCTGAGAGGTAGTTTGGGGTTTGTAGGTTCCAGAATTGTTACTTTCTAATCAAATATCCCATTGATGATGCCAATTCAATAACTCCTTGAAGCAGCACAGGGGAAAGGTAATCTGCTCTACCAAATTCCCAGTGGCAAAGGCAATTTGGGATTTATTTATTTATTTACATGTACATGTAAAATCATGAAACTGCTCTGCATTTCCTTTTGAAGTTTTGGCCCATGCATACATTTGCCTGAAATAAACCTGTTTATGGTTTCAGCCTTATAAGATGTTGGGTGATCTCAGCTCCCACTTAAGCCAATCTGTTACGGCACCACCTTACAGATGCTAACCTTTTAAACTGCTGTTGTAAAATAGGTGTTTCATTTCCATAGCAATGAAGCAGGCAGAGGCCTGCTTCTCTTTAGAGAAGGCCTCTTGTTTTTAAAAAAGGGATGGAGAACCTGTAGCCCTCAAGACCAGTGCCAGCCCTGTCGTTAGGCAGAGTGAAGAGGCAGCCTCAGATTTAGGGTGGCATGAAGGGTAGCAAATTATTATTGTTGGTACTGTGGGATTTTCTGCCTCTGGTGCCAAAATAACTTGACCAGCCTTTAGGATTGTGTGCGTTTGACTTGAGGAACACCATTTGCTGTTGCATCTCAGACAGACAAATGGAGTTGGACAACAATTCATTCCTGTTGGGAGTTGAAAGTCCAAGAACCTCAGGAAGGCCACAAGTTCCCTATCCCTGATTCAAAGCCTTGGGTTTCGGACTAGGGGTCAGGACCCTCCGAGGAGCCACAATACATGAAAGCTGGAACTATGAGACTGATGCACTTCCTTCACTTTCTGAAAATCCAAGCAGAGGCCCCAGTCCATAGTTTACACAGGACCTGATTTGTGTCACTGGTTGCAGGATGTAGGGTAAGGATCCTGCCATGGGTGTATACCTGGGAATGTTAGAAGGCCTCTGGGGAAGACCAGGCTGTGCGGGTAATCAGTAGTGCTGAAGGAGCCAGTTGGCCATGCTGGTTGATTGGAGTGGACCTGAATGGACACTTCCCTTTGGTCCACCCCAAAGGACATATCAAAGGGTCCTGGCTAGTAGCTCTGGGAGTGCAGACACTGACTTCCTGACCCACCTGTCCTTGGCCTTGGTCATTAATCTTGCTGAAATATAAACGGTTGGTTGCCCTTTGAGAGGGTTTGTTAAGGAATAATTACACCAGTGAAGACACCACTCAGATAAATGGCCTTGCGTTGGCAATAGTTTGATGGTTCCTATCGCAAGATGATTCCTATATAAGTGTTGGCCATGTGTAGGACACTCACAGTTTCAAGCCAGAGTGGAAGATCAGTGCCATGCTCTGATTATCACAATTTGAGTGCAGTTGTCTGCAAAAGAAGCCCCATGCATTAGTATCTGCTCACATTTAGGGGTTGTACATGATCAGAACACATAATAGGGCAGGATTCCTGGTAGCATGGGGTCTCTCTGAGCAAGCAGCTGTTTGTGGGTCGAGCTTGCCTTGCAGACACAACCACACTCTGTGTTCAACCACCAAGGGGCAGAGTTAGTATGGCAACATGGTGTTGGGGGCAGTGGAAGAAGTATACCCCCCTTTAAAGTGGGTGCCCTACATGCAAATAAAACATGGAAAGAGCTATGGCTGTCTGCTAACAGGTGGTAAATATCCATATATTGTGATCTTTCAAATGTAAAATCTATATTCAGATTGCAGGATAACACTAATTCGGTACAGGCAACCCCTGGTTTGCGTGGGGATTGTGTTCTGGGTCATTGCGCGCTTACGTGAAACCGTGTGAAACTGAAACGCCCCGCTCTGCCCCTGTTCCGCCCTTTTAGTGACATCTTTTATGACGTTTCCGGGTCAATTCCGGATTTGGCCCTGTAGACACATATAGGTTGCATATAAAACGGGAGTTGCCTGTGAGTTTAATATGTACTCAGTAATGTGCACCCGTAGTATGAATGCGTGTTGAGGCATTTGCAAATAAACATGGATCTGTCTCCATTGTAAGTTGACAGCAGTGAGTAATTGAGCAGGGATGATAATAGCATTGAAACTGGCACCAAGACCCCACATAAGAGATCAGAGCTTGCAACAAAGAAGCAGTGTGTGGACTAGCGCTTTAGGCGCTTCCAAATGTTTATCCATCATAATCATTTGCACATCCCTTTAATCAAAGATAACAATATAAAGAAGAATATGAAACGCTTAAAAAAAACACCACAGTGAAAAAGAATCTGAGTGAAGAACAGAGTGTTACTTTTCTTCCTGTGCTTGCTACAGAACTGTCCGTGTCTACCCTACCTTCTTAAACATCTTAGTAACAGTTTTGATCTTCATTAATTACAGGTCAGGAAAGCTTATAGAGGGAACCTGTCTTTTTAAACACAATATTAATTGCAGGGCTCCTGCATAAGGTGAACCACCAGAAGTTTAACAACAACAACAACAACAAAAAGCGCACACACTTGCTTTTAAGAAGCCCCCAGCTTAAAAAAGAAAGAAAGAAAGAAACCTATATAGAAGTTTAACTGTTACAGGAAGCAAAGCAGCTGCCAAATTATTATGCCTGTGAGCTTCACCCTCATTATTAGACTAAATGAATGCCCCCACTCCTTCACTTTCATCCTCTTCCAGGCAGAGGGGAAAGAAAAGGAGAGCGGGTGGGGGGGGGGAGAGAGAGAAATCACTTTGCACAAAGAAGTGTCTCTGAAGTTTGGAATGCACCCTGGTTGTTTGAAGAATTGATTTATACCTGACACCTTTCTTTAAGCTCATTGTTGAGACTCGCCTGTTTTCAAATCAACCGCAGACTGACTGCTTGAGGTTCTTCATCTCTCAAGGGCGACCACATAAGCTAAGATAAATGCACAAGGAATGGATAATGCTTTCAGGTTAGGAAAAGGTGTGGGGGAGCATGGGGGGGGGTGGGAGAAGCAGAGGAAGGAAAAGATAAAGCAAATCCTTAATGCAGCTCGTCATGAGCCCAAAAGGGTTTGGGGGTAAAGATGGATAGATAGAGGAAAATAAGTGTCACAGAAAAGCAAAGAGGGAAGGAGTGAGATGTTCTACAAGGAAATCTAGCAGGTTTGGCTGCAGAAATTACCCATTCAGCCAACTCTGTTAGAAAGCCTGGCTACAATTACGGATGCTGTAGGACCCAGAGCGATGTTTAACCATCTAAACCATCATGCTATCTCATTTCATTTTATACACAGGAATGTATACATTTGCTTTTCTGTAATATCCCACATAGCAGTCCCTAGGGACATGCTGAGGGAAGATTTGCTTACGAAATCGCATGCCAGGACCAGTTTAGAGGACTGTATCACTGCGCTCCAGATATAAAAGACACTTTCCAGTGACTTTTCATGAACATAGTGACAGATTTTGGCAGCTATATGTAAGGATGGAATGGCCAGACACTGCTTAATTCAGGCAGACTACACAAAGCATGGAACACAAAGCAGGGATTTGATAGCTCTAAGAAATTTCACACATCAACTCCATTCTCAACCCAACTTATTAATTTTGCATCCAGAAAACAAACAGCACAAATGAACATACATCTCTTCTGGATCAGATGGTTTTCAATGATTTCCTTCCTCTGGTGGAAAGAGGTTAATCTGACAGAAGGGGCCTTTTTCCGATAGAAGGACTCCTTCTATTAGATGGGAACCTCTCGATGCTACATCATGTTCTGAAGTCATTTGAGTGACTTCTCAAGGGGTTTGACCCAGATTTAGTCATGCTTGGAACAGACCCATTTAACTAAACATAACAGTGTCAGTTTGGATTCAACCCAGCGAACGTACATTTTCATTTAAACCCAATTGTTTTTAAAACAGTCTCTTACATGATTTTTCATTTCAACAATACGGAATGGCAGTTCCAGGAAACAAAATAAAAAGACTGGACAGGTTTAGGAAAGATGTTGACATTTAAAACTGGCAACAGTAAGCAAATGAAGGACGTAAAATATCTATGATGCTAAGCTCTTTTATCTATGTATAATGGTCACAAGCCAGCACAGGAAAAAGTCACTGCTAAAACCCATTGATTTAAATGGGATTTTAGAGTGACTTACTTTGTGGACGACCACCTGACATTTGGCAAATGAGACAGTTCTATTTTGTATGTCCACTGTAACATTGCACAACTACTGTATTCTGGTTGTGTGGAATTACATCAGAATGCTTTTAGATTGTTGACCAAATAAATCCTGCTTCCTTCATACACTTTCACACAACCCAATGCAATAGCGTTGCAGGACACTACACCAGGCAGTTGTAGATATTGCAGCACAGCAATGCTGTGCTGATCTGATGCCTTGACTTGGCACTGCATAATATGAGTCCCTTATAGGCCCTACTTGGCCCTCATCTATTACACTGATCAACCATCCTTTAACCCAGCCAACAAATCCCAGCATCCTTGACCATTGATCATGCTGGCTGGGGCTGATGGGAATCGAGTCCAACATCTGTACAATGACAGGCACAGCACCCCTAACTTAATGCAATGATTGATTACAGGAATAAGTTGAAATCTCTCCATTGATATGATTATGCCCTGGATCCAGTGCTGCAAAATGGTCCAAACCTGAATTTCTGTTTTTTCAAGTTCAGAAAATGTTTTTAGTCACGCAAAGCTTTGAGTTCGCTAACCTTTCTGCTCATTTTAAAAAAATGTACTTGAAAGAATTTGGATGCCGATCCAGATTCTCTGGGCATATTGACGTCTAATGTTATGGTCCAGAAATATTTAGAAGCCAGAGCTATGATTTTCATCCATCTCCCGGAGAACATTTTCTACAGTTTGAATCATTAGGAAACAGCACCATATCTGACAGAAACTGGGCAGGCCATTACATGTCAGAATAAAGTAGGCGAGTGAATATTAAGTTTTTTGCTTGGTTGTTAAGCACATACAAAAAGTGTGGCAGGGGAGGACTTCTTATGTATCATATGATACATCAGCTATGTAAGTGAACAGCAAAGCCTTTTGCGCATAGAGTGTCAAGCAGTGTTGTTTGCCTGTATCAATGGATAAAAGAGTGCATGTTAGTATGTAATCTAACCTGACTTCCTGCTCATCTAACATTGCCTTGCTCTCATCTCCACGTTGACCATCCTGATCAACTGTCTGTCACGAAGTGAGAGCCAGCTAGATATTTTATTATTTAATTGAGAAATGGCTGCCTGGCACTCCACAAGATGGACCCAGTCTTCAGCGGCTGCCGGCTGACCTACCAAATTTTTGTCAGCCACTTTTTTACCTATGAGGAAAAGTTCAATGTTGTCAAGTATATCACTATATTATTCCCTCTCTCTCTTTTTTTGGATTTGGTGTGGAACTTGAAAATATACATATTTGTTCACTGACATTTGTCAGTTCTATATTTTTCTACTGACAGTGTAATCCTATAAATGTAAACTCGGAAGTAAGTCCAACTGAATTCAGTGGTGCATCTTCCCAATGAAGAGGTTAGAGGATCACAGCTCAAAGGTACCAGTCTGAAGGCCTTCCTTGAACAAATAAAGTGAAATTATTTTTGTACTTTAGTGTTCAGGAAACACCCCTCAGTAACATTTGAAAAGGTACCTCAGAGTGACATGACCTTGATGATATAATTTGAAATGGCTGCCAACAAGAAATAATTAGAAAACCAACCAATAGTTATGGACAGAAACCAATCAGCTAGAGCAGCTATACTTTATTCTGATGACAGATCGTTCCTCAAGCTATGAGCATTCCATGTTGCAAACGTTAGCTTTCATCACTGATCAGGAAAAACGGCAAGGATTTAAACTAGTGCTTACATTTTGAACAGGCCTTTTGGTGGAAGGCTGTGAAGTTAACAGCTACTGAAAATGATCCTTCAAGAATTGCACTGCAACTTGAAGAATTCCACACCATAATGAATGAGGGGGGAGTGATAAATTGGTTTGCATCACGGATAAGGAATCTTTGACTCTCTAGATATTGTTGGACTACAGCTCTTATCACACCTTGACCATTAACCATCCTAACTGGGGTTGATGGGAGTTGGAGTCCAACAAGATCTGAAGCAATAATGATTCTTCATCTCTGGTTAACCTAATGAATGACACAGGTCTAAGACAGCCTGTGGAACAGATACTTGCTCCACTGGCCTTATCCAGGAGGCTCTCTTCTTACGTTCTCAACAAGATGCTTAGTTAGAACATAGATATTTGGCCAGCCTTCTCATTCAGGGTATGTTTACATTAGTGGCTTAAAACCGGTTTATAAATCAAATGAAACAAATGGTGACATTTAAAACAATTAGCATGATTCTGCATAGAAATGCTAAAGACAGCAGTTCTCTTCCCTTCTTGGACCTCAGCAGATCTTAAGGAAATCATCCTTTATACTTTATGACCTGGATTCCTCAGCTACAGTAAACAATCACAGAAAACAATGGAATTCCTGTTGAAGCATGAAAACCCAAGGGTCACCTTTCCGCTTCCACGGGGATGCAGAGAGGTAAACAGTACTTCGGTTTCTAGCAAATCGTCCTAAAGGGGGATGGTGGCACAGTGACTCAGAAATTATTTTGCCAAAATGCCATGGGAATCCTGGTGGTTAGATACGAGTCACTGATCCAAGCAAGGCAAAAGATGGAAGTCTCTATGTGATGCCTCTCCTGCTCCTAGCAGAACACCTCATCCCAGGGACCCGACCTATGTTCTTCTCTGTACACCCCACCTTACCCCCAAGCAATGTTTTAGTGCTCTGCTGAAGTTGGTTAAGCAGAAATTAGAGCCGATAATAGTATCACCATAAACAATGGAGTTTACTAGAGGATAACGCTTTGGAGAACAGTCTCTCCATGCATAATGCCACACCTCTCTTTCCTCAAGGCAAGGGAAGAGACAGTATGCCTGAGCAGCTTATCAAGCTGCACCCTGCGCACAGTGGTCATGCCTATCTAGTGTTCTTGTGGCTTCCACTCATCTCAGCACATGCCATCAAGGAGTGTCACTTGTGGTTAAACGCCTGCCCTGAATAACCACCGAAAAAGCAAGGTGAACAGGAGAGACATAAGAAAGATAAAGTCTGTAAAATGCAACTTTCCCTTTGGGCAAGCCTACAGATTCCATCCTGTGATGGCAACAGCCTGAAAGATACCATCTGTTTCCTAGAATCCTTCAGGTGCTGAGCTACATAAAAAAGTGAGACAGCATACAGTATATTCCTGGTAGAAGTAACAAGCTGAACCAACAAAGCATTTGGGTCAGTTGAAGAATGTACTCAATGACACACACAAGCCAAAGTAATTTCGGAGTCCACCAGAAGCGGTTCACTATGTGGGGGGGACCCCAACATCGGTCAACCCCATCTGTTGACTGACAACATATCAACCAGCAAGAAAGTTGAATCAGTAGATATAGGCCCAATGCCCACCCGTAATCAATAACTTTGTGGCCTAATAATAATCCAACACCTGACTCCTTGTCCTTATTGTTGTCTGTGCACCCCACCCACCCACCCATGACTTCATTGCACCTGGATCCACAAGTAACACAACAAGGAACTTGTATCCAATTTCCCACAGGACGCACCTATCCCCAGAAATGTCGGAAAGTATCACGGCTTCACTAAAAGATGATTCCTTTCTAAGGCATTGATTTTTATTTTCATTGCTTTGATACTCTCCATCCCCAGTTCTCCATGGAATGCATTTGTTCTCCAAAGGTGCTTCCAGACTTCAACTACTCTGATGCAGTCATGTTGTGTGGAACCAGAATATGAAACAGGAAATATCCCACAGAAGAAACATTTAACAAAGAAGTAACCTTCATAAGTGGTTCTTGGGATGGGGGAGATGGAATCACTGCCACTGGGGAATGCTTGCTCTTCGTCTCACTCTAATCTTGCTGATACATTAGGACAGACTTCCTCAAACCCGGCCCTCCAGGTGTTTTGAGACAACAGTTCCCATCATCCCTGACCACTGTTCCTGCTAGCTAGGAATCATGGGAGTTGTAGGCCAAAAACATCTGGAGGGCCAAGTTTGAGGAAGCCTAGATTAGGACTAGAAAGGAAATTGACACCTGGTTTGTGAGTATCTACCTGCCATAGCATCACTTAAGGATCAGGTGTGTTTGTGGAGGTGGCGGTATGAAACCCAACATTTGGAAGCCCTCTGAGAGTCGAACACCTTTTGCACACACATCCTGTGCTCAATATGCTGTACATAAGACCCCCAGCACACAACAACAACAACAACAACTGGAAGCCCTGCCACCTGCTTGGATTTCTGCCTGTACATCTTTTATATGCTGACAAAGACTGTAAAGGAAGTACCATGACCCCATAGGTTTCCTGCATTTGTGTACAGCAGCTACAGATACATTACAGCTTAGTGCTCAGCTGACTTCCTTCGGTTTTTAAAAAAAAAATTCCCAGAAATTTATTCCTTGATGCCAAGTAAATATAACATTACATGGTATCAGCTCACTCACACTCCAAGTGACATTTAATTACATCCATAAATACTAACGTTCTTCCAGTGATCTGCATTGAGCATGCTGACAATCAGGCTATTGTTCTGCTCAGGTAATCACCTCCATTAGAGATGCTGGTGTCCTAAGGAAAGGGTGTTCTAACTGATGTTAACATCTTGTATGGTATGTTGTTTGCACTTTGTGCCAGGAAAAGGAGTGGGATAAGTTTTTTGCTTCTTCCTCCCCCCCCCCTTTTTCTTTTTGACATTCAACTTTGTTGTGTGTGGTAGTCAAAATGAATGTCTTTCTATTATTAAATCATTATTATTGCAAATGCAGGGTGTGGGGCTCATTTGTGCTTCCGTATCTGGGATAGCTCAGTTGGTAGAGCATGAGGCTCTTCATCTCAGGGTTGTGGGTTCGAGCCCCATGCTGGGCAAAAGATTCCCTGCATTGCAGGGAGTTGAGCTAGATTACACTTGTGGCCTCTTCCAATTCTACAATTCTATGATTCTGTGCTCAGGTATATAATTCACATCCAAAGTGTCTCTCTCAAGCTGGCTGTCCCAGGACCAACTGGGCAAGCCAATACAGTTCGCGTCTGAAGCACTTGGGTGCCCCCAGCGGAATGATGCCCCATGCCACAGCATGCCATGGGTCTCCCGAGTTTTGCCACACCTCCTCTTCAATCCCTGTGGCTTGTCATGCCCCAGTGGGGCTAACTATACAAACATACATTCCCAGAGGAACTTGATTCCTGATGGGGTCCCTGGCTTGAATTAAAATTACAAGAAAGGAGATTCAAATTAAACTTTAGGAAGAACTTGCTGATGGCAAGAACTATTTGACAGTGGAATAAACGACCTCAGAAATAGAGGTCGACTCTCCTTCAGCCAGTGTGGTGTAGTGGTTAAGAGTGGTAGACTCGTAATCTGGGGAACCGGGTTCGTGTCTCCACTCCTCCACATGCAGCTGCTGGGTGACCTTGGGCTAGTCACACTTCTCTGAAGTCTCTCAGCCCCACTCACCTCACAGAGTGTTTGTTGTGGGGGAGGAAGGGAAAGCAGAATGTTAGCCGCTTTGCGACTTTCCAGGGTAGTGAAAAGCGGGATATCAAATCCAAACTCTTCTTCTTCTTCTTCATTGGAGATTTTTAACAGAGGTAGGATGGCCACCTGCCATCTACCTATCCCCCCAAAAAACCCCCAGAAACCTGATTCTTTCATTTTTATATATATATAGAAAAGGAGACTCAGATATTTAGCAAATCACCCTGAGGGCTACCTGATCTACCCACTGCCTGTTTCTGTACAGCATTTAGAATACATTCCCGATGGAGTTTAGTTGACATACAAATTCATTGGCTTTCCTACCTATTATATATAATTTTCATACATAATCATGTCACCGCCTACATGGATCCTCTTCCCAGAGATTATATTTGGTGGTATATCTGCCCTTTGGGGTCCTTCAGCGAGAATTGTTTGAGGTAGTTTCCTGCTCTATAATCAATGAGGCTTCCCCCTTCAGGGCGCATGTCTTCCGCTACAATGATGTAATGCTTGAGTAATTTGACCCTTAGGCGCTGGAGGAATACATATTGAAAAGCACAGAGATGTAGGGCTTGAGGGGGGTAACCTGAATCCACGGAAGTCAGCGAGCATTTGGCAGCGACTTCAGTGAATCTGGACATTTTGATATAAGGAAGCATGCCCTCCAGAGAAACCTACACTTCTGCACGCATAAGCACAGAAGGTTTCCTTTCTTTCTCTAGATTTGCCAGCGAATACTTGCATCTTTAAAAAAAAATCATTCATATGTGGCATGTTAAATGTACTGTATGGAACATGGACAAGTTTCCGCCTTCCTCCTAATTGCATTTACTTGCTAGTAAAGGGTAAAGGGACCCCTGACCATTAGGTCCAGTCGCGGATGACTCTGGGGTTGTAGCGCTCATCTCACTTTATTGGCCGAGGAAGCACAGCTTCTGGGTCATGTGGCCAGCATGACTAAGCCACTTCTGGCGAACCAGAGCAGGGCACGGAAACACTGTTTACCTTCCCGCTGGAGCGGTACCTATTTATCTACTTGCACTTTGACATGCTTTCGAACTGCTAGGTTGGCAGGAGCAGGGACCAAGCAACGGGAGCTCTCCCCATCACAGGGATTCGAACCGCCGACCTTCTGATCGGCAAGCCCTAGACTCTGTGGTTTAACCCACAGCTCCACCCTCATCACAGCGCCACTACTTGCTAGTAGGTAACAGGTGCCCCTTCATTGCCTTATCATCTGTGTGTCAACCTTACGAAGAAAGTTTCTCAGAAAGACCTGCTGTTTTCTTTTTATGATGCTTCCCGGTACATTGTTTTAGAGGGGTGTCAAATAAATTCTGTTCCGTTTCTCTGCTGGTGCTGGTCATAGGAGTGGAACCCCAACCCATACCTCTTTGCATGCAACACCAACTGTTCACACATGACTGTGTTATGCATGACACGTGAGCAAGGGTCTCCTTCTCTCTGCCTGCATCTCACCTACAAAACAGATTATTGCTGCTGGGTCACTGGAGGGGCTGGTGGAGAAAAATAGATGAGTTCATTTGGAAGGGGGACTCATGTTCAAAAAGTATGAGAACCAATGAACTAGCACAGACGCTCCTGCTTTTACTAAGCTTAATACACCTCTTTATTTGAGTGTAAAGAAATGAGCTATGCGAGCAGTATTTGTACATGCTATCTCATCCACCTCCTCTTTATTGTTTCATTAAATTGAAAAGCATAGCTAGGCACCAGACCCCAGCATCCCTAATAGCCCCTCTAAACCTTTAAAAATGCTCCTAAAATAAACTGAGATTGCACAGATATAAGAGTTGACACAGTCTGCACTGGCTAGCTAGAGTACTAAGGGCAGAGTGCAAATGTCACTGAAATCAGCACCAATCTAGAGTTTTTATGCAGGTTCTTCTTTAGTGTTTTAATGTGTCCCAAATGGTGGGGAGAAGAATGATTGTGTCGATTCAAAAGCATATCCCACTGATTTCAATGAGGATGATAGCCAGGTCATCAGATACAGTCTTGCAGCCCCAGAAACTTTATTTAAGGCAGAAAAGCAATATCATTTAAGTATGTGTGAATCTATTTCTAATTGCACCTTTCATTCCTTATTACGATTGATGAAACTGTTGAAATGACCTGTCCGTTGGTGCTTATTACACAACAGGATTTTTTTCACCATTAAAACAATCCATTTCCACCAGAAATATATACTAATTGTCACTTGCATTTTAGTACGATGACTTGCTCACTATTTTCAGGTTAGTTATCTTTGACTGCAAAACACACACACACACACAAAAAGATTAAATCTATGGTAACTCTGGCAAAATATCCATTTTGGCAGAGAGCTGTAAAGAAATAATTCTAATTTCGTCTCTTACCATTGTTCTGCTTCCTTCATTTCGCTCTTCCATCACAACAGGAAAACTGCTCTGAAGCTTTTGCCATGTCTAAAACCCTACCTAGGTTTCGCGCCTGATCCTGGGAAGGCGGAGCAGCTTTCCAGCTTGGGAGGGAGCGCAAGACGGAAAGAAATAAATCAACTTTTTGATCTACGCCAAACA
This sequence comes from Lacerta agilis, assembly GCF_009819535.1. Classification (NCBI taxonomy): domain Eukaryota; kingdom Metazoa; phylum Chordata; class Lepidosauria; order Squamata; family Lacertidae; genus Lacerta; species Lacerta agilis. The sequence continues at coordinate 75,527,200 of NC_046315.1, forward strand.
GTTTGAAAAGGAAACCATCCAAGCTCAAAAGCCTTAGAGTCTAACCCAGGGTTAGACAACTCATTTGGTGTAACTTTAGAGCACATCGAAAAGCACATCGTGGCTGGAGGGCTGTACATTTTAGTTACAGCTAATCATCAAATCTGCATATTTTTTTCATTAACACAATGGGTGCCAAGACGCAGTTAATAGACATACAGGCCTTCCTCTGTGACATTTTTATTTCAGAATTATTAACTCCGAATGCGAAAAGCCACAAATCAAGAGCCTCAGCCGTCACGAAATGTACTTGGGAATTATGAATTGCACAACACTTAATGTTAGGCTTATCTACATCGGTCTTAAGAACTTCTGAGCCTGTGCCACATTTTAATTCTTCTCTCCCTGCAATCACAATGGCTGGGAAGCAACATTTTGGAAATGACGACTTTTAATCTTGGCTGCAGGATGCCCCGAATAGTTGTTTTCCTCCCCCCACCCCCCGTTTGAAAGACTGGCATAGGCCCATTCCACAAAATGAGATTTTACTAGTGTTGTGTATGGACCCCCCAGTCCACCCTGTGGTCTCGATCTGTGGCCACCAGATCAGACCAATTCATCCTGTTCTGCTGAGGGGGTGTGTGTCACCAGATCCATCCCTAAATCAATTCAGGGGTGTAGCAAAGAGTTTTTAAAAAAAATGGAAAAAAAATCCTATTTGAATGTATTAAAAATATAGTTGGGAGGGGGTGTGCCAGCACCACACAGGATCAGATTGCAAAGGAGCAGCACCACACAGGACCACACAGGATTGGATCCTCCTGTTCAACAGTTCTTAAGCATCAAGTCCTGCACAGTACTGCTTTAGGGGCAGGAAGGAGGAGAGGTGTGGAAGGAAAGGCTAATCCCCTGCTTCTCCAGTGAAAACACAGCTGTGTGGTAGGTCCCTCCTTTTTTGCAGTTTGTCCTTCTCACTCACACTTCTCATCTGAGGTCCAAATCCTTCCTGTCTGAGGTCCAAATCCTCCTGAATACACCCAGTTTGGCTCAGGATTTTGGCCCCAGAGAAATCCAGTGCACAGCCTTAGTTTTTAATGCACTAAACATTGTGTTCTATCCTGGCACTTCTCCACTTGTTCTTCCATTGTAACAACAACAACAACAACAACAACAACAACAACAACAACAACAACAACCTTTTATTTGTATCCTCCCCTCCCCGGCCGAAACTGGGCTCAGGGCAGCTAACATCAAATATATAACATTGGTATAAAAATCAAACAATAATTAAATTACCCCCTAAAAGCAAGTCAGGATCAAATTGTAGGCTTAGTACCTTTTCCAAATGCTATATGTGATATATTTTCTTTCTACTATATATTTTGGAAAATTGTTCATTTGTTGTTTATCCATTTGGACACCACTTAAGACATTGTAACCAAACTTTGCATAATGGTTAGGGAGCTCAAGGAGTAGGTTTTTGTCTATGTTGACTACAATTCACCACCCTTTTGAATCAAGATGGTGGGCTGAACCTCTCAAAACTGCCCTGATTTTAACAAAATTTTGCAAGATGCTTCCTCAGATCAAGGAGTAGGTTTTCATCTATATTTGGATTCAGTTGAATGCCATTTTGAATCAAGAAGCCAGAACCTTTAAAAACTGCACTGATTTTAATCACTTATTTCAAAACTGCCTTGATTTTTCTTTCTTTCTTAGAATTCCTAAACAACACTCAATATTTTATATCTGAGGAAATAATGGTATTTTTGTCTTTGTAGCCTGGCTGTATGTGTTTCAGAAATATCTAGAAGTTACTGTATGAGTATGCAACATTTTTATCAAATACAAGACAGACCATTTCTCTTCTCTAGGGGCAAATCTACACTGGTCAGTTATAACGTTAAAATGCATTATAAAAATGTGACACCAGAGGGCTCTGTAGAACAGCAATCCATCATCAATGGGAAACTGCATTGAGAGCTATTATTACTTTTTTCCAAAGCGTTTTTGCAATCAGTGTAGATCCAGCCCAAATCATGCCATGCTGTGGGTTTGAGAATAAAACAAAAGTTCTTGAAGGATGTGAGCTCCCCAGTTTTGTAAATCTTGACACCTTTTATTTAAAACACTAAGAGATAACAAATTCCATTCCTGTCTGACAACTTCACAATGTCATTTCAATAACCTCTTATTGCATTACTATTACATTACATTTTCTTTTGCTGTTGATTATGTTGTTGTACAAAGTATGGCAATCATTCCCTTTACAGGAGGACTAGATGTCCTGCTAGTGTGGGACTTGCAAGGTATTGCTTGCTACCTACAAATGCTGTTTAGGGCATGCTTGTTCTGAATTGCCCGGAAAAACTCTTGATTCCCCCAAAGTAGGAGAAAGGCACACATCTAAAATATTGTTTAGTTGCCATTTGCAAGCAATTAAAACTAATTGCAGTTCTTATCTAGATGTGGAAAGTAATTCTCTGGAAGGTAATTTTCTGCACCGAGGTGCTACAATCATAAAATGTATGGCCCAGTCCTAAAACTTGGTGAACCAAATAATAGCTTAGTTTATAATCCTGGGGTGAATAATGAGAACAAAAGAATGGAGAATTTCATTGCTCAAGACAAGCAAAAGCCCTCGTCCAGCCTTCTGTCTCAAACATCCGTCACCGGGCACCCTGAGGGAAGCTCTTAAGCAAGACACGATATCCTGCTGTTGTTCCTATCTGTAAATATGGAAATCCCATCCCCAAATATAGCCTTTGATAGGTATGGCCCTACTATAAAGTATTAGCTTTCTTTAAAGAATGTCTGTGCTGGCGGTTGTCATAAGATCTAGTGACAATGTATTCCTTAAGATCTAAATTGTTTGTTGCGGTCATACTCTGAATCGGGTTACTGTGTTCACTCCTTCCACAACACTCTGAATCAGTTTTATACATTTCTACCTTGTGTCTCTTAGGGTGCTTCCAGGCTGTCACTATTTTCATGTGGAATTCAGTCACATACCAGCAAATATAGATAACTGGGAGCTCTTGTACAACAAAAGAGTGGTCTTTTCCAATAAGAAAAGAGGCAGGGAAATGCACTGGGAAGTATAGGATAACATTTGCTTTGATGCAACTTTGTCTAATCTCCCAGCAAATAAATCAGAGTAAGAGTCCATTAAATAGATTCCCTAATCTCTTTGCAAACAAATCAGGATGAATGTTCAGCAAACAGGCCATTTGGGAGCACCCTTAGCTGTCCCCTTATTGTGTGTGTGTGTGTGTGTGTGTGTGTGTGTGTGTGTGTGGTGTGTGTGTGTGTGTGTGTGTATATTACGAAAAGCCCAATATTGATGTAAACTTTCTTGAGGAGAAGCTCCACTGCTTCCACCAGGAATTGAGGTTAGGCTAAACTATTGGGGGGGGGGGAGTGCGTTTAATAAACCAGGATCAGAAACCACAGTTTGGTCCTGGCTTGTTTCAATAAAACATAGTTTAAGCACAGTTTCGTTCTCCCTATCAAGCATAATAACAAACCATGTATATTTTAATTCTAGAAGTGGATTCTTTCCGTCTTCTTCTTTGGCAGACATAGGGAGGTATACAAATTTAATAAATAATAATAATAGTAATAGTAGTAAAGTGGGCAGGGGGAATGGTCAAGCACCAAGTCTTAAGGGCGCTTGTTCCAATAATGCTAAGCTATGGCTTAGTGTTACATCCAAACCAGGCCATTGTTAGGGAGCCTCAACAAAAGTAGACCTTGAAAGGTAAGAGCAAAACAAAAAGTAGTTTTACAATGGATCTTCAATAGGTTTTAATTATTTCAAACGTTTATTTAAGCTGTTAATCTGCATGTAACCTGTCGTGTTTGAAGATAATAAAACACATAGTTTAAATCTGTGGCGGCTAGGAGAATGCACAATTATCATTGACACTATAGACCCCCAGAATGGAGTCATTTGGGAGAGGGGAGACCTCAGGAGAACAGAGAAATCTAATTACTTGGGAACTCCATAGAATTCAGTGGGACTTTCTTTCTAGTAAACATGTATGGATTTGAGCTGCAAAACTGTGGATGTACTCCAGTCCTTGTACTTTGGCTTGTTCCTTGTACTACAATACTCAACTTTTTATCCAAAGAATAAGAGTAATTATTCATTGTTTCAGGGTTTTTGTTTGTTTGCAGAGATCAAGGCCCAAGGCAGAAACCAGCATCCTCTGCACACCTTCAAAGCTTTCATTTAAAGTTAACATTTTGTTGCTTTTCATCTCAGTCTTCCCCTCCCCATATCTGTGAATAGCCTTGCGATGATCTTGGTCTGCTACAGATGGTTTCCTGTTCTTTGTGCCAAATGTGAAATTGCTATAAAACTTGAAAAGGGTTTGAGGTTGTCACTGCATGAAAAATTACATTTTAGGGAGAAAATTAAATATGAGCCTTATCCTTTAATTGCTTCGCTTTAATCTTGTTTCATAAAATGAAGGTTTTTTTTGTTTTTTACCCCTAAAACTTAATCTCCAAAGTTTCCGCTAACATGACCTGAAGGGCAAAAATAACGTTAGGCGTTTCAGTCAACAACAGCAGCAGCATCAACAACAAAAGAATAATGAGCTAGTTCCATTTCAGTTACAACCAAAATGACACTCTCTTCATTTGAGAAGTGTCATTCCTTTGGCTCCCCTCCACGGTGATAGGGAACGAAATCCCGAGTAGCAAAGATAAAAGCTATGGGATGCAGCTTTATATTATGTGAAACCTTCAGTCTGGAGATGGGAGACCTGTGCTCCTCCAGCTGTTGAGAGACTTCAGCTCCCATCAACCCCAGCCAGCATGGCTAACGGTCAGGAATGATGGGAGTTGAAGTCCAGGTTCCCCACCCCTACTGTAGTCCATTATGTTGGTAAATTATCCTTAGAGTCCATTGGGGAGTATAAGGACCCTAATCATATCTGCTCAAAAGTAAGTCCCTTTGAGCCCGACTTCACCTCAATGGGGTCCACTCCCAGGTTAATGGGTTTAGGCAGCCTGTGAACACTTACCTGGGAACATGGGAGCAAGCCCTATCAAACACAGTGGGATGCACTTCTGAGGAAATATGCATAGCATATGCACAATGAACCCTCTGTTAATGAATATTTATACAACAACAAGAACTGCAGAGAAGAGATTCTCACAGTAGCTTTACCCCTGAAGCTCTTATTACTGTAGCTCGATGGGGGAAAGGCTTCACACCTAGTTAGACTCTTCGTCTTTGAATTTCTCTTTAGTTCTCATGTATATGGATCCACTGGCGGAGGAAGAGGAGTGCGGAGGGGAGCGCACCGCCCCCGGCAGCGCGATCCCGGTGGGGTGCCATCGCGGCTGCCTCTCGCCCATGCTGGCCGCCACACCCTTGCAGGCGGTGCGCCACGCCCTCAGGACACACGGCACGCCCCTACGGGAGATGTGCCCCCCCCCGCCCCCGGGACGTGTGCCAGCCCCACCCCCACCTGTTCTCTGACCCCCGGTGCCAGAGCATAAAGTTCCACCACTGTATAATCTCATAAAGTGCTTTGGCCACTTGTTTCTTCAGGCACATGAGAGACGTGTATTGGATCTTCTGTTTCTCTTCTAGCTACATTAGGATAGATAACAACAGCGTTGTTACCAGGGCACAATGAATTAATTGACAATCTCATTCATAATGAGCAGAGGCCCTTGAGATCATGTATGGGGATTCTGAGACCCTGATGATGATGTTAGCTTTCGTTAGCTCCACTCAGCATAGTCTCGGATGATGGGAGTTGTAGTCCAACTACTTATGGAAGTACAAAGTCTCCCCATCTCTCCTCTAGGCTCCAGCATTTCCAGATGTACAACTCTGATCCTCCAATCAGCACTGAATACTAGGTCATGATGCTCTTTAGCGGTTGCCTAGCTTGCAGCTGGCTTGTTTCTGAGCCTTGAGGTTTCCAATATTTAAATCGTGTTCCAGAATGAATAAGATAAGAATCAAACAGCGCATGATGATCAACACATCTAAGAGCCAGTCAACTCAAATATATTGCTTTTCATCATAACAGCTGTCTTTTTAACCCTCACTAGATAAGCCAAGAAAAATATTCGTTCGAGAGAGAAACACCCGCACTGCATTTTATGTTGTGAAAACAGGATAAAAATAGCAACACAAATACATATGAAAGTACGGCAGTGCTTGTTTTGGAAGGACACAAATAACCATCATCATCATCGATAATAACGGCCGCGGTTCTTTTGAGTGCCAGTTCTTATGTAGCCAGAACTGTGCCACCCACTCACAAGAGGGAGGGACCAGCATGCTTGGGAAATCCCTGAGGTTTGCAGAAAGGCAACAAACATTTAGAAAACCTAAGGGGACCAATAAAACCAGGCCGATGTGTCCTGAGCATGCTCAGTAGTCACAGAATGCTGACTGACTGCAGAGATGGGAGAGAATGAAAAAACTGATGGGCAGGGGAGTTGAATGGAACACTGAGCAAATGTTCATTCCACATTGCAATATTTTGGTGTATACACACACACACCGCTTGCTCATTTACAGTTTGTACTTGGAAGGACTTTTAAAGGCACTTACCCCAGTCACAGAAATATGAGTCAATTCTTAGAATGCTGAGGAGCAGCCAAATTCTCATAAATGGGTATATTTGTGCAAGGAAACAATTTGGGTCGCACAAGTTCTGCTTTCCCCTGCTGTGTGGTATAGTGGTTAAGAGCAGTAGACTGGTAATCTGGTGAACCGGGTTCGTGTCTCTGCTCCTCCACATGCAGCTGCTGGGTGACCTTGGGCTAGTAACACTTCTTTGAAGTCTCTCAGCCTCACTCACCTCACAGAGTGTTTGTTGTGGGGGAGGAAGGGAAAGGAGAATGTTAGCTGCTTTGAGACTCCTTCGGGCAGTGATAAAGCGGGATATCAAATCCAAACTCTTCTTCTTCTTCCTGTTCTGAGGTTTCTCCGCAGAAGTTTGGGGAGCAGAAAGGAAGAGGAAGTTCTTATGCTGACAGGGCAGCTTAATTGGATGCAACCCTTTTTGTATTACCCTCCAGAATGAGGCCCCAGGATGGTACTTTTCAGTCTGTAGCCTTCCAGGGACCATAGGATGGCAGTCCAAATCATCCAAAAGGGGCATTAGCCACTAACTGGAAGTCTTATAGGTTTCTGCATATATAACATGATCTTATAATTTCAAGGCAACTGGGGGAAAGTATAAATCTGTATATCATCTCGCAGGAGAAAGGGGAACTCAAACTGTGGTGACTGACAGGATTCTATGAAAGGATCATAAATCAAAACCAGCAAGCATGGGGGTGGGGATCTCCTGAGAGTTGCCAGGACACTGGACATGTATAAAAGATTAGATGTCTAGAATCTATGCCAAAATGGGGCAAGGATCTGGGATGGTTTTAAAAAGTACTGTCTCCTCCAATAGACTCAACAGAGGACAGCCATGATTATTAGCTAGCTTGTTGCAGCCAAGTGGTGGTGCAGAGCCACAAAACACAACAAAATACAATCTTGTGCAATTCTATGAAACACAGATCCTATTTATTTCAAGGGCAAAGATTATTACAGTATAGGATTAGATATTCATGCATATTACAAAAATTTCGCAGTAGTTATAACACTCTTGAAATCCTGTATGGTTAACACCTTCCTTTTTGGGGTGTGTGGGGTGTTAGGGGAGGGAAGTACCTCTGGGGAAACATGTCTTTCTCCTTCTAGGGTAGTTTGTCCACCTTTGGTCCCCATCCCCCCCTGCACTCAGCCCTCACCTGTGGCTCCTAGAAGCTGTCAGCATGTGACAGCAGCCACACCCCAGGAAATGAACGGGCAGCTAAACCAGGTGATGGTACCCAATGGAGCTCAAACCCTTGGTTACTTAGGGACCTCCCCTGCATGCAAAGACAGGCTCCAGCTGATTGAGCAGATGAGACCACTAGAGGGTCCATTGTTCAAGAACGCAGTTTCTGCATGTGTTGTAGAGGGAAGAAAGGGGCTGATAGAGCTTGTCACCCTGGAGGGCAGCCTATCTAGAGGGAAAACTCTGATCCTAACTCTCTGCTGCCTTGCGGGATATATTCTGGAGAAGAACAGGCTAAGGAGTGAACCTACACAAATCTGGAGTGGAGTCCCTAAGATGATTGGGTGGTGCCTTGTATGCATCCTTGCAGCAAGTCCTTGCCGCCAAATTTTCTTTGCACCACTTCAGCAAGGCCGGGGGGGGGGGAGCGTCTTGTCGCCTGGCCAGCTCAGGATCCGCACTGCTTTGGCTTGCACTTTGGTGCTGCTAATGCAGCAGTTTGATTTCACCCCTGGAGGTGAACTCCATTGCCTTTCGAGACAGATGCCAACAATTTAATTCAAAGGAAAGGGATTATACTACAGTATCTAGGGTAGGATTGCCATATTTGAAAAAGCGAAAATCCAGACACAAAAGTTGTTGAGTGTTGGGTTTTTTTGGTGGTTTTTGGGCAAAGTTGTTGTTAGCTGTTTTTTATATAGCTGTCATACGCTTATCGAAAATTCCACCTGGATGCCAGTTTCGACAGGAGAACCCTAGCTGTGTCCAGGAAATTCTGGACGTGTGGAAGCCCTAATCTAGGATTAGATATTCATGTATATTATAATTTTTCACAGTAGCTATAACACTCTTGAAATCCCACTGTATTATTAACTCCTTCTAGAGTGTTTAAGGATAATATACCATGGGCAATTAGTAGCAGTATTTGCATGGAACAACACTTCTGTCATGTACAGAATTATATAACATGAGTAGTAAAGAAAGCCTATCAGATGTGTTTTCACAGGCAACAGAGGTAAGCAGCCATCCTGTTTATTTAGTGTTTTCATTAAGTCATTTTCATCCTGCCATTTGGGAGCCAAACCCTCAAAAGACAGTTTACAATATAAGAAATCAGGATTAAAAAGTTAATGCAATACATGTCAAAACAATCTATAAAACAATCCATAGTCACTACTTTTCAGATGTGGTCGTATGAATTGTTTTTATATGTATTGTATTAATGTTTTAATCCAAAAGCAAATACAAGCATATAACATCAGATTAAAATGTTGTCACCATGTTTTAATTTGATGTTGCTTAATGGCTAGTTTTGATGTATATATGTAGCTTAATACGGCAATCCCAATTTCTTATTTTGTAAACAATGCAGTGAAAGCTGAAAAAAAAAATCGTAATTTCAGGATAAGTTTAAACACCATGAGAGGGTGGCCAAGCAATGTTTTTGGGGGAGTTTCACTGATGTGGGACCACCATGAAGACCTCGTCCTTGATACCCTGGTATTTCTTTGTGGCAGATCAGAGAATAGGGTCACATCCACACCATTCATTAAAAACACATTGCTTCCCACAAAGAATCACCAGAAATGTATGTTTTTAAGGGTGCTGGGAATTGTAAATCTGCAAGAGATAGACCACAGTTCCCAGGATTCTTGGGAAGTAGTTATATGTGCTTCAGATATATGGTGTGGATGTGACCTAGACCAATTTAAGACCAATTGAAGTTCTGTTCCCATTCTACTCTTGTTTAAGAGAGATAATAAAGTTCTTTTCTAGCTTCAGGACACCTAGAAATGTCCATGCATGTGTAAAGAGCCCTTCCAATAAATTGCCCGAATAGTCAAGCTTTGATAGCAACACTTTAAATTGAGCCTGAAAATTGTTCCATCTGCCATCTTATTCTCCAATAAAGTCCGTAGGAATTCCATGGCAAGCTTGGTCCACAATAAAACTGAAACAGATACCTGACGTTTCACGCAACTTTGCCCATCAGATTTTTGCACGAGATTTCAAAAACATAACTCACGTTTTGCATTTTGAACCTTCAGATTTGAATGGTTTAGACTTGTTGGCACCGTTCGCTGGCATTCTTCAAATGTGAAACCTCGTAAGATGTCAACTGTCAAATACTAATTACTCTTGTGCGTTATCTTGCAAATCACCTCAAAAGCACCTGGCAGGGCACCACCATCAGCTTGTGCCGTTTGCAGGCGTCAAAAGCAGCACTCTCAAAACCCTAGCAAGCTGTTGTTCGTGGCTGGTGGGTTTTTCTCCAGGATCAATGGCACTATTTCAGAAAACGTGTTTGGAGAATTGCAGCCAAAAGGCGCCTGTGAAGATATTAACCATCACTCTATCTGCCTCAGGCCCTTTAGCGAAAAGCTTGTGGTAAACACACAGTTTGCTTCACATCTGTATGTTTTGAAAATCACAAGATGACAGTGTTATCTCATGACTCAGAAGCATCTCTGTAGGCAGTTTGACTCTAATTGGCCCACAGGCTTATCTGCGATATATTACTGACTAAGGCTTGTAATCCATGAGTTTCCTTTCTCCCTTAGATTAGCGATCCTGTGGTGTTTTGAAGTGTGCTCTCTCCCCACCCTCCGGTTGCCTTTATTTTAACTTTATTTTAAAATAGCATCCCAGGTTAAAAAGAAAACACTCGAGTCTTTAAGCTATTGAATACATATGGGTCAAAGCATTTCTACCCCACCTTTCTAATGTATCTGTGAGCATTCCACATGTGAACTTGATTGCTTGTTCCTTGATTACTCATCACTTGATGACTTTTAGTCAAATGTGTGGGCTGTCTCATTGAAAGGCATGTTGTTGTTTTTTGAGGTGCTAAAGGTAAAGGGACACCTGACCATTAGGTCCAGTCGTGTCCGACTCTGGGTTTGCGGCGCTCATCTCGCATTACTGGCCGAGGGAGCTGGCGTACAGCTTCCAGGTCATGTGGCTAGCATGACTAAGCCGCTTCTGGCGAAGCAGAGCAGCACACGGAAACGCCGTTTAACTTCCCGCCGGAGCGGTACCTATTTATCTACTTGCACTTTGATGTGCTTTCGAACTGCTAGGTTGGCAGGAGCTAGGACCGAGCAACGGGAGCTCACCCCGTCGCGGGGATTCAAACCACTGACCTTCTGATCAGCAAGCCCTAGGCTCTATGGTTTAACCCACAGCGCCACCCGCGTGAGCTGATGCCAAATGAAAATTATGAGTGCGGTGCGCAAATCTTTCCTTCGCACCTGCAATTCATCACTTAGCTATACCCATTACCCAATCTACATGTGTGAACGGTTCCTGTTTCAGAAAGAAGATACATATGTACATACATCTTTAAAAAATGAACCCAGATATATCTACTTTGCATAACGGGATGCTTGGTTTCTTTGCTCTCTCTGTGAATCGCCGAGATTGTCCCTTAGAGGCTCCTCCAACCCCCCAGTGCTTGGGGCAGAAGAGAAAGGAGATGCCCCACAGCAGAAGTAGATGGTATGTTGGAATCTTATCCTGTGTGTTTTGTAAAATGAAGGGCTTCTGCAAACTGCAGACAAGTGAAACCTACTTTGTGCTGCATATCCCTGGAGCTCTGGCATTCAGGCTGAAAGTAGGCCACAGCTCTGCAGTTAGTTTTGGTGTTATACAATCAGCACACATGAAGCTTTACAGAATGATAAATGAGGCAAGTTTCCTACTCCTAAGTAGCAGCAGATGTGAAAGAGCAGGCATGAAGGATTGATGATAAAGAGCTACCACCAATGAAAAACAAACAAACAAACAAACCCAGTGTAGATTCGGTTCTAACAAAAATGGGGGAAACCAAAAAGGTTTATGTCCACTTTACTGATGTTAACAACAACAGCAGCAACAACACCCACCACATCTGAAGTATCTTTTTTATCTTTCTGTTCATGATGATTCATACCTATGGCTCCCTGTATCATTTCAAATGGGTACCCTGTGGCCCCTGCTTACGAGCTGGCCAGGTATATCGGGCCTAAAAGCTTTAGACCCGGAGGAGAGCTAAATGGGGTACAAAGCTGGTTCATTTGGGTGAATGTGAGACTGCCCTTCTAACCCCAGTCTGCTCTCTGCCAGTCCCCAGTCTCAGGATTTCATGTTGTATAACTCAATAGCGAGGAGGATGGAAGCAAAACTAGAATTAGTTGGCTCTGCCTGTCATTAGCTCTGACTCCACCTATTCTTGGCTTCCTGGCCTTCCATCCTATCAGTCCTGATAGGTAGCAGCTACCACCAAATATCCAAATATCCAAAATCACACACCAGTGGCTCATTTTTCATATTTCTCTTTTTTTTTTTGGTCAAAATCAGGCATGGCCAACTGGTGATCCATTAGCCACACCAATAGCTTGATTTGGCCTGCTTCTCTCTCCTGTCCCAAAACCATCCCTGCAGAGAATGCTTGTGAGTACATATATGTCCTGCAACACATGAAATAGGTAGGAGGATTGCCTTAAAGTGGAAGGGGAAAGCTTCAGTGCTGGTGTGAGCACCTCTACATCTGTGGATACCTTCCTGCTGTGACGCCTAGTGACTCATGCATGCTCTGAGCCCGACAGTAATGGCAAATTTGCTGTGGGATTATCTGCCCCACAACCAGCCAAGGAGATCGTAGGCCTCCAAGCTCAGGAAGCAGGTCAGCAGGAATCTAAGTTGACATTTCACTGCATTGTAGAAGGCTCACTTAGAAGCACATTTCAAGTCTTTATTCTTGACATTAGTGGTACCATGCGTTTGTGGTCCCTCCAATGCAGACAAAGAGCTTGTATTGGTGCAAAGGCTTCCTCCATAGTCTTAATCTCTGCATAAACATCCCAACCAGACCATTAGGTTATATTTGGGATTGGCATAGATCATAGCTGTCAACTTTTTCCTTTTTTTAAGGGAAATTCCCTTATTCAGAATAGGATTCTTCGCAAGAAAAGGGAAAAGTTGACAGCTATGGCATAGATAGAGCATGACAAGCAGATCAGAGTCTATTTTTATGATTTTTACTTATAGGATCCTGGCTGAAACCATTAAACATAATTTACAGGGCAATCTTGCATGTCTACTCAAAAGTAAGCCCAACTGAATAAAACAGGGCTTAAGCCCAGGAAAGGGAGTGTAGGATAGGATTGCAACTTTAATTTCCTCAAAAATGCAGCATTTAATGGCATGCATATTGCATTGGGTCAAACCATATTCTAAAATGCAATTTGGCTTGTATTGCAGGGTGGCTGATGCAAAACTGCACCTCCCTAGCAATATTTCTTAGTGGTTTATTTCTCAGCATTAGAAATTTGTTTCCTACATATTTTGAATGAATTTGAACTTTGCGCATTTCTTAATATTTTATCTTCCTCTTCTAGGTTAGAGAGCATTTCATTATGAAATACTTTCTCCTCGTTAAAGTATTTATACCCTGTGGACAACTCACCTCTTCAACTTCTTTTTGATATGATAAATAGCTCGATCGTGTTAAGTTGCTAGCTGCTAGGCTTGTTTTCCATTCCTTTAAAATTCTCATAACTCTTCTCTTGAACGCTTTCCAATTATTTTTAATGTCTTTTTGTCAAAGTGGACATAATTCTAAACACAATGTTTCAGCAGTGCTATTAACATCACCTCTGTCCTGCCACACCCGGCTCCTCAGTATATTTGCCTTCACATTTATTTCACAGTTATAAGTAGTAGTGTTTAATTAACTGATGGTCTTAAAGCTGCAATTCTGTGCCCACTTACTAGGGGGCAAGTCCCTTTGATCACTGCATTAATTACTTCTGAGAAAGATATGCATAGGGTTGGGTTGCATATTATTTGCACTTCTGCATCGCATGCGCAAATTGGCATGTGTGATGGTTGCGCATGCATGCATTTTGCTGTGGTCCCATGTGAGATACATAGACTCTGGGCCATTGTGGCTTCCTACATAGATCAATATTCCAAATGATTTCACTAGGAATCAAAGAGCAGTATATAACTCCAGATTTGTGTCAATTTAAGCAAGGTCAAACTTTGGCATAGGGGGTGTTGTTTGAAGCCAAGAAATCTGCTGCCAGGGGCAATTTATTTCCTTTGCTTAGGTTCCCCCCCCCCTTTTTTGCCTGTGTATTCAAGAATGAAAAAGAAAATGCCTTGTGGGAATAATTACAAACATTAACATTTAATAATTATTTTTCTCCTTGGTGGCTTTCTTAAATGAAATATTTGAGAATTCCTCAGCCAAGGAAGATTAAATTAAATACTTCTGATCTGAGTCATTTAGCTGACTTCCTTTTGCCCACCTGAGCCAATTACTACTTCTTCTTTTTTTCATTTTCATTATCTTGCATTCATTTGGCTCTTGTACAGTTTCACTGACTCTACAGCAGCTTCATATTCAGAATTTATCAGATGATGGCCATGCTCAGTTCTGCCCCTATCAGCAGGAAACACCCCATGGGGCTCCTGTTATGCCCAGTCCTGTGGCCCTCGCTCAATACATTTTCAGCAGCGGGCCTCATAACATATTGCTCGGAGTAGATCCCAGAATCAAAGCATCAGCAACCCAGAAGTACCGTACATTTTCGTGTATATAACTATTTTTTTTTACTCTAAAATAATGTTCAAAATTGGGGCTCGTCTTATACATGGTTACATCTTCCCCCATTTCCTTAAATCAGAGTCCCCCAAAATATGGTATATAATGCCCCTATATAAATTAGCACTGCACAATTTATAGAATCCAAGTCTCTGCTTCCAGGTGTTTATTGGCACAGTACAATATCTAATAATAACTAGAGTGGCGCACACTGAGGCGTAGGTGCCGAGTTGCACCCAACATTAGGGGGGAGGGGCTGACATCACGCGTGCGATGCACATCTCGTGCATATGATGTCACTCACGTCACATGCATGACGACTATTGCACCAGGAGACTGCCGACCAGGCATCTTCCCGATGTAACATTTGTGTGCCAGGCTGCATTGGTCTGCACATCTCTCCTGGCACTGTGCAACCCAGGGCAACATCCCGCCAGGCCTTCTCTGCCCCCTCAAGATAGGAGGGGGCTGAGCCCCATCCAAACAGACATGGGGGGGGGCCTGTAGACGCCTCAGCCCCATAGAGTTGGCGCGCCTAGAGACTAGAAAGTTAGACTCCTCCAGTTTATGAAAGTAAGGAGGGAAGAAAAAACTGCATAGATGTTGACAGAGATACATATTTTGTTTTATTGCCATGCATAATAGCAGCAATAAAACACAGCATGGTAATAAAATATTGGGATAGTTTTAGCAGCAACAACAGTGGATGCATACAGCATCCAACGGTTGAGAAGGGAATTTAAGGGCATATATAATTCATACTTTGGTCCCTGCAATATGTATCATATACTGCAGGAAGTGAAATATCAAATTATTAGCACGGGAGAATGCAAAAGAAAAAAATCCAGCCCATAAAATTTAGAAAGGGGTCCTTCCCCACATGTGAAATTGCTGCTCCCCATCATCCTTGGGAGTATGTAAGATACTGTCACACCAACAAATCTGATGTTAATTTGTAAAATAACATATAATTGAAAAGTAAGAAAAATTAATTGGCCCAAAGGCAAGATGTTGACTGGATGATTTAGTAAGGACGAGAGGATTTTCCTAATGGTCAGGGTCTGACCGCACTGGGGTGGGGGAAGGAACTGCCTGCTGTTTTAGACTGGTTAGTGACCAGAGGGATTGGTGCATTCAGGGCATGGCTGGCTAGCTTGCGTCGGCAGCTATTCACTTGACCTGACTCTTCATGTTGTGTGCTTTTTTCTCTGCATAGCTTGATGGGGGCAGCAGGTTGGAGCAGAGGTAGAGACCACCCTGCTTTTTAGCAGGAAATTACATTAATTGATGCCTTTGAGAAGGCAGTTTGAAGAGTTGATCCTTGCAGAATCACACTGCCACGATAAACAAGGAAAGCTAATTTTATATAGCTGAGCAGGAATGAAACACAGGAATATCAGTAACTGCCAAAGTGGTCAGGGCATGCTTACAAAACTTAGGTGAGCAAAGACTGTGTTCCACCCTATGGAGCGAGGTATGTTCTGTGCCTTCAGGCCTTGTTCCTCATGATAAAGATGCCCCTGGCCTATGCCATATAGCAGGGGTGGCCAACTACCAAGAGACTGTGATCTACTCACAGACTTAAAAACGGGCAGTGATCTACTCCTTTTTGGGGTTCAGTCAAAGTTGAGCTTTTTTAGGGAGAAGGAAAGCCCTGTTTTTTAGGGGTGCAGGGCGATGTTGTTGAGCTTTTATGGGGTAAGCCAGTTTTTGAGCTTCTTTGGGGGGAGCCAGTGATCTACCAGTGATCTACCACAGGCGTCCAGTGATCTACTGATAGATCACGATCTACCTGTTGGACGTGCCTGCCATATAGCAAATGGGTGGAAATGGAGAGCAAACAGCTGTCTGTTCTTGTCCTATCCATTTGCAGGAATGTAGTGACCACTGCTGGCCAAAGGATGATTAGATGGGCTGTTGGTCTGCACATCTCTCATGCTCTTGCACACTGCAAATCAACTTTGGTCTCGAGATTATTGCAGATTTTAAGACAGCTGAGGATCAGATCCAGTACAGTATAGTCATACAAGGAACAGATCCACTAAATGTTTCAGTCTGTATGACTGTAAAAACAGCAATCCCTGGAACTCACAGATGTCTCGGTGTACCTTTCCACTGCTGGTCAGAAATGCCAAACAACGTGCTTAAAGATCTAGCAGAATGCAATCATTTTCTTTATAGCGCGTGGGTTCCCTGTTGCTCTAGCAATATTGAGAAAACTTTCTGCTGGAAACAAAACCGTACATGCTCCTAAACTTGTATTTACAGGTATGTAATTCCCCACATTCAATCAACCTCATCCCGGCGGGTGCTGAGGTGCCTTGCAGTAATATTCTTTGTTCCCGTCAGCATATAAGTTATAAACGTATTGCTGGTATTCTGTACAACTCAAATAACGAAGCTGCAATCTCAAGCACAAACTCTAAAATGCCAAAAAAAACACAACATCCACCTATCAAAGCTTATTGTTGCCCATTATTGCAAATAGCCATATAGCAAAAACCCAACTTCTTGGATATATGCTCTATGCTGTATTACAATGGCACTACAAGGAAACATCACACTTTGATTGAATTCTTAATGGAGAACGCGCACACGGTTGTTTGGGAGAGATATGGGGGTGGGGTAAAAATGTGGAATCTAGGGCTTTCAGCACATCCCATGAGCGGAGGCGCTTCTCGCGAAATATTAAAAATGACAAGTATATTGAAAACATTTTCTGACTGCTGTATCCCGATCGCCGTCACGAAGTGTATCTAGCTTCCCCGAACATAAATTTCTTATGGAAAAAAAATCTTACCTTGCGCAGAATTAAAGAACAAAGCCGAAATCCAGCCAAGCAAGCAGTCTGTCAATAAAATGCTGACAATATCCAGTTTCGAGCTACTGAAGCTCTTTCCGCAGTTGCCTGTGGGCATCACACCATCAGATGCTGCAAGGCAGGTAGGTGGACCATATCTCACCCGTGTTCCAAGACCTACTGCTCTCCATAAAGGGCCACCATGTACCCTGTGCTTCGCTTGTCCTACAATTACTTAGCAGTCTCAGAGGACTTCCCCGCAACTTTTCCCTGAGTGGCTTTCCTTTGAGTTTGATAGATCTGAAAACTGCGAAAATAATGGGTTTCCCTTCTGTGGAAACTCACCTGCACCACCTAGGGGTCTAACACAGGATAGGAAAAGCTACTGGAATAGGACATAGGCTCCCTCCCTCACAGAATTCTTTTGCCTGGGTTCACACTACAGTTTAATGCTAGATCTGATACAGCCTTGCTTTATTTAACTTTATTTATTATGATTATTTGTATCTTGTATTTGAGGATACAGATCATTCCAAAGCAGCTTAGTTACAGATGACTGTGCATTTAATCTTTGCACATGGAGAAGCTATGGTTGGGATAAATCTAAAAACCATTGTTTAAAAATTATTGGGCTAAACTTTGCCTCCTCTTCCCTCTCCATTTTGTTGTTTGACATATTTTCGCCAAAACCCACATGGTGCATTTTAACTTTTGTGAATGCAAATGGGAGAGATTTAATTTTTCTATGAACTACTATGCTACACCAGGTCTGTAGAATCATTGCATTTAAGGAAGTTTTAAATGTTTGATGTTTGATCGTGTTTTTAATAATACTCTGTTGGGAGTCGCCCAGAGTGGCTGGGGAAACCTAGGCTCTGTAGTTTAACCCACAGTGCCACCCACGTCCCACCACCCTATATATAGAAATGAGTAAACCGGTGATATTTTAGGGAGCAGGCTAGCAGGCAGGGCCCATTCCCTGTTTAGGGAAGCTTTTAATGTGTGATACTTTAATGTATTTGATTTTTGTTGGAAGCCGCCCAGAGTGGCTGGGGAAATCCAGCCAGATGGGCGGGGTACAAATTATTATTATTATTATTATTATTATTATTATTATTCCTGCATTTGTTCATGCCATCAATACATGCACATGTTATCTGCAAGGCCAGATTTAGGTTTGATGAGGCCCTAAGCTACTGAAGGTCATGGGGCCCTTTATATGTCCAGCTGTCCTTTGTCAACAACAAATTGTCATTGTTTTTGTGTGTTGAATATATGTTACATGGTACTTTATGGATCTAATAGGTATCTAAAGCCAAGCAACCAGTCCATGTAGAATGTAGGCACCCTATATATAAAAAGGTAAAGGGACCCCTGACCATTAGGTCCAGTCGCGGACGACCCTGGGGTTGCGGCACTCATCTCGCTTTACTGGCCGAGGGAGCCGGCGTACAGCTTCTGGGTCATGTGGCCAGTATGACTAAGCCGCTTCTGGCGAATCAGAGCAGCACACGGAAACACCGTTTACCTTCCCGCCGGAGCGGTACCTATTTATCTACTTGCACTTTGTGCTTTCGAACTGTTAGGTTGGCAGGAACAGGGACCGAGCAATGGGAGCTCACCCTGTCGCGGGATTCGAACCGCCAACCTTCTGATCAGCAAGCCCTAGGCTCTGTAGTTTAACCCACAGTGCCACCCACATCCCACCACCCTATATATATAAATGAGTAAACCAGTGATATTTTAGGGAGCAGGCTAGCAGGCCTTACATTAGAGGAGCCTACACAACACAAAACACTATTGGTGTGTAGGTTTTATTTTATTTGTTTTTTATCTTATATTTTGGAAAGATACATCCAGTTTTTTTCCCTTTAATTTTTTTTGGGGCCCCCCCAAGAGAATGGGGCCCTAAGCTATAGCTTGTTTAGCTTATACGTAAATCCGGCACTGGTTATCTGCCTGTGTCTTGTCAGCATGACGGTTCTGAATGAATACGAGACGACTCTGTGAAGTTAATTTCATAAGGGGTTTTTAGGAGTAGGGAAGGATCAGGTGGTTTGATCACCTTCCAAGACGCAGACATAGCTGAGATAGGAACCAGCATTTTTATCCTGGGTGGCACCGGTGCTGGGAACGTCTGCAGAGTGTTGGCAATGCAACCTGGCCTTCCACCTGCTCAGCTCCAGGCTGTTGGCTTGTGGTGGTACCTATAAGCTGCCAAGCAGAGTTTGAGCTGAAGGCAACTCCACGAGGAGGCAGCTAGGCGCCACCACTGGGGAAAGGGAGCCAGCAGAGAACCACTGAGGGGCAACCAGGAAATTACATTTCTGCAGGCAGGAAAAAGGGCCAAACTGCATGTGTTGTTAAATGTGTTTTTTTGCACACTCACACAAATTGCATCCCCTGGGGGGGGGTGCATGGGGAGGGAATCTAACCCTTTCCTCTCCTGCTAAGCCCTGAAGAAAATTCTGATTCTGAATAAGCTATTTTGTATTGGGAAGAAATAGAGGGTGGCCAGATTGGGGAAGAAATTGGGGCTCCTGCCTCTTTAATAATCTTCATGCAATCTATGCAGGAAGTCATGCTTCTATTCAGCTATTAAACATTGCAAAAGCCCTGTCCCTTTTTTGTGTGCCTTACTATCTTAGAAAACACTAATGCAACAGGGCGGGGGGAATCGGAGCAATTATTTTTTGCATTGTGGATGTAATGAAATAAATTATAGGCAAGGAACCAATAGTATTTCTTTATGCCCTCCCCACTATCAGTAGCTTATTAGGGTTGCCAGATTTCAAAAAAGTATAATTCCTGACAACCACAAAGTTGTTGGGCTTTTTTTTTTTTGGAACACCCCCCAAATTTTGAGCTTTTTTGAGAAACCCCCCAAAATAGGGATTTTAAGCTTTTGGAGCTAATTCAACAATATTCCTCCCTGAAGTCATTTTTACGCATGACATGTCAGGAATTTTCCAAACGTATGGCAAGCCTATTTAATTTTCAATATGTGGATATGCCACTGGCAAAAAGGAAAGGGAAATGTAGGTACTTGATTCTGCTTATAGTTAAATACATTTAATTATATCCCATTCATTTTTATCAGATTTAATGTGCATGACTGTCCATGAGACTACAGCCTCGGTGTAAAAGTTATCATAGGCATGTATGACTTTTGATGGAGTAGGGCATCACTGTTTTCACATTTCCATACCAAAGAGGATCATTGAATTATTAGTCAGTCGTCATAATGGCTGGTAGTCTACATTTGGCTTGGAAGTCATGCAGGCCTGGTGTATTTACAGGTACTCATATGGGGAAGCAACACTGTCTTGCTTACTCATATGGGAAAGCTATCCTTGCCATGAAAATAATATACAGTCCTATTAATCGGGACATTTTAACAGGCCAGATGATGAAACATTTTTGTGCTTCCTTTCATTCTAGTGGGATTGTTATGGAAGATGTACTTAGTGAAATTCCTCCAATAGACAGAGAAGAGATGATTTTATGGGGTCTTGGCATTACTTCCAAACAACGGAAGAGCTTTCTACATCATAAACAAACAAACAAACAAATTAGGTGCTTGACTATGCCGTGATGTTGGCATGCACAAGATTTAGTTATAGGCATGTTTATAGGCGAGGCCATCTCCAGAGATTTTTCACCGCCCTTGGGTAGGTGACAGGCCAAGACTGCAGGCTGCAAGACCTGCTTCTCACATAAACTAAGCATGTGGCCAGTAATTATTTGCAATGTCTCAAAGTATGCTGGGCGGCATGGTTGATTTGCATAGTGAGATGGCTGACCAAACTGGAAAGAGCTCATTAGCTGACCTTATATGCTACTTTTGGCATGATGGGTACCTCTTGAATTGTGCCGCCCATGGGAACTGGCTACCATGCCTTTATAGTTGATGTAGCTTATGTAGACGAAACTTCCTAATGTAGAAGGGAGAAGAAGGTTCTCATAACTTCCTATTGCTGTTTGAGCTCATTTAACTCCTCTCTTAGGAGAACCCTATACTAATTTGCACGGGCACATCAGCCTTCTTTGTCTGTATTACAAGCCAGGGCTTGATCCTGATCATTGGATACCAAGATAGTCAAGGTCAAGACTAGAGAAGCAGCTCAGGTTCCAAGAGGCCAAGGGCATAGGCAAAGTTAAACTGTGGATCAAGCACCAGGATGGCATATCAGGGGCATAGCTCAGGGCCAAGCTGAGGGTTACCTTCCATGGAAGATGATGAGGCATAGCACTAGGAAACTGCTCCTTTTTATGGTGAGCATTTGCTGAGACCAAGGAGCTTGATAGGCCTAGGTGAGTGTTGAGAGTTGTTCAGTGGAATCCCTGATCTGGAGCTTGTGTAGAAATGAATTCTCTTCACCGCAAGAATGTGCTTCAAAGCTTTACTGCAGGACAGTAGGGCGATCCTAAACTTGTTCATCATTGCAGAACTTCTCTGAAACCTGCTGCTGCTGCTGCTGCTGCTACTACTAGCCATTTCCAAACAAAACAAAACAAAACAAAACACACACACACACACACACACACACACACAATCCTTAAGAAAATTAAAAATTAAAATATCCTTCCAGTAGCACCTTGGAGGTCCTTAAGGTTCAGCTTCCTGCTGTGAGAGCTCTGCAGCCTGTGTTTCCCGAGATTAGTCATCAGGTAGTTGATCTCCCTCTAATGGACAATTACTATCCTTCTCTGATGCTTTTGCCAGAGTGGCCTTTTTGCTGAAGATAAACCAGATGAGGCAGTGTTACTCCTTGCACTAGAATGCTCAACCATCCAGATTGGTTGCTGGATGCCCTGCTCAAAGTATTGCTCAGCTATACTGCAATGTGACATGTGGCGTGGGGGCATCAGTGCAGCAGCAGACCTGACCACGTTTATGTGTTACAAATGTTAGAAATGGATAGATAACTCTCCTAATATTAAAGTCCCTCCTTCCCTCCCAAATGATCACAATTTTATATTAGTGGTTGATCCTGAATTTATGTGCATTGTAATTTAGATTTTTATTGCATTTTTGGCATGTGTTTACACTGCAAGATGGTTTGCTTATTTGATTACCTGCCTGCGGAGTCTGGATATATTATGTGATGCCTTTAGTCATAACAATCATTTTCATTTATTTCTTATTTTAAAATTACTATATACTGTGTGGCATGCTCCATATAGCTGAGCAGTGATGCTCCACATCCTTTCTCTGGTTCCCACTAGGGAAAGTTAGGCCCCTGTTCCCACTGAGTGAATAGGTCTAAATCCATCCTATTCAGGCAGATTTTTAATGGGGAATACTTTAAAATCCATGCAGAAACACAGATTTATTAATTATTATTTATTTTTTCAAAAATACAAGGCTGTTTGAGAGGGCTGCGTGCTGCCTTCATTCAACAACAACAACTTCAAAGTGTAAGACACTTGGCTGCCCACAGCCAAGAGCAGCTAGGACTTGAGGCTCCTTGTCACCTCACACTTTGAATATAAGTGCAAAACTTGCTCATGTCTTGTCACTCTCAGAGGGAACTCTCAGGAAAAATATCACTGCTCCTATGTAAACAGTGGAGCCAGCAATGCTTTTTCTGACCCTTTCCCTGCTACCAGCACCCCAGTTTTAAAGACAGCATATCATATATTTATTTCCATTTTTGGTGAAAACCATTGATGTACTTTATTCAGGCTTGTTGCAGAGCGTACCACATGAACTGGCAGGACGTTGGGGAGGAGGAAGAGGTTCCTGGTGAGGGGTGTAGCTGGGACTGGGGCACACCGGGGAAAACAGGATGGAGAAAGGAAATACTCACATGGCAATGGAGGATGGCGAGGGGATGGAGGTCGGTGCACAGGAACCAGAGCAGCAGGACCCATCGCCAGAGCCAGAGAAGCCCCTGTCCCCATGAATATGGCGGGCTCTGAGATGTAGGGAGCAGTGGGAGGGGTGCTTAGGAGGCTGAGGCAGGCAAGGGCCCACAGCCCAGCTCCCTAGCTGGCCAGGTGGGGCTCACCAGCTTTGGGAGGAGGTGTGTGGCTCCTCAGCTAGAGTAGGCTTGGAACAGGTGAGGGTCAGATGCTGCAATCAGCATGCAAAGTACAAAAGGGCAGCAGAGCTGTGGTGCCTGCTCAGCTGCCCATGCTGATACCGGTAGGCATTGACTTGGATGCTCCTGGACCTCTATGGGTTTGACTCTGGACTGTATCCTGACTGCTAGACTTCAGACTCGGCTACCTGGATTGACCCTGGACTGTGTTTCCTGGACTTTGCTTGTGTGGATTGAACCCCAGACTTTGAACTTTGGACTTAACATACTGGCTTGTTGCCAGGTAGGTCAGGGGTTCAGGACAGTGAAGTTCCAATTGGCAGTTCAAAAGTTGGTGACATTTTCCTTCCCTGATAAAGTCTGGGGGAAGTAAGTACTGGCAAAAAATATTGCCGTGCATGGCTAAATACAAAAATGAAGCCAGTGATTCTGCCAGTACTCCAACATTTGCCGAGGGAGCCACCTAGCAGGTGCTATGTGCAATTTCTTTCATTATGAAATTTCGGTTAAATGGGTCTTGTCAACCTTTGGTGTCCTTGGGCACATTTGGAAACCTTATAAACTGTCACAAGAAGCTACACTTCTTTTGTTTTTAAAGAAAAGGTCTCCTGAAAAATTGATCAGCGTTTTGGTGCAAATTTCTCCTAATGCATTTACCTTTTTTTTTTGTATGCAATTTCGTCATAATAGGCACAATTTTGCAGAGCATTTCTCCCTAATATTTTGTATGTCATTTTTATGAATATACAGTATTTCCTCAAGGCCATGCATTTTTTGTTCACACTACTTGACTGGAGAACTGCTTGCAAAATTTAGAGAAGTGTGAACCTTAGAGGATGGCTGTGTTTGAATAGTGCAAATTTGGTAGGTGAACTGAATCGCATTTCTTCCCCCATCCCTAGTTGTAAGCAAGTGCCATTTTTGACATTACATCATACGTCATTGCTAATCATGGGGCACATCCAATAAGGCATGGGCTTCTAATATCCTGACTTTGTGGACCGTCAGTCAGTCAGTAGTGCTTATTCTCTTAAAGGTTCCAGAACAAATGCAGGGGAGATTACTAAAAAGATATTGAACTTGAAAAATCGTATTTTTAAAGAATTGTACTGGATTCTACTGCTGACTTTGCATGTTTAAATGAGGGAATGGGGAAGTGGTGGCCCTCCGCATGCTGTTGGACTCTCATCAGCCCCCAACTAGCATGACCAATGGTAAGGAATAACAGTTGTCTCCATCCATGTTTTAAATGCTTTGGTTTATATTCTGTTTGTGAAAAGTCTTTGAATTGATGAAGGCCCTCTAGAAATGGAACAGAGGAGGAGGCGGCAATTTTCACGAATTTCTCTATGTAGCTCACCATATCGCATTCCATGCTATTTTGGAGAGTCAGCAACTCTGTGCAACACATTAGGGGTGGAGGGACACAAAGAAATGGGTACCAGACCCAGAGCCGTAGCTAGGTGATCTTGCGCCCCTGGCAGAACCATCTAGATTGCGCCCCCCCCCAGCCACCGACAAATTAGCTCTTCTTTCCGCCTCTCCTCCAACCCCCCTTCCACCCATTCAATTCACCCTCTATTTTAAACCATTTCTTATGAGGCAAGAATCAATATTTATATTTGTGGACATATTTTTAGCCAATTTTGTGCACCCCCATCACCTGCATCCCTGGCGGGGGCTCACCTCCCCACCCCCTAGCTACAGCCCTGATGAGACCAAACAATCTTCCCTTCTCTTCAGTTTGCAGAGTTGTTCGCTACATAAAATACCCCTCCACAAACGGACAGGCGCAATTGGATCCAGTCCTCTGCATAGTGGCCCTGTGTATGCAATGATTTGGGCATAATTCTCATTGAAATGTACTTCTTGAAATAATAGGCTGGATACTGCCCTGTGCTGATGACGCGACACTCATCTTGATATACTCAGTGAAGTGCAAATTGAATATTGACAGCCATAGAACTGCTTAGGTGGGCACAGGTTATTTCAGTGGAATCTGATTGCAATTAGCTCTCTGTGTTAATTATATGTGACATAAAACCAATAAGGTGTTTTTGTGGGGTTTTTTTGAACATGTGTTACTGTTTAACTTCAGTAGGAATACTGTTTAAATGTTCATTATTTGAAATGGCTGGCCATCAACAGTTCAACCTTGGCTAGCCAAAAATAGAGTGTGGAGTTCACATAGTGGACGGCATGGTAGGGTACTGCCCCTCAACTGACTGCTTTACCTAGGGGTAGCTGAAGGTTGAGGTTGGTGTAGTGCAAATGCATTGACAGGAGAACTGGGTTAGTTCTGCCAGTGAGCTTGTACCATGCTGACCTTGCCACTGCCTCACCCTTCCTCCTCTATCTCCCAGTAAACAGCAATCATGTAACAGACTGGAGGTCAGGTGAGAAGTCACAGTCCACCATGATATTTGCCACTGGTTCCAAATTTGCATTTTGTGCTTAACAGTACCATATGTACACAATCCAGTGTGAGCTAGTAATTAGGAAATTGGAGACCCACACTGAAATACCTGATAAGCCACAAAGCTTGGTCTACCTGGCAGTCTAAACTATCTTAACTTACATGGCTTTTGTGATTATATAAGGGGGGACCATGTAAACTACCCAGAATTCCTTGATAGAAGGGTGAAAGAAAATATAAGGAAAAATAATAATAGATGTTATCATTCATATCTTAGACTAAAATAAATGTGCTGTGTACACATAGGAATGAAATAAATTTGCTCCCCAGGCTTCTCCTGCATGAATTTTGATACTGAATATCTGTATTTGGCTTCAGGTGGCATTTCATTCCAATATCTGATAATTTCACTTGACAATTTATATTTGATGGCATCTCTTAATTGGCTTCCTTTGGGGAGGTAATAATCTGAAAGTGCTCAGGTTTCAGTTTTGCACTAAAAGTTCACATTACAAACGTGGATTCAAATCTTTGATCTGAAAAATTCACCATTAAAATATAAAGAGAGTGTGGCTGATTTTGGTGAATGCTGAGTATTGTGAATTCAGTCATTTTAAGTGTAAGCATTATAACAAAACTGGGACAACTTTTTGTGTGATCCTGAGTCTAGATCAGAGCTTTCCAAACTTTTCATGTTGGTGACACACTTTTTAGGCATGCATCATTTAGCGACACAGTAAATCAGCTTTACTAGCAAACTGGAGGTTAAACTAACCCCTTTCCAGCCCTGCAAGGAGTGCAGGAAGTGTTCACATGACACACCTACACACTGCAGTCAATGCACTAATGTGTCGCGACACCCCATTTGGAAAGCTCTGGTCTAGATGAATACTAGTTCTCATTTTTTTTTTAATGTTCTGTAGTGCTGTTCAGTATGAGCATGTACAGAGACAGCAGGCTCTGATTGTGCAGAGACAGAAAATTAAGTATTTGCTTATTCATAGGACACCTTCAGTGTGCACAGAGTGGAAGACAACAGTGCCCTGGAAAGCTTATAATGTCATATTTTCATGGGGTGGGGAACAGAGGAAGGGAAAGGAGGAGGAACTGGATTCAGCAGGAGTTTATGGGCATTCCCATTCAAATGGTGTGTGTGCACTGCGTCATGTGATTGATTTTGTGGGGCAGAGCTTATCTGGGCCCACACAATATTTTATTCAAGTTGGCACCTCTGCCTTTTTACACCTCTTATATTCATCTGTTCCTTTCTGTCCAGTGCAGATTACATGTGCTCTGGCGCATGAGTGAACTTGTCCCTTCTACATATATGACATTAATCTTTGCTGTAGAACGTACAGGTCACTTTGTGGCTGTTCTGCCCTTTTCCGTTTAAGGTAATAAATTTCGTCCCTCTATTACAACCTAATCAGATCTTCACTGTTATGTAATTGGCTTGAATTCTCCCCCTGTAGACACAACCTATAAAGTCCAGGGACATAAAACTTAATAATCTTTGATATAATTCCACAATGGTACTCTTTGGAAATTAGGTTAGAGGGGCTGCAAAACATGTGGAATAACGAGGCTTTGTCTACATTATAGCAATGATGAAATAGTGCAGGTACCTTCTTAATATGTTTTATTGAACGCCTTTGGAATATCCAGGTCATAGATCCTGTGTCATAGCTACATGCTTGTAATTGAATTCCTTGAGAAGGCTGACTGGGGAGGAAAATTCTGCTCTCCAGTGCCTTTTCTTTTTAATATAACCTAAATCTTTTAGTTAAGGCAAAATTGTTACAATAAATTATTTCACGGATAGACCTCCTTTTGTGCCGTAGCAATGTACCCCCCCCCCCCAAAACCTGGTTGCACCTAAGGCCATGGAAAAATGCAAGTGGAATACTGTAGCTTTCTGATTTGTGCCCCTGAAAGTTAGGTTAAAGAATGAAGGGTTAAACACACACACACACACACACACCCAAATCTTTTAAAGTGAAGGTTCAGAGGAGCTTGGTCTATCCAGTGTGGTGTAGTGGTTAAGAGCAGTAGACTCGTAATCTGGTGAACAGGGTTCGTGTCTCCGCTCCTCCACACGCAGCTGCTGGGTGACCTTGGGCTAATCACACTTCTTTGACCTCTCTCAGACCCACTCACCTCACAGAGTGTTTGTTGTGAGGGAGGAAGGGAAAGGAGATTGTTAGCTCCTTTGAGACTCCTTCGGGTAATGATAAAGCAGGATATCAAATCCAAACTCTTCATCCATTATTACCTCCCCTTTCCTGGACTTATTCTAAACCCAATGGGCTTTTTTCTTTTCTTCAGCCACCAAACTCAACAGGACAAGGACAGCAGACACTGAAATAGGCAATTCCTTCTTCTTTTCAATCGCCATTAAAATAACCAGCAGTATTAGCACAGATTAAGGCTACAGTTATGTATCTGGGAGTAAGGCCCCCTATTGAACTCAGTGTGACATGCTTCCAAGTAGACATGTATTGCACTGAAAAAGGAGAAGACTTTCTCATTTGGTTGTAGACTTCTCCCCTTGAAGAGGTTTGCCTTGGGCTTACTTTTATAAGATCCTGGCCACACCCCAAGGCTGCACACACTGAAAAGTTCCCAAGCCAAAGCTCCAGGAGGAACTTCTGTAAATTAATGGGGCAATTAATGGGGCCTGTGAGGCAAAAGGGATCCAAGTGATTTGGTTAGGAAAGTGCCTAGTGGGATGATCACAATGGGCAACCGTTGAGCTTCTTCAGACACCTCCTGGGGTTGTCTAAGTGTTGCAAGCCCATAGCTGTTCAAACAATCGACTCTATACCAATGCAGTGTTGGTGAGAAAATATACTTTCTGTGCTGCTTAAGCTTTAAAATGAGTTCTAAACCATGTTTTATCAGATTTTCCCTGCAAAACTAAGAGATGAATGATGCCTGGGGTAATAATACATATGGGGAACAGAAGTGTGCCCTGATAAATAGGACAGACGATGGACAAATAAAATAGCAGTGATAAGTGAGTTGCAGACAAACCACTTTGCCTCATGCAGAGTGAATAATAGTGTTCCATAGTAGCAAAAGGGAACTTGCTGTCAAATGCATAGCGGCACCTCCTGGGGAGACATACATTTAGACAGCTTTCCAATGGAAAGCCTACAGTGATTCAATCTCTTCTTGCATCCTGCACTGTGTTGGACTGGTATACTGATTCCCTTTCAGAAGGGAATTGCTTTTATTTTCTTCCCTTGCTGCTCTCCAGCTGGCTGACCCCCACCTTACCATAGCTGCTGACCCTCCCCTGCCTGCTTGTCATAAAGAAGCACACCAGCTATTCCCCAAAGACCTACTCATGTTTTCAAAATAAGGGAAGTAGACTGAAACCCGACAGTTTTGGTTTCTCTCATGTTCATGCTTTCCCAAACTTTCATTTTTAGTGCTCCACATTCAAAGGCTGGATTATCCATTAAGCAAAATAAGCATATGCTTAGGGCATCAAGGGAAG
The DNA here is from genome assembly GCF_009819535.1 of Lacerta agilis. Taxonomy (NCBI): domain Eukaryota; kingdom Metazoa; phylum Chordata; class Lepidosauria; order Squamata; family Lacertidae; genus Lacerta; species Lacerta agilis. The sequence goes on from NC_046315.1 coordinate 75,556,344, forward strand.
GGGGGGCACCACAGAAATTTTCCATTGCCAGATTCACTATGGACTATATGGTGAAGCTTGTGGTGGAATAATGCCTGCTGATGATCCAGGTTCATCATGGGTTAACCTATCACTCCCTTGTTAGGTAGGTGTTCCCTGGGAGGCGGAGCTAGTTGGCATTCTAAAAGGAGGGGGAACAACCTTGAAAGGCATTTGGGGGTTTGGCAGTTGGGGGTGGAGGATTAGAGAGAGAAAATGGGAGGTTAGGCTTTGGGGAATGGGAGGAGAGGAAAGGTCATTACCATTGCTAAAGGGATGCAGGAAATATTATAACAAAGCTGAATTACATGAGAAGAAGATTTGTACCAGTAATAACCCGAGACCTCCATGTTTTCAAGTTACCTAATAAAGTTAAATGTGCTTAAACGTTCGCTGACTGTGGCAGTGTATCAGTACCTTAAGAGGTGTGACTAAGAGGAGAGAACAAAGCTTTCCTGGGGAAGAGGAAACTGTTTGCTTATTCTCCTGTCATACAGAGGGCTGGACAGTGAAGCCAAGTGTGCCACTTGTTTGCCTAAAGGGGAGGCAAACTGCAGTAGTTGGGAACCCTGGGAGGGAGATCCCATAGGTGGCAAGAGGTTTTCAAACGTAGAGCCCCGAGGTACCCCAGAGACAACTCCCGTATGAACACTGAAGAATTCATCCTAGTTGTCAGTGAAACCTAGAGAGTGTCTCTGTTGGGGAAGTATTGAAGGGGAGGGAATAGGATCCGTCACAAAGCTGAACAAAAATAAACATTATTTATACAAATATACAAAAAAAACCCCACATTATTTTCTACCTTACTGTAGGTTTTGTTTTCATTCTGAAAAAATATTTTATGGTTTATCATTTTTTTAAAAATTAGATATATATGGGGGTACCCAAATCCTTTTAAGTGCCTTAGGCCCTCTAAAGGTCTTAATCCGGCCCTGTCCACATTTCTGCATAAGTTACGGTAGGTTTCCAAAAAAAAAGGAAAACCTCATGAAAATATATCAGTTTAATTTGCATTTTTCCTAATATATCCATTTTTGTACATAATTTTCTGGCACATAAACATTTTTGCAAGCAATTTCCACTAATAAAATGCATTTTTAATAAAATGCTTTCACAAATATATACATTTTTTATGCACTCTTCTCCTGGTTGGATACATAGCTGTCAACTTTCCCCCCTTTTTTAAGGGAAATTCCCTTATTCCGAATAGGATTCCTCGCAAGAAAAGGGAAAAGTTGACAGCTATGGTTGGATAACCCTGTTGTATAATTTGGAGAAGTTGCAAATGCTGAGGGTCAGCTGCGCTTCAGTTCACATATTGTTGCAGTAAGTGCAAATCAGGTAGGTTTGCTTTAAAATGAATTTTCCCTATCTGCCACCTGCTTCACCTGCTTTCGTTTTAATTAAATAGCTATATTACAAAAGAAAATTAAATAGAGCTTTCCAGGGCATTCTCATTCCAAAAGAAACTGACCCTATAAAAATATATTTTGGAACTTCGTATAGCTCTGGGAAGCGGAGGTGTGATATGAAACGCAATTCAACAGGAGGAAAAATTAGAATGTAGCCACTGGCCTCCTGTCTTGTGATAAGTTAGCATCTGCCTACGTCTGAACCCAGTGCAAACAGGGAACAGGACTGGCAAGCTCCACATTTTGGGGGAAACGCCAGGATAACAGCACCGCAGCAGGAGCGCTACTTAGGGGCTTACTTCATAAGAACGACTCACTCCTCCTTGAATACAAGAATAAATCCATACATTTAGTTAAGCATAGCCAACCCCGCTGAGATTACTGGTGCCTTTTAGCTCTGTACTCTGCAGGTTGTTTCCAGTGATGCATTTGTCTTCCTCCCAGACAGAAATAGCATGCAACGTTTCGTTGATTTATTCAAGATATCCTGCCTTTTGAAACCAAAAAGGCTCCACAAGGAAGCCAACCAACTAAGTGCGTATTAAAACGCAACATAATGATAGGAAACGACGCACCAAACCACCAACCAGCAGCTCATTAACAGAATTAAATTTTAAAAGGAGTAAGCAAATCAAAAACCATACAGAATAGTTGAGGAAAACCTCAGGAGAACAGACAAAGAATAAACTCTCTCAAAGAGTATAGCCTTTGAAGGCCATCAAAACACCAGAAGGGAAGGGGCAGAACCAGCTGCTGCTGGGAGGGTGCTGATGGTGGAAAGGGCCTGTCCCAGGGAGTCCTCATTTATATTTCAAATGGTGAAGGAACTCTCAGGATGTTCTCCAAAGATATTAAAAGTAGGCTTTAAAAGGGAAGTCTTATTTAAGAGTGCAATTTTGCACATACTTACCTGGTAGCAGGGATGGAAGAATCTGTCAAACCCCGCCGCCGCCGCTCATATTTTTCCAGTGTTAAGTTCAATTCTCCACGTTTCTGCATCACTTTGCAATCATCATTATTACTACTTTAAAAGTCCTTTAAAAATTCACCAGCATTTTAGGGTCCATTTCTCCTATGCATGCAATGAAATGTTGCATCTGTCGTCACCTTTGTGTTGAATTACTTCCGTTTCAAACATGCGTACCTGAAAATTACTTTCTTTAGATATCTCATCATACTATCCTGAGTAGTCGTATGAACCTTTGTTCTCATGCACGCTTTGACCTAATTGTCCTAAACAACAGATGAGTTGGTGGACCTGATTGTGCCATTTCAGGTACAATAGGTTGTACCACTTGAAACTGCAGGTGGAGTTTAACACAAGTGACTGCTTTCTTTCTTTAATTTTTTTTTAATCAGTGGAGAATCATGTATCAGAGAGAAGGCTAGGTCCCTTCTCTCAATAATGTTTGTGAGTGGGTTTTTAAATTTTATTTTTGCTTCCAATGAGGATTAAATCCTGTGGTGTCCTACCTATCATCTGAATTAGCACAAACAATTGTAAAAAGCAGCCTTCCATGGTTATAGAGAGCCAATGTGGTGTAGTGGTTAAGAGCGGTGGATTCGTAATCTGGTGAACCGGGTTCACGTCTCCGCTCCTCCACATGCAGCTGCTGGGTGACCTTGGGCTAGTCACACTTCTCTGAAGTCTCTCAGCCCCACTCACCTCACAGTGTTTGTTGTGGGGGAGGAAGGGAAAGGAGAATGTTAGCCGCTTTGAGACTCCCTCGGGTAGTGATAAAGCGGGATATCAAATCCAAACTATTCCTCCTCCTCCCTCCTCCTCCTCCTCCTCCTCCTCCTCCTCTTCTATGGCTTGGTATATCAGTGAATGAAACATGAAAGCACAAGCATCTAGTTGTTTTCTGACTGGAATTAAGTTTTGTATTTTTGCCTTATCAAGGATGAATTGAATTGCTATAAAAAGATCTGTTTGTGCTTTATACCTACATTAATGAGTCTGTTGTTAGCTGCACAGTCGTCAGACTAATTGCCCAAATGAATGCTTTGCCCCTGGCTCTAAACTAACTAGTAAAAAAAAAAAAAAAACCTTCCAGTGGGTGTACTGATAAATGTTTCATGCTCACATACCACAAGGAATCTAACAGGACAATGAAGTGCAAATCAGTTCACTTAATTCCCCTGGTGGCAGCTTCTTCACAGTAAGAGTTTACCTTCTGAGTTTTTCATTCCCAATGAAAATAAAGATCTGCCAAAAACACCAGTCATATTCTATCTTTGGCGTGTTGGACGCAGTGTAATCCCATTCACCAAAGTGTAATCCCATCTTTTCATTGCCTCGTAATCTGATCTGACAGAATCTCAATATGTTGACCTGCAAGATCTGTCAGGGATGCCCTAAATGGTTTGGGATGAAGTTCTTTTCAGAACCACCCTCTTCTGCATAAACTGCCCCCCCACTGGATTCATAACCAGGGGTCTTTTTCCATATCTTGTTGCCACTGAAGTACCAACTGGCTGTGTGCTCATATTGTGGGATTTCCTTTCCGAGGAGGCCTGATTAGCCTTCTCATTACTGGTGCTTAGATGAGCTTTTAAGACCTTTTTCTTCCATTGCACCTTCAGTTTATTGGTTATTTATAACCCAGCTGATGCCCTGAAGGTTTTTGAATGGATATAAGGTAAAGGTAAAGGACCCCTGACAATGGATAGACAGCCTTAAATGAATGAATGAATGAATGCAGGCAGATCCCTGCATATGCTGCACTGCTCTGTTCTCTTTTATAAAATGAGGGTCACAACCCACAATTCTGCACTGGCAGAATTTCTATGTTATTTATTTATTTATTTATTCATTCATTTACTACATTTATATCCCTGCTTATCTCCAAGGATCAAGGTGGCATGCCCAGTTTCCTCCTCCCCTCATCTTATCTTCACAGTGACCCTGTGAGGTAGGTTAGGCTACAAGACTGCATCTGGCCCAAAGTCACCTCATGTGTTTCATGGCAGAGTGGGGATTTCAACTCGAGTCCAAATTTCCACTCGCTATACACTCTAGCTCTCAAAAATATCAGGAACTTTATTCACAGGTAATGCTATGATGCTTTTGAATTGATGCTTTTGAATTATGGTGCTGGAGGAGACTCTTGAGAGTGCCATGGACTGCAAGAAGATCAAACCGATCCATTCTGAAGGAAATCAGCCCTGAGTGCTCACTAGAAGGACAGATCCTGAAGCTGAGGCTCCAATACTTTGGCCACTTCATGGGAAGAGAAGACTCCCTGGAAAAGACCCTGATGTTGGGAAGAAGGCCACTTCATGGGAAGAGAAGACTCCCTGGAAAAGACCCTGATTGAGGGCACAAGGAGAAGGATGACAGAGGACGAGATGGTTGGGCAGTGTTCTCGAAGCTACCAACATGAGTTTGACCAAACTGTGGGAGGCAATGGAAGACAGGAGTGCATGGCATACTCTGGTCCATGGGGTCACGAAGAGTCGGACATGACTAAAAGACTAAACAACAACAAAATGCTATGACCAGTAGTACTGTGCCAAATTCGCCGGGCTTGTTCTTTTTCTTCTTTTGCTGCAAAATGTTTGTGTGAGAAAACATTTGCAAAACCTCTTACTTCCCACTCTTTCCTCCCCTCCCCACATTTTGCATCCCTTGTTTCCTTTCGAAGCCGGTGTTCCCTTTCTTTATTATGAATGTATAAATGTCATTAAGTGTCACTCCATTAAAAAGCACTCAGAGCAATTTACAAAGCGCAGTCCCACTCGCACATACAGAAATAACTTTCTCCAGCTGGTAATGGACCGTCTCCATTTTACACTTTGCAGATCTCAACTTTAAGCTTTTATTCCAGAAAAATCTTCAGAAATTCTGCAGACCTGAAAATTATACAACAGTGTATTCATTAATTTGTTAAAAGGTAGTTCTGAATTACATGAAAAGGAACTGGCTGGGTTTGTACTATGTGTCTTCATTTAATGTATTTTAAGATTGCTTTCCTTCGTTCTTCATCATGTTTGAGGTGCATAGCAAATTGATTTTAAAATTGTACGTAGCAAATTCGTGAGGGAGATACTGTAACCAGATTCAGAATGGTAAAGCTCTGTGTCAAGACTCAAATAAAACTCATAACTAATTTCACTGCAGAAATGTATGCATTTCAGAACACTGGCTATAGTAGCTCTTGTTTGATGAGTCAGTCGGTCACGGAAATATTTGATTTGAATTTTAAACGTTTTGTATGGCATAATGAGACATTTTGTCATTTATTAGATGAAGAAACAAGTTTCTTTCCTGAAGAGGAAATAGAGGCCATAATTTGCCTTGCCTTAATTAATGGGGCTAATTTTGCTTTCAAAAGTTAAGTCAAAACCAATTACAGCAACAACTTTATAGGAAACACAGATAATTATTTAAATTGGAAAACATACTTAAACTCGATAATTTTGATCTTTCCACTGCTTGTACGATAAAACATTTATCACCTGCTACAATTCAATTAATAATCAGCAGGAATGCTAAAAATGGGTGCATTAAGGCATTGAAATATGACTGCGTTTCTGGTTTTAATGTTTAATGCTTCATAAATGTTGCACACGGAACCCGGTGTGTACTAGAAATTACCTTATTTTTTCTCTCGTAATAATTGAGCAGAAAATGGCAAATCAAATTTTACTAATGTAGTTTAAACAAGAATCTTTACAGATTATCAGGATGTTTAAGATTATAGCTCTTCTTCAAATGGTGCCATGTAAACAACCCATGTATGCATACTGTTTAATGCTCCCCAGTTCCCTGAGCAAATCACAGGGCCAACTTTGACAAGGTCACTTCCTTTCTGCATAGAGTATCCTGAAGATGTATAGTGCCCGCTACAATAAAGTGCTTATTTACAAAAGTTTTGGTTTGGCAGATCGGAAGGAAACCTCTAAGCAGGCATCATTTGTGTGCCGAAAGCTCATACCAAGAACAAACTTAGTTGGTCTCTGAAGTGCTACTGGAAGGATTTTTTTAATTTTAATTTTTATTTTGTTCCGACTACGGCAGACCAACACGGCTACCTATCTGTAACCAGTATTTTTTCAATATTCAAATTCTGATATTACAAGTTCATTTTCTCTTTCATGCAAAAAGTCTAAGAAATTTCCAGTCCTTGACAAATGTTAGTAATGATTTTTCTCTAATTACACCATGTTAGCTTAGCCATCTCAGCCAAAGCTTTGTTTTTCTGATCCGAGAATGCCCACAACCTGAAAGCAGATTCTGAAGCAAGCATACACTTTACCATATGAATATTAAGAAGAACCAACCACCTGATACCGAGATACCTATTCCACAATCCAAATTAAAATTCAGGTGATTGGTTCTACTTAGTATCCAGATGTTCATAACAACACCTAAGAATTAATCATAGGTTTAGTGATTGCTTAATAACATTCGAAAGAACAAGAGAGCAGGGTTTTGCTTTGCTTTTAAAGCAGCAATTGTTTCTACTACTTGATATAACATTGCTTTTTCCCCCATTCAGGATCAGTGATCATCATTTGTGCATTTAAAGCAGTTTACATGTTTTGAAGTGCTGTACAAATTTTAATTGGTCGTTAATCGTGGCTGCAGAATAACATTTTCTTATAATTGTGTGCAGTGGTTTCTGTCCCCAAAGGGCTTACAGGAAATAATGCTTTTAGTAAACAACATGTACCAGATATATTGTATTGAGCACAGAGAAACAACCTAGCTCACCACCCAAAGGCAGCAACAAATTACCGTATTTTCCCGTGTATAAGACTAGGTTTCCCCCCTAAAAAAATAATGTCCAAAATTTGGGGGCGTCTTATACATGGGGGCGTCTTATAGACTGAAAAATATGGTATTATTTTTAAAACTCATTTTCTTCAACATAAAATATAATAACATATGAAGATCAAATAATATTAAAACAACATTTTTGGTCATCGTAGGTCGTGTTAAACAATGCCACATATGGCTTAATATTTTTGTATTTAACCTTTAACCTTTAATCCCTGAATATCCATATTTCTATTAAAGGAATGTGTGGCGTACATGTTAATGTTTGGACACCTTTGAAATAGCTTGGAAGCATGGACCGATGTGGGAAGATGTTCAAAACGTGTGAACATCTCTTTTCAAGAACCTGTTACTCACATTACTTAAATGGTTTGCAAATAATTACTTAACACTTGGGTTAATTTGACTCTGGGTGTTTTGCCAACTGAGACAGAGAAAGTGTCCTATTTAAAACAAGCATTTTCAGTAATCCCATATTCTCCAAATATTATGAGACCAGCAGTTTGTTTACTTCTCTTTCTGACATCCTCTAAGCTTGTCTGGGCCTTCTTGCCTTAAGCCAGATTTTCTAAACATTTGAAATTAAACTCTCCCTTGTCAATTTACTGTACCTTTTGGGTCTCTCCAATTTAGCACCAGCAATTTGTTCCAACCTGGATGCTCCAAGACCTTTGTGGGACTGTGCTTTGGTTTGGACTTCAGAAACTGGACATGTGGACTGACCCTGGACTGCAAGACCAGATACTGACCTGCTGCCAGGTAGGTCAGAAGTTCAGGACACCTTGACTACAACAGATATTTTCTCTGCTGCTATAACCCCACTCCCTTTGTATGTGAAACCAACCATTTGCCCCCTGTAAATTAAAGGTCCCATGCCAACTCTGCAAAATAGTGTGAGCGATCCATTTCGGTTTTGGAGGAACTCAGCTGTAACTTGTCCCTGCCCGTGTGCAGCTGGTAGCTGGCGGTGAAAGAGAAACCACAAAAGAACTGAAGTCACGAGAGCTTTAATCAGCCTTGCCAGGGAGGAGAGGACCTCGCAAGCTGGGAGGATTGCATTTCCCACAGTCTTAGTTACAAAGTCGTTACTTTGTCCCTGAAGGCTTCTCTGCCTGAAGGGATCTGGTGGTGCGGGTGTCGACTATTTCCAAGGCCCCCCATGAACCATCACATCTACTTTGTGTGAATTTGAACTGTACCAGCACGCTTACTGCATGTATGGGTGCATATCGCTGTATTCAGGGCTGCTACACACAATATGAAAAAGAGATGCTTGTCACATTTGTTGTTGTTGTTGTTCAGTCGTTCAGTCGTGTCCGACTCTTTATGACCCCATGGACCAGAGCACGCCAGGCATGCCTATCCTTCACTGCCTCTCGCAGTTTGGCCAAACTCATGCTAGTCGCTCCGAGAACACTGTCCAACCATCTCATCCTCTGTCGTCCCCTTCTCCTTGTGCCCTCCATCTTTCCCAACATCAGGGTCTTTTCCAGGGAGTCTTCTCTTCTCATGAGGTGGCCAAAGTACTGGAGCCTCAACTTCAGGATCTGTCCTTCTAGTGAGCACTCAGGGCTGATTTCCTTGAGAATGGATAGGTTTGATCTTCTTGCAGTCCATGGAACTCTCAAGAGTCTCCTACAGCACCATAATTCAAAAGCATCAATTCTTCGGCGATCAGCCTTCTTGATGGTCCAGCTCTCACTTCCGTACATTACTACTGGGAAAACCATAGCTTTAACTATACGGACCTTTGTCGGCAAAGTGATGTCTTTGCTTTTTAAGATGCTGTCTAGGTTTGTCATTGCTTTTCTCCCAAGAAGCAGGCGTCTTCTAATTTCGTGACTGCTGTCACCATCTGCAGTGATCATGGAACCCAAGAAAGTTAAATCTCTCACTGCCTCCATTTCTTCCCCTTATATTTGCCAGGAGGTGATGGGACCAGTGGCCATGATCTTAGTTTTTTTGATGTTGAGCTTCAGACCATATTTTGCGCTTTCCTCTTTCACCCTCATTAAAAGGTTCTTCAATTCCTCCTCACTTTCTGCCATCAAGGTTGTATCATCAGCATATATTGTATATCAGCATATATTGTCACATTTACTTACCATAAACAGGATGTTTTTCTTGCACATTAAAATGTTTGTGGCTGGAGCAGCCAACATGGTTGGACTCCAACTTCCATCATCCCTGATTGTTTACCATGCTGGGTGGAGCTGATGGGATCTGGAGTCCAAAAACATATTGGAGGGCACCATGTTGGCTATCCCTGATTTATAGTCTTAATTGGGCTGGGGGGGGGAACTGCAAAACCTGTTTGTCACATCATGCAACCCTTCTCTACTTTGAGGGGGAAACTAACAGAAAGTGGAAGGGTACAGGTATGAACAAATCATGTCCATTTTGAAGATGAAAATGCCCTTCATTTTCTCTTTGGCGTGAAACATATTTCTTGTTTTCCATTATAACCCCTGCTCCGGAAAACTGCTGCTACTGAACAAGCTGCCTTGCACCTGCAATAACACAGGATGCAAGAGGAAAAGCCTTGCTCAGATCTGCAACATTGAAGAGGATCAGATATGCCTCTCTTGTTGTTAGTTTTCATTGCTAATGCGCTGGCACAAAGAAGCAGTGGGAACGTTTACTTTAAAAGTACATTCCATATTAGTTTTAAGGCTTGGTGGGCAAAACCGATGTTTGTTCACTTGCCAGCAGCCCCCCCCCCCCCAACACCATAAGGTTGGCAGTAGAATCCATGGAGTAGATCGTATTAACCAATCCTTGGCAAAGGACTATTTCATCATTAACACTAACACTGTATATTACTTATCTCCAAAATGCCTACTTCAATATTAGATCTGGTCTGGATCTACACTGATTTTAAAAAGCACTTTAAAAAAATAGTTATATAACTCTCAATGCAATTTTCCATTGACAGCTGTACAGCACCCCCTGGTGTCACATTTTTATAACACATTTATAACATTATAACTCAGCAGTCCCTGGTGCTGTGATTGCTGGGACAGTTTTGAATTCTGAGAATTCTTACATTCACTTAGTTAGAACTTTGAAATGAAAGGCAGTCTTAAACTCAGATTAAGGCATCATTTTACATTTAGCAAATGGGAAGGGCAATCTTTAGCCCAGTTGGTAGGTAACACGCTTCCATTTTATGTCCACTGTGAAGTCGTCTAAGGTGAACAGCAAGTGCTATTCCTTGCCCTTCCTACTTTGTTATTGGACTTGGTTGTTTGTGGAAGGCACACTTTCACCAAAATCCCACATTACCAGAGTCCCTCCCTGCTGTTGTGCATCCATAGTTCTAAAGATACGGGGGCAGAGTAGTGTACTTCCGTGTCGTGAATATTCAGATTTGAGCTATGCTCCCTTCCTGGACGCTCTGCTGCGATTGGATAGCTGGGACCCTAACCTCAAGTATACCTGAGCGGCACAAAGTTGAGGGCAATTATCATGAGCTCTGCATTGATCTGCATGATATTTGGTTTTGATAGCTCTTTTTGTGGGCATGATTTTACCTTTGTGGGGACCTAGCCCTGTGAGAGAATGGCACGCTAGCTAAATTAATTGATCATTTGCTGTTTCCCTACCATTTCCTTTTACAGTACATGCTTGTTTTCCTGTTTATGTAATTGGTTGTGATGGCATCCTATATATCTGCTCTAGAGGACGTCTAATGTCACATAATTAGGACTCCTATCTGTGCAAAAGAACTTTCTGTTCCTCTCCTCCTCACTGAAGCCTCCATGCTTCCCAAATGCTTTGCAGCAGATCAGTGGGGGTAGGGAGAGCATGGGATATTGTAGGAGGGGGGGAAAGCTGTCTAAGCAAACAGTGAACCCTGTTGAATGTTGCTCTATGATGCAATCATATATTCATTCTGCTAGTATAACGCAGGTCACAACTTCTGCAGTCAGCATGACTCAATGATAGGATAGGACAAGACTCTTCGTTAACAGCAGAAATGGGGTCCAGTGACTTTGGCAACCTTTAACATTTGCATCTTTGAAGGAAATGAACTGAAACACAAGTAAAAAGAGTTCTCACATTTTGTTACACTCCTCTCTAGTGCTCTAATCTTCCTCCCCTTTTGGAAACGTGTATTATCCTTATATGTTCTCCAGAGCTTTTGTTCCCAAGATTGACAGTTTTACTGAGATAGCACCTAAGACCTTGATACTTGTATTTCACATTACTCTGTACATCAGTATTATTTATAGTTTATCTTATTGGATAGTTTGGCCTCTTTCTGCAAGGACATTGCTGAACACTAGTCAGCAACAAAGGATCATCTGACTGTTAAAAAAGAAGCAGTCCTGGTGCTAGCTGGATCCCGTACCTGAAGGCAGTGAAATCTACTCCAGAGAGTGTGGTTTGAGGAGCAGAGAGTTTCACGTTCCTTCAGCTCTGTGCTTAATTGTCATCTCAGAAACAATATCTTACTGTGATTACCATTGCACTGCATGCCAAGGAGGGGGCTTATCGATATTAAATGAGAGACAAGCAGACAATATGACTGTGTGTGGCCATTATTGCACGCAGACGTCGTTAGTGGATGATTTATTTAAAGTGCTACTCAAGGGAGGAGTAGAAGGGTGACTAAAAACCACCAAATGTTTTCTGTGCACAGGAAGATTGGATGACATAAAGCAATGATTCGCAAGAAGATAAAGACCTGAAAATGTGGTTTTGGAATATCCTCTATTCCAATAATATTTTTGCTACTAAATAAATCATGGGTTTTGAGAGAGGGCTGTCCCCTGTCTTTTCCATGTCTCCTTCATCCACCTTCCCTGCTTCCTCTATATATTTTTTCATACACAAAGGTCTTCATGATTTCCCCGAACTCCTGGCAGTGATAACAAACTCTGGGTCACACCAGCCTTCCTCAACCTTTCCAGTCAAGATGTTGTGGGTGGTGTTAGAATGAAGCACACTGCTCAGACAAGTCTGGTTCTTGTTAATAGTATGTAAAATGAATATGAGAATATTGAAATGCATCGAACTGTGTTTTGCTTCTGGTTTTTCTTGGCAGAAGGACTTGTGTGCTAAACAAGAAAAGGATTTAAAAGTGGGGCTATAATATCTCTTAATAAAAGAAATAAATAAATACGGACTGCATTTATATAGTCTGCGGCACTAAATGCTACTATTCAGTGAATAAATTAGCATTGGATTATTATTATTTTTAAATGCATTGCAGAAATATTTCAGTCAGATTTCAGGACTTCTCAAATGTAATTACTTTGCAGGCCAAGGCCAGTGTTTTTGCATTAACTTGATCGTGTATATCACTGAAGATTGCAAGGATATGCAACGCCACAGTCTGTTTAGCTGAAGCCAGCTAATTAGGTGGAAATCAGCATTAATTTTTAATAAATAATACTGCAAGGATGGTTAGCAGGCAGTTCGCTAAGAAATGGGAGGGGGGAGAAGATGGGAAATCTTCCATCAGCAACAACACCAAATGCTGTTTACGCAGAGCTCCACCAGGGGGAGGCCCACTGAAAGGAATCTGTTTTCCTTGTCCGATCTGAACAAACTTCTGCAAACTTCCCCATCTTCTCATATTGCTTCAGGGGTACGTATTTCCGTTGCTCTGACGCTTGGCCTGAGACCGGGCTCGAAGAGGGGGGGGAAGCACCTCCTCCTCCCCACACCCCGGATCACGATGACCGAGGGAACATGATGCAGTGGCGCAGCACTGTAGTTACTGCACGAAGTTGGAATTTTACAGCTTGGCATCTGCCGGACTTCCTCCGGATCGGATTCCTGCGGGAAACCTCCTGCGGGAGCTGAAGGCGTTTTGAGAGCGGCTGCCGGGACCCAGCAGAGAGCAGTAGCTGGCTAGCGCTGCGTCTTCCTAGACGTTTCTGGTGGTGCCGGAACCCCTTTGCGCAGCAGCAGCAGCAGCAGATGACTTTTCTCCAGGAGCCGCTTGTCTGATTCACACCGCTAACAGCCTCCTTCGATTAGCAGCAGCATCATCCTTTGGGGGATAATAGCACCACCGGTCATCGGAGGAGGAGAGGGCGGGGACTGGGCGGCTGCCCTGCTGCTGGCAAGTGTTACCAGCAGGCCAGCTGCAGCAGCAGGCGCCAGGAAGCCCTCGGATCTCGGAGCAGCAGCCGGGGAACGCGCCCGCTGCTTCTGATCCTCACGTTCGAGTCTGATCCAACTCGAACTCGTCCTCACGGCGATCGCGCTCGGAAACGAGAGGAGCTGGAAGTTGGCAGAGGATCCGGAGAAGGGGGCTCTGCCGTGCGCGCGCGCGCGCGCGCACGGGTGGGTGCCTCCCTCTGTTTCTTCCCAAGGCTGATCTTGCTCGCCTCCCCTTGCTGTCACTCGGGATATTTGGGCAAGAGGCGAGCCCGCGAGAAGGAGCGATGGAGGTCGCCGCCGCCGCCGCCGCCGCCGCCAGTGACATCGGGTTGCGATGATGGGAGAGCGACAGAGGCCGAGCTCGGCTGCGAGGGAGACGGCGAGAAGGGGCAGCGGGACGGGGGCAGCGCACCAAGCCTTGAAGGAAGAGGAGCAGCAGAAAGCAGCTTTTCTCCGGAGCCCGGGAGGATCGCCTCTGCGGGCCAGCACTTCGCCCTGAGGAGCAGCGCCCAGAAAGCGCCTCTTCCTCCGGCCGCCGCGCTTCTGACCCAGCCTGGAAGGGAGAGAGGCGGGAGCCCTGAAGGGAACAGGTGCCGCCAGCCGCGCCGCCCCGAGAAGGTGGGGGGACAGGGAACCCACGTCGCCTGTAAATTGGGGGCGGCAGAGGACAGAGGCGACGACGGCGAGGGAGCAGCCCGTAGCTCCTTGGAATTATTATTGGAGAGGGGTCAGAAAATAGACCTCCCAGTCCCCACCCTCTGGTCCTTCTGACAGCCCCCCCCCCGGCGGGCTGGGCTTTGGGCTCGCCGCCGGCCCGCTTCTTCTTCCTCCCACTCAGCTGCCATGTGTTGTGGCTGCCGCCTGCCTCGCGGCCTCCGCTGCTGGTCTCCATGCTCCTAGGGGCGTCCTGGCTGTGCTCCTCCAAGGCCGCCGCCGCCGCCGCCGAGAAGCGGGCTGCCGAGGAGAGGCGGAGGCGGCGCGCTGCTGGAGGAGGAGGTGGCGGTGGTGGCGGCGGCAGTAACGGCGAGGGGCCACCAGCCGCCGCCGCCGCCTCCGGAGGGGCCATGGACGAGTCTTCGCTGCTGGACTTGCTGGAGTGCTCCGTGTGCCTGGAGCGCCTGGACACGACGGCCAAGGTGCTCCCGTGCCAGCACACTTTCTGCCGCCGCTGCCTCGAGAGCATCGTCAGCTCCCGCCACGAGCTGCGCTGCCCCGAGTGCCGCATCCTGGTGGGCTGCGGGGTCGACGAGCTGCCCGCCAACATCCTGCTCGTCCGCTTGCTCGACGGCATCCGGCAGAGACCTCGCGCCGGCGCCGGCAACGGAGCCCCGGGGAGCCCCACAGCCCCGGGCAACGCGGCTGCTCCCAGTGCGGGCAACCCCGCAGCAGCAGCAACAGGAGGAAACAACCCTGTTCCCTCCACTAACCCCGGCTGTCACCCCGTGGTGGTGGCGGCGGCGGCGGCTACAGCGGCCTCCCCAGGCTCCCCTAGCAGTGCCGCCGCTGCAGCCGCAGCCTCAGCCGCCGCCAGCCTGAGGGAATTGGCCGCCGCCAGCCGAAGCGCCCTGCTGAAGGTAAGACTTTTCCTCTTCCCGCCTTTTTTGTTCGTCGGTCTCCGCCCCGCGCCAGCCAACAAGCTGCCTGTTCACACGTGGCTCACCCTTCCAGTCAGGGGTGCTAACTTGAATATATATATACAGGGGGAAGGTAAGCCCTGCCCTGTTCACAAGATACACAACCACTTGAATGGCAATGACTTTCAACGGGGGGCCCTCAAATATTTTAGGGGGGGGGCATGAAGGGACCTCGACCCCTAGGAGTTATGGCTTATATACATAGCTGTCAACTTTTCCCTTTTCTTGCGAGGAATCCTATTCGGAGTAAGGGAATTTCCCTTAAAGGGAAAAGTTGACAGCTATGTATATACAGGTATATACAGCTCCTTGTTTCCACACCTTTCATTCAGGATGTTGACATGTCCTTAACAGCGACAACAACACAACAATGGCACTGCTGCCAACTATACATGTTGGGCTGCCCCCTTTGGCTTAGCTGGAAAGCAGGTCTAGTATGTTGGTTAGCTAGCACTCCTATTGAACTTTATGAATGACTTTAAGGGGCGCCAGGGGCGCCAACTTGACTAAAATATTGGGGAGGGAGCAGGGCAGGTAAGCACCACTCCGCATAATCGATCACATGATGTGGCACATGCACACCCTTGAACTTTGGGATGGGTGGCCCCCTCAGATATTTTACTGGAGGGCCAAAGACACCTGGGCCCCTAGAAGTTGGCTCCTCTGAGCTTTTGCCAACACAGGGAGCAAGGGCATCTGTGGTGTCTAGGTTGTAAGGGAAATATGATGTCCTGAAATTCCTTACCACTACTAGGCAAAAGGGCAAGCGGATGCACTGGGAGACCTTGCACTGGGAGACCTTTTAAGAGTTGCCGTTGCCACTTGAAGAAGCTTGCATGTTGCTCTGTAAACTCTCCTCTTGGTCCTAATAAAGATACTGTTTGGCTGCCTTGGTGAATTTTGTGTGCGGTTGTTTCTTTTTAAGCAGGACCTACATTTCTTACTATATACGGAGCTGCACAGCCAAGACAAGCTGCACCTGACAAAATTCTTTTCTGCATAATTATGATATATATATAGCAGCCTTGCCCTATCTTATATCTGTGCCACTTCATCCGACTTGCACGTTGCCTAGTTATGGATGCTTTGTTCAAATCGTGCATTAGTTACCAATAGCCTTTTTCAAATAGCAGAGGGCATGCCTGCACGCTGCTCTGCCAGTGATATAGCAAAATAGCATTGTTATCAGAATTTGCATCACATACCCAGGCTCTTTCAGAATTTACTACCTTTCTCCCATATTCCTTTTTCTTTTGCTCTAGCGCCTATGCAGTTCTGTGGAGTAGCCCTGAGGGAATGTTATGCCTTTGTTGCAATGTGCTATACTGAGATATTCCTAAGGTTTCTAGTAAGATGGGTGGCCAAAGCCTACATTAATTTGTATTTGTGTAGGAGTGGATGCTGCAAGAATATGGCACCGTTTCTAGTGTGTAAACTTCAGAGGAGGCAAGCCCTCTCCTTAAGAATGATTAAGGACAGGTGTTTGTCTTGTGCATTGCTTGTCTCTCAAAATGAGGGTGGCCGAAACAAGTTCATGTTACTCTCCTGCTCTTTTAAAATAAAAACCAGGGTGCCGAAATTCAGGATGCTGAGTGATGGCGTTGTACTTTGTTAATGGATGGACAAAACTGTACCTCTGTTGTAGAGCATGTGCTTTGCATGTAGAAGCTTCAGTCCCTGACAACCCTGCTAGAAAGGATCAGGTAGCACGGTCTATGCAGGCAATGCACAAAAAGGCAGCAGGTACACATGTGGGAAGCCTTTTTTTCTGTCCAAGACCCTGGAGAACTCTGCTAATCAGAGTAGACAGTACCGGGTGGGATAGACAAACAGTCTAGTCTGCAGCTTCCTACGTTGCTGTGAAGCAACAATACAACTGCGACATCACGTGCCAGACTCCACACAGGTTGACTTTAACTTTCTTCCTTCACCGAGTTGGGTTGCATGTTAACTCGCACAAACTGACATAACCATACCACATTGTGTGGGACTGCCCTGGCTGTAGAATGCAGCGACAATCACTGCAAATAGAAAGATGAAGGGTATTGGGTGTACATTGGTGGATGAAAAGAGCTGCTACTGAAGAAATACTTGGAACATACTGGCTAAA
Source organism: Lacerta agilis (assembly GCF_009819535.1). Taxonomy (NCBI): domain Eukaryota; kingdom Metazoa; phylum Chordata; class Lepidosauria; order Squamata; family Lacertidae; genus Lacerta; species Lacerta agilis. The sequence goes on from NC_046315.1 coordinate 75,573,420, forward strand.
AGTGTACATTTCGAAGAAGTTTTTCTTTCTTGTTATGTGTGTATAATATACATATGCACTTTTTATCATCCACATTGTTTAAATAATATTGTAAAGAGCTTTAAAAACAAAGTTTTGCAGAAAGCTCTGTGTGATGCTGTGCATACATCCTAGCCTGACCAACCCATGCTTTGTTTGATGGAACATCTTGCCTGGCTTTTAAAGTCACTGCTTGGCTGCCATGATTGATGGTTGCATTTTAATTCCCTTGCTTGGGATAATGAGTGCATGAGCACAAAAGGTTCCATGGAACTGTTTGTTTAGCCTTTGGAATGACCTCACAGCTTTATCTTTGAAATTGATGCAGTTCTCAATCCTTACAAGGTTCATTACACTGAAAGAAATCTGAACTAATCGGGTGTGTTTTTTTTAAAGCAGAAATCAGCAGGCGATAGTAATCTTCCTTACAGCTGCTTTAATACAGCTGGTTAGCAACCTTTCCTGAAAACTAGATGGAGCATCTCTGTATGTATTAAGCAAGACAAAAATACAAAGATAACTTGACAGCAGAAGGCAATTATTTGCCAATTCATGGCCTTTGTCTTGGCCAGTATTTCAAAATAGTTGCTCCCTCCCCCACTCTCTTTATAATTTGCAGAAAATAAATAATGATTGCTCTTCTTAAAGATGGAATTAAGAAAGCTCATTCACTTATTTGACAGAAAAATGAATAGGAGTTGTAGGTGTTGCGCTATGACACTTAATTGAAGTCCAAGGTCAAATGGTTTTGACCCTTTATCTTCTTTGCCATTTGTTGACCTTTGAATTCCTACCATTCCCACCTGTCTTTAGGAGTATTTGGGTGTAGAAACAGTTAAAAAGGGGAGAAGAAGGCGGTTAGCCACTGGAGGGTTTTATATCACATCCAATCAGCATTTGTTATGGATGTTTAAGTTGGGAGTCTCAGAGCAGGAAGCTGTACCAAATGCCCTTCATGGTGCCCTGTAGTTTCATACATCTATGAAAAGCAAAGAAATGAGTCCTAACTACAAGACAAACTTTCTAAACTAGCACAGTGCATTACTGGGAATATTGGGAATATTTGCCAGCCATCTGCTATACAGATGACAGCTATAGGCAAGCTCTCTTTTTTTGCATTTTGCTTCTTTCAGTTTGGGGGTTGGGCTCATCCACTTCTGTGATTTTTGTTTGTTCGTCTTGGAGCTTACAGTGAGCAAAATCATCTTGGAGCTTACAGTGAGCAAAATCATATATCTATCATTGATGTAGTTAAGAAATTTGCAGTTGATGAATAGAAATAGTTTTGCGTTTCTGAACGATTTGTCGTTTTGCTTGGGCTACTAATATTGCAGGTTTTTTGTTTTTTAAAAGAATCAAAACATATTAATATTCTTTTTTATCTTTTGACACATCTTTGTACTTGCTAAAGCAGTAAGTTTCCATACTTAGCCAAGACCACGATAACAGGCCTTCCTTTCTACCTGATAATGTGTGTACAGTATTAGCTTCAACATTTTCTAAGTACCTTGAAATGTTTGGTGGACTCGTTTAGCATTCATCTGATGAAATACGTTAAAAGAAGCAGGAGCAGACCTGGATTTCTATTTGCACTTTTATGATTTATTTTCATTAAAGGGATCACTGGGAAATGGAGACGTGTGCTTGGAAGATGTGTAACACATTAAGTCGTTAGATCTGCAAGAAGAGCATTCTTACATTGCTAACTTTCTGTCCGTTGTGTCTTGCACCCCTCCCCCCCTCCCCGCCATATTGCTCTACTTTACTGAACATCCAGATATTTCTTTGATCTTTGTGTGGGAGATGAAAGACTTCCTTCATCATATACCTGCAGTGCCGTGCAAAGGTGCGTGCTGCTATTTTATGTGTTGTTTTAGCAATTCTTTGAATCCCGGTATTTATTCTTATTTCAACTTTCATCTCACTTCAGCCATGAACTCACAAAATGGCCTTAGGCAAGCCAATATCTCTCAGACTCAGTTTCCCATCTGCAGTATATGGGGCTGACCTACCTATAAGACACTTGCAAGGATCATTGAGAGGACATGTATGAACAGGTCTGTTTCTCCTTCTCCCAAAACAATATGGCGGCCCATGAAACAAAATGCAGCCTGGCAAATATGCAGTATGACCTGCCACCTGTTTGATAGCCCCTTACCCTTTTTTTTGTTTTTGTAATCCACTCATATCACAAGAACAGAAAAGTGATCAAAATGTATAGTGAGCTATAGTGATGAGAGGTTTCAATTTAGTTGGCCACACATTCTAGGGGCCTCTTGTAAGAGGATGTGATGGCCTGCATATTCTACTTGTTTTGGTGCCAGGGTGCTAATATTTAGGAATACCAGCTTACTACATGTTCTTAAGATGGGGGCTCTACATGCTTGTGGGCAGATTGAAATAGTGTTAATTAATGCCAGATTCAAGTGCAGTCCCGCAGGGCAAACTTTTCATTTCTCCTCTTTATCGTGATTTGACAGGTAATTTCTAGAGTTGCTCTGGCTGTGGCTGACTTTCCAACAGATCATGCTAGACAAGATGTTTTTTGTGAGTTGTAATGGAAGAGTTCCAAGAGTATGCAGGTGAGATGAATCTAAGAGGCTCTGGTAAATCTTGTGAGATTTATCCCACAATCCATTTAGTCCATTGATCAGGACTGTCAAATTCAGTCAGAATAGAGAAACCTATGTGATGATTCTGTGTGCTGTTTAGATCAAGGCACAAGAAGAGTAGAAGGCTGCTTATAGGGGGAGTCTCTCTATTTAGTCATTTGTTATTTTTTAAAAAAACGTTCATTTTAACGTTATCCAGTACATGTTATCCAGGGATTGCTGGCAGACTAAGAGTCTTCAGCTCCAAACCAGGTTGCAGCTGATTTGTTTTTGGGTGAGACTGATATAATCATTACTCACTTTTCGTTTACACCATAAATGTGTACTGTACTCTGCAATAGGAAGAGTAGGCATAGGAAGAAAGGAGCTCAATAATTTTATGTTTGCAGCACCTTAGAGAGTGGCTAACATTTTAAACCTCTACAATCAAAACACAATTTCATCTTTTCTCTTATCTTTGTTGACTCCCCCCCCCTTTCCATTGAGTAATTGTTTCTCTACTGCTGCTGCACCCTACCTTCTATCTGTCAAATCATAACCACAATATTAAAATCTAATTACTTCTGTTGTGCTACTTCCATTTTTAAAAATTCCATTACTGATTAGGTGATATTTTTGCTCATGTAATCTCTTCCTTCTCACGCATGCAGTAGCCCCTTAGGACTGCCTTCCTGGCATCCTATAACATGGGTGTGTGTGTGTGTGTGTGTGTGTGTGTGTGTGTGACTATCATTCTTTTTAAAATAGTACAGTATTGTCAGTTTTGCAAGTTTGCTTTTTGGACCATGTACTCCCCAAAGGTGTAATTTGTGGGACGTTGAATCGCCTTTTTGAAACCACTTGATGTGTTAATTATCCCGTGGTGATTGGAGATACAGTCGTACCTTGGATCCCGAACACCTTGCAAGTTGAAGGTTTTGGCTCCTGAACACCACAAACCCGGAAGTGAGTGTTACGGTTTGCAAACGTTCTTTGGAACCCAAACATCCGATGGGGCTTCTGCGGCTTCCGATTGGCTGCAGGAGCTTCCTGCAGCCAATCGGAAGCCACACTTCGGTTTCCGAACATTTTGGAAGTCAAACGGGCGTCCGAAACAGATTCTGTTTGACTTCCAAGATACGACTGTACATACTTATGCTGCCATTTAGCTCCTCGGCTAGCTATGCCCCTCCCCCAATAGATTCCATTGTCTGTGCCTATAGCTAGTTTCAGCTGGTGTGTCAACAGCGCCCTTTCCTGCATAGGGATAGCTTGGTCATTATTGGGTCTTGAAGACGCACCTGTTCACACAGGCATTTCCCTGGTCTCTTCACCCGAGTCTCCTGCTTATATTTAAATGTTTTAATGGGTTTTTAAAAACTGTGTGTTGTAATAAATTTGTGCATTTGGTTTTTATATTCTGTAAACTACTTAGAAGTCTGTTTGGCATTTAGCCATATATAAATTTAACAATATAATAACAATAACAATGAAAGGAATAATGATGGTTGCCGATGGGAAAGACAGTGCACATTCTTATGCCGCTATGACTGCCTTTTACATTTTCTATCTTTTGGCGCTGTAACACATTTGTTATCATGGACCTTAAAAACGCTAACCCTTCTCTCTGCTGAAATATGATAAGGTTTCCAGAAGAAGCTGGGAGCAACTGCGGCAGCAGAAGCAGCTGTAGCAGGAGCAATTGGTTCCAAAGGGAGCATGCCATGGAGCAAGGATTATCCCCAGAACTGGTGGCTTTTCCAAGTTTGACTGGGAATGGCTCTGCAGTTGCCAAAGCGGTTTAGAAGATTTACAAGCCAATGCTGGCAATAAATTATCGTGATCAATTTTTCTCTCTCTGTAGATAGCTGATACGGCTTTGCTCATGCTCTACCTTCTGTGAAGAAAATTATGGGCTATGAAATGGACAAGAAGCAACTAGCTGGAAAATACTTCTGCATCATTATACAGAAAGAACAATGGTGGCAGCCTTAGGCAACACTATTCTGTGTTTAGGTTCATAGTGAAGAGGTTGTTGATAATCAGGAGGAAGCTGAGTTGGTAGAGATCAGTTTGGGATCAAGGTTGTTGTATGAATGGGGGAGGTTTGATGTGATAACGTTCTCACCAATTTGTCTAAAGCTATTCCTGTTGGTTATGACCTGGACCTACATAACAAGTAGCCAAATATTTTGTTTTCATAAACACATTTCTCTGCCTATCTGCTTGTTCTTTGTAGTTGAAACTCTTTAACTGCTGGCCTTCCCCCTGCTGATTGGAACATGCAGATAAAAGTGCAATAATAATATATATCTCAGTAATGTGAATTGGGAGGAAAAACACATAAACCAACTGCAGAATAATATGGCATGTTAAATTGTTTGTTTGTAAAAATCATTTATGCACTTCTGCAAAGTCACTAAAATATCACTCAAAATAATCTCTTAAGCTAACTAGACAACAGATTCTGTTTTTCTAATTTTGATGGAAAGATTGTATAGCTCAGGGGTGGCTAACATGTGGCTCTTCAGATATTGCTAGACTATAGCTCCACAATATTTGCCGATTTGTCATGCTGATTTAGGATGATAAGAGGAGGAGTCCCGCTACAGTCAGATGATTCTGTAAAATATGGTCTGGAGAATAAGGAATAAGCAACAATGAGCCTTGGGCTCATGTGTCCCGTCCCTCCTCAGCTTCCTTAATGTGTGATGGAGGTGATTAGAAGCTTCCACTTCCAGAAAGCAGCAAACCATATTTCAGCTTGGAATCCTGGTTTGGGGACACTCTATGGTTTTGTGCAAACTATAGTTTGTAGCATTGGGATGAAATGGCAGAAACAGAAGCTTCTAATCTCCATTCCTGATGCGCAGGGAAAGAAATTGAAAGGGTGCATGATCCCAATCTTTCTGCTACTGTTCCCAGTCTGCATGTGGTTTGGAGGATCATCTGAACTGAGCCTTATTTTAAAAGCTTTGCTGGTATATTTACATGGAGGTATATTTAGTTATGAGTGAATATTTTATTACAGCCACAGACCAATGAAAGTTGATACAAACAGAATAAATTGCATAATACTGTAATATTATGGTTGGATATAACATAGGTTGCTGCCCAATCTTTTTGAGGTAATGCACCAGTTAATAACAGACTGCAAAGATGGATCATTATTGACATTCCCTACATTAGGGTTAACCCACAGGTGAATAGTGCAATTCTTCTGTATTCCAGAATCAAGTTCACTTAATAAAGACAAAAGACATCTTCTGTTTCAGCATTAGCTACCAACATTGAATCTGTAGGGTCAAAGACACATAAAGGTTTCTACTAATAGAATTCAAGAATTCTTTCTTGTGTCTAGGAAAGTGTAGCACAAAAATGTCCTTAAGCTGTATTCTATATATTGCAGTTGTAATCAAAGTAGCTTGAATGTAGAAAATGATCATGAGGTGAAGCTTGAATTTTGGTGCCACTGTCAACCTGCTTAAATGCTTTGCAAGTATGACATCAGAAGGATAAAAAATGTAAGGCAGCATTGATGAGACTTTGGAAGGAAAAGTTGCTTCTGGGTGTATTGTTGATATATACATCAACATTTACACACACACACACACACACAACCTCTCCATTTAGGTTGCTCGAAATGCCTCATAGGTGCCCCCCCCAATGATTTTAGTATGTTATCTGCTCTGGAAATACCTATATTGAAAAACGGTCTCTTTATGTGGAAATAAAGCAAATATGGTTCTCAGGTGGTCTCTCTTCTAGGCAACTTAGAGGGCCAGAACTTGAAGTCTGTCTTCTGTGTGTGAGTGTGTGTTATTGATCGTTTCTTAGCCATTTGCAACTGCAATGTGTGAAATCCATATGAATTCCAGAACACATTGGCAACTCCACAATTTAGCACATATAACCAGAGGTTTGTGTGATTTAGCATGCTCTATTATCTTCTGCTGGAATCAACAGAATTATATATATATGTTTAATTAACCTATTTTGTGGGGAGGGAGTAGGAAGAGGGAGAAACCAAGAGTATACCTGCTTTGTTTTGTTCTCCCATCCCACCCCATCTCTCTTCTTAGTTGGTTGAATGAATTTGATCTTTATCATATTCATTTTTTCCCTGCTGTATAGCTTCAAAACTGAGACAAGATTGAGATGTAAGATTGAATAAGTGCTCGCTTGCTGCCTTCATTACATATATTTAGGCGGCAGGTGGAAATGTTTCTTTTCAACCAAGTCTTCAGCTAATTAAACAATCTATGGCCTTTTAAATATGTTGGGGGATTTATATGTTCAACTTCCCAGTGATTTTTGACTGAAGGGCAGTATATAAAAATTGTTATTGTTATTATTGGTTCTGCTGTCAAAGCATCCATAAGGAGTGCATTAAGAATATAAATTGCATTATTTTTTAAAGATTAGGACTCCATTTCTCAATCTGAAGGTGGATTACAAGCCTGAGCCATTTGGTTTTTGCGAGCCCTTTGTGGAGCCATATGCAGATACAGCACTGACGGCCCGATCGGCATCACCTGTTCCAAACATAAGACCCATTGCTTCATCTATATAGGTTTCACTAATACACACTAGGTCAACCCTTCCTTTTTTTCCTAAAAGAATTTATTGGATTTTAATAACAGAAATACACAAAACACAAATACATACACTACAAAAAAACCACAGAAAATATAGACAAACAAACCAATTATTTACTCATCCTTATCCTCTTTATAATCCTAAACTTGGGACTTCCTCACATCCTCTCTTTTGCGTTCATTTCTGATCTTCTTTAGTAACTTTGTAACATTGTTAAATCTACTTTCTTACATTTAACCTTAATCTTACAATTATAATCCACATATTTTAAATCCTAAATCTTATTCTTATCAAATAAACATCATATTCCACATCTCCACTTCTTTTATCCTCTCTTCACTTAACTTTGTTGTGCTGTAGCCTATAATTCTTCTGATTCCAATTTCAAATGTATAAAAAACAACACATATTAACAAAACCTAAATATTTCTTCCATCTCATAGTCCGTTTCCCTTCTGGTGATGGAGTACCGTGGTCAGCCTTTATAATATCTCTATTAATTCTTACTTTACCCCACCCCACTCCTGTCCATCATCACCCTTCCCTTTACATTCCCCATGCCCCTCTGGTCTCCCCCCCCCCAACATCCCCCCAGTCCAGTTTCTTCTTCCTTCATATTCAGTTTTGCTTCTTTCCCTTCTGTTATTTCCTTCACTTGTAGCTCCTCCAGAATGTAGCATTCTTCGTGATAAACAGTTGCAGCAATTTTGTCACAAAGTATCTTCCCTCCACTCTCAGCTCTGGGTTCCTTCCATCCTGGTTGAATGCTTTTCTTTATTTATATTTAATTCTATAAAATTATCCGACACTAGTTTGCAGGGTAAAATGTAAACATTTGCTGTTATAAAATAGAACCAGGCCAGGTCTGCAGCTTGTTAAACTTAGGTTTGAGAAGGATTTGACTTCATAGAAGTCAGTTTATTACTGCTTTGTTGCATTGTGGATTGTGTTGCAACGCTGTTAAGGATTGAACGGCTTTGTTCATAAAAGATGGATAAAAAACTTTGTTCCATTTACTCTGCTATCTGTAAATATAAAGAAGGGGATAAAGTGATACACCAAAAAACAGTTAAGGTGTTTCTGGGCAAAATTAAACTGTGAATGATGTACAATACAACCCTCTGCATGTCTACACAGAAATAAGTTTTCTTGACTTGGGTGGGACTTGCTGCCACCGTACAGCACTGAAATGTTAGCGAGTTTATGATTACCTTAGAAATATAGTTCCATACAAAACCCATGCTAGCATTGGTGGCTGCTGTCCGTTGGGTCTGGTGGGGCAGAATGCAGGGAGAACAACAGCAGGTCAGCCAGGGCCAATGACAGAGGGGCGCTGTGGTCTAAACTATTGAGCCTGTGGGCTTGCCAATCGGAAGGTTGGCGGTTTGAATCCTTGTGACGGAGTGAGCTCCCATTGCTTTGCCCCAGCTTCTGCCACCCTAGCAGTTCAAAAGCATGCAAGTGCAAGTAGATAAATAGGTACCGCTGTGGCGGGAAGGTAAACGGCGTTTCTGTGCACTCTGGCTTCTGTCATGGTGTTCCATTGTGCCAGAAGTGGTTTAGTCACACAGGCCACATGACCTGGAAAGCTTTCTGTGGACAAACGCCGGCTCCCTCGGCCTGAAAGCGAGATGAGCGCTGCAACCCCATAGTCACCTTTGACTGGACTTAACTGTCCAGGGGTCCTTTACCTTTTTACCTTTTACCTAATGGCATGTGAAGTGAAATAATTCTAGTTTTGTAAGTAGGGAGACAGGCAGATGGGGGTTGTCTGAGGGCAGACTGAGGATGGCGGGTGGACCTAATTTGCCCTTATGAACCAGTCTCCACTAACTATGGTATTTTACTTTATTGATTTCCCTCAAAAATTACAATAAATTATCTTCATTTACCCCACCCACACCCGCCTGGTTTGTCCACTTCTCCCATGGATTATGGCCCACATTGTTTTGGGCAGGAAGCATAAGGAGGAAGTGCCTGCCAAGTCAAAATAGCATATGTTCCAGATTTCTTCCCCACACTAAGTTTTGATCAGCTAAATATTTATAATTCCAAGCAATTGTTGACATACGTTTTCCCCTTATTTAAGAAGAACACATTTGTTTAAAAAGTAGAAGAAGTATAAAATACAAACATAAACCTCTAACGGCAATAAATAGGCCTATACCTCTTTCTCTACCACAAGCTTGCCCCAGATTTCCAGTTTAAGCGCCGATACTATTTTGTCGTTGCTGGCAAATTCAGTACCACACTAACATTCCATGCGGGTATGTCAGGAATTGGTCCTGAACCCCTCGGTCTTGGAAGGCAAGACTGAGCTCTCTGCTCCATTTGGCATCAAGTCTTTAAGCAGCCCCTGGTAAATGAAAGCAGGAAGAGATTGCTGGCAAGATTGTCATATCTCCTTTTCAGAGTGCTCTGGTTGTTCCTTACCAAAACTGCTTCTTGCTCTGTCCTGACCTTCCCTGAATTTATATCTGCTCTAAATTCTGCCATACTGTTTGCTTGTTCCCTGCCCATTTGTCTTTCACTTTTCCTTATCTTTCTCAATGCGTACTGCTTCAGACCCCAGCAAATGTGAATTACAGCAGGTGATATTTATAACCCAGCTTTCTTTCTTGACAGGACAATCCACTGCACAGCATCTGTCTGTTCATTGTATTTGGGTTTCCTTGAGACTCCTATATGTGCTTCATTTAAATGAATTGTAGCTGCATAGCGGTACTTAACAGCGGAGAATGTTTTTAAAGGTGGCATTGGAGGCTGATTGTTGTTGTTGTTCAGTCGTTCAGTCGTGTCCGACTCTTCGTGACCCCATGGACCAGAGCACGCCAGGCACGCCTATCCTTCACTGCCTCCCGCAGTTTGGCCAAACTCATGTTAGTAGCTTCGAGAATACTGTCCAACCATCTCATCCTTTGTCGTCCCCTTCTCCTTGTGCCCTCCATCTTTCCCAACATCAGGGTCTTTTCCAGGGAGTCTTCTCTTCTCATGAGGTGGCCAAAGTACTGGAGCCTCAACTTCAGGATCTGTCCTTCTAGTGAGCACTCAGGGCCGATTTCCTTGAGAATGGATAGGTTTGATCTTCTTGCAGTCCATGGGACTCTCAAGAGTCTCCTCCAGCACCATAATTCAAAAGCATCAATTCTTCGGCGATCAGCCTTCTTGATGGTCCAGCTCTCACTTCCATACATTACTACTGGGAAAACCATAGCTTTAACTATACGGACCTTTGTTGGCAAGGTGATGTCTTTGCTTTTTAAGATGCTGTCTAGGTTTGTCATTGCTTTTCTCCCAAGAACCAGGCGTCTTCTAATTTCGTGACTGCTGTCACCATCTGCAGTGATCATGGAACCCAAGAAAGTGAAATCTCTCACTGCCTCCATTTCTTCCCCTTCTATTTGCCAGGAGGTGATGGGACCAGTGGCCATGATCTTAGTTTTTTTGATGTTGAGCTTCAGACCATATTTTGCACTCTCCTCTTTCACCCTCATTAAAAGGTTCTTCAATTCCTCCTCACTTTCTGCCATCAAGGTTGTATCATCAGCATATCTGAGGTTGTTGATATTTTTTCCGGCAATCTTAATTCCGGTTTGGGATTCATCCAGCCCAGCCTTTCGCATGATGAATTCTGCATATAAGTTAAATAAGCAGGAGGCTGATTAGTATTCCAATATATATGAATTCATATATCAGGTGGTATAAATGGGTGTCATATAATAAGTTCAATATAGGAGTTCCGTGTTGCCAGAAATATACAAATTAAAGTCTTATATCAGCAATCTGAATTGTAGAAAAGTGCTAAATTAAATTATTAAAACTGTAATTGCATATTTACCTGGAAATAAGTCCACTTGGATACAGTAGGATTTACTTCTGAATAGATGGAGTTAGGATCGCACTGTAAACTTGCAACCCTATGTACACTTACTTGAGAGGAAGACCCGTTGAATACAGTGGGACTTCATTCCAAACAAATGTGTGTAGGATTGTGCTGGGAGTTTCATTTTGTCTCCATTTATTCTACATATATATCACAAGAGTTTACATCTGCTTGCTTATCCTTGGCTGTAGCATCAAGTGATTACTAGGATATGTGAAGGAATATCACAGGTTAATTACCAGAGAAAGGGTATCATCTGATGTAAACTCAAACATTTTTTTCCAAAAGTGGTTCACACATTTAGCTATTCCATAATATTGGATTGGAAAATCGCAGATGTAATTTTAACATGGTCCTGTTCTGTGCTTCCCTTTATTTTTCGGGGGGGGGGAGAGAGATTTCTCCTGAAAATTTGCTTTGAAGCCATTTGGACTTGTGGTTGGGTATAATTGTAACTTTGACTTGATAAGGGTCTGGAGTGGAGTAATTCAATAGGTGAGAGAGTCTTTCATTGAACTTGTCAGGCTTCAGCAAAGATAACAGTCATTCTTGAATTGGTATTGTAGGGAAGAATAACACAAACAACAAAAAGGTCAGAAAGCTGAGCTTCGTTTAGAAGCAGAACATGCATAGCAGCTTATGGGCTCACATACGGTTTGTCTCTGCGTTTCCTATCTATAGTTTTATAACTCTTGTTTCTCTTACACTAAGGATTTTCTTGAAATATACAGTGACACCAGGCTGTAAAAGATCATAGAAGCAAGAGCAAGACTGTCTGTAGGCATTTTTTGAGGCTAAGCATGGCTTGATTTTTGTTTGTTCACAGTGCAGAGATAACACAATGAAAGCTCATTTTCGAAATCAGATTAGCAGACCTATTGTGAATCTTGATTACAGCTCTACCCGAGGGCTCCTATTGTGCAATGAAAATATATTTGGGAAAGATATGCCTCCTCTTTTCTCAGCCTTTCTTCTTAAGTGTTCTGCATGGGAGCACAAAGTCACCCTGTTATCAGTTTCCAAAAGCGCTCGCTAAAATTGCACATTCACGCATATCACTAATTCTTTAAAAATATGTTTCTTAATGTTTGCTCTACAGTAGTTCTATTCTTAAGAAAACTAACCTAACACTTTGAATTGATCAAAGTATTAAGCATAAGAGGCGGGGTGTGTGTGTGTGTGTGTCTTTAGAATATCATGAAGTATGTAACCAAGGACATTCTTATATCCTGTGGAGTGGAAGAAGCACAGTTTGAATGTGGGGCAGCCTCATATTCTGGGCTGTGTGCGTATGCTGAAATTTCACAGGAGCACAGATAAACTGCAAGGTGTGCCCACACAAAATCCAGCCGCCTGAGATTTCATTGAAAAACAGCAGATTTTTAAGCACGTATAGCTGTGTACGTGGATCATGCCTGCTGAAGCGGCTAGAGAACTTGCTGAGTAAGATTTCCAGTTGGTAGGGGTGAGGCATCTGTTATATATATATATATATACATATATATATATATATATATATGTGTGTGTGTGTGTGTGTGTGTGTGTGTGTGTGTGACTAGCAAAACAAGAATAGCGTTTGTTAAACAGAGGAACTGAGGAGAAAAAATGAGCAACAATATCATCAATTTTGCAGTTACAGGTGGGTAGCCGTGTTGGTCTGCCAACGTATCTGAAGAAGTGTGCATGCACACAAAAGCTCATACCAAGAACAAACTCAGTTGGTCTCTAAGGTGCTACTGGAAAGAATTATCAATTTTGCACACAGTTACCTAGGAGCAAGCCCCATTGAACTCAGTGGGAATGACCTCTGATTGGATATACATAGTATTCTGCTTTAAGAGTCCTGATACATCCTTAATTCCATACTGAACAATAAATAAAAAGAGAACTACACTAGTGGAGAAATTCTCATGGGCAAAGCTTTTCTTCATTTACTCCATACTTTCAACATTGATCAATATGCGATTGCAAACTTTGCTCCTTTGTCCATCCAAATAACTGCTTTTGGGGAATTTTCCTCAGTATGGAAAATTTTGCTCTGTCTTGTGCCCTGTTTTCCTCCAACATTCATGGTAAATTTCAGCTTTACTGTTCTGTTGTCACCAAGCATAGAACAGGCATAAAGAGGCAGAGAGCAGCATGTATAATAGTTGCATGGTTTAATTGTGTATTGATTGCTTTCTATAATATTCATGAGATGTTGGTAAGATATGACAGTCATTGCTATAAAGAATACAAGTTTGTTTTTCATGTCTGCAGTTGTTTGCCAAGCAGATGCTCAGCCTCAAGGTTTACTTTGCATTGGATAGGCGAAGCCTGTCTCAAATTTGCCTTACTTCTGCTTTGTTATTTGCTATTTGCTGAATAATATTAATACATCTTTCTGTTGAATGTACATGCAGTGTCTGCAGAATGGAGACACTTCCAAGCAGTCTTTAGTTTTTCTAGTGAATAGATATGGGTACAATGCATTGTAACTTGTAGCTCAGTCTTTAGCAGGTGGGAAATGCTGGATGAAAGTTAGGGTATTTCTCCACAAGAGCTTCCTATACTTAAGGCACTTCAGAGCTAAACAAGAGGTTCAGCCAATCCCAGAAAACAGAAGGTAAATTGTGACATACAGACCCAGTTCTCACATCACACTAAATCATAATTTTAAAGAAACTGTGGCTCATTGTGGATGGATGAGCAATGTGTTGCTCTGTGCTATAAAAAAGTTCCCATGTACTTCTCCCCTGTCTCTGCTGCTGTTGTACCACGTGTGAAACAAGCCAAACTCGTGACTTTTTGTGTCGTTCAAACATGGGCTCATCATGGTTTGTTTTCCCTTAATAACTTGGTTCCCACTTATGGTTTGTTTGGAATGAAACAAACCATGAGCCCCAGTTCATATGACAGGGCAAGCCACACCCAGGCTTATTTTGTCTGCGGCACAGCAGGACCAGGGAAGGACAACTGTGGGATTTTTTTTTTGCACAGCATAGAGCAGCCTCCTGTTCCTTCACATTAAACCATAATTTGTTTTAAACTATGGTTTAATCTGACATGCAAACCAGGGCACAGTTTACCATATTGACATCAAGTTCTCTTCACCTGTGTAGAATGCACTGAACACGCTTTGCTCATATGATGAGAACAGAGTGGTGAGTTGGTGTGGTGGTAGTTTAAGTGTTAGAGTAGGGTTGGGGAGTTCTGGGTTCAAATCCCCACTCAGCCATGAGGCTCACTGGACCATTTGCCATCTCAGCCTAGCCTACCTTACAGAGTTGTTCTGAACATGAAACATGGAGGTGAGAACAATGTGTACCGCCTTGAGCTCGTTGGAGAAAAAGCATATTTAAGAGTGATTTATTTGATAATTCAGCCCTCCACACAAATCTGGATGAGAAATGTATGTTGGCCAAAGACAGGCACCCTGTAGAAAGCTGCTGATAGTTTCAGGTGCTTTTATTGTGGCATAAAGGTCAGGTGTGTGTCAGCATTGACTACTAAACATCTATTTAAAGGCAAGACCTGTAACAAGGTAAGAAAAAACATTTTAACTTGACTTATTTATTGTCCTCTTTAATATCATAAGTCACTTAACAATAAAACTGAACGGTACAAAGGGAATTATTGTCAATATGCTGTCCTACAGGACTTTAAACTACACCTGGACTTTCAGAGGCTCCAGAATGACTTTCACTAGTTAAAAAAAATGATGATTTAAAAATTCTGACTTCCTGTGCATGAAACCAGTAATCATGAAGAAATACTGTGTGCTAAGTTGCCACAGAACTATCTGTGATAAGGCAACTGTAGTAAGTGTCATCAAGGGCAAGTACTCCTTTCATGTTCTGGAATTAGCATTGAACATTTCTGCTGCCACGGCATATGCACAGAATTTGCATGCTCATAATTCCAGTCTTTCCTCATCAGCATATATATAGCAGTGGTGATGTGCTATTAGAATTTGAAAAAAAGGGGAGGAAATAAAGGAAAATCACTACACAGCTGTGGAATTTTTAGGCATGGATGATTTTACAGTAAAGTACAGTCAAGCGAGTGTCTTTAAGTGGCTTCTCATAGCTATCTTTCCAGTACGGTACTTTAACCAAACAATTTCCGGTCCATGAATAAAATCAAGACTTTGCAGAGTTGTTTAGTCTGGGCATTTGGGAGTTTGGAGCAGTTAATGTGTTCCAGAAGGTTAACCACTAAGAACTCCCTTGTCTGGACAGCTTCCTCCCACCCTGCTACTTTCAGATGGGCTGAAACTCATACGGATCCCTCCCAGGCAGGTAACACAAGTCTTTGGTCCTCTTCAACATAACATGAAAGAGACCAGTCTTTGGCAGTGTGAAAGCTAGAGCATATTTCCTGTCTGTACTGTTACCTGGAAGGGAATAAAAGAGAGTGACTGTTTCACAGTTATGATTTATTTTCACATCATAAGGACATTATATGACTCCGAGTATGTGGAAGGCTCATTTTTGTTTCCATAAAACATTAATCTGCAGGGCACAAATATATATATATATATATATATATATATATATATATATATATATATATATATATATATATATATATATATATATATATCCGACCCCTTTAGGAAGGATAAAGGCATTAATTTCCAGCCATTCATGTGAAGTGCTAATTTTCTTTCGCTAATAAAAAGCAGAAATGAGATTAGCACTCTTACAAACTGCAAATAGGAGATAATAGTGAACATCAGTGCCCATAAGGACTCAGCTGCACGAAATAGCACTGTGTTACTGAGTCCACTGCAGCCATGTTGTTGCTTAGGATCTAATTAATGCCATGTATCAGGGATACAGCTTTCTCATTCCACCAATAATTCATCTCTGCACACCTTGCAGGCTTCAGTGTGTTGATTGACCTGCAGCTCAGCACCTGTGCAGGCAAAATAATGCTAAACAGTTTAAAACTGTTCCTAGGCTGCATGGTAGCCCATGGTGAAATGGGTCCGTGTGGGTCCCTTTATGGCAGCGGTAAGGAATGCCATGCTCTCCAAATTCGGCAGGGCTCAACCGCCACCAGCCCCAGCCAGCGTGACCAGTGATCGGCGATTATGGGAGTGGCATCCCAGCAACATCTGGAGGGCTCCAGGTTCCCCACCCCTGCTTTACAAGATAGTCAGTTCCTGACAGCGTTGACAGTCAGATATGTAGGTGTGCAGATCCTCATAAGCAATGGAGTGAGTGCCGCTTGGTGCTAAATGCTAGGATCTTCCCTGTTCATTGTGAGGGATTATTATTGTTATTGTTATTAGCACCACTGGACCCAGGTTGTAACACAGTGTATAGCTATCCATTGCTATCTTTTTGACTGACACCAAGAATTTACTTGTGTGCTGACATAGCAGATCTAGAACTGAGTTGTAAGTTCCTAATCAGGTGTGTAAGAACACCTGTCAACATTTGCCATTGGCGGTGGTTCATTTTTAAACAGCATCTTCCCTTGTACTTTTTCTTTGTTAACCTCATTTCTGGGCTTCCAGAGAGTTGCGTTCCCCACCCCCCCACCCCCATTTACTTGTTTTGCAGTTGGCTGGTGCATATTATTTAGCGAATGAAGCATGACATAAAACGGAATATTTATATTTTTTTTAAATAAAAGATTCATTTTCCGTTTTGTGTGGCATTGCTTCTTGGTCTCTTGTGATCTGCCCACAGTGTAGCTCTTGAATAATTAAATACAAGAACTTACAGGGGCCCAGTGTTACTTTGCTAGAGCAGCTATGTTCCAGTCTCACATGTTACCAAGCTCACTAATATGAATTTTCAAGCTAACGTTAATATTTTATGGTATACCAATGCAATTTTATTCAGATTTCCCTAAAACGCCGTGCACTTGACGTTGAACCTTGAGCGCTGAGATGATTACACTTTGTAAAGCCTGCGTGCTTCATTTACATGATCCTCAATGTTTTATTACACACAATGTGATTTTATAAGTTCTTTGCCACAATTGGGAATGGATAAAGCTTTCGTTCTCTTACCCCCCTACCCCAGTTTCTCATTTGTCTAATCTTTTCTAATTCAGTTCTTCACAGTTCTCCATCAGTTTGTGTTTTATTTTTTATTTTTTTGAAAGGTCCCAAAAAATCTAGCGCAGACTGACTGCTGAGGTCCTGGTGTGGCCAGTTTTATATGGCCAGGGAACAGACCAGAGGGAAGAGGTTCTCCCTCAGGTCCGCTCCCAAGCCCCACCCCTTGCACACCCACAATTGGCCAGAGGGTCATGCAGGCGTATCCTGGGCAGTTGGTGTCACAAAAGAAGGCAGAACTGCCTCCTCCCGTCATACCAAAGCCAAAGGGGGGAACCATGGCCATACTGGAACCACAGTGGGCCACTCCCAGTGAGGGCGTTGTGGAAACGGGCATTCTTGTACAAATTTGGTTGGGGAATTGCATGACAAAATTTATGTTTCAGTTTGTGCAATGTGCATTGTTCTGGCAAATTAGGCAATGAAGTTAGAACTGAATCAAATAACTCCCCCACACCTAGCCACAATAATTTTAAAAATGTATAAAGTACAACAAGGACTGTTGCTGCAGGAGTCTTAACATGATCATCCCTGTGGGACCTGCTTATACCTGGAATTTGTCATGTTTAATGTGATGTTATAAATAAAAAATGAGATTACTCAGCAAGTGGTGACAGATACCATTCCGTTCCAAATCACTATTGTCTTCCTAGAAACTTTGTGAAAATTATTGCACACAGAGAACATTGGTAACAGTTTATTGGCTAGACTTTATTGGTATGGAAATTGTTATGTCACGGGGTTCATAACAAAAATGCAGAAATGCAAAAAAAAAAAAGTGTTGGTTGACGTAGTTGTGTTCAACTACAGATTTTATTACATACTTGCTCCTCAGAACTAGATTTAGAGGAAGGGAAAACATTTCATAAAATAGATGATTTAGAGCAGTGTACTCTAGTAAAAATCTGCAGCTCCATTGTGTTTTTTTTTATGGTTGCCGAACTGTGGAAGAGAGACAGGATTTCTGGCTTGCAATCTAGCAACCTCATGAGATTTTAGCATCTTAAGTACAGCTAGTGTTCCAGTTTGGAGGCAGTTTTTGTAGGATTTTTGGAAAGGGAGAGATGCCAGTGGTGCTACCTTGAGACTGAACTGGACACTCATTCCCTATCATTTCTGTATTTTCGCCATAATGATATGACGCTGTAGTTAAGTAAAGCCATTTGCTTTCTGCTTGGTCTTTTCTTTCACTCTTTTTTGTTTGTTTGTTTGTTTGTTCCTGTCTAATGGAGCTAACTTACCTTTTGGGGCAGGGGCTTGGGTAGAATTATGGATATAACAAGCAGAGCGAGCAGCTTAACAATAATGTCTTGGACATCATTGGCCGCTCTACTGGAATATACAGAAATTGTAGCTCTGAGCTTTGCATGCAGAAGGTTCAAGGTTCGATCGCTTGGCATCTTCAGTTATATCATAAAATAGGAGGTGGTATCCAATACCTCTCCTAGACAGTTGTTGACAGAAGAGTGAAAATTACCAGAAAAATAAGAAATCAAGATCACAAACCTTTATGGTTTATTAAGTATGTACAAATAAATTGTAAACAGAAAAACAAATTTAAGGAACCGTAGAAGGGAGGAGGAAGGAAGTCAAGTTTTGAAATCTTAAAATGACTGTAAAACTATTCAAATGTATATAACTGAAAATCTCATACACACACACATATTCATATATGTATGAATGAGAGTCTATAGACTTGATGGACAAATAGACTGAACCTATTTACAGAAAGTACCATTCTTTTACTGATCTTCCTACATCTTCTCAACATGATGGAACTGTTCCACTGGAACGACCAAAGTGTGAAGGGATTAATGACTGTTATTGCTCTTCTACTTTTGGGCAAAATTTCAAGATGATAGTGTAAAATTCCAACTGTAAAACTACCATTGCAGAAAGTAACATGAGATTCCCAGATTTAGTAGTTAAGAAAACTGCGTAACCACTTCCTCAATATTCATAGCTAATAAAATCATAAATTCAATGGCAGTCCCCAAATTTAGATCTCCCTCTTGATTGTCAGCCGAGAATTCAGTTACTGTGCTGCCATCTGTGAAAAATAACTCTTACTACTGCCTGCAGGTTGGCTTTTTATTGCACATGCCATCTGGCCGCTACTGATGTTGATCTTGAATGTTTGAAATGTTTTGGTTCATTGTTTCTCTGAGCATTCTCCTTTCCCAGTTTTGCCACATATAAACTGAAGTAAGACTCTAGTGAATCCTCTTGCAAAAGTGGGCTGTAAATCACCTGCAGAATGTGTATCAGCAACTGGTAATTTGGGGAATTGCCGAGCATAAACAAGGAAAAGATCTTATACCCTTGCAAGGTGTATATTTATGACAAGAGTTCAAAATCTTACACAGTAGAAGTGCATTGATATTCAAAAGAGATATGCAATGGTGCACTAAGTAAGTAGGGATGGTCTTAAATGGAATGACATTTCATAGAATTTTCATTGATAAAACCACGTTCAACCCGTACTGTGAAGAGCCTATTAGTCGAACACTCACTCTCCACAGCCTGTTCACTACATGCAGTAGAAACAGGAGTTGGCTTACTTAAATTCTTCTCAGGTGTAAAATCTAAATCTTTCCAGCCTCTAACTGAAATATACATTAGAGTTCTTCAGCGGAATCCCTGATCTGGAGCTTGTGTAGAAATTAATTCTCTCCACTTCAAAGCTTTACGCAGGACAGTCTTAAATACTAAGATAAATGTTACAAATTAACAAAGTAATACATTGGAAGTAAGCAATGAGGTTCAGTCCTTTATGCAGTTCGATAAACTTTCCTCTCTCTTGTCCCAGAGGGAGATCCTAAGCTTGTTACTCATTGCAGAACTACTCTGCAACTTGCTGCTGCTACTAGTAATCTCCAAATACACACAGAGGCTCTTCAAGTTTCATCTTCCTGCTATGAGAGCTCTGCAGCTTGTGTTTCCTGAGATGAGTCATCAGGTAGTTTATCTCTCTCTAATGGAAAAATACCAGCATCCTCTGACGCTTTTGCCAGAGTGGAACCTTTCCCCCCAACTTCCATTACAGTGGTACCTCTAGATACGAACTGGATCCGTTCTGGAGCCCCGTACGCATCCTGAAAGTCCGCAATCTGCAGCGCCACTTCTGTGCACGCGCGGGTCAAGATTTGGCACACCTGCGCATGCGTGCGAATTACTGCGCGTGTCTGCACATGCGCAACCCGCCGAACCCGGAAGTAATCCATTCCGTTACTTCCGGGGTCGGTGCGTTCGTAACCCGTGCTGTTCACAACCCGCAGCGAACACAACACGAGGTACGACTGTACAGGATTTTAAATAAAATGCATTCAAACACAGCATTTTATGTACATTAAAACCTATAAGTTTAACAAGATAGCTACTGTTTCAAGCCTGGGACAATATTTTTCTTCCTTTCCTTTACAGCATATTCTCCCTTTTTTCTGGTGCTTTCTTCTGAAAGTTTTATAGGCAAACAATATTGGAAGGAGGAAGAATGATAAATTCTTTATATTATGCCAACTAGCAGTTGTTGCTATCTTTGTTTATATACCGTCTTTATCACTTTAAAGAGTCTCAAGGTAGTTCGCAATATAAATGTAAGACAACAAAGTATTAACCCAGCTCTACACTAAGAAAAGATGCAAATAAACACAACAACACAACAATATCACAAGCATCAAGAGCAAACAGTTGAAATTCATGGATTATAAGACTACCAGTGGCTGCTAGTCACAATGGCTGTGTTCTGCCTCCATTGTCGGAGGTACCAGTTACTAGCAATCTCATGTGAGGAAAATGCACTCAGGTCCTGCTTGCAGGCTTCCCATTGCTTAGTCATCATGAGAACATGATTCTGGACTTTGGCTTGATCCAGCACGGCCCTTCTTGTCTTACATTCTTGCATCAGAACCAGGACCGGTGCTAGGGCTTCTTGCGCCCTAGTGCGAACCACCTTCTGGCGCCCCCGCCCCCCGCCAAAGCTGCTTTAGCGGGAGGTGGGGGTGGTGGAGAGGCAAGCAGCAGTTTCTCCGCTGTAGCAGAGAAGCTGCTGCTCGCCCGTCCCGCTGCCCGCCTCCCGCCAAAGCCTGCTTTAGCGGGAGCCGGGGGTGGTGTAGGGGGCAAGCAGCACCTCTCCGCTACAGCGGAGAAGCTGCTGCTAGCCCGTCCCGCCCAAGCCTGTCCAGCACCCCCTCCATTTTGGCGCCCTAGGCAATTGCCTAGTTCGCCTAAATGGACGCACTGGCCGTGATCAGAACACCTCTAGAAGCCCCGTGGAATAAAAAGTACTGCCCTGCCTTTATAAAAACTTGACGGGGTGAGTTTCCTTCCTAGAGGGCTGCCACAATAGAAAATTGCTTTGCTCCTTGTAACTATCAACATGGCGTCAGAAGTAGTTGGTCCTGAAGAACTGCAACACTGCTGAAGATAGTATTTTTCATTTGACTTGTTTTCTGCCTTGGGATATGACTTTGGATTCTTTTTTTTTTTTTTTAGTAGCACAAAGCTTTGCATAAGTATGATTTATTAATAATAATATACCTCTTTACATGTCAAAATGGCTTCTAAGCGGCGTACAAGTATAAAATAAATTAGCACTGGTGTGATATGTGCTTACTGACCCCTCAAGACACAGCATTTTGCATTAGCTATAGCTTCCGCATCAGCTATGCCTAACAGAATATGGCCCAACCAAAAGTATCACCCTAATCCTAAGTATGCTTAGTGCAATACAGTAGTCAGCAGATTTTATTTTTATTTATTTATTTATTTTTACAGCTAAAGACAGGCAAATCATCAGCTAATATCACACTGTTGTTAGAGATACAGCTGCAGAGGCCAGCTGAAAAATTGATATCCTGAGATGTTAACATGCTTTTGCAGACAATTTTATTACACTGGGGCTTGCCTATAGAGTAAACTTAATTGAATAGAACTTACTCTCAGGAAGTAAAGTATGCTTAAGAGGTCAGACTTGTGAGCTTAACATTTCTCTCCATCATGAATCACCCTTGGACACATATTCAAACTCACTATCATGCTTAGGTTGTGTCGAATAAATGTTCATTAAAAATGAGCTCGGTGAAGTGAAAGCTGGCTGGTTGGAGATCAAAGTAAAGTGGATGAGATGATTACGCCAGGATCCCAATACTCCGAGACTCTCGCCATTAATTCTGGCAAGGCTCCCACTTTGGCAGCAAGTAGTGCTATGGTCTCTGAGGCCGAGATGAGAGAGAAAATTCAAGTTTTCAATTTGGCACAATGACAGCCCAGAAATTACTGGATGTTGAATGAAGCTTCCTGCTGAGCACAGTGTCGTATCACATTTCCAAAGATGTACTGCAGCATGAATTGAATTGTGCTGTTGGGAGAAGGTATAAATTAAACACTGGTCTATTTCAATTTCATACTGTTCTGCTCCTCGGAGCATAAATTCTACCAACACATCGATGTCTATATGAACTTACGTACAAGATTACTTAATTTATACTATTCATATTTGAACAGTAAATTTGGAGGTGAGATGACCCATGTATAAACGGTGGAAAAGCAACAGTTTGATAAGTTTCAGTCCACAGTCCTGGGCACATGTAACTGAACACAGTAAGATTTACTTAGGTGTAAAGAGGCACAGGACTTGGCTGTAAAAATCTCTTTACGATACTCATAGTAAGAATAACGTCTGACATTGAGAATGTGAAGACATGTGAATTTGCTATGTATTTATTTGAAGGCGGGGGGAGGGAGGAGATCCCCTTCATAATTTTGAAAACTGTTATTCAGTGTAAGATTATTATTATTATTAGTTTTTCTGAGAACATTCTCATGGTTAAACACATAGCTGTCAACTTTTCCCTTTTCTTGCGAGGAATCCTATTCGGAATAAGGGAATTTCCCTTAAAAAGGGGGGAAAGTTGGCAGCTATGGTTAAACATAGAAACTGAGGTGCCAGCTTAAACTTGGAGCTTTCTGCATATGAAGTATCTTTTCTGCCAGTGAGCTGTGGTCCCTCCTCAATTTTTCCCAGGTTTTGGAGTAGGGTTTCCTTTTTAGGGGAATGGATTGCATGTGAGGATCCTGGTGTTCCCTTTTGACTGTGATTATAGTGCTTTGCAGTTCATAACATGCAAGTGAAGTTTAACAGTAGATAATTCTGGAAAAGATAAATTCTGATATACCTGTAGATATAGGTTCCCTATATGTAATAACAACAAAAACAAGCATAAGCATTTATTTATTTTTGGCCTGGATGCTGTCACCCAAATGTGGCAGACAGATTGTGGTTATGCAGCGACTGGCACCGCACAGGATTGGATCCTCCTGCTTACCATCTGGTAAGAGGAGGATCCAATCCTGTGTGGTGCTCCTTTGCGAGCCGCTTTCCTGCAAGAAAGCCACTTGCGAAACGGTGTCTGCCACCCCACAGTGATCAATGCCACTTTTCAGTGTTGATTCTGCAGTGCGGGGCGTCAGGCATAAAAGAGAGCCATAGCATTGGCTTATCTTCTTCCAGGAAGACACAAGTCACCAGTCAAGCGGTTCTCAGACTTTTTGCATGGTTTCCCTCCCTGCCTGCCTCTCCTTCCTGCCCCCTGTCAGCCATAGATTGCTCTGACCTTTCCAATGCCCAAATCCTTCAATTTTACCTGATTTGGCTCAGGCTTCAGGCCTCTTTTTAAAAAAAACGTAAATACACAGGCCACAAAAGGTTAATTCTTCTACTTCTACAGCTTAGCATGTTTATATAGGTAGTAATAGATATATATATATATATATATATATAGGTAGTTATAGATATATATACTGTATATATATAAATGCATTACGTTGGTTTGGCCCTTTATTTAACAAAAGTATCAATTCAAATACTCGGTGACAAATCTGGAATCCACTTTCAGTTCTTATTTCATCTGGTTCTACTTAGTGGAGCATTTAGAAAACGAAGAGGAAAAATACTATCCAACTCACACAGGGGGAAACCGCTCTGCTATCATGGGGCTTCTTAAAACCAATAAGTGCAGAAAGAAGAAAGATTCAGCATGCAGGACCTCTGGAAGGGTTAACAGAATCATCTGTCTGCAATGCTAATGACCCAGAAGACAACACAGGGTGCTGACATGCAAACGAGAATGGTAATGATGAATGTGGAGAGTGATCGCCTCTCCTAACAAATAGCCATATCCATGAATTTTCCTGACCGCAGCTGGAGCCAGCGTGGGGAGTCTCTATGGATATTTTGTGGCACGTTAAGCAGTTTTTTAGATCTCTGTTTCTAAAACTCCCCCCCCCCCAAAATAGAATAAATAAATAAATAACTTATGATTTAGAATATCCACAAAAAGGTTTGTGGAATGGACTGGAAAAGTATTTTAAATTCTTAATCACTTGGTCGCAAGTGGCCAATTAGGCCAGCTGCAAAATGCTCCTAGCGCCTGGTGAATTCTGAACAGTGCTACTGGCCCCACCCTAAATGTTGTGCAGCTTTTCCTAGCCCAGCCATGGCACCCACATATTGCACATGGATGTCTGAAGCAGGCAAGCCTATGTACATAGACCTCTAAGTGCATAAGGTAGTACACATTCTGAAAAACCAATTGCACAGGCTTCTAGGGTGTATGAAACCTTATGCAGTAGCTCTCATAGAGGGAGTAGTATTAAAATGCATGTAAAACTATCTTGGTTGTGTCGGAATACGTTTCACGGATCCGCCATGGATTCATATTTATTTTGTTATTTTATAAGTTTTTCGAGGTCTACTTTTGGTATAATTGCGCGTAAAAGCGAAAGTGAAAGCATGAATGAATAGTGTGGTTCACTTATGAGATTAATCCGCCTTTATTTTGTAGATCCGGTCATGTTCAAAGTTGTAATGAGCGTTAAACTTGCTTCCCGCCTTTTTGGAGGGCAGCAACAGTGATTTTATTGGTTTAAAGTACTAATGATGATGTCACGTTTTGTTCCCTAATAAAAGGCAGAGGCACCCCGCTTAGGCAGAGGAGTTCGTTCATGTTCTTTTAGTTGGGTTTTAGTGAAGTCAAGTTTAGTTTAAGGGACTAGGAGCGGGCTGGATGGGTTGGATGGGTTTTTCTTTAGTTAGAGTAGACGCGGAAGATCATTCGGTTTTAGTGTTTAGTTAGGTTTCTTTTAGGTTAGCCTAGGGTTAGGCCCGCGGAAGATATTTCGGTTTTAGTTTATTTAGTTAGCCTCGCGGAAGATCGGGCGCGCAGGGACTTTAAGCTTAGGAGAACTTAGCTTAGGGGACGAGCCTATGCGGGTTCTGCCGAAGCCACTAAAGATACAACCGGTGTCTGTCTTCCTTTGGGGTTAAAGGGGGGAGTAAGTAAATTTTAATTTTCAGTAAATTGGTCCGCCTATCAGAGTCAGGGTAATATTTATTTCACGAGGCAACTGTTCATTAAAGAAGGCAATTAGGAACTCACACTTCATCGGAGTCGTCAATTGGCTTACTCAACATCCTTCAGACTGTGAGGCTTGGCCGGCGACCGTGCTCAAAAGCACGCGGAACGCTGGCCACTTTCCCCGCAACTGGTACCTCGTGCATAACCAATCCAAGGCCGTGCACGAGGAGCTCCAGCACCCAAACCCCGACAAGTGGTGCCCCGTGTGAGGCAAAGCGCAGTTGAAAATCGCTTCCACAAAGACTCCGGTTAAAGGCAACATATCGGAAGTGGCTCGGAAACAGACGTTGAGAGGTGAGGTATAAAGGCCCGGTTTATCCAGGATTTCGCTGCAGTAGCGCGAATCCACCGCTTGCCCAAAGTAGTGTAAATAGCAGTTGCGCGCGTATATTTTGCCCCAAGGGGTCCCCGGGTAGAGCGGCAAGGAGTTTAGTGTAAGCCTACGGGCAGAGTAAGGTCTTCCCTAAAGCCTACGGGTGGGAAGGGTCTGGCAAAAGCCTACGGGTGCCAGGGTTTTCGGTCAAAGCCTACGGGTAGGGCCGGTGTCTCCCGAAAAAGCCTACGGGTGGGAGGGAAAGGTTTTCTGGCTAAAGCCTACGGGTGCCAGGGTTTTCGGTCAAAGCCTACGGGTAGGGCCGGTGTCTCCCGAAAAAGCCTACGGGTGGGAGGGAAAGGTTTTCTGGCTAAAGCCTACGGGTGCCAGGTTTTTCGGTCAAAGCCTACGGGTAGGGCCGGTAGCCCCTAGTAGAAGCCCACGGGTGGGGGTGGAGGTTTTCTGGCTAAAGCCTACGGGTGCCAGGTTTTTCGGTTGAAGCCTACGGGTAGAACCGGTGTCCCCTAGTAGAAGCCTACGGGTGGGGGAGGAAAAGTTTTGGAAAAGTGTTTAAAAATGGGCTCCTCACTCTCAAACTGCTCAAGTTAAATTTTGCGAAGATTTATTGTACCTTTTGAAAAGAAATGGTCACCCTGTCTCTGAATCAGAAGTAGAGCTTTTAGTTAAAACTATTGGGGAAGTTTGCCCTTGGGTCCCTAGGGAGGGAACGAAAGATCTAGCTTCATGGGAAAGGATCGGGTTAGAATTTATGGCCAACCCGAAAATCGGAATTCCTGTACAATTAGTATGGAGCAAAGTAAGAAACTGCTTTCAACAATCGCTCCAAGAAATGTTTTGCTTAATGGAACAGTGAATTTGGGAAATACTGCTTTTACTAGTGCCCCTGTGCTGCCGCTTGCGGTTGTGCCATTTTCGGCCCCCTCGCAGCAGCCAGTTCAGGCCCCGTTGTCGTACACGCACTCGCCCTTGTCCAATTGTCATTGCCAGATTCATTGCCGCCTGTGCCGGTGCAGCAGACGCCGTCGGCCTTTCAAGCCCCGCCGCGGACTGCCCCACCGCCAGTCGCTCAGCAATCATCGCAGGCCCTTTACCAGCCAGCGATCTCAAGTCAGCAGCAGCCGCGGACCTCGCTCCAAGCAACGGTCCCGCTTCCTCCATCGCAAGCCGCGCTTTTGCCAGCGATCCAGCAGCAGCAGCAGCAAGCAGCCTTTTTGCCAGCAAACCCTGCTGCCCTGCAGGCCGCGCTCAAGCCAGCAGCTCCAGTTTTGCAGCAAGCTGATTTCCAATCAACAGCAATCCAAGCTTCAATGCAAGCAGCACAACAGCAATTTACCAACCCTTCAGCACCTCCAATGCCAATGCAGATTCCAAGACAAGAGCAAAGCCAAACAATGATGATCCAGATGCCAGGACTTGCAGTACAGAGCCAACAACCTTATGCTCCAACTTCAAGTCAGCCATCTTGTCTTCATCCAACTTCAAGTCAGCCATCTTGTCTTCATAGTCAGCCATCTTCAAGGCATCCAGATGTCAAAGACTCTTTAGCACCATCTAGTGGCTCATCGTTTGGAAAGCATCAAGAAGATTTAAACTCACTGATGCCACCTACAGATCCAGCAGCAATGCAACCCATCTGCAGAACCCAAGCTTTGGAAGCAGCTTTGGGGCAAATAGACTTTAGTGCTGATCCAATGCACATCTTTCCAGTGATTCGTGCCAATGGAGGACAACCTGCAAGATATCAAGCTATTCCTTTTGAAACACTACGTGAACTACGAAAGGCCATCCGCGAAAATGGACTTCAAGCTCCTTACACTAGAAGTTTACTTGAAGGACTGTCCACTAGTAGACTTCTGCCATCTGATTGGAAGTTGATTCTTCGCACCTTCCTGTCGCCTACAGATGCTCTTCTGTGCCTGCAAGAGTGGAAAGAAGTAGCAGCCAGACATGCAACGCCACTTGCCACAGAAGATATGCTCACAGGATCAGGACATTACTCCAATCTCAATCAACAGCTAGCCATACCTGATGCTGCACTCGTCACCATAGCAGACATCGTGGTCAAAGCTTGGCGCAGATTACCCAATCGCACAGATGCTAGCTCAGTATCAGGATTCGCTGCAGTTAGGCAAGGTCCAAAGGAGCCTTATGGGGACTTCGTGGATCGCCTGATTGTTGCAGTGGAACGCCAGATAGAAGATCGTCATGCCAGAAACATGCTGACAAAACAACTCGCCTTTGAGAATGCTAATGATGACTGCAAGAATGCCCTAACAGCAGTTGCAGCTCGCCCAGATGCCACATTGACTGAGATGCTACGCGTCTGCCAGAATGTTGGTACCCACTCCTACAAAGCACAACTCTTGGCAGCTGCGGTACAGATGCCACGTCAAGACAGCTCTACGCCAGTCAAGAAGTGCTATGGGTGTGGAGGCGATGGGCATTTCCGGTCGCAGTGCACAACAACGCCAAGGCCTTCTGCCAAGCCGCCAGAGAGATGTCCCATCTGTCAGAAAGGATTTCATTGGGCGAATGATTGTCGTTTGAATCCACAAAATACATCACCTACCTCGTCTCCAGTTCAGGGAAACGGTTCTGCGGGCCGCGCCCCGGCCCCGGTAAAACAATAGGGTGCAAGTTCAAGAACATCATGAAGGTCAATCATCCCAGAAAGGTGAACAACGCTACTCCTTATCCAGGTCATCAGGAAAAAAGAGTGATCCACAGAGATATCTACTCTTCAGATGTCCAGAGAAAAGATGTGACCTCATCAGACATTCAGGTTCCAGAGGTTTCATCATCTGCCTTACCTATTCAAAGGGTTCCAGTAGGGAATACAGCCTTCAATTCACCTTCTGCTAGCCGCCCTTCAGTTCCTACTGATGTCACCCCCGCTTCACAGCAAGCAATCACAGTCAAGTCTCTGATCGCAGAATTGCCTTCAACCTTGAGAAGACATCCTACTGAAGTCAACCTTGCAGCACCTGAGCTTTATTCACCTTCGAGTCAAGGTCAATCTGTCATTGAAGGACATTTGCCCTTGATGAAACAACAATATCCAGGTAGCAGCCCAGCTGATGATCACTTTCCATGTGGCCAAAGAATACAAGTGAGCGAGCCAGCTCCCTCTTATGGAAGCTTAAACATCACTCCAGTTAACAATGTCCACACCTTTGTGTCACCTCCAGCTTTTAAGCTCAGCCAGCCACAATCAAACAATTATCAGGAACAACAACTTCGAATGCCTTGTGTCAAAGAAGAAGTTCCATCCTGCCACTTTGATGCACGACTGACTGAGCGCCAGCAGGTTCAACAGCATCAGCAACTTTTACCAACGGAAGAACCTCAAGTTTGCCAACTCAACGCCAAGCAGCTTCAGAGTTGCCAACTCAGCAGTGCAAAAAAACCCGAAGCCAAAAAGATGTCTTCAGACACTGCCAACGAAGAACAAGAAGTTTCTTCTGTCCCAGGTATACCACTCTTCTTAACAGAGGACTGTTACTTTTCAAATCCATGGTTTGCTCAGCAATTGCCAACATCCATTCGTGGTCCATTCCCAGACACTTCGATTTGCCTTATCCTGCCTAGGATGGATCGCCTCCCTGCCACAGTCACATTGACTGCAGGCCTAGTTCGAATCACAGATTCATCGCAGTTGCTGATTCCAGGATTTTCAACTGTTCCTTGTGTCCTAACAAAAGGTTTGGAAATTGCCAGACTCTATTTGCTTACTTCCACACCTACAGCTCCTGTAGACTCTTTGCCTCCTCAGGCAGCAATGGCGCTAATCAAGATTACAGAAGAACGCCCTCATCTCGTCTTAGAAATGGGTGGACGAAAGATCAAGGGTCTTCTTGATACAGGCGCAGATGTCACAGTGATCGCCAGAAAGGATTGGCCTGACCAGTGGGCAACGACTGTCACCCAGGAAGTCTTCGGAGTCGGAGGTTTCGAACCCGCCCACCAGAGCGTGCATCCGATTACCTTCCAGTCAGACTCAGGCTCCATGGTGCAGCTCCGTCCACTTGTTATGGATGTGCCTATCACCCTTTGGGGTAGAGACTTATTGTCTAAAGCAAGAACTGTTGTCCATACACATTTTTGATGTGGGCCTTTGCATCAGCGCCAGTACATGCTCTTCCACTCACATGGAAGGAAGGACCCCCTGTATGGGTCGACCAATGGGCGCTGACGTCAGAAAAGCTCGCTGCAGCAGAGGCCCTAATCAAAGAGCTGCTACACCAGGATCGTGTGCAACCCTCTAATAGCCCTTGGAACACTCCAATCTTCGTCATCAAGAAGAAAAGTGGAAAATGGCGTTTACTTCAAGACCTGAGAAAGATCAACGAGAGAATTGTTCCAATGGGTCCCCTTCAATGTGGACTTCCTAACCCTAACCTCATTCCTAGAAACCATCAGCTTGCAATCATCGATCTCAAAGATTGTTTCTTTACTATCCCGCTAGCACCTGCAGATCAAGAAAAGTTCGCTTTCACTCTACCTGTGCTCAATAACACCAGACCAGCTTCCAGATACTCTTGGAAAGTACTCCCTCAAGGAATGGTGAATTCACCGACTCTCTGCCAGAACTTTGTGGATAAAGCATTACAGCCTTTCAGGGCACAATATCCAGCCTTAGAGGTTTGCCATTACATGGATGACATCTTGATCCATGGAGAAAAGGTCTCAGAGCATCATATCGAGCATCTTACGCGCATCCTGAACTCTTTTGGGCTTTGTATTGCCCCAGAAAAGGTACAGCGCACTGCTCCATTTCATTACTTGGGTCACAAACTGCTTCAAGACACAGCCCTGCCAGAGATGCCAAGCATAGTCATCCCAGAGTCCTTTACCTTGACACAACTGCAGCATCTCTTGGGACAGATAAATTGGGCTCGAAAGTCTCTAGCAGTTCCAACATCTGAACTCTCACCATTGTTTTCTGCTCTTAAGGGACATACATCTCCTTCGGATGTTATTCCGTGCACCTCTGAGATGCGTCTTGCTTTACAAGGAGTAAACACAAAGTTGCACCAGATAGCTGTAGATCGTGTGCCAACAGCTAACTGCACTCTTTCATGTGCCATTTTCACTACACCAAGATTGCCTACAGCAGCTTTATATGTTCCGGATACCTCCTCAAAAGTGGCAATCGTGGAGTGGATTCATCTTTCACACACGCCTCAAAGGAATCCTGCCAGGTGTGTGCGCCCTTGGAGAGCTAAGGAACCAAGTTGAGAATATCCACCTCGTTGTCTGACTGCACCAGTTTCCAGTGTCAAGTGCAGTAACTCTTCAAAAGTGCTCCACTAATAGCACCAGTTGAGTTCTGGGCAGTTTGCCTTGCCTTTCTACTGCCTAGGCCTTTTGTTTGCCCCTGGGCAGCCCTCTGCTTCCTGGCTGCCTGGATTTGTTCCAGTTACTCCCATACCTGCATTCACTAGCAGATCACCCTGATTTGCTTGCTTAACCTCCTTTCTTCTACAGGTATCGTTGGTTCTTCAGAACTCGATGTTTCAGTACTTTCCTGAGCCCCACGAACTTTTCCTGAGTTCCAGGACTATTTTTTCTACATGGTCGTGTGTAGTCGGAGAAGAAGACGACCGGCAACTCATTCATCGTCTTCATCCTCCTCTCCAACACCATTTTGCAGTTCTAAACCTGTCTTGTACTTTATATTGTACTTGTAAAAATTGCATATTACCTTTGTATGCTTCTTGAAATATCCGCCTCGCATATTACATGTGTTTTCCATATAGCTTGGTAATTAATGATATGGATGTTTATATATATGAAACTTTTCTGAAATGGTTTCCATTTAGAGCGTCACAATTTTGATGATATGGAAATGTTTATGTAAGGTCTCAGTATCGCCTTTGTGCAGTTCTAGTCATAGACATATTCATGCATATATGTTTTATTTCAATAATCCTAAATCTCCACGTTGTGCTTGCAAAAGTTGTAGTTCAAAATGTGGTAACATTTATATGCCTTATTTGAAATATTTCCTTTGGTCAAAGAATTGGTCATTCTCGGATTTGTTCAAGATATATATGTCAAGTCTGGTGGCGTCCTACCCTTTTGGTACCCCTATTTACTTTAAAGATTCCCCCTCTATATGCTACCTTTTGGCAGTAAACCAGGTTCCCAGCTTTTCCCTTCACTCTGTTTCCTGCTGTTAATGGGAGACCCTTATGTAGCTGGTTTAAATCCCATCTCGTTTCGCTGGAAACCCTTCCGTAGATGGTTTAAATCCTCATCCTGGCTGGGACACCTTTATGTAGGTAGCTTAAATCCCCTCTTGTGGCAAAAACCACTTGTACTTAGGTGCCTTAAATCCCCTCTCTGGAATCGGACCCTAGTTCCCCGTTACCTGTGGTCGCTGTGGTAAGTCCAGAATCTGCCTTCCTGAAAGTTCCTTCGATTCTGTAGCCTCAGAGCCACAACCCTTTTATGTTTCCTTATCCATTTTCCTTAGTTTTACAAATAAAAATTAAAAAAAATGGGGGAGGGGTCTGGGTAGGCTATGTAGCCCCAGCTCTAGTTATATTTATTTTGGGTCCCGGATCGGGACCTCTCTTATGTTTGGGCAGTCGTTATCCGTTATTTTAATTTTGGACCTGTATCAGGTCCTCTCTTGTGTTTGGTGAGTAATTTGTTGTTTTACGCTGCACGCGAAAGTATATATATTTATGAGATGATTTGTTGTATTACACTACATATTGAAGTATTTATATATGCCTAAAAGGTTTACAGTGTATCGGATCGATCACTTTTTATGTTCGGCTAGTGGTTTGTTATTTTCATGACTTTATTGCTACATTATTGTACAAGTATTTCCTCTTATGAAGGGGGTGGATGTTGATAGTGTTGCTGGTGTTTATATCACAGTTTTGATGTGGACGCTGTTGGCACTGTTGATGCTCTGCCCTTTCATGTCGAGTTCTATATCAAAACAAATGGTAATGTTTATGTCAGATAAATGCTTATGATATCTCTATTTTTTTATATATATAACTAAATCAAAATTAATTTAATTTAAAACAAAAAAAGAAAGATGATATGTCGGAATACGTTTCACGGATCCGCCATGGATTCATATTTATTTGGTTATTTTATAAGTTTTTCGAGGTCTACTTTTGGTATAATTGCGCGTAAAAGCGAAAGTGAAAGCATGAATGAATAGTGTGGTTCACTTATGAGATTAATCCGCCTTTATTTTGTAGATCCGGTCATGTTCAAAGTTGTTAATGAGCGTTAAACTTGCTTCCCGCCTTTTTGGAGGGCAGCAACAGTGATTTTATTGGTTAAAGTACTAATGATGATGTCACGTTTGTTCCCTAATAAAAGGCAGAGGCACCCCGCTTAGGCAGAGGAGTTCGTTCATGTTCTTTTAGTTGGGTTTTAGTTGAAGTCAAGTTTAGTTTAAGGGACTAGGAGCGGGCTGGATGGGTTGGATGGGTTTTTCTTTAGTTAGAGTTAGATCGCGGAAGATCATTCGGTTTTAGTTTTAGTTAGGTTTTCTTTTAGGTTAGCCTAGGGTTAGGCCCGTGGAAGATATTTCGGTTTTAGTTTATTTAGTTAGCCTCGCGGAAGATCGGGCGCGCAGGGACTTTAAGCTTAGGAGAACTTAGCTTAGGGGACGAGCCTATGCGGGTTCTGCCGAAGCCACTAAAGATACAACCGGTGTCTGTCTTCCTTTGGGGTTAAAGGGGGGAGTAAAGTAAAATTTTTAATTTTCAGTAAATTGGTCCGCCTATTCAGAGTCAGGGTATATATTTTATTTCACGAGGCAACTGTTCATTAAAGAAGGCAATTAGGAACTCACACTTCATCGGAGTCGTCAATTGGCTTACTCAACATCCTTCAGACTGTGAGGCTTGGCCGGCGACCGTGCTCAAAAGCACGCGGAACGCTGGCCACTTTCCCCGCAACTGGTACCTCGTGCATAACCAATCCAAGGCCGTGCACGAGGAGCTCCAGCACCCAAACCCCGACAGGTTGCCTAGATATTTGGGGTGGGTTGTCACTGATAGGTGCATGACACTGTATTCGTCTTCTATTTTAATCTTACCCAGGTGAACCCTGGGTGAAGTGTCCTTCACCAACTCATTTGGTGAGCCAGCTGCAACCTTCCCCGGGAAAGATTTATCTGTAGTTAAAAAAAAGGTAAAGGTAAAGGACCCCTGACAGTTAAGTCCAGTCACAGACGACTCTGGGGTTGCAGTGCTCATCTCGCTTTACAGGCCAAGGGAGCCGGCGTTTGTCCACAGTTTTTCTGGGTCATGTGGCCAGCATGACTGAGCCAGAGCTGTACATGGAAATGCCGTTTACCTTCTACTTGCATTTTGAACTGCTAGGTTGGCAGGAGCTGGGACCGAGCAACGGGAGCTCACCCCATCGCGGGGATTCGAACCGCTGACCTTCTGATCAGCAAGCCCAAGAGGCTCAGTGGTTAAGATCACAGTGCCACCCGTGTCCCTTATCTGTGCATTAATAATACCCATGCCTGACTGCTGTAATACGTGGAGCTGCTTTTGAAAACATTAGCCCATTCAGAATATGGTACCCGGGTTGATAATAGGAACTAGTATGTGTGTCCTAGTTGTTCGCAAATACCAAGACCAAAAGGACCGCAGGGTATAACCTGAAGGAACATGAGACCCACCACCTTGTTGCAGTGAAGCAACTCTGGGTACTGGTAGTTCCTTGATGGAAACCATCTCAGAACTTGAAGAAAGATAAGTTATAAATGTAAGAAGAAAAATAAATTGCAAACAGTTATTGGCAATCCTCGCTTGGAGACATTGCTCAAACAACGGTTTGCTAGTTTGGATGTCACAGAGAACTGCTGTTGGAGCAAACTAGGAAGTTTCTGTTGAGGTAGAAGAAAAGAGAAGAAGGGAGTGCCTGAGCTCACTGATTGTTTAACAGCCTCCATAACATAGTTGGAAATATCAGAGATGTAACATCTCAGTGCAGCTAGTGTGTGTGTTTTTCTGAGTGAACTACTAATAGCAATTATTCCTTTCTTTTTTCTTCTTGAAAGTCTTTATTTACTGTTTTAAATGTATGACATATAAATAATCTGCATAATATCACTTGTTAAAGTTGATCTCAGCTTGGAATTGATTTTTAGAGTCAGGTTGAAAATGTCCCTAATTGAAATTTGGGTGATGCATTGATGGGATTTGCTAATTGGTTGTCATTTTAGCTGTGCTCTGGGGGACTATGCGCATCATACTCAAGTTTTGGAATCTATGTGTTTACGAAAAGTGCCAGAAAGCTATTTGTAGGAAGCTTTGTTAAACAATCAACAGCCTTTATAGCAACATTTTGAATAGTCTTTTACAATATACCAATGCACAATTAAATTTAATTGTCATGATTAACATTACTAAGCAAAAGTGCTAATGAGTCTGGGAAGCATCTGTATAGGTTTTTGATTGCTGATGCATCATAAAACATTTTGCACTATGTATGCAACTTCTGGGGGCAACAGGAAGACAAGGATCCTGCTTTAGTAACAGAAATACCTATTACTGGCTGTTGCTGGGCTAACAAAGCTTGTGTTAAATTTCATGTCAACAATTTTTTTATATATAGTTGCTTTAAAATTGAATTGCAAAGCAAAAGCTTTTTATTGTGCCAGCATCAATTATAATTGCCAAATATAATAAGTGTATGCTTTATAAAAGGGACACGGGTGGCACTGTGGTCTAAACCACAGAGCCTAGGGCTTGCCGATCAGAAGGTCGGCAGTTCGAATCCCCCCAACGGGGTGAGCTCCCGTTGTTCAATCCCTGCTCCTGCCAACCTAGCAGTTCACAAGCATGTCAAAGTGCAAGTAGATAAATAGGTACCGCTCCAGCAGGAAGGTAAAGGGTGTTTCCGTGCGCTGCTCTGGTTTGCCAGAAGTAGCTTAGTCATGCTGGCCACATAACCCAGAAGCTGTAGGCTGGCTCCCTCGGCCAATAAAGCGAGATGAGCGCTGCAACCCCAGAGTCATTTGCGACTGGACCTAATGGTCAGGGGTCCCTTTACCTTTACCTGTGCTTTATAAATTTATATCAAATGCTGCCTGTTTCCCCAATTCATGGGAAGCTCAAGGACATTTATAAAGGGTGTAGGCACATTTGGATGGGGAGAACACCATGTTTGTGTAATACTTGTTTTACGTACAGGCAGAACATGCATATAAGCAAATAAAAGCAGAACACAACAGAAGCAAATTAAAAGCAAACAACAAAACTGCCAATCTTGCATAGAATTCCCAAAGCAACAACGTGCTGCTAACAGCCCAGATGAATTTATAGCTCTGGATCAATCTTTCTTCATACTATTTATCTTCCCCTCCCATTAGCTGTTATCGGCATTATATTCTAGCAGTGGAGTAGAGAGCCCCCATCCATTAAGAGAAACACATCCGGTCAGTAAAGAAAATTAACACCTCTTATTCATGTCCCTGGACTGACCATTTGTCTGTTTGATGAAACCTTAGTGATAGGCCCATTCGTGCAAAATTCATAAGCATGATTTCCAAGTAGAGTTGTCCAATACAGTGTCTGAGAAACAAAATTCTGTTGTTTGGGGTCATGGGGCCAGTGAGTGGATACTCTGGCACTCTCATTGGCCCTGCAACCCCACAGCTGGTGTTTGATTGGCTAAGCTCACCGCTGCTGAAGAATCCAGGGAGTCTTCCCATCTGCTGCGACTAGGTCACCTTCTCCCCTGGTTTCCTAGAACACACAGTTAGATGAAGAAGGCGGAGCAACAAGAGACAAAATGACAGAGCCTTAGACTGCTGAGGAAAGAACCAGGGGAGGAGCCTTAGAGAGTGATGGGAAGGCAGGGACCTTCAGTCCTTGCAACTGCCTCATTGAGGCAAGACCAGCTGGGAAGAATTGCTGTGATCACTAGGCATACCTACGCTGTTTTGGTTTCTTTAAACAGTTAACTTCACTGACACTGGTGAGGTTTTTTGTTTTTTTATTGCTTACCTACTCGTGACTCCAGCTCCTGAGAGCATCTCACCCATGCCCACTGTCAAACCTGGCAATGCCTTTGAGTGCAGCAACCAGAGCCCTGCTGCTCATGCTGGCCACAACAGAAGGTGCTGGTGGGCAGCTAATGTTTGCTGCTTCAGGCTGGCACAGCAGAAAGGCTTGTTTGGCTACTGGACTGGCTTGGGATCCCACAGACCTATGAGTTTACCCAGCTATACCGCTCTCCACTTTGCCCTATGGAACTGTTGGTGGGCACAGCAGGGCCTCTGGTGGCAGAAGCCCCTCCCCCCCACATCCCAAACAGCTGCACAAATCAAGGATTAGGATTGCTCTGCCCTTTTGCCTAGTATTGCACAGTCCTCGAAACCAGGCAAGCTTGTGTTAAGCTGTTTTTCAGAGTGGTTTTATAGATAGGACCTAGTACTTAAGCTTTATCATTTGTTGATCAATCTTTGTTGATTACTATTTCAACACCTTGTCCTCAATCAATAAAAACATAGCCAGAGGCATTTCTGCTTAATCTTACTTTTTCACATAATATCTGATTTCTTCCCTTTCAAAATGAATTATGCATGCCTGAATTGTCCTCGCTGTACCGGCATTTGTTTCCACCCATTGCTCATCATAGTAATTGAGGAGATTTGTAGTTCATATACAACCAGAATGAGCTCATCTGTGCTTGCATTATATGTGTTCCTGAGCATATGTGGCTACTAGTCTTTTAGCATGAATACTTGACTACCAACAGGATTTTATTTTTAATTAAACAGGCTTGTCTCTTTGAAAATGTAAGAGAAGTACAGTACAATGCAACTATGCATGTTCTGGCCTGTTCCTTCATTTCTCCCCCTGCCTGTTTTGTGGCAGAATTGGAATTCTGTCTGCTGCAGCAGATGGCAGTGGCATCTGAGCAGGGGTGCCAATGGAAATGCAGAGCAGGAGAAGCCGTGGCTACATCATCTTTTCGCAGCCTTGTCACTTTTAAAGGGAAATGCAGTCTATCTAGATTGCAACCTAGCAACACTGCTCCTGCAGGGAGACTGGAGGCATGTGGTATGGGATGCTGCAGCTGATAACTGGGTTGAGTGAAGTCCTGGCAGGCAAGGGAACATGCTCTGAAACGTATGCTGGTTGTTGCCATTTGATTTAAAGTGCGGTCTGTTGGAACATGCCAGGGTCAGAAACCAGTTTGAATTAACCATAGTTTGTCATTCATAATGGCAAACTATGGTTGCTTTAAAACAAGATGTGAATGCTTCCAATATCTTCCTCAGGTGTGTCCTGTAGGAAAAGGGGAAGGCTGAGGCTTGAGCAGACTTCCTAGCACCAAACTATGGTTTAACATGTCGGAACCGGGCCAAAATAGTGTCACATGTCCCCTTACCACTTTAGACAGTTTGTTTCTCCTCTGTAAAGTGTTGCTTTTATGTTTGAAAGCTGTGTAATTTCCCTACCAAGACCTGGAATGCAGATCTCCCAGTGTTTGATAAGACCTGGTATGTTGGGGTATGAAAGACAGGATGTCTTTCCTGAAACAATTGTATCTGTATCCTTTATGTGAGTATGGGATATAATTCTGCTGGTGGCAAATTGGAGCTGGGGCAATGCAGACTTCAGAGGAGCAAAATGAATGTATTATCATTTAGGTAAGGCCTCAGAAATGATATGATTAAAGGTAGAGAAACCAAATATTACAAAATAAATTTAGCTTGGGATATTGTACAAAAATAGCTAGGGGGAAATGCAGTCTGAAGCAGAAATTGAGTTGCGCTCCAAGGGAGAGGTGTTGGACATGTAACTTTCCCATTTATTCAGTTTTGAAGAATGAATCCATAGCGGAACAAGTACATGTTTTTTGTTGTTGTTGTCTTGAGAGAAATTGATAGCTGCAGGTAAGTGGCGGAATTAAATTTTGCGAGAAAAATATAAACTACTGTAAAAAGAGAAGATAAATTATATACAGTGATGCGGCCACTTAAAAAAAGAATCACAATCCATCAAAAGAGAGAGAGAGAGAGAGAGAAATCAATCAATCCATCCATCCATACTTTCAGACACTGTTTCGTTTTAACTTGAGTTGCACTAGCAGGCTTTATCTAAATGTCTTCCATGAACATACCACCCTTATTTGTTGCTTTTCCAGTTGCTATCTTTTTATGGGGGATCAATATTACTTTTGATTCAATTTTTGCAGGGACAATTTGCTTCAGCTGTTATTAACAGTTCATTTGGCTCAAAGATTTTTTTTTGTCTCCAGTTAGCTGAAATTTTAGGACACACGCTACATGTTTATTTTATTCTGATCTTGTAGTCTGGATTTGCATGGATAGCTATATTACAAGTGCATAATGCAAGTGTTTTGCTTAAGCTATCTTGTACAAATCATGGTTTCATTATAGTTATAGCTGTTCTAGAGCCCTGGGAAATGGTGTGCTTTGAATACCTTCTCATCAGGAACGAGGTTATATCACTTCCAACTACTGTTGCTGCTGCCACTGTTAGTACTTTAATATTTGAATCACTTTCTGATTTTTGAGTATGAAGGAAATGTTCCACTGACTCATTGCAGCAGTTTTTTCTGTGTGTGTTCGCTTTCCCATGTATATAGACTTCCAGGGGTCACCTTTTCAAGGGATAGCTCAGATAGACACTTCTTAAGTTTCAGCGCTGCTGCTACACCAGATGCTTCCAGCACTAAAGACTTTTTAACAGGGAACTAAAGGGTTCCAAACTACTTGCCCTAATGGATTTATTCATACAGTAAGTCAAGAATGTCCTGATGCATTTGATGGCTGGTTGTTCTCGTTGCCTCTGACCTAAGGGCCAGAACCTCAAACAGATATCATTTCTTTCTAACCGTATTGACCAAGAGCAGATAATTACTCTCGACAGCTAGAACAACTGTAGTTAGAAACCACAAAAAGATGTTCAAATAATGCTCCTCTGCTGGGCCCTCCAATGCTCCGTGCAGAGACCGAATTCTCTGTTCTGCAGTAATAAAGACTAGTAGCGTATAACTCATAATTCATTTATTTGAAATATGAATTATCTGATAAGTTTCAACAGAAGCCAACTTAATGCAAAGCGTACTTGTGTTTCTGAAGGAAATAACCAGAATCGGACTGAATAGGCATTTTTTGCTCTACAGAATAACACGCTGTGCTAACCGGAGAGCAATGGGTTATTAGATAAACAGATTCTCATGTTAATATATATATTTTAGAAAGTTGGTTGTTTGCCTGCTTGCTATGCATCCTAAGATATTGTAACTAAATTTTGCATGATCGTTCCTGAAATCAAGGATCAGGTGGCTTTTTGGGGTCTATTTTGGATACATTTCGGTGCCTTTTTGAGAAAGATGGGGAACTGAACATTTTCAAAATGCCGAGTACGAGATTCCTAGTACAATATACTATAACTTAATGCTGCATTATTTGTGATTCACCAGTTTGAACATAGACTACTAAATATATTAGTTTTGCTATGATGGTTATTGGCTTGTAGTAACATGGAGGTGCATCATTTTCTTCTCTCTTTGTGTTCCAAATCTTTGTCGATGTTTACAGCTTTTTACATTAGTATTCATCTAAAATTTTGCATCCAGTGCTAGACCACAACATTTGAAAATGTCCTGTCGTTTCAGCGAAACAACTTCTTTGTAATGTTCTCACTAGACTTCAAGCCTGTTGAAATCGCTGGGCTTAACACTGCATTGGGTTGCAGCCAACGTGTTTTTCATTGTATCATGTGTCTTCTGGAAGATGTTTATGTATTCTCATAGAGTTGGGAGACCAGTGATCTTAGATACGGTTATGGTTCTGGGAAAAAAAACATAAAACTAGAGAGAAAATCAAGCTTGTTTCCCTCTATCCCAAAATGAGAGAAAGGGGTTGAGTACTTTTCTTTCTCCCATTTTCTTTCTATAGCTTTGGAATCCTGTTTTGTGCACAGGCCAAGATTTTGTGGGTTTTGGCAAGCTGCTTATACCTTGTTCC
Organism: Lacerta agilis; assembly: GCF_009819535.1. NCBI lineage: Eukaryota > Metazoa > Chordata > Lepidosauria > Squamata > Lacertidae > Lacerta > Lacerta agilis. Next base: position 75,614,318 of record NC_046315.1, read on the forward strand.
CCTTGGATGTTTATAAGTACATCTCAGGATAGGTTACATTTAGATGGAATAAGCATGAAGTATAAAGGACTCTCTGAAAAAGATATTTGCGGTGCTAAGACATTTCTTGACAAGGGATGAGGTAGGGAGGAGGGATTCAAGCACAGTATCACATTTTCATGTTGTTATTTCTTTGTCCCATAATGACATGAATGCATTGATTTAAGCTAGCGTATTAGACTTCATCATTTTGTGAGGCCCATTTACCTTGCGGTTTCCTTCAGTTCATTTGCAAGGCATCATTAGCCTGGAATTAGTAGGAAACGGAATTGCATGTGGCTTGTATGAGTTATTGGATTGTTCAGTTACCTTAAACCACAAACTAGCTTGTGGGATATAATATACAGAGGCAACTGAGATTCTATTTAATAGAAAGATTAAATGAAACAATCCTTTATATCTGAATTTCCTCTAACCTGAAAGTCTGCTTTCCCCTAGAGACCTTTAAAATTTTTCTTGTAGTTTGGCATCTGTGCTACGCCCAAACTGGATTGTAGATGTTCAAATGTTAACATTTCTACTGTAAACCACCTAAGCATACAGACTTGGAAGTAAATCCTCTAGAAATCAATGGGATTTACTTCCATGTACCTAAGCACGGTTAAGATCAGGCTTTGAGAAATACAGTGCCCACTATTTCCTTAGGGCACATTTGGGGTAGAGAAGGGCTAAGATGATGGCAAACAAATGAAATCACACAAACTTGGTATCAAATTGCTTTCCACAGACATAGTAAACACCTGGTTCTGAAAAGCATATTATGTGTCTCATTTAGTGAGACTCCTGTGGTTTCCTCCAGTTGTTTTGTAAGAAATCGTTAGCCTTGAATTAGTAGGAAACTGAACTGTTTGCGGCCACTTCAGACTTAAAGGCAGCCAGAGACTCGCATGACCATATGGTCTTCCTTATATATGAAATTCCTCTGCATAGAATGCAAGCCAGCCAGGAATAGAACCTAGACCAGGACTCTTCATGACACCTAGTTTTCCATATGAGTTAAATTTTGTTTTTTGATGGTGAGGAGCATCCTGTTGTGTGAGCCTTCATCTAAAACAGGAAGTGGTGCAGCCTGAAAATAGGTTTGTTAGCTAGGTAAGAACTAAGTCATAGTATTAGTCAGTGGTGGCAAATGTTTTTGGTCAGAATCTCATGTCAGATCTAAAGCATGAGGTGGTTACCTGGTTCATACATCACAGTAAATTGTGGATCATGGTGATCCGTGGTGCTGAAATCGCAGTTGCTCTGCTTCTCTCCCTCCCTCCCCCCCCCACTCCTGCTGCCTCCATGCTGCCAGTGAATATGCCATGGTGTGGCTTGTTGTGTTGTCTGAACTCCTGGCTCATGGTTAGTTTTTCTTCAAACAAACCACAAGTAGTAACCAAGGTTAGTTCTCAACTTTATTGCTCATGGTTTGGTGGAGGGAAACGAATCACAAGAACAAGTTTTGGATGCTACAAAAAGCAAGACTGTGGCTTGCTTGTTGGCAATGCAGCAGGAGGAGGAGTGGGAGAGGAGCAAAGTGCCTGTGATTTCAGCTGTGTGCACCAGCACTCTGTTCATTCACATTGATCTCAGCTTCAACATGATGTGTGGACCAGGACATAGCCAGTCTAGCATGCACAACATTTCATTAGAAGGTTTGCATTTGGTTGGTGTAGATTTGACTGCAGTTCTTTCTGCTGACAAGGCACAAATCTGATTATAGTGTTAGCATGTGTTCTCCTTTACACTTGTATATTGCTACACAAGTACACCCAAGGAACAGGTGTTGCCATCTTTAACTAGAGCCATGGTACACCATGGCAAAACAGGTATTTCAGAGAAAACGAGTAAGTAACTGGTGGTTGCAGCTAATTGTTTCCTGCAGTTGTGTGGGAGTAGTGATAGGACAGAAAAACACACCCTTCCGTAGTTCCCCTGCCTTTCATAGTTTGCGAGCCTTGGGTTAGTTAAAATTTAAAACAGGATATGATTCTTAGTTAGGCACTTCATAATACGTAACATCACATATCAATATTTCTTCAGAAGTGTTTTGATGGTTCGTGTTTGGGAATTACCTTTGTGAAGAAATCAAGGGAAGGCTTTCTGTACACTGCTCCCTTTTGTAGTTTAGAAGCTCAGATTTAAGACTAGTTTTTCATTAGCAAAAGCCATTAAAAAAAAAAATCCCTGTTGATTCTCATCCCCCCCTAAACGAACTTGAAGTGCTTGAACACTTTCAAAAATCACATCAAAAGACAAATAGGCCAAGATCCAGAGGACTGAGAAAACAAGACCATAAATTGTTCTCATGCTTCTCTGCACATAGTTGCCCATACCCAAAGATATTGTGTTAGCATGAAATGAATATATTGTGGCACACCACCCAAACTCCGAGTGGTGTGAGATTCTATGCCCTTGCCCAGGGTTCAGTTTCCTCGAATTGAGGGACAGCAGAGACGGTGGTGTTTTTAGGATATATAGTTTATTTACACACACACACACACACACACACAGTCAGAGCCTATGGTGGAGGGGCTCCCAGCATTAACACCCCAATAGGGTCTTGCTACTCCCATAGCCAACAGCCTTGCATTCCGATGGAAATAAGGCATGGCTATGTCTGTCCCAGCTGCCCAGCGTGCAGCCTTGCTTCTACTGTATCTTCTAGTTCGCACACGCCGCTCCTAACTCTGGCCTTCTCACCACCGCTACCAGGAAGTTGAGGGAGGGGACCCCAGCCATTTTCTGTATGGCATGGAGCCACTTCCTTTGTTACCTTCATGGTCCATACATAGAGGGCCATTACCAAGACACTTGTCTGGCTTTTTCAACAATTTGAATCCTTGCTTAGATTTGAACACTTGCTGTATTCAGGGATTAGGAGGGCCTCAGGCATACAGCCTACTGCCCCCACCCCGCAACTCATAACAATATTTTATTATTCATTATATTTGTATCTTTCCCTTCCTGCAGCATCTTCAAGGTATTGTATAAGGCAAGGTAATTTGCACATATGGAGCAGATATATATTTTTTTTATTAACCTCATACAACATTCCTTGCAAGCTGCTTTCACAGGTGGAAGGTTATTTTTGAGTGTAAAATAGCTTCTCTGGAGGAGGGCCATTTCGACACTATCTCCAAAGAACCATTTCAAGGCAAGGCCAAGTCAATAGCAAGCAAACTAGGAGAGTCTGACTAAAGACACAGCTTGACCTCAGTAATCCAAAACCCAAATTATAGGGTCTAATCATAGCAATAGTCTTTCCTGTCATGTATCTCTGGAATTAAACAAAGGTATCACTAAGTGGAATCTTCACATACTGTTCTCATGTTTAATTCAGTACTATATACCATAAGGGATAAGTCTCAAGTCAGATGTAATCTAATAAAAGGGGGAAATGAGATCTATTTGAATACCATATTTTTTTTTGCAGAAGGATCAAGGATGTTCCCTTGTTCTTGTTTTTAGAGCAAATTGTGTTGAAGGCTTGAGATAAATACACGTAGCTAATTATGTTTCCCAAACTTACACTATAATTCTTGTCTTGTCAGAAGAATTGTCTGCATATATAAAATGGGACTGGAAAAGAGCATGTTGTTGGCATAACTGGTTATTATATTGTTTTCATAAAAAGCATATCCCCACAGTATTTTCATTATTTCTGGCTCTATACATTTAGCTTGCAACAGTGATACTGTCTTTAGCCAGTATGTCCGTTCATGAGAAGCTTGACTTAAATGACTGTGTCTGCTCCTTTCATCATTGTGCAGCATTTACCCTAGTTGGCCCATACATTACTCTAGAGTTTCTACAGAGTAGTGAATGTCAGTCAGCCATAATTGATCAACTGTGGAAAATAGTTTGCTTACCTATCTTCTGTGGGACAGCCAGTGTCATATAACAAAAATGCTTGAGTCTAATTAACACACAAAGGGGTTAAGACCATAGTCACCTATCCTGCCAGGCTTAGCTGGGTCACTCCCCCTCACCTTGAGAGGAAGGTAATCAAGCCTATTGTTCTCTCCCCAGTCTACATGAGAAGCAATAAGTTAGGAGCTTTCACCACTGTAACTAAGCCAGGTTTTACTGCCTATGTTTTCTGACTGATGTATGGAAAAGCACACGGACCTGACCTTTTAAACATTATTTTGACATTTCTTATGTACCCGGGAGTAGTTCCTCAAGCCTTCACTTACAAGGTCCTTTGAACAAGAAGGTTACTCCTGCTTCCCACTCACCACCACAGTATCTGTTAGATTTGTCCATAGCTGGGGGTGGGGGGTGGGGAGAGGAGAAGTCACTTGCCCACAGAAAGAAGGAAGGAAGGAAAACAACAAGGGAACATATGAATATATAAAGTTGACTTACACCAGGTGAAACCATTGGCCCATGTATCCCGGTACAGTCTGACTGACAACAGCTCTCCACTGCCTCAGGCAGAGTCCTCTACTAGCACTGTTACCAGAGATCCTTAAAAACTGGGAAGCTACCACTGAGCTGTGGCTGCTTTCATCCTCCAATAAAAACATTATTACCGTGAGAATGAGTGGGAAACAGCTATAGTGTCTCTTAGCATATAGGCTAAGGGAAGGTTGAATGGAGACACTTCCTCCACAGTGTCTTTCTGACATAGTGGCTTTCAGAATTAGTAGCCACTACAGAGGCTTGGAGGCTTCTATAGATGTGGTGTCTCATTAAAAGGCTTACATGAGAATCAGAGATGGGGGGGGGGGGTCTGTGGCCCTTCAAATATTGCAGGAGTCCGTCTCCTATTAGCTCCAGCCTCATAGGTGCCAACTCCCTGGGGTCCTGGGTTCCCCAGTACCCACAAAATTCCCCATGAAGGGGCTGGGCACCCACAAATTTTGATACCCGGGGCCATGCACACTGCATGGCACCCACAGCCCTGGGCACCCACGGTCACGGGGCCTAGCTGGCATTCCTGTCCAGCCAGCAAGGCTAGTGATCAGGGATGATGGTAGTTGTAGTACAACTTCATGTGGGGGACAACATGTTTTCCCACCCTTGATGTGAAGCAGTCCTAAAAGTATAGAGTTCCCTACAAACCATTTTGATAAATAAAGACTCTGTCCTGTATACTGAGCCTTTTGCCGTTTGTAAAGCTGGCAAGAATCCTGTTAATGTTATTTCTTGAGCCAAATCCCTGGGCACATCAAGCTGAGGTTTGAACTTTGTGCCTCAGGGCCCTTTCCACCAGTTATGCATGATTATGCAGGTCTATTCTCCAAGGGTTTTGCTGAGTTTATGAATATGAAGGTACAATAGAATATATCAACTTTAGAGCTCATTTTATTATTCTGTTAAAATCTTAATGAATATTTCCTTCTAAAGCATGTGCCTAAATAATAATTCTTTTTTTCTCACTAAAAATAACATTACATTAATTCTTGCCATGGGAATACGTTAGCGTGTTTCTCAGCTAACATGTTTGCTGTAGGTAATCCAGTTATGGATACGAAATTCTGGGCAAGGAGCAGCACATGGCACAGAAAAGGTCAAAATCATTTGAGGTATAAAAGTTGTGTTTAACTGAGCAATGCAGAAATGAGATTCATTACTTGCAATTAATCCTCAAGGTTCCTTAATGTCAGCTTATAAAGGCAGCAGTAGATGCGGTTCACAGGAGGTAATTAATATTTGTTATTGCTCTCTTTTTAAAAGACTGCAGTTGAAAGGACTAGCCTGTGTCTGTTTACGACCAAGGCAATTTATTTTTTGTGATAGTATTCTCTACAAAGCCATAAAAAACATTTTCCTGATAAAAGGTGCCTACAGTTTGGTAGCAATTATGGTCTCCCTTTGTTGTTTTCTTATGATTAGTACATGCTCTTTTTAATTAAATGGTATTAATTCATAAATATAAATCAACATATATACCAGGTCAGGGCAAAACCTGGCAGATCAGATTGGAGCATGGGGGATATTGAGTTCAAACAAATGTCAAAATATCTGTCAGGCCAGAAATGAAGCGTGTTGGCTTTTCAGACCTTGATAGCTAGGTGCCCACTGCAGTGCATTTTTACTGTTGCAGGTAGTAAAATATAATGGTTGACCAGCCCCTACAAAAGCTGTGTCTCTGGCTAAGAGAAGACCCGGTGCATATAGAATATATGGGACAAACTCTTAAAGTTGTGTGTGTGCGTGTCAGTTATTCAGACTAAAAAACAGAAAATAGTTAAGGAGTACCCTTTCAGTGTTGCTATTTCCAGTTGCACAAGGAACCTTTGGATTCAGTGCTACACCGACTTAAACTATCACCACATCATGTTGCTAATATGAACCTAATGACGACAAAAATAGCAACAGTTAAGTCCAGTCGCAGATGACTCTGGGGTTGCAGGGCTCATCTTGCTTTACAGACCGAGGGAGCCAGCGTTTGTCCGCAGACAGTTTTTCCGTGTTATGTGGCCAGCATGATTAAGCTGCTTCTGGTGCAACGGAACACCAAAAGCGCACGAAAATTTCATTTACCTTCCCGCTGGAGCAGTACCTATTTATATACTTGCACTTTTTGGTGTGCTTTCGAACTGCTAGGTTGGCAGGAGCTGGGACCGAGCAATGGGAGCTCTCCCCGTCTCAGGGAATCAAACCACCGACCTTTTGATTGGCAAGCCCGAGAGGCTCAGTGGTTTAGACCACAGCGCCAAAGCAGTCCCCAATTCTCTCCTCCTGCTGAAGCTTTCCATGCCATATTCCACGCTGTTCTGGATTGTTTAATTTGGGAGTGGAGGGTCTGTAAGAAGGTGGAGGGGATAGGAAAGTTGTATTGCATGGGTGTTCACTTATGCATCTTTGGATCCAAGCCACCGAATTCATATCTGAAAGTAAAAGTAAAAAAGCGAGTTCTGTAGAGTGCCATCTCATTCCCCAATTCTACTTGTTGTTTGGGAGGCCTGATTGGTAGAGCACATGCTTTGCATTCAGAAAGTCCCTGGTAAATTTCTGTTTGAAAGGGTCTCAGCCAGTTGCAGGGCTAGGGGAGGCCACTGCCTGAGATCTTAGAAAGGCACTGGCAGTCTGAGAAGTTGCGCAACGGACTAGGTTGACCAATGGTCTGACTCCATATAAGGCAGCTTCATAAGGTTGATTCAGGATGAATAGAAATCTGAACTGAACTGAACTGATGATGATGATGATGATAAAGATGATGATTGTGGTGATGATGATGATTATCAAGACCTTTATTGGGGTGGAGAAAATGGAGAAACCTACCACCAATGAGGTTTTGTCTCCCCACGTTTTCTTACACACACACACACACACACACCACTGGAGCAATTCTGCAGCTGTTTCTCTATTTCAGATTTATGGCTGCAGCATGTGTTAGGGAGGGCAGTTTTAGCTGAGGATGCTGAGACATTATCTTTCAAATTTTTACCTGGTAATCATCCTTCATGTCTTTGTATTCCTGAAAGTGATGCTGTGGCAGTGACTTCTTTTGAAGGTTTCCATGGCCTTTTCTCATTTTCTCACAGCGTTCTTAAGTCACGTGAAGGCAAAATGCATAATGAAGAAAGCAGCACTTCATCCAAAAAGCATACTGAGCAGTTAGGCGAGCATGAAAACACTGAATGAATTTGTCGCAGCTAGCAGTGTAAAATGAAAACTCTTGTGGCCACTGTTCTTACCAAATAAGGAACAACTGGGCTGGATAATATTTCTTCACTAAATGTGGAAAGAACCCCTCCCCAAACCATCCCCCTCCATATACATATACTGAGATGAGATTTCATAGGAAAGCTGGAAAAAGACTTTGTGGTTAACCTTTTTAAACAAAAAACACAAAAACCCCAGTGGTTCGATGTTTTCCATTATCTTCTAACGAGAGAGAAATAATAAACTTTCTTTTTTTAAAAAAAAAAAAAACCAACAACATTCAGTGAAGTAAACAAATCTTCTCTTTCGATGGTACAAAAGCATATGTGGCCTTGTTTGCTATTTAATCTCAGCGAATTCACTGTCAAGTTTTTTTCCCCTCCCCCTCCTCATCTTGCTACAGGGAAATAAGAAGTAGGAAGAATAGAAAAATAGAAGAAACAGGAAAGAATAAAGTGATAGGATTAGAGTTGTGTGTCAGCTGGGCAAGAAACTGTTTAGATTTGGTGGGAAGCATTCTTGCTTGTGGTTGAATAAATTAAAATCACGAGCCCATTTACCGGCAGAATTTACAGATTTTTATAAACCCCCTTTAAGGGAAGTTGCCTTTTAGCCAAATGATCAGAAAGAAATGAGTCCTGTCTGTATAGATAATATTATTTTTACATACTAAGTCATTGTACCTGCTGTACTCCTGGACCCTGGTCCGGTTCATATGTTGCTAAAAGGGCAGGCCATTTTTTATTTCATTTAGCATGGAGACTTTCTCCATTTGGACAGGTTGCACCATCCTAAGTGAATCTATGCTTCATGTAGATGTTTCTGGGTGACATGGATTCCCTACACTACAGCCATTCCAATCTGGCTTGAGACCTGGATATACCAGTAGGTTTTGGACTTGGCCACCCTGATTGATTTCCTTTATAGGGAGAGAGATAGAAGGAGGGTTGATTGTCCTTGACCTCTCTGCAGCTTTTGACACCATGTTACCCTCCTGGTGTGACTGTGAGTTGGGTGTTGTATTGAAGTGGTTCTTGTTACCACAGAATAGCATTGGGAAACTCCTGTTTGGCCCCATGTCATTTATGAGGTTGGGTCCTGTTTGGCCCCATGTCATTTATGAGGGTTCAGTTTTCTTTCCCAATTCAGTTTGACATATATATGAAACCACGGATAGGTTTGGAAGACAGGACCATCAGTATGCTGATGACACCCAGCTCTGTCTCTCCATTCTGTCTGAATGAGAAGATGTTGTGCAAGTACTTCACTAATGATGGGCTGGCTAAAGGCTAATAACCTGAAGCTCACAAGGTGATGGTTCTGTGGGTTGGCATCCTGTGCTTCATAGCTTTCTCCATAGGGTCGACTCAGAGATAGCGTAGCTACTCCAGTATGATTAAAAGGCTCATCTGAAATCTGCCAAACATTTCAGTAAATCAGCTCTGCCTCCTGGTGTACTTGTTCTTCCAATGCTGTGCGAGTGACATTTACAAAGGAAATTTGGGAGAAGGAAAGGGATGCAAGCTTGCAAATTCTATCTACACAAGTATCTGCATAATGTAATGTATGGGTGTTATCTTTTTTATTGCAGAACTGTATCTCCCTGTGTTATTGCAGTCACTTTTCAAAATTATTCATTTCAAAGGTAACTCAAGCTGCCCCTACCTCCAAGGATGTAACCAACTTGGTGCTGGTGCACGTGTGAAAGAGGTTTTGAATTGTCAATGGAAGAGGAAGTGAGGCAACTTTTGCCCAATTCCACTTTCCCTTGCACCACCTTCCATGCTTTTCTGGAACTCTCTGGAACTTATTTTAGAGTTGCTGGGGGCTTCAAATAATAATACACAGCAATGAAACTTCTTTGCAACCTGATATACATTGAAATCATTTTGCATTCTACTTTACTTTGTATTTTGATGTTAGAAGCATTTGTTGGCTGAACTGGGTTTTGTTGTAGGAGAAGCTGATACTGTGAAAAGCAAAGGTGGCATAGAATATATATTAATTTATCTTAGTTGCTCAGCCTAGGGTAGACGTGTACATTGTTTACAAGCTACAGGCACAGCTGATCTAGTGCTTGTCCAGGGATCCACGAATTTTGGCTGGTCTTCATAGCTAACTGTTACATGTGGCTGCTCCTGTGGGAATACACTTCGTGGGTTCCTTTAAACCCGCGATTATTTGTTCTAAGTTAATATTGTTTATGCACTATTTTATGTATTCTTCCATGCAAAAGTGAAAGCAAAAGTAAAGCTCAGTAGGCATCTTGCCACTGAGATCCCTCCGCCTAAAATTGTAGTTCCAGAGGTTTGAATTTGTCAATGATCGTTTATTCTGCTTCCCACCTTTTTGGGGGGCAGCAACAGCGTTCCTATTGGTAAATATATCGATCATGACATTGCACTTGGTTGTCAATAAAAGGCTGCGGCTCCCCATCTTGGGCAGATAGTCAGGATTTATTAGTCGCTTAGTTAGTGGGGTTTTTGGGGAGCGGGTTGGATGGGTTGGAAGCGTGTGCAGGAGGTAGTTAGGTCTTAGCTTGCGGAAGATTTGGCGGTAAAGGTTTAGATAGCTTTAGTTTTAGCATAGGCTTAGATCGCGGAAGATTTGGCAGTATAGATTTAGTTAGCCTTAGCATTGTGGAAGATTTGGCGGTGCAGGGTCTGTTAGCTTAGGAAAAGCTTAGAATAGTGATAGGTATAGGGAAGTGTAAAAGCCTATGCGGGTCAGCCAAAGCCATTCAAAGAAGTAACGTTGTCTGTCTTTATTTCATTTTAATTTAAACTTTTTGGGGGTCTATTTAGCCTTTATGCTTGGTCGTAACTTTAGTCTTTATGCTTGGGTATGTAACTTTAGATTAACTCAGGAGGTCGCAAGTGTTTGTAGATACTTTCACGAGGCATTTTCATCCGAACCACTCACGCACCTTCAGATTTAGCCTGGCGGACAGCGGCACGGTGCGAGTTTATGCTCCAGAATTATCGGCCGCTCCGTTCGCAGGCTTGGCCGGCGCCCGTGCGGAAACGCATGCGAGGTGCTGGCCGCTGATCCCTGGCAACTGGAATCCCGTGTGTAGGTGGCCTAGACCTACACGCGGGAAGCTCCAACAAAGAATCCCCGCGTGCTCCCATCTCTACCTCTTCCCTGAATCCTCTGGTTATATGTACAGGATGTGTCCCTTTGTGAAGGGAGGAGTCAGCTTTGCAGAAAACTCAGAAACAGCAAGATTTTCTTCCCTCCTTGAGCGCTGCAGCCTCCGCCTCCATAATTGATAGGTGGCAATTAGGCTTAGGAAGAAAGCCTCCCTGCAACACTCAACTAATTGTTCCCCCCCCCCCCAAGGAGACAGAAGTGGGAAAAAGAGAGAGCAAAGGAAAGAAGGAGTGAAGAGGAGGAGAAAGAGAAAAGTATATTAGTAGGGAATTAGAAAAGGGGTGGCTCTGCTCACTGGTAGTTTTGGTCTGCTGATAGCTGACTCCATCCCTGCCCACTCCTGATTTTTCACCCCTGCAAAAAGATTACACCCAAGGGACTTCTGCCCTAAACATTAAAAGGTTCCCTTATACACTCAGTACAATCCTGTGCTTCAGGTAAATCAACATATATGATTGTAATCCTTGGTTTTTTTGGGGGGGCAACCCCATTTGCAAGTGAAGCATGCATTGTAATGGTTTACAAAATATTCAGATATAGTGCTTACATTTCTAAATGCCATTAGTCGCTTCAAAGCAGGAAATTCTTTTCAACGCATATGTATAACAAGCACTTTCCTGCTTCACGCAATTAAAAAATATATGGCGGGGTTTTTTGGGGGGGGAATAGGTATTAATTGTGATGTGGCTTTGAAAGAAAGAAAGGAAATTGCTAAGTACGGGGAGTTATTTCTGTCATTGAATACACCTTAAGTGAATGAATGACTAGCGCGGCAGTTTTTTCTGGCAGCTGGAATTTCAAAAGAAATTGAGGGGAAGAAAGGTTAGCGATTAGAAAAGAAAGGCCTGACCTCTATTCCAGACTTAAGTAAAAAAAGTATGAGAAATACTCCCCTGAACTGCAAAAGCCACCTGTGGATTAGAGGCAGTGGTAGCAGTTAAGCTGTCATTCATGGAAATGGAGGGAAGGCAAGAAAGGTGGCTGTTTGCTTTAAATGTCTTGGGGAGAGGAGGAGGAGGATTTCCATGACAACACATAGCTCAAAAGCATGCAAGTCTCGCAGCCAACTGTAACAAAATAAAATAAAAATGCCTGTTTCTGGAATTCTTGTCAATCTTGGTGGACTGGGTTTTTCAGCTGAGATACTGAAATTTCCCTGTTACATTAACAAGCAAGAAGTGCAGTGGAAGATATTATAAAGTATAGCCGAGCCATCATTTCCAGATTCGTTTGATCCAGTGTTTAGGCAGTATGGCTTAATCCAGACTGTCATGGAAGGTCAGTCTCAAAAAAAAAAAAGGAGCATGCTGCAGACTCATGTGTATAACCCTCTAAGAGATGTGTGCTTTTTGTAAAGTTTAATGCTGCCAATAACTTCTTTACCACGTTGGGTGATGTATGAAACCAAATTCAGAAATGTATCCCATCTCCCTGACAACACAATAATGTGGGTGCCCATTATTATAGAAGTCTCCATTGCTCAAGGCAAAGTCACGGCTGATTCCAACCTTCCTCCAAGCTTGTACCCTTCAGCTGTGCCATTAGGTGCACTGAGGTGATTGCCACCGCTGAAGAAGTAGTGATGGGTAGAAGGTGCTCATTGTGGCACTGGACTCTTGCTGCCGCTGCTGCCACAGCTGCAAAGAGAGGTGGTGGCAGCTGGACCCCGGCTTAGGATGGGCAAAGGCAGCAGCTTCACATTTTCTGTCAGAGGGGAAATGGAACGGGCTGCCCCTGCTCTTCAGATGTTGCACACTGCAATAGGAGTCGCTTGCCCAGTGTGGCAGAGTCACAGCAGTAAACTCCTAGCAGCAGCAATGCCACCACTTACTGGGAAGGTGAGGGGCAAGGTTTTGGTGGGACTGGGGCTACATGGTGCACGGGCAGAACCAATTCAACCCTTCCACTGGCATGTTGCGCAATCATAATGTTGCTGCCACCTCACCACCACCCCTCTTCCCTGCCAAGAGACTTTGGATTCATCTGCTGGACCTACCGCTACTGGGCTACAGCTCCCATCATCCCTGGCCATTGGCCACCTTGACTGGGGCTGATAGAAGGTGGAATCATAGAAATGTAGGGTTGGAAGGGACCGTAAGGATCATTCTATTCCAACCCCTGCAATGCAGGAATATGCAGCTGTCCCATGCGGGGGTCAAACCCGCAACCTTGGCATCATCAGCACCATGCTCTTACCAGCTGAGCTATCCTGGTGTATACCAATAATATTTGGAGGATGCCAGACAAGAGGAGGCTTGCTTATTTACCTCTAGGATCCGTACTCATATTTCCTTCTCATGGTCTTGGATATGCTAACTAGGGGGAGAAAGAAAGGGAGTGAGTCATTCACTTATCAGCTGCTCATGCTCCCACACTGTATATTGACATTTTTCTACTCTCTTGTCTTCTCCCTTTCTTCCTTTTGGATTGAATTTATCTAGTTTAGCTAGCCAAGGTGCTCATTGTTCGTTGAAATACCATTTTCATTAAATAGCAAGTCTGGAAGCAAGTGTATTCAGCTTGACATTGGTAGATGCTTCCCAGATTTTACGGTATACAGATAAGAATTAGGCCACACATACCCCTAATGCCAGAATCTGTTTTGTGAAGACAAATGCAAGTTACATTCCTTTACATTTCTTCTTCTTTTCTCTTAGATCGTATTGCGGGTTTCTGTTTTCTTTTATTTAGAAAGCATCCTAACAAAAACTTGCAATGATTTATATTTTCGTTTCTTTGAAAGGACACTGGTGCTGTTTTTATAATATCTAGACGGCCACCAAGCATGGGGATATTTCTCATATAAATTACTCTGTAATGTCATAGCACAGCACAGAGAATAGCACTCCCATATCTTAACAATGTCTCATCTTTTAATGTACAGGATAATACAGTAAATGGAAAGATACTGCTATGCATCCTTGGAGTTAGTAACTTGCCTTAGGGCAGTGAAAGTTTTTTCTTCTTCCTGGGAGAACAGAACAATTCCACCTCCCCCTTAAATCATTTTGTGACAGATAAATATATATAAATATATATAAATATATGCAGGTTGATGCACCAATAATTTTTTCCCTTTTGATATTTATCTGTATAAAGCAAAATCACTGCAAATAATGCCATGTGAAGCCTCCATTTACTGTTTGATGTCTCATATATATATAAACTGAGTTTTCATTTTTCTACATTTCAAATTAAACATTTTACAAACTTTAAAATATCCAATGACTTCCCTTCTTCTCCTTCCATGGTTCATATTACATATCATACTTTCCTGCATATTGTACTGTAACCATTCAAATCAATTTTCCACTTTTACATCAATCCAATATTGTTTACTCTGTTGAATTTATCTTAATGCTGCCAGCGTTTTCAGCTGTGTACAATTATTTTTCATATACAGTGGTACCTCGGTTTTCGAACGTCTCCGTTGACAAACAGTTCAGTTTTCGAACACCATAAACCTGGATGTAAATGCTTCCGTTTTCGAACACACCTTGGAAGTTGAACATGCCACACAGCCTCCGCTAAGTGCAGGATCCTGAGGCCTTGTTGTTGTTGTTGTTCAGTCGTTCAGTCGTGTCCGACTCTTCGTGACCCCATGGACCAGAGCACGCCAGGCACGCCTATCCTTCACTGCCTCTCGCAGTTTGGCCAAACTCATGTTAGTAGCTTCGAGAACACTGTCCAGCCATCTCATCCTCTGTCGTCCCCTTCTCCTTGTGCCCTCCATCTTTCCCAACATCAGGGTCTTTTCTAGGGAGTCTTCTCTTCTCATGAGGTGGCCAAAGTACTGGAGCCTCAACTTCAGGATCTGCCCTTCCAGTGAGCACTCAGGGCTGATTTCTTTAAGGATGGATAAGTTTGATCTTTTTGCAGTCCATGGGACTCTCAAGAGTCTCCTCCAGCACCATAATTCAAAAGCATCAATTCTTCGGCGATCAGCCTTCTTTATGGTCCAGCTCTCACTTCTGTACATTACTACTGGGAAAACCATAGCTTTAACTATACGGACCTTTGTCGGCAAGGTGATGTCTTTGCTTTTTAAGATGCTGTCTAGGTTTGTCATTGCTTTCATCCCAAGAAGCAGGCGTCTTCTAATTTCGTGACTGCTGTCACCATCTGCAGTGATCATGGAGCCCAAGAAAGTAAAATCTCTCACTGCCTCCATTTTCCCCCTTCTATTTGCCAGGAGGTGATGGGACCAGTGGCCGTGATCTTTTTTTTTGATGTTGAGCTTCAGACCATATTTTGCGCTCTCCTCTTTCACCCTCATTAAAAGGTTCTTTAATTCCTCCTCACTTTCTGCCATCAAGGTTGTGTCATCAGCATATCTGAGGTTGTTGATATTTCTTCTGGCAATCTTAATTCCGGCTTGGGATTCATCCAGTCCAGCCTTTCGCATGATGAATTCTGCATATAAGTTAAATAAGCAGGGAGGCAATATACAGCCTTGTTGTACTCCTTTCCCAATTTTGAACCAATCAGTTGTTCCATGTCCAGTTCTAACTGTGGCTTCTTGTCCCACATAGAGATTTCTCAGGAGACAAATGAGGTGATCCGGCACTCCCATTTCTTTAAGAACTTGCCATAGTTTGCTGTGGTCGACAAAGTCAAATGCTTTTGTGTAGTCAATCTACTGGGAGTTAAATACCATCTATGAATCATTTTCAAGTAGTTCTCTTTCAGAGAATAACACACAGTAAATTTCAAATCACTTTCCCAAAGTTTCTCCTAGAGGTTTAGGTCTATATTGTGTCCTATATCTGTTGCCCAGTGTGTCACTGATCCTTTAAACTAGCTCATCTTTTGTTTCCCATTCTAATAATGTCTTATATTTTAGCCGTCTAATAATGTCTTATATTTTAACTCTCGTTTTGGCTTGCGGTACATTTCAGTACCTAACAAAGCCCGGCATTTAGATTTTCCACAGAACATTGCCTATATTAACCATCGCTTGCTTGATTTGGACCATCAACCAGAATCAAGTGTTCGGACTGAGTTCTCCTCCATCACCCTTCCCCTCTCTTCCCTTCCCCCAAGAGCAGGCTGACCTCAGCACAAAAATCCTGTTTTCTGTAACTTAGAGCAGGGGCAGCCAATGTGGTGCCTTTGAGATCAGCTTCAGCTTCAGCCACTATGGCCATTGATCAGAAATTATCAAAGTTATAGTCCAAAACCTATGGCAGGTACCCAGAGGCGTAGGAAGGTCAGGTGGTACCCGGTGCGGAAAATTTCTTGTCACACGCACCCCACATTGATTTTCTTTGTATGTTTTTATTTTTGCCTGCAAAAACGGTTTTACATTATTTCATATTTTCTTACAAAGGAATGTGGATTCTGAGCCTCTGATAACAAGTAGGCGACTATGGACAGATACTTAAATCTACAGGGTGGCTTGTGTTTTGGCTTGTGTTATTTTATTTTATTTATACTTATTGTTTATTTATGTAATAAAATTTATTTTAAAAAACCTGCCAAACCAAAACAAAAAACAAAAACAAAAAACAAAAAAACACCAAAGCAGTAAAATCAAGAAAAATTAACAATCCTACTTTAAAACATTCAAAAGCTAAAATATTAAGATTAAAATGACTTAAACTTCCTAAGCATCTAGGTATGTTTGCCTAAGGAAGAATGCTTTTGGCAGGTGCCTGAAAAGAGTAGCAAAGGCACGTGCGTTGTTGAAATTTCAGCCTACACAACATAGGAAAACGGCCAAGTAAACAGCTGTTTTAGTGGAGGAGGGTCAAGATATTAACTGATATGCATGAAATTTCATATGTAGCTATATAATCCCTAGTGTAGTAAGATCAGACCTTTGGAGCAGGCATTTTTTTTAAAAAAAGGTTTTTTTTTATGAACCGCCCTAGTAGGGCAGTAATTGTTCCTTGATAATTTGTCATCTCCCCTCCATGATGGCGCCTGGGGCGGCCCTCCGCCCCCCTTTCCTACGCCCCTGCAGGCACCACGTTGGCTACCCTGACCTAGGGTTTCATGTTGCATCTGAACCAAGGTACCCTGGTTTAATATTAGCAGACTGTTGGTTAACAAACCAGCAAATTGCACCATGTTTTGGCTTATGTTTCTGGTTTGTTAACCAACATTAAACCAGAGTTCTTTGGTTTGGATTTAAACAGATGCTGTAGCTCAATGTTTCAGCAACTTTGTGCAGAAGCTGGCGTGTGATGGGAGGGGGAAGAAAGGAGGAGAGCTCAGTCCTGATAATGGTTTTTATTTATTTTTATTTATTATGAATTAAATTTCTATAGCGGAGAGATCGGGAATGAAATGGCATATCCCGGAAAAGGTCATGGCTAGCTGGCTGGAACCTTGGACAGAAATTGTCTACATTGCAAACATTTTGTTATAGGTCCAACTTGTAAAGCCCTATTTCTAACAGGGGAAGAATATTCAAGCCTGAGACATAGCCTCAGTCTCATGCCAGGCACCATAATGTAGGATTGTATTGCCTCAATAGGATTATAGATGGCTAATTGCATAACATCTAATTTATCAAGACACATACAGTATATTAATCAGAAGGGATATTGCAGATTAATATTTGTGGCTATCAAAACTGGAGAGAAGCTTTTCCTTTCCATTCTTTAGCCAATATGCTGCTGTGTTTTTCCTCTTTGTGATTAACCCTTGCTATGGATTAAAAAAGAATAGTTTCTAATTTAGTGTATAAACACAGTCATATTTGTGGCTAGGATACTTGATTTCACAATCAAGCATTAAGCTTAAAGAATGCTATGAAAAATGTAATTTAAAAATGCTTAGATGAATGGTGTAAGATGTGAGCCTTTGGTGCTATTAAAGAAAAACATATTGTTATATATTTAATAATATTTAAGATAGCCGTTGCTATTGCAGTTAAGATGATGAATACTTTCATTTTGTTTGATCCTTTGATGTCCATTAAACCAGATGCTGCAACTAAGAGTGAAAATTAAATTTACCACAACTCAAAGCAGCATAAGACTGTGTCTTTAGGAAAAAGTTAATGTACTAATTTTAATATTTGATAAGGAGATTAGGCTGAACAAATTCAAATAAAGCTGCCAGTTAGTCAAGTGAGATATCAATTCTGATAAGTAAACCAAAGGAACAGTTAAGTGAATAGAGTCCATCTCTGCACTGCCAATTAAACCTGTTCTTCATATTACGAAAGACACATTAAAAAAGCAAAATTGTTCATTGTGTGTCGATCCTTATGTAGCCGAAACTGGTAGGTGAAATAATTCAATGGCAGACCCTGGTAATAGTGGTGCTTTAAAATTGCAACATTTTGTTCCAGGTCTCACTTGAAGCAGTAGCAGCCAGAGAAGTGCTGTGGATGGAGCTGGCTTCCCAACACAGCAGGTTGAGAGGGGGAGGGATGGGGTGGGTGGGTTCGGGTTGGTGCAGTGCATGGTGCTGGAGCCAATCCAATGTTCCACGCACAGCGCCAAGTTTCCCTTGTCTTGTTGCCCCCTCTCTCAGTTAGTGGCACCAACCCATGGTGTTGGGAAGCTGGGAGAGCATTTGAACACCACCTAAACTGCCTTACCACCCACTACTGACTGCAAGGGGGTTTTATGGTGGTGATGAAGCCTCTGGCAGTGGTTGACTGAGATTCCCTAAAGTTCCTCTTGGAGGGTCTCTGGTTGCTATTGCCTAAGCTGCTTCAGCTCTAGAAAGGACTGTTAGAAAGGGAGGAAGGAGCAAACCAAGGCAAATGAAACAAACAACATGACCCTTAGGGTCCCTTCCAACTCTACAATTATATGATGCAGTGGTTATCTTACACTGTCCATATGCCACAAATTTCCTATGCAGGTTGCACAGTCTACTAAAAGAAATGTTGTGGACTTGTACCTTTCGTGGGCATAGTTGCTAAATGTTGTTGCCCATGTTGTGATGTTAACATGGGCAAACATTGAAGAAAGAGGATGTCTTAATCATGCAAAGATATCTTAATAGTTTGTTCTCTCCTTTTGATATTATCTCGTGAATATTTCGAACAAAGAACACAAACCTTCTAAAAGTCTGTAATGAACTTGTTTCTAAATTCACAAAGACCTGCTGCTGTGAAAGCAATTGCCAAGATATACCTCTGCAGTGTTCACAGCAGATGGGAAAGAGTGGTTTCTTGGCCTAGCTAACCATCGGGAGGGACTCTGTGCCAAGACATAATTGTGCTGATTTGTGTACAGCTTCCAAAACCTGTGTTTGATATGCAGACTGTGACGGCATGAAGGGTTAGAGTTTTGGCAGTGTCAGGAATGCTCCCAATACATATGGCAAACAATGCACTTATTGAAAAGAAGAATTGGTATACGTGGCTGAGAATTTAAAGTCATACTTAATCCATCACCCTGCTCCTTATCTTCTAAACACTTGTGTATACTTTGCCATCTGTCTTTGTGTTTTAATCACAGTTGCTATTGTGAATGGGTGTTTTCTCCGCCTCTGCATTGTTTAGCCAAGTAAATAAAATCATATGAATTTTAACTGTTTCCTATACCAGGGGTATAGGGATGCGGGTGGCGCTGTGGGTTAAACCACAGAGCTTAGGGCTTGCTGATCAGAAGGTCGGCGGTTCGAATCCCCATGACAGGGTGAGCTCCCGTTGCTTGGTCCCAGCTCCTGCCAACATAGCAGTTTGAAAGCACATCAAAGTGCAAGTAGATAAATAGGTACTTCTCTGGCGGTAAGGTAAACGGCGTTTCCGTGCACTGCTCTGGTTCACCAGAAGCAGCTTTGCCGTGCTGGCCACATGACCTGGAAGCTGTACGCCGGCTCCCTTGGCCAGTAACGCGAGATGAGAGCCGCAACCCCAGAGTCGGACATGACTGGACCTAATGGTCAGGGGTCCCTTTACCTTACCTTATACCAGGGGTGCGCAGATGTCTGGCATCTCAGAGCTATTTGGGTTTTTTTTTACTAGATCCCTAAGATCTACCAGCCGGAGCCAAGTGCAAAAGACATATACAGTAGTACCTTGGTTCTCAAAACACCTTTACTCAAACGCCTTGGTTCCCAAATGCTGAAAACCCAGAAGTGTTCCAGTTTTTGAACATTTTTTGGAAGCCAAGTGTCCAATGCAACTGTCAGCTATTGTTTCTGGGGCGCCTGCACCAGTCAGAAGCTGTGCCTTGGTTTACAAACATTTCAAAAGTTAAACGGACTTCTGGAACGGATTAAGTTTGGTGCTTTTGTTTTTGCTGTTTATTTTGCATTTTTGTTTTTGAGGCTTTTTCGGTTAATTTGTTTTTGTGACTGCGTGGAACCCAGTTCAACTACTGATTGATTGATTGTGTGATTGCGGAAATGGATAAAAGCCCCCCATCCAAACAATGACTATAATCGGTGGAGGTAAGAAAAAGAATTAATTTTAATTTTTATCATCTACGATACTGTCTTCTTTATTTTATAGTACAGTACATTGATTATTGCTTTCATTTTATGGATCAAAGGTCTTGTTAGATAGTAAAATTCATGTTAAATTGCTCCTTTAAGGGGTTGTTTTTAAAAGTCTGGAACGGATTAATCCGTTCTGCATTACTTTCTATGGGAAAGCGCACCTTGGTTCTGGAACGCTTTGGTTTTGGAACGGACGTCCGGAATGGATTAAGTTTGAGAACCAAAGTACTACTGTACTTGGAGATAAAAACAGGGTGCCTCTGAACATTTAAATTTCTTTTCAGTACAAGAACTGAACTGATTTCACTGTCATTTCCTTGGAAAGTTCCCACCTCTAAGCTTCCTTCATTTCATCTGTTGCTGGTCATTCAATGGTAGAGGGGGAAATTAGGATAAAAGTGGGTATTCACAAATTTTGTCAATGCAAGCTTCTCAGGCACAGCAATCTTAAGTGAGGGTAGGGAAGGGTGGAGCAGCGTATCTATTACTATATGCCCAGCTCTGCCAGCTTATGCCAGCCATGATGGAAAGGTGGAAGGTTTGTTTGTTTTGTTTTTCCCTTTGCATTTTTGCTACACCAGCTCTAAACTGGCATAACAACAACAAAAAACATTGGGAATTGGCCCATTAGATTAAGCAGCTGTTTGAGTTACATTTATTTGAAAATATGAAAGGGACACAAGTCTGTAATTGTTTAATAGTCCTATCAAAATATATGAAATATATATGACATATGAGTGGTACATCAGAGATTGAACTGTGGTCAGGGCACTAGAGTAGAATTTATAACTCAACTGCTTAGTAGATAAGTCCAGGCACTTCATATATAGTAAACTTTGAAACTAAAAGGGCTATTTTGGCGGCAAACAAAGCCTATCTATTTGCAGATCTAAAATTTCACAAAATAAAGAGCTATGTTTGTTTTTTGTTGTCAGACATTCCAGATATAACCACCACTTGAAAACAAAAATGCAAATTTATTCTTATCCATCATCCCTACTCAAAATAGTCATGTTCCTCTGATCCTGTTGTCCATTTGTTAATTAGAAGGGTTTATTTGAGGGAAAGGATTCATTTCCCCCGTTATTTATATTTTTGGTTGTTTTAACAACAATGATATGTTTTGTAAAGTCAGTTAGAACTCGGGTTAAGGAAAAAATGTTTTGCAATAACAAGAAATAGTCTTGAGTACTTTTTGTCATTTTTATTCAGTCAGACCAAATTGACAGATTCTTGGTGCAGATGGTTAAAATTAACACAGTAGACCTCTTTTGATTTTTAATAAGGACATCTTGACAGAAGACTTTGAATTGAATGGTACAAGGGGTGGCAGCAATTGCATTAAATTTGCATTTTCTCCTGTCCAAGCTGCTAGACTTAAAGAAACAAAAGCACTCAAACCATTGTGGTATAATCTTTTTGGAAACAATCCTAACGGCAGAAATCCAATTAATGAGCAGTTGCAAAATTTTGGTTATCGCCAGATTAAAAACAACCCCCTTAGATCACATTTGAATTGAGCAATACATCTTTCCCCTCTTCCAATTTCTGAGGCTTATTGTCCACTTGGGACTGATGTCACACATTTATATGGAAATTGTGTTCCTATTTATGACACATGGAATTTATGCAGCTAGGGTTTACTGCATATAGCAGGACTATAAATAAATTCTCTGTGTGAGATAACATTAAAGCAGGGGGGGGAAACATTTCTAACAAAATGTTAATTGAAATATATGGCTTTTGACTGATTACCTGCGGAAAAACATTGATGATCATTTTTATTGTTTATAATTTTAAACTGAGGAATAGAATGCTCCTTTACAATATGCCACTGAACTGAACACAGCAAAGAGTTTGACTGGCAGGCTCAGCTGGCAGCTGTGACCTATCCGGAACAGCTATATGTCTGCCTATTAATCTTTCTGGAAACTCCTTCGCTTACTCTCTACATTTACAGCTAATTAAGGCTCTCAACTTCCCACTAGGTCTATCTGAAATTCTAGTCATTTTTCAGAATTTCAACCCGCAAACTTCAAGCAATAAATTAGAGCGCACTAATATACCCAGCATTGCATTCCCCCCCCCCTAACAACAAAAGCTTTTGCTGCATATTTTGAAGGAAAACGGGGAAGGGGAATGACAGAGGAGTCAATAATGTATCATCTTTTGTTGTTATGTTATAATCATCGTTAATTACACCCCACCTTTCACCCAAGCGAGCATGCATAGTTCTCCCCTTCTTAGTTTATCCTCACACCAACCTGTGAGGTAGGTTAGGATAAGAGACCGTGACTGGCTGAAGCTCCTCTTGTAGGTTTTATGGCTAAATGAATTGTAAACTAACACAGTAGCCTTTGTACCACATTGGCCAAGGCCATACCTGGTTTTTGCAGTTTGGCTTCTTTGTTGAAAGAGCAGTGTAAGCTTTGTGTAAGCAAATCAGGATGAATGTTCAATAAATAGGTTGTTTGGAGAAGCAATGAAACAATAATTATCGCTCTTGGTGACTACACTCATCTGATAAAGTCTTATAGCACCTCAAAATCTTCCAAACCACATTGACCAGAGACAACAGTGGATTCAAGTGCCTTGGACAACAATAATTTCAATGCCACATCTTCTGGAAAAAGTACTTCTTTTTGGTTGCTTTTGTATTCATCTTGTATTTGCCATTGTATCCTAAAAGTAGAAAGTACGTAGATGAGAAGTCCTGAAGAGTGGTGTTCTTCTAGTAACTATCTAGTTGTTGTTGTTGTTGTTGTTGTTGTTGTTGGTTTAGTCGTGTCCGACTCTTCGTGACCCCATGGAGCAAAGCATGCCAGGCAGAGGGCATCAGAAGTGCATATTACTTTTGCAGATGGCCACAATGTTCTCTCTGTCCCCACTACACCCTAGTACTGTGCCTTCCTCTTCAGTGATTTTTAGCAGGTGAATTTGGCAAGGAAGCAAAGATGGCTTTCCATAAAATACATGTAGCACCTTGCCATTGCATTGTGCTTTTACCTCAGGAATTTGCCATTCTGCTTAGCTACACAGCTCCAGACACACAAATAAAAGAAATGATCTTTATGTTTCAGGACCAAGGAACAGAGCAGTGGATCAAGTGTACCTGAATAGGAAGAACTGGGTTAAAAATTCTATTTGGTTGCAATGGACCAGATAGCAAAAAAATAAAAATAAAAATACATAGGAACTTTTAAAATTGCAAAAAAATTATTTATTGAGACAGCATTCAGATTGGCAGAAGCTGGGGGATGGGGCATACTAAAAGTTTCAGCAGCTAGCTCAATACATCCCCCGTACTCAAGCTGATCTTACTGGAGGTCAAACAAGGGCAACCGCTCTGGGCACCACATGCCACTCTCCTGTAGGATCTTCAGAGGCCCATGTAGCTGCTGAGACTTTTCTTCAGGCTTTGAGAATGGAAAGAACCATGTTCCAGCCCAACAGGAAGTGACCCATTAATTGTGCAAGACACTCTGAAGGTGGTATGGAAGGGCTACTGTTACTGTTACTTTTTAGTATGTGACTTCATTGATGAGAAACCTATCGTGTTTTTAAATGACAATGGTGCATAAATCTTCATTACAGCTTTTCATCACTATCTGAATACATGGTAGGTGTTCAGAGCAGAGTTTGATTTCTGCCATTGTAGCATTCCACAATTTCTTCAGGGAAACTTTTTGGCTAGTTTGCCCTTATTTTTCATTAGCATGATGTCTAAGTTCCTGTCAGAGGCTGTTAAGCTAATTTAAGATTACGGTATGGAAGAGCAAAACGATGAAAAGGTCAGTAGGATTAGAGTACTATGTTCCAATACCGTAGCAGCAGATAAATTTCTATATGCAAAATTCTGCAAGAGTCGGCTTTCAAAATGTCTTAAGAAAATAGGGCAACAAATTGGATTGACAAGAACAACATGCTGGATGCAACAGATTGCATTTTAGACAGCTTGTTGAATAAATCTAACCCTTTTAATAGTTGAGTCTCTAAGGAAACTTGGCAAATCATAGGCTGCCATTGAAAATTATTTTTAGTGCTGATGTAAAAGCATTCTCACTTCTTTGAACCATGCTATCCTCTTCAGTCTTTTACAAAACCAGTAGAGTAGCTTAACTATAGATATTGAATAATTGAGTAAGCTGCAATGATATATTTTTCATTGGCTAGGAAAATGATGACTTCATTGAGGTTGTACACACTTCGGAATGAGTCCCATTGAGCTCGGTGTGGTTTACTTCTGAATAAGATTGCACTTTGAGTCATCTTCACTATATCAGCTGAATTCAGGGCTGGGCCATTAGTTCTACCCAGCCTAATTTCATGCCCAAAGTCACAGAAGAAATGGTAGAGGGGTTAGTGAATGAAGTGATGTTAAGAGATGGGGAGAGGAATCCTTCTGCAGGCAGGGCCAGTCCGTGCCATTTTGCCAGCCAAACCCCACTACTGACATTGTGCCCCATACACAGCTACCTGCTTGGACACCATGCCACTCTATACAGCCCCTCAGTGCAAAGCCCCTCACCATTGTTTTGCAAGATATGTTCCATAAATTATTGCTGATTGCATAGAAGTAAATAAAATAGAAATACTTTTTTAAACCTATGTAAATTAATGGAAAGATCAACCTAAGCCCCTGGTCATCAGCAGCAGGAATTAATAGAGTAGCCTAGCCACATCCATGCCCTCTCTGCTTGCACCAATCAGGAGAGAAGGTCAGGGGCAGGAAAATACTGACCTTACCCTATGCCAGTTCCCAGGTTGCAGGGATGGTTCAGGAACTGGCTAATCCCTTCCTGGCGCAGCTCTGCCCCCTCCCTGCTTGAACATTTGCTGATGCATTTATAGGATGAAAAAGAAAGCAAAAGCTGTGTTGCAGATTCAGTAGACCAGGATCTTAGTCTCGTATTTTGATGATGACAATTCTGCATTGCTGCGATATCAGGCATGAGACATTAAATCCTCATAACACTCAAACTTTTATGGAAAATGTTTGTTTACAGTAAGAAGCAATAAACATTTGCTTTTCTCTCTAAGGAAGGAATGACAAATGGGATGGGAACAAAGGAGGCACTAGTGACTGCAGGCAACAGTTGTGCTAGTAATCAAGATTTGTTTAGTGCAAAATGTATTGAAAGTCATATAATCTACTAAGCAGATCTAAAAGAAAGCAAGAAAGCCATTGCTCAAACAGGGTGACTATTAAGACCAATGGAGAAGCAAAGATGCTTAATTCCTTTGTACTCA
Source organism: Lacerta agilis (assembly GCF_009819535.1). Taxonomy (NCBI): domain Eukaryota; kingdom Metazoa; phylum Chordata; class Lepidosauria; order Squamata; family Lacertidae; genus Lacerta; species Lacerta agilis. Next base: position 75,639,773 of record NC_046315.1, read on the forward strand.
GGCACAATGAAAACTTTAAACGTCTGCAATAAAAACAAAATGTATCACCAGTCAATTGATGTTCTGCCTTCAATATATAAATAAAAATAAATTTAAAAAATTGTCCAGTAGCACCTTAGAGACCAACTAAGTTTGTTCTGGGTATAAGCTTTCGTGTGCATGCACACTTCTTCAGATACACTGAAACAGAAGTCAACAGACCCTTATATATAGTGGGAGGGTGGGGTGGGGTTTTTCTCAGAAGGGTAGTAGGAGATGGGTGATATGACACAGTTGAAACAATAAAATATGAATGGCTTCATTAAAAAGAACGGGGGCTACTCAGACTGAAAACAAGCTTCACTGCAACCAAGGTTTATTAAGCTTGTGATAAAGTGGGTCAGACATATAGTAAAAAGAAAAAGAATAGGGACTGTAGACTTGTTTTTTTATATAATTAAGTGATTGTGATCCCGTTTAAGTGCTCTCTCACACCGTGAAGGGCAGAGTGAGATGCTCCAGCCTTCCATAATGTATGTCTGCACTGCCCTCCATGTGTTAGAAGGTGAATATCTGTAGTGGGGAGCCCACTGTACTCTGGGTCCCTATGTGATTTAGAATTGTAAATGACCAGGACTAGTCACAGAGATTTGCTGGAGGGAGCAGGGCCAGCAAGCATGTGCCTGTCTTCCTTTACACCGTTTTAAGAACTCTGCCTATATCTATGTTGCAGCAAATATCAATAAACACATTATTGGAAGGGAACCAGTTTTTGTACTATTCCCTAAAAAAATGCAATAACCGAAGGTTTTCCTTGAAGCACTGGACTCCCAAAATATGAATGAAACTTGAGCAGCAATTTCTGCAGATTTTTGAAGAGTGAAAAAAAAAATAGTAACTAATAATGAAGCACGGATTCCCAAACTGAGATCTTCATTCAGGTAGACCATGACTCTGTGCGTAGCGACTGTGAATGGTTGGTGAAGCATATAAAATGCATGCAGGCCTCACTTTCCGAACCCTTGTTATGCGAAAATTCACTGATCCGAACACAAGGCATTAGCATCCAAACCTCGCTATACAAACCACATATTCAAGCATCCAAACAGCTGGAGTTTTCCCACTTCCTTCTTTATGCTTGCTGGCCTTCTGCAGCCATTTTTGGGCAGAAACCATGCAGGGGTGGGGGCGCGAGAGATTGGACAAATAACAGAGTAGAAATGCTCCCATTGAAAATAATGGAAATTGTCAGCTCATTATGCAAATGCTCACCTAACAAGTATTTTACTGGAAACACATTGTGCTTTGAAAGTGGGATCTCCATGTATTCATATTGTTTTAATTGTATTTCAAGTGGTCCGTGAGAGGAAAAGCTTGGAAACCACTGGAATAAAGCTATCATCTCCCCTTTACTCTGTATCTGTATTCTCCTGCTCTGCTTAGCAGCTAATTGTTTAAAGGTTTAAAGTTACTGATTTTAACTCCGTTTAAATCAAAATTTCTAGCTACAGCCATACAGGCAATATCCTGGTCTACTTTGCCCAGCATGCCTTGCTCTGAAGGACCCCCCGCCCCCGTCTTTCTTCAGGGTGAGGTGGGGAGCCCAAAGCATTGCCAGCGTAGCTGCCACATGAGAAACAACAAAGCAATTAACAGAGATATATTGGCAGAAAGGAGGAAGGCAGGCGATGGCACTGAAGAGTCATATCAACCTGCATGACTGGTGGGCGAGGGTTGGCTTGTTGGCTTTGCAGACTAGTGAGCAAATTGGGGGCGGGGACTGGAGGCACATATTTGACACTGCCCATGCAAACCACCTGAGGGAAATGCCTCATTTTGCCTAGGACTCCTAAAGGGTAATTAAAGTATTTCGTCCCTCGTGTCATTCTTCCAGGTAAACAGCTAGCTGTTCAGTAGTCAAACCCACTCTTCCTTGAGACCTATTTTATCTTTCTTGAGAACTTTGCAAGTCTTAGCCCAATACCTTTTGTTTCAGAACTCTTACCTCCTGCTGCCCCAGTCCATGTGCCTTGCGAAGCTGTTGAGAGAACTTGATGTCTTAGCATTCCCCTGTGCCCTGATTTGAATCTCATTGAATGTGCCTTGTTTGAATTGCCACCACTTGGAATGCCACTGGTGTGGACTAGCCATAGATCCCCCCACATTTCTTGTTTAGTGGGCATCAAACTTCATTTGTTCACTCTTTTTTTGGCCTAGATAACACTTAACTTGCTGTGTGCAAGGGAGAAATAGGATTTCCCTTAGCCTGCTATAAAAAGAATTTCTTAATTAGTAGGTCTTGGTGTGCTGATGTTTGAACACATGCAAATCTGTTGGGACAGAAGAGAGGAATCTTCTGATGGAAATAACTTTCACATATATTTTCATCTTGTATTCCTTTGTGTATTCACTGTGGTTTGAAATACTGAAGAGGAAAAACGCTAAGAAAGGGAAGGTTCTGCTTTATCTTCCAGGTTCCATCCGTATGCAAATTGACTCCCTCACTCATGCCCACCATATTTTTAAAACTACACTGTAGTCTTGCTTGTGTTAACCTTTCTCAGAATGTGTATTATTTAAAATATTTTTAAGTCTAGAAGTAGAAAACTTGCATGGATAACTCTTGACACGACTTGGGGCTCAGAGAAGCTCTGATTGCTGCTGCTGCCAGGGTCTTGAGTTGGGGGGAGCAGTGTTTCCTGATGATATCAAATTGTTCAGGATGGTGAAACAGAAAAGGGATTGTGAGAAGATCCTAATGCACCTCTCCAAATTGAGTGAATCAGCACTGAAATAGCAAATGCAAGCAAGTGTAAAAGTGGGGCAAAATAATAATAATACAGTGGTACCTCGGGTTACAGACACTTCAGGTTACAGACTCCGCTAACCCAGAAATAGTACCTCGGGTTAAGAACTTTGCTTCAGGATGAGAACAGAAATCGTGCGGCAGTGGCACAGCAGCAGCGGGAGGCTCCATTAGCTAAAGTGGTACCGGAACAGTTTCAGGTTAAGAACGGACCTCTGGAATGGATTAAGTTCTTAACCCGAGGTGCCACTGTAATCTAAACTTCACTTATACATTTAAGGGGTGTGAACTAGCAGTGATTACCATGTGGTGAAAGTGGATAACTCGATGAAAATGTCAACCCAGTTTGTGGCAGTTGTGAAAAAGGCAAGTTTCACTCTAGGAATAATTAAGAAAGGGATTGGAAATAAACCTACCACTATCATAATGCTGTTATACAAATATTTGTTGTGACCACATTTGATGTACCGTGTGCAATTCTGGCCACTCCACATCAAAAAGGATATTATAGAGTTGGAAAGGGTTCAGAAAAAGGAAACCCCCAAATCATCAAAAGGCTGCAGCAACTCACCTATGAGGAAAGGTTACAACATTTGGGGAATTTTAGTTTACAAAAAAAAAAGATGACCAAGGGGAAACAAGATAGCAGTGTGGAATATTATGCATGGAGAAACTAGATAGTGATTGCTCGTAGGCTTCCCAAAGGCATCTGAGTGGCTACCGTGAAAATAGGATGCTGGAGTAGATGGTCTGATCCAGCAGAGATGTTCTTAGGTTCTTAGTGACGTTGCTGTTGTTTAAAAGCTAGGGTGTGCCCAGAGTCGGACAACAATTTCCAAGCGTGGACCCTGCTATTCGAGTCATATGAAGAAAGGTTCGAGTAACTGGATATGGTTAAGATCATATCACCAATAGGCATCTTCAGGTGGGTTTGTCACGTAGATGACAGAGTTTTTTGTTTGTTTTTTGCAGCTCCAAAGGGTAGGACTAATGGATTCGAATTACAGGAAAGGGATTTGCAGCAAACATTAGGAAGAACTTATTGACAATGAAAGCTGTTCAACAGCAGAGCAGACCCTTCTTAGAAGGCCTCTCCTTCCTTAGAGGTTTTAAGTAGAGGTTGGATGGCAAGAATGCATTTTCTGCACCGGCAGGGGAGTTGGAATAGATGGCCTTAGAGATCTCTTCCCACTGTGGTTCTAAACAACCCCTCTTTGGGATTAGAGCATAGCTTTCAACTTTCCCTCTTTTTTGCTGGAAATTCCCTTATTCCAGCGCCGTTTCCCATAGCAAAAAAAGGGAAAGTTGACAGCTATGGCCGTTTCCCAATGCAAAAAAAAAAAAAAGGAAGGTTGACAGCTCTGGATTAGAGAGACCTTTTTTTGCTTTGATAAACTAACATTTTCATTCAACACCCAACACTCTGCCAATGAAGTAAGGGGAAGAGATTTGTAACAGCAGCTCTTGGGCTAAGTGACTTGCCGGCCAAACTAGATATGACAACAGCGATGCTTGAATGATCTTTAAAAATTTACAAATAGTGGTTGCAGGTATCCCCATTAGATTAAAGTGCTATGCAGGCAGTTAACTCTGTTCCCACCTGGACTGCTGGAAATGCCTGTTCTCCATCCCCAGTTGCTTGGTTGAATTCTTATGTTTCCGCCTGGGTAGAAGCAGGCTTGTGGCAAATTGTCCCCTGCATTGTTTGCCACCCACTACTTCGCAACTTCAATTTTGGTATTACAGCCCTCGTTTTCTAAATATGGGTTAAGCCATGCTGTGCAAAATTGCCCACTTATGCAGGGTTAAACAGTTGGCCAATATACATCTTTTTCTCTCCAGATATCCAACTCAGGATATTAACATCTTAATAGGACTCATTTAGCTTCATTAAAACCAATTACCATTTGTATACTTATCCATCAAACTTTCTATCTTCCATTTTCTAAGTCTCCTGTTGGTGTTTTTAGTTTGCACCGTTTTATTTCCTCATGCAGACATCAATTTAATTTATTTTTACTTTTCCTATCACCATTGCTAAGGCTGAAATTGTGAACCTATGAAATTAGAAGCCTGTAGCTTGCTACAGTAGAATGAATAATGTTTTTTGTGAAATCTCACAGATTCTGTAAAACAGGTTGATAGTAGATATTAGAAACAGTGGATATATGTTTGTGTAATATAGCAATAATAAGAAAATTCATGGAAAATTCGTGTATTTGCATTTTCAGTCCTCTAAACAAATACACCAAAATATAGGGTGGTCATTAGAAAAAAAAAAGCTAATGATATTCTAGGATGCATCAACAGAAGTATAGTGTCCAGATCAAGGGAAGTAATAATACCACTCTATTCTGCCTTAGTCAGACCATACTTGGAATACCGTGTCCAATGCTGGGCACTACGATTTAAGAGGGATGTTGACAAGCTCAGATATGTGCAGAAGAGAGCAACCAAAATGACCAAGGGTCTGGAAACTAAGCCTTATGAGAAGTGCTTGAAAGAGCTGGGTATGTTTAGCCTGGAAAAGAGAATGAGAGGAGATATGATAGCCATCTTCAAATATCTTAAGGGCTGTCACATGGAGGAGGGAGCATGCTTGTTTTCTCCTGCTCTGGACGGTAGGAATTGAACCAGTGGCTTTAAGTTGCAAGAAAGGAGATTCTGACTAAACATTTGGAAAAAACTTTCTGACAGTAAGAGCTGTTCAGCAGTGGAACAGACTCCCACAAGAGGTGGTGGACTCTCCTTCCTTGGAGGTTTTTAAACAGAGTTTGGATGGTCATCTGTCATGGATGCTTTAGCTGGGATTATTGCATTACGGGGGTTCTATGATTCTATGATTCTTTGTATTGCTTGCTGATAAACAGAATATATGTTGGGATGTCTTGATGTATGTTGTGAGTAACAAGGATCACAGATGAAGCAAAATCTGTTTTAAGAAGAAATATTGGTAAATTTTAATTATCATATCATAAACCTTAATGGCTTTCATCTAACAGTTTCTTCCATGAGTGGAAAGGCACTTCCGCTTGTGTACCAGTCCTGCTAAATTTCTAATTTCCCTGTTCTGCAGTACAATCTGGTGCCCCATTCCACATGGTTCCAGAGGGCCCTCAAACCTAAGAAATGGTTTTGGAAGTGGCAAAGGCATTCATAGTGTGTGTGGGGGGGTGTGAGCCAGGAAGGCCCTATTGCATCAGCAGAGATCAACTCCCTTTTTTTCCTGATCCAACTCTGTGATCAGAAGCTTGCTAACCACGTCTAGGTAAACATGCATTCTGGCGTTACCTGTGTTCCATAAGAACATAAAAAGAGCGTTCTTGGGTCAGACCAAAGGCCCTTCTTTTCCAGCGTCCTGTTCTCTTAGTGGCCAACCAGATGCCTATGGGAAGCTCACAAGCAGGCCGCAAGTGCTGCAGCCCTCTCCTCACTTGTGATTCCCAGCAACTTTTATTCAGAGGAAAACTGCCTTCAAACAATGTAAATACAGCATAACCATCCTGGCTAGTAGCCACTGATGCTAGAGCCTTTGCTCAACAAATATATGGCTCTTGGATAAAGTATCTGTTGTTTACCACCATAATTTAAAGGTCTGTGCACTAAGATATGTAATTACCTAGAAGTTAACCGAGGTCATGAAATCGCTTACCCTGAAGTTTCAGCAATTTGAAGCTGGAGCACCTAAGAAAGTGTTTGTGAAATGCTATACTGGATCATATCAGCCAGTCACATCCTAATGGTATGGGCATTAGGAACAGCCCTTGGTCAAAGATGTTATAGATGCACCCTTAGCCACAAATTATTATTTTTTTTTTTATAAGAATTTATTGACCTTTTTCTTATAACAACATATACCCACACCCACACCTACAATTAAACAAATACAAAACAAATACACTGATAAAACAAATACAAACAGTGTCAAGTTTTCTTGTTGCATCTTTTCTTTAAGAAGAAAATTTCTATTTCCATATCTTGACCATTGACTTCCCCTGCCCTTTCTCCTTCGAGTTCATATCCTTAATCTATTTTATAACCATTTCTCCTGAAATTCAAATTCAATTATATAGTTACACACAATTATATATTCAACATTTAACTAACAATGCATCATCGTAGTAATATCTCATCATAATTCTTCTTCCATTAGAATCTTCACCAATCATTTATATCATATCTATCTCTTCTATCCTTTAAACTGCTGCTAATAACATAGTAACTCAAAATATCTCCTTTCATATTCAAACAAAAAATAAAACAGAAAGATTGTTGACAGTATTCACCCTCCGATTTCAAAATTCCATGACAGGCTACTTCAAATTTTACTTAGTGTTTCACCCCACACCCCCTCTGTCCATTATTCTTCTCCTGGTGGCATCAACACTGAATTTCCCTGTGGCTTCCCTCTCCAAGCGTCCACAGATCCAGGCACAGTCCAAAACTCTCCTTGCCACGAGCTCCAGGATGTCCATCTCGTCGTCTCTCAGCTTCTCCGGTTCTTTGTAGCATTCCTTTTCTTCTTGTAAAAACCATAATTCTCTGTCCCTGGCCCCCGAGCTCACACCTCGGGGACTGGATATAACAAATCTTACCGTCGCCTTGGGACTGCCACCCCCAAAAGGCGAGTTTCTTCTCCGAAGTAGCTCACTCATTTCTCTCCATCTTCCCAGACACCCTCTCAGCTCTTTGGCAAGACTTTCTTCCAAAGTATTAAAAGTTTTAAAAGCCTCCTCTGTGGGCAATTGGTTCTCTTTCAGACCCCCACACAAGACTTTGACTTTCCTGTACAGCAGTTCCACCTTCAAAGCAGTGAGCCTCTGTTCGTCCGTTAGTCCAGAGTTCAGTACCAGTTCAAGGACGAAGCCCAGCATACTGGCAGAGGGGGAGGAAGTGGGTATCAAATTTCTACTCCTGCCTCTCTGTTCATCGCCATTTTCCTAAACTGGAGCGCAGATACCGCAACTTTAAATGGAGATATTTTCCACTAATTTACTTCCCAAGAAAAAAGTTTGCCAGTCTCATGTATCAATTTTAAGCACATTGTAACAGTCCTGTAGCAGCAGTTGCTCAAATTGGTTAGCTTCTTTAACTCGAAGGGAAGAAGGCAGGCTGCCTTTCTCCTTCCCCCCGGATCGTTCCAAAAGCTCGATTTCTGGTCAGATTAGTTACTCACGACCACCGGGTTCCTTTGGCTCCATTCTTCAAAGGTAGAACTAAGACGCTCACCGCGGGCTTTGTCGCCGCATTTGCATCCCGGTTGGGGCATATCCCCGTAAGCCCGGCTCCGTTGTCCCTTCACCCCCACTCCCCCTTTACAGGGGGGGCAAGGGAAGGGTTCGGAGCCTCCGTGGGCGCAGCCGGGGAGCCCAGGGTGCGGGACGCTCTTCCCGCACCCCAACCGGAGCCCCGCTTTGCGGTTGCGGGGCTCCTAACCCCCGGGATGGATCGGGCGCCTCGCAGCCGAAGCAGCCCCGACCACCCGCTATGGCGTCGCCAGCCGGAAGTCCCTTAGCCACAAATTACAAGCTTCCATGAAATGTGTTTGTGTGAGAGTTATCAAGGTTGGGTTTTTTTTGGGGGGGGTGTTAGCAAGTATGCAGTTGAATGCCACCCTTGTCATGTGCACACAAACTTACATTATTCAGATCTAGGGCTAAGCCAAATATGTCTCACTTTTCTTGTAGCCATTAATGCCTTGTAAAAGTGGAGGGGGAAATGTTGTTGACTTTTGGTGGGCAGCGAATTTGAATAACTTTTGGGTGAGGTGCGTTTACCCTAAAGGCAAGATAGTATTTACAAAAGAAACCCCCAACCCCATAATGCTCTGCTTCAAGGATGTCCCATTGGCTAATGGTGGCAACTTTACCCCATCACAACTCTTTAACATTCTAAGATTTCACCCACTCCCAAATATTAATCAAGTCTTTCTGTGGGCATTTTCACCCCTCCGAAAAGAATTGGCCTAGGCCTAGTACAAGTTAAATATATAGTATAGACTTTATTACACAATTGTATCATCAGTAGGCTGTCAATATGTATTGTAACTAATGGATATACAGGACACAGTTTTGCAAAACCAGAGGTGCGATAGACTAAAGGTAAATGTGAAAGCATGGTACGTGGCAGTGTTATGTAACTATATCCAGTATTAGCAGAATCAATATCAGATTACAATCAAAATAAAATTACATGAGGGTAAGCCATCAATGCAAAACAGTATATTCAGTAAGAGAACTTATAAAAAGGGCCAAATAGGAAAGCAAGAAGATATGCCACAAAATGTCAAGATAGTGAAGACTACCTGTTTTATTTAACAGTGGTCATAAAACAGCTGATCCTTTGTATCATCATTTCCCCGCAGTGAAACTCTGCATTGCAGGCACACACACCACTCACTGGCACCAATAGCTAAGAGCCCTGTGTCTGTAGCGGCTTCTAGGATTTCTGTGTCCCTAATATGTTTCCTAATACTCCAATAGGTTTGCGACACAGGACCTCCCATTGTAGAATTCATACTTGGTTATTTTATATTTAACTGTACTTTCCACCACTTTTCCTGGGACAGACGTTACACTGCAATTTCCAGGATCCCCTCTGGTTACCTTTTTATAGTTGGTGTTACATTGGCTGCTTTTGCAGTCCTCAGGTATGGAGGTTGATCTGAGGAACAAGTGACATATTCTTGCTAGAATTTCACAGCGATTTCACATCCAGGTTCTTTGAGATGCCTTCCAAACTTTGGCAATTGGTCAGGGTTCCCCCTTCCCCCATTAGGCCTAGAACTTCATTTCTCATCACCAACATAAAATGTATTATATTAGGAGAAATTGCTTGCAAAACTGTGTATTTAGTAGAAATGCACACTGAAATGCTAACAATTTTTAGTTGGGACTTTATATAAACAAACAATTCACAGAATGTCGTGGGAATGTGGTGAACTGGATTTTAGATTGGGAAACAGAGAAATTGATAGATTCAGCCATCCCTTACAGAGTAGTTTGCTAAGCGGCAACTTTCCCTTCTAAACACTGCAATTGTATATTACTTTAAAAAACTGATAGTTCCTTTCCTCGTTTTTAATTTATAAATAAAACAATATAGGTTGGTTATATTACATGTGTGCGTAAAACAATAATAGTTTATTAGTTTGATGTATGTCCACTTGCCCCTTCTCAGGCAGCTTTGTGGGCAAATGGACATACATCGAACTAAGATGTATGTCCTCTTCTTCAAGCTACCCGCCTCCTCAGCCATCATGTGCCTGTTACATGTTATCAGCATTATGTCCAAGTATGGTATGATTACTTAAGCCAGAATTAAAGGGGTATTTTTCCTTACATAACAATGATACTTTGCGGCAGTTCCATTTTCTGTGCCCAATTGATTCTTGCCTGAAACATAAGCTCTCATTCGACTCAGTGTTAAGGGCTTGTTTGAGACTACCTTTAAGAAGCCCAGAGGTATATCATAGACATACATATTTATGAAAGTGAAAATATTTTAATGTACTTTTCATTTTTGAAGGAATTGGCCTTAAAGCAAAATTCATAGTTTGGATTAAAGTGATTTAGCCAAGTCCTCAAGTCCTTCTAATGATCGATGAGGACAGATCACAATCCTTCATGCTAAACAGGCAGATGAGACAGATTATGCTGCTTAACTATATCAGTTGAGATATTGTCTTTTTTATTGCAAGTAACTTCCATAACTGCCCCATTTTAAAAAAAAAAACAAACCTTCAGACTGTCTTGTGTATCTCAAACAATTGAAGGTCCATCCCATTTGATAGAGAATTAATCCAGGGAATTGAGATCACAGCAGGGGGGCTGCACAGGAACGCTGCTGCTGCTGCTGCTGCATCTACCACCCTTGCCAAGCTCCTTCCTTCCTGTGCCTCGCTAACATGATTAGAGCTGTCAGTTTTGACAGAACTCATCGCCTGCTATGTGGTTGAAAAGGGAGATGAATTGAATGCCTGGATAAAGTCTTGTGCCTCCTTTCCTTAACAGGTAGTGGGTGCACCCCAGGTAATGTGTTCACGTTCCCAACATGAACCTTTTGTACTGGTGGTGGTGAAAATCTTTTAGTGCGAACCAGTTTTTACATATAGATTGCTTTTGCTGGATTAGGATGATAGAGTGCTATCACAGAAAGTGGCCCAGATTTTCTAAATTCAGAGCAGGTGGGAAAGCTGGTCAGTATCAGTTTGCATAACCACTTAAAACTGAATGCATTTTCATAGTGGTTTTCTTAGAACACTTCAGATTATTATTATTTATTAAAATGTGCTACGGACCTGATGCTGTCAGCTTGAAGTAGTTGCCGAAATGCAAGGCACCACATTTTTCATTGCATCCTTTCATGCCGTGACAATTACACAGCAATCCCTAAAGGTCATATCAGAGGTTGGAGAGCATTTGACTGGCTTTCTGTGCCTCTATTGGACTTTGAGTGCTCATTGGATATTATGGTCAGGGAGTTCCTGGTGTACTTCTCTTGCAGTGCTGGACATGCTTGTGCCTATGGTCCCTTTCATGCATTAGCCACATAAAGTGGACTCCATTGGACGATCAGGAAGCAAGGTAACACTCCTGCTCCTCACATCAGGCATACCACTGGCTGAACCCACAGCATTTCCATGCACTTGTGTGGATCTAGGCAGTAGGTGATATCATTTACTCTGGCTCCACTGCTGTTTGAAGCTGATGTGAGAAACAGTCCATATCTATCCTGTATTTACTTAAGAAATGCTGCTGTTTAATGCAGTTCCTTCAAACGAGTTTCAATCTGATTTAAAAATGGAAGCCACATTTTCCTAGCAGTTAAACAAAGGTGTGTACATTTGAGACATGAATAGGCATTCAGGGGAATTGCAAGTAGGGGGGAACCAAACAGGTAACATGCATTGGGTGAAGACATGCCAGCTTCCTCTCTGATGTATACAGCAAACTTGAAACACAGTGGGGGAAACAACCTCTCTGCAATCTAGGCTGCTGATGTGTACATAGCCAAGTCTACAAGTGAGCAGCTGTTAATGTGTAGGCTTCTTCCCTTCAGATGCCCATGGCAACACACGGATGTTTAGGGCTATGTCTCCATCATTGCATGGGCTCTTCTTCACATGGGTACTGTGATTGGGCAGTGAGTGTGTGAGTGTGTGTGTGTGTGAGAGAGAGAGGCTGCCTTCTTAAATAGTAGCAACAAATTGTCACACTGGGAAAAGCTATTAGCACTGGTTTAATTCCATGAGTTATTTGTAATACTATAAAATTATTGATTGCATCAATATACCATGGCTGGATTAGTTGCATGTTTCCAGAGTTTGAAGCTAAAGTTGCCTCTTCGTATGAGAGAACCACTGGAGGAGATGGAACTTCCATTGTTAGGTGATACTTACGGTAAGTGGTGAATTTATTACATACAAGGAGGAGAACATCCCAGGCAATAAAGTTCAGCAGAATTTTACAGACTCATAATTGGTTCTTAGGACAACTTCATTTTTAGCAGTAGTTACCCGTCTCCATAATTTCCCAATGCTAATTTCCCAGTTGGTGTACACAGAATCATCACAGGGAGTAGTGAAAAATTCAGCCTCTCAAATGTACCGGTATATTAGATAATTTTCTGGTACCGACAGCTGTGTAATTATTTGATAAATACAAGATTTATAAAGGATAACCTAATTTGCATGCATCATTTAATTTTTTTTTTGTAGAATATGTGATGGATTGCTTAGCTTGAGTTAGGAAATATATGAACGCAAGTGGAACCTGAAACAAAATGTTGCAGAATGGAGTGCTTCTAGTCTCTCCATTTCATTTATCACCACCCAACCCAGCAGCAGGGCCTGTGAGCATGCACCTTGGACTGTTTTGAGTGGTTCCCTCCAATTCTAAACATTTTCTCTACTTCTGCAAAACCTAGGGTTCCTCCCAAGCCAGTTCCTTCCTATTACCTCATAGTCCCATAAGGGCTTGAAGAATTGAGATTGCTATTTGAGGTGGGTGGCCTGCAACAAAATGTGTGAGAGAGAGACAGGGCTGTTTTAAGCATATGTGGCGCTGGGGTGCAAAGATTTGCCCGGCGCTCCCCCCCCAGGTTGCCCAGTCCCAGGCGCGCAGGAGGCGGAGGCGGCAGGCCGGCTCAGCATCTCGCTGGCTCAGTCGCCCCCGAACTTGTGGCACAGAGCTGCCCACAGCAGAAGAGCCCGCCGCAGCACTCTGACCAACGGGTGGGCTTTTCCCCAGACTCAACTCTCGGGCCCCAGACTCTCGGCCTGGCGCCCTGGTGCCCCGCACCCCTAGCGCCTATGGGTAAGATGGCCCTGGTGTGAGAGAGAGAGCCTTCAAAGTTCCCTCTGATCAGGCAGGAGGCTGCCCGGAGTCAATGGATAGTTAAATGCTTATATCTGTGTCTTTACCTCTCTCCTGCTTTCCCCGCCACTTCATTCAGGCCCCCCTCCCATCTGGTTTTCAGTTTTCCCCCTTTCAACAGCCAACCAGCCTTTTGTGAGCAATGAGCATGCTTAGGTCCCATTGGACTGTTTCATGGAGTTCCTCTGCCAGGTCCCCACCCCCACCCCCATAAATTTGTTCTTGTGCTTCTGTGAATGTTGGTGTTACCTCTGAGTCTGCTGATGCCTCTCTCTTGTGTGGGACACTACCATAATTGCAGTTGTGTTGGCAACACTTACTCAATATAATTTTCATAATGTGTTTGTTTACTCATTCACTTGAGGCATTTATGTACTGCTTAATCATTAACATTTCTAAGCAGTGTATTCTGTTTCAAACATCCAGATTGATTGATTGATTTTTAAACTGGTTAAGATGGTGCACTTAGATTTGAGTCAGTTTACTTTTATCAGTCAAAACAAAATCGAAAATTCTTTCTAGTAGCACCTTAGAGACCAACTGAGTTTGTCCCTTTGGTATCTGAAGAAGTGTGCATGCACACGAAAGCTCATACCAGGAACAAACTCAGTTGGTCTCTAAGGTGCTACTAGAAAGAATTTTCGATTTTGTTTTGACTATGGCAGACCAACACGGCTACCCACCTGTACTTTTATCAGTGTCAGTGAAAGCAGTGAAGTTGACAATCCTAATAGTTTCCATCAGACTGTTGGGGCTCTGCAGAGCAGTAAGGTCATTGCCATATACACAACCCTATATAAAATACACAAAACCGTGATCCCAGGCCAGCTCAGCCCTGACCTCAAAAGCTTAGTTTTGGTGCTTTCCAATGGCTATGTTCAATGGAAATCGCATTCAGCAGGCAGAAGGCAGAGCTTCAGTTCAGTGGAATGACACTGGTGTCACTTCGCAGGCAGCAGGAGGTCAACAGAGGAGTAGGGCTGGGCAGGCAGATACCTCTATTCAAACTAACCGTGCGCCCCAGTCTGACAAAAAAAGGGTTAGATTGCCCTGCCCATCACCGAAATTATAAGTGATTCCATTTGAGTGGATTGCCTGGTTTTAGATTCAAAGCAAGAAATCTTTAAAATCCTATGTGCCGTTCAAATGTTTTATTGAATTCTTATTTTATTTTATTGCCATTCATTATATAGTATTTGGAATACCTTTGTCTAAATATGAAAAGATATTCCTAACTTAACAGAGATTGTATATCAAAAAAAGCCTGTTCCTGTAATCTTGGCTACCTGACTGATAATGTCAGCTTTACATTTCCACTATATTCTCAAACTCTGATAGAATTATTGACATATGTGAATAAAAATGACAGATGTATAACTTCTAACATAAAAACCCAAATGATTTAGTATTATGATTTTGACTATGGGGTTTTTTAATCCACAGAAATAAAGCTTGGCATTAGGAAAGAGATATAAATCTTTCGTGTGACAGGTTGAAACGGCATAAAACATAACTCAATTACCAATAATAGCAGTTCTTTTCTTAAAATCCCCATTCAAAATATGTATTTCTGTACAGCAGCAAACACAGAACGTCTCACCTTTGCCTCAAAAGACACTTCAATTCATCCTCTTTTGTATTGCTTTGTTGAAATCCCCTTTCAGTGTTTTTACTGAAGGTAATCGTTTCACCCAGAGCACATCAATTATAAATGTGCATGCATCACTTGAAGTTGATTTGCATGGTTATTGCGGTGAATAGAGCAAGCTACCGTGGAAGGCTTATAATGATGAAGGCCCCACTTGGACCCTACCTTGATTTATGCTGTGGAGTTCGGGAGGCAGGATTTCACAGTGAAGCTTTTGTGGCAACATTAAATGGAATGACGCAACCTTTGTACTATTTTATGTGCTCAGATGCAAAGTAATGAGAATTCATCCAAAGTCACAGTGACTGTTAAGGAGTTGTTTGTATAAAAACTACATGCCCAGAGTGTAGAACCCCAATTTTTTTTATTAGAACCAAGTGATTATATATATGATTACACACACACACACACACACACACACACAGAAACACAAAAGTAGTGTTTCTTGAAAGCATAAAATCTTGGGCCATTCTTGGTTGCTTGCTGGTGTACTTCTCATCCAATAAATACAGCTATATTGGGGTTTATAAAGATAATATATTTGATAATATATTTTACACAACCTATGATAGTGTCCAAAATTATTGATTATTAGAACACAGCTTGGCTTCGGGACTTTACTTCATTGCATGCTGCATCCACATGACAGAATTTGTTTCAATGCAGGCAGCTCAATAGAGTGTGAATTAAGTGACAGTGATTGATTTATTGAAAGACCTGTGTTGCTATGGTAATATAAGCAAGGCCTGTTACACTGTTATTAGTCATTTGAGTAGTCCTGGACAGTGTGTATGGACAAGGTTAGGTCTTAGTCTTGACATCAGAGTTAATTTTAGTTGGTTTGCCAGTTTCCACTACCTTTCTCATATACCTTTTTCATATATATACACATATGTACACACACACATACACGCTTAGCCTTTTCAGTGTTTCCTCCCTTTTAATCCAGTGCTAGTTTACTATTGTACCAATCACACCATTTCTGAAACCAATAAAGCAATTTCTGGCTTTGAAAATAAAGCACAATTCATTAAACATCTGCTGCTCTCAGTATGCATTGTGTCAATAGCTCTGCAACAGGTGGCACCAGAAATGCAGTTAGATTCCTCTTATCTCATAATTGCAGCTAGATTAAAGCAGGGCACAGAAGTAATTCATCACTGTAACATGAAAGGATGTGAGTGGAGAGGAGGTGCTTCTGTGAAGTCTTGCAAAATCAATAAAGCTATCCATTCTGACCACAGAAACGTGCCCTTCTCCTGCTATGGGTGAGCTTTATGTCTATGTAAGTGGCAACATTTCCCTCTTTTTCACAGCTTGCTACTATGTGCAAATTGAAGCCTGCAGGAAATAGCTAAAATAAAGTGTTAATAGCCAGTGCCTGCCTTACATATTTTTAAACATCTGATATAAAAACAAGATTTCTTTCCCGATTTCTGTTTTAATGACACATTAGGGGCCTTCTTCGTACAAGTTTTTTACTCATAGTTTTTTGTACTCTCTATAATACAACTCTGTGTGTGGCATGTAGTCCACATTTCTTGCTTTTCTTAAAGTTACACATTAAGCAGTGATGAGAAAAGAACTGGGCATCTGCTTGCATGTACCGTATTTTAAAGGAAAATACATACTGAGGTTCTGAATTCATTGCCAGAGATTTCAAACAACCATTAGAACTCAAGGATTAGAATGAAACCTGGTGTGTTAAGGCAGATTATCACATAGCTGGGTGTTCCCCTAAACAACAGTGGTCTCCGTTATTTAAGACAGGGTTTCTGCTCTCGGTGAAGCTACAGGTGTGTTACAACAGTTTGTGTCTCTTTAAGACAGCCTAACATCCACAGCAAGTGTTTTCCTTAGGAGCAAAGAGGGGAACTTTCACAGAAATATTACAGAAGCCTAGCACTATGTCCTTTATTTGGGGTGGATGAGGATAATTTTTCCAGTGTTCCAACTTCTAAACAAGCAGTTACCATTTTTCTTGTCTTGAATTTGATAGTTGAAACCCATCCATGAAGGTTATAGAGTAAGGTAATAAGACTCCTTTCTGTTTTATTTCTAGTCAGAAATCCAATTTGTCATGGTTGAAATCCTTTCCAAATTATTTAATGTGTGTTGTTTGAATAAAACTGATTTTTTTTTAAAAAAAGCAATTAGCCCAATTGCCATATGCTCTTTCTCAAATCCTCTAATTTCTTAAATATAATTTATTTGATGAACATGGGCTGAAGAACATTGCACAGTTGTGGATTGCTGTTACACAGTGGCCTTGCATTGCCATCTGAAAGAAACATCAGCTTGGAAACACAGGCAATGCAAAGAGTGTAAAACTCTTCCATGCATGCACACACACACACACACACACACACACACACACGAGAGCAATATTTCCTTCTGATGACAACATCTCACACAACATTGGGTGCCTCTATAAAAGGGCTCCCAACCCAGAGGGGCAGGGAGGGTTTAAAGAGCCTGGGGGTGGGTGGAAAAGGATTTATGCCTCTATTGGGTTTACTTTGCAATAATAGATTTAGGATCACAGCATTAGTGTTGTTAATGGCATCCATTTGTGGTATTTAGGCTACTTTTAGAACCACTATTTAATTTCTATTAGTATTTATCCTGCACTGTAAACAGACCAGCTGTTTATTGTTCTTACAAAAATTACTGAAACTGCAGCTTTTCAAGATGCCCAGCAGTTGATACCAAACAGTGAAGAATTCATCTGATTAATGGGCAATTCTACAACCCCCAAGAACATTCATCAATGTGGATGAACCCACCTGGGGCTATCTTGACTGCTTTTGTGCCATTTGGGTGCTAGGAGAGCATAAAAACTATCACATGCATTCATTTTTTTCCTGTCCCATTATGGTCACTGGTCAAATGGGTTTTGCAGACTCTTGCATTGTTTCAAAAAGCAGCAAAGCTTGTCTGGATAGAGAGTGTAGTGAGACAGAAATATGTACGGTGACCAGGTACAAGGGAAGGCATTCCTGTATCTTCAATTGTTGCATAGAAGACTGATTTTTAACATGTTCAGTTTGTCCTATAGGGATGAGGAAAAGTGCAGAGGATGAAATTCACAGAACTGTAGCATTGGAAGGCACCCTGAAGGGTCCAATCCCTGCAATGAAGGAATCTCGAAGCATCCATAATATACGGCTATCGAACCTTTGCTTAAAAACCTCCAAGGAAAGAGAGTCTACAACCTCCCAAGGGAGTCTTTGCCATATTTCAAAAAGTAAAATTCTTGACACCCACAAAGTTGTTTTTAGTAGGAAACCACCAAAATTGTTGTGCTTTTTATAGGAAACCACCCAAACTGTTAAGCTTTTTTTGGGAACAAACACAAATTGGGGAAACCTAACCACAAAATTGTGATTTTAAGCTTTTGGCGCTGTTTCCAGTGCTTTTTCCATCACGTTGCCATACATCCGGGTTTTCCCTGACATTTTGCCAATTCAGCAACATTCCCCCCGGCGCCATTTTAACACCCAAAAACCAGGATGTGTCAGGAATTTTCCTGACGTGTGGCAAGCCTACAAGGACCCAGTCTTAATCCTTAAGACACAAGTTCACTCTCTTCAGTCTCTTCCATAAATCCCTTGCTAAACGCCCCTGTTTACAAGTCCTGTTCATGAGCTGCCAGAGACTGCAGTCAGCTAAATAGAACTACCAATTCCTTCTACTATGCCATCGCTTCATTCCTGGCTTGTTAAATAGCCACAGTTTGAACCAACCACAGCTCCATGAATTCAGATGTAATAGGAAATCTAACACTAAAATGGAAGCTTTCCTTCTCTCCTTACACCTGAAGGGGGAACTTTTCATGCAGGCCTATAATGGAGAACCATGTTCTCCATACCTACAGACACACCCACAAATATTATTCACACACAACAAGATCCTGCACTAAGCTGTCAGGCCCCTTGCTAGTTTGTGCTGCTTATTTTCATGCTTTCATTTCCAGATTATCTATGGTTTACATACACAATTTTTGTCTCTGGAGAAATCAGGCAAAGCTCAACAAGCTTTATAGGGCTGGAAAGGGTTTGTTTGTTTCTTTGTTTTAACATTGGGTTTATTTTCCCCACCCATATGCTCAAAATGAAAAATAAAAAAACAAATAAACTAATAAACTAAGCTAGTATTTCTTCAATGAGAAGAGTTACTGTGTTCCTGTTCCAAAAATAAAATGATTGGAGCCAATATGTATGTAAACCTACTCCACATTCTCATGTACAGTAAATTTGGCATAGTGGAACTCAATGGACCTGAAACAATATAGTACAGTTGTTCATCATCATAATCTTATGGGGGGGGTTAGGGAGACTGAAGGGAAACACAGCTCACACCTGTTTGCAGAGATGACTTTGGCTGTATAAATAAGCACACCAGCTGGTTCCTAATCAGCTGTGATCACTCTGACATATAATGTAGATTGTTCATGAGCTTGAAAATGAATTTTGGGACTAGCCAAGCTTCATTTTATACTACACTGTGGAAACATGCGTGAGAAATGGGCAGCAGCGGTGTGGCACAGATGCTCAAATTCAGCCTGCTGCAATGATATCTTTACTCAGATCAGCATCACAAGCATTATTACCATGTTGCTGCTGTTGTTGTTTTAAAATGTGAGTCATCTATATTTTGATGCATCCTCTTCCCACCCACAAAAAAATGCTTCTTGTTTCAGTCTTAAAGAACTAATTTGCATTAATTGTCATGCTTTGGGAACCAGTTAGTGTTAGTCAAATTGTGTACCTCTCACAACGATATATTTCCTATAATTGCACATGTTGGTGGTTTTATGCCACTGTATCCACCATCATTTCATCCAGGAAACCCAGAAAACTGTAGTCTGGTGAGGGTGCTGAGAATTCTCTTTATGCTGTGTCTGTAGTGCAGATATACCTTAGGTGTATAGTACCTAGGTAAATGGAGATGCCGATATTGGTTTGCAAAGGTTGTGGGAATTTGCAGTCTAAATAACTTTTTCTCCTTTTGCTAAATAAGGGTATGAATGGGTTAAAACCCATAGAGTTTCTGATTACTAGAGAGGGCACTGTGTGACATCAATTCCCTTGAGTTCTGTGGTGGAGAAAATACAAAAGGGCGAGCTTCTCTCCAATCCTGCACATTTGTGTGGTCTCACTAAGCGAAAGTTTGGCCTATGGAGTTGGTATGTTGTGTGAACTAGTTAACCCAGTTGACAGCAGAGGGGAGATTCAAACTGGGAGCTTCCAGATGTGTATTCCAGTCACTACGTTACACCACACCAGTTCTCATATTACACTATTTGTGTCTGAAATGACCACTAGATTGCTGTATATGACTTGCGAGCTAGCTGGACCAAAGTTAGAGACTACTGTTGCAACCAAGATGGTGTATCTGAGAACAGTGCCTTTTGCTGTGCTCTTTCTTTTTTTGCAAAGAAATCCCAGAGGATCGTGCCTTGGCACACTTATCATTTAAAAGTATGAATTCACTTCCCAGCCCCCAATAATATGCATTAAGGCTGGAAAATACTGTTAGGATTTATCTGCCTTTAAGCCAGGAATAGATAAGAGTTCCCCAGATAAGAATCACTGTCAATATATTCACCATGGCAAGCTATATGTATGGATTTTTAATCAGTGTTCTGAAGGTATTTTTGTGCTGCACATTTCTGTTCCGAGGCAGGGAGGCCTAACCTGTGTTGTTGAAATCACTCTGGTTTCGTCTTTCTCCCTCAACATCTCTTAAAGCTTTGTCACAGGTAGATGCATCAACAATGCTGAAAGTTGAAGAGTTCAAGTACAGGACTGAGTGTAGATGTTTTCTAAGAAAGAGGCTGCATTTTTCTGTCTTTTGCCTTTTGTACAGTTTGATGCTTTTTTAAAAAACAAACAAACGTTGATTGTTCCTGGATCATCTGGTCAGAGCTAACTTCCAGTGTTAACATAAAATAATTCTTTTAAAGCCTATGGAGTTTACAATGGATTTGCAACCACAGCTGAGATCAGGATCTGGCTCTAAAGCTCTTCCAACCCATGCACTAATATTTTCACAGCAGTTAATCACCTTGAGATAAAGAGCTTAAGTACACATTTTACTAGTGCTAAGTAAGGACTTGTTTGGCTGTTTAGTCTATTATTATTTTGCTGTTCATCTGTGTAAATTTGATTTAGAACAGATCTGTGGGTACTACTGTTCGTAGTACTTGGATTTGTTTGTTTAGCAGATGTTCTTCGATAAAGGTGTGCCTTTTTGTACACATGTGCAAGCACCCTTTAACTTGCATCCTCTGTAAAGAACTTGGGGGAGTGTGTGTGTGAAGAAGAGCTGAGAAGAAGAATGGATGACTTAATAGTTAGGACTACATTTCAAATGTCAGAGGCAAGGTAAATCTCTCGCTCGCTCCCTCCCTTTCTCCCACTTCTTCTTTAGTGAGGAGTTTCAAATAATATAGTGCTACTGCATTCCTTTGAGGCTAAGACTAAACGAGGGCTTGAAATACTCCCTGAAGAAAGGTTAGGCTTCCCTATTAGTTGAACTCATTTGTATGCACAGAGTTGTCAAATTTCCATCGTGCGCTCGCTCACTTTGATTCACTTTTCCCGTTCTCGTGTATTTGAGTGGCAACATACTAAAAGAGCAAGAGTGTCACAGATGATTAGAAAGAACAAATATTCCAGGCAACATCCTAAATTATCTTTTAGCAGGAGCAGTGCTTGCTGGAGGTTCTCTCTGGGGCTGTGAAGATGATTCAGTGAGCTCTAATTGAAACAAATATGTGGGGAAGAAAAATACACTTTCTGGATTAATGGTGCACAGAGTTATATTCTCAACCTGGTTTCCTTCGGGCTTTCATTTTAAGCGTATGCACACACAGCTGACGGTGATTCTGCGAAGCAATTTCCCACATTCTCTCATGAATTAACAGACATGATCAGCCACAGAGGTATTTGCCAGAAAAGAGGATGATTAAGATAATGTTTATCTCATGCAGCTCATTACCTGCATTACATTATTTTAAAGGAGTCATTACAAGATAATTTTGTAACGTGATATTATATGCACAGTGGGGGAATGTTTTTTAAGGGGTCCAAACTGCGCATAAGGCGCAGCCTTTTAAAAAGCTGCCTTTGCAGGCTGCACGTTTTTTGGGGGGGTGAATGGTGGCAGCAGGTGATGGGGCGGTTTAACCCTTTCCTACTCTAAACAGCTTTTTGCACATCAGGGGAAAGATACAAGCACCTTATCTTTTCCCCATGTTGGGCAAAAAGCATGGGAGGGAGGGCAGTCAAACTTGAGCAAAACATAAATATGAAGGGAAAGGGTTAAGCCACTTTTCCTCCCTTCTGTTATTCCAATGAAACCCATAGTCCCCAGAGGCTGCTTTTATTTATTTTTTTAAAAAGAAACACCAGGATAGAAATGCACATGGCTCTATATAATGCATAGTTGGACTGCAATAAAATGAATTGAACAATCAGCTGTGTTTCCCCCAGTGTAAAAATAGCTTTGTGGAGAGAAAGCCCATAGAATTTAATGAGATTTTTTTTTATTTTATTTTTTGAAGAGTGAACTTGTGCACTTCGTTTTGTCTGTTATTATTTGCTTAGGGAATGTTCTGTATTCCCATTGACCCAAATAATGAATGAGATCATTCCTTGAGAACTTAGTATTAGAATATGGCTCTGAACATGAACATCTCACTTGCATTTGAGTTCTACACAGATGCACATTTGAAAGTTTCTGGTTTCTTTAAGAGACTGCAAGTAATTGCACCAGCAAATCAGTGCTCAGAATGCAATATTAGGTGCTTGAAGAATAAAAATAAGAATGGATGTAATAATTATTCAGCCATTATACTGGACTTGCATGGTGACTAGGATATTATGCCCACTGGGAGCATTCTCACATATCCAAAGGTAAGACAGGATGGGGACGGCAGTTATGTAGGGATGTGTAGGGAAACTAGGAGAGGATATATTAGTTACATATTATCCTTACTTACTCACGTTTGTGAGTACAGCAGAGTACTTCCCTTTGCAGCAAAGCAGGAAGCTGTTGATTCAGTTGGTTACAGCCTTTTTGATGAAGCAATGCCTTGGTGCAGCCTGGATTCTTCTTGTTATTCTCCCCTTTTATCCCACTTAAAACAACAGTAGTGCAAAAACAGTCTTCTTAGAATAAAATAAGAGTTTATCACAGTTCACATTCAGTAGCAATCTGGAGGCAGGCTTAGGTTGCAGTTACAGGTACACACACACACATAGACAATGGAGTCTGAGTCTTTTGACTCTGTAGCGATGTAGTGGCAGCAAGGTGGAGAGAGAGAGAGAGAGAGAGAGAGAGAGAGAGAGAGAGAGAGAGAGGTGGCCATGTTACTAGCCTTTTACATAAGTTATGCCCATCTCTACCTGGCCACACCCAGGGGGAAGTGGTTCCCGCAGGTTTGACAGGAAGTCTTCCCTGTTGGACCCACATTTCGCCGAGTGCCCCTTCAAGCAAACAGGAAATACTGGACTTGATTGCTCTTTCTGGATATCCCACAAGTTACCCATAATCTAGATAGGATGGAGTTGGTTAAGCTGTTGTAACGCCCCTAAGCTATATTGGTGGGGTTGTAATTGTTACATACCGGTAGTTTAGTAGTTGGGCAATACCCATTTGTCTTGTAGAAAAGGCTGCCATGACTTCCTTGGTGCGTGCCGTGGTGTACCCCACAGAGCCTAGGGCTTGCTGATCAGAAGGTCGGCATTTTGAATCCCTGCGATGGGGTGAGCTCCCATTGCTCGGTCCCTGCTCCTGCCCACCTAGCAGTTTGAAAGCATGTCAAAGTGCAAGTAGATAAATAGGTACTGCTCCGGCGGTAAGGTAAACGGCGTTTCCGTGCACTGCTCTGGTTCTCCAGAAGCGGCTTAGTCATGCTGGCCACATGACCCGCAAGCTGTACGCCAGCTCCCTTGGCCAATAAAGCAAGAGGAGCACCGCAACCCCAGAGTCGGACACAACTGGACCTAATGGTCAGGGGTCCCTTTACTGTTTTTTATCCCAATTAACTGTAGAAGAAGAAGAAGAGTTTGGATTTGATATCCCGCTTTATCACTACCCGAAGGAGTCTCAAAGCGGCTAACATTCTCCTTTCCCTTCCTCCCCCACAACAAACACTCTGTGAGGTGAGTGGGGCTGAGAGACTTCAAAGAAGTGTGACTAGCCCAAGGTCACCCAGCAGCTGCATGTGGAGGAGCGGAGACGCGAACCCGGTTCCCTAGATTACGAGTCTACCGCTCTTAACCACTACACCACACTGTAATATCTTCTACCATTCGAAACACTCCCTTACGATCTTCTAAAATGTTTAAGAAGGTGAGAGTACTGTGCCCTCTCATTTACTCAATTGCCACATGGCTATAATAGATTTTTTTTGTTTCACATTCAGCACTTCCTAAAAGTAATGACCCTTGGTAGCAAGACTGCAGAATGATTTTCTACTTTATTAGAGATTTAAGTCAATGCAAACATCCCTTTTGATTGATGAGCTGTATTAGAGTGGGTGATTCTCCCCTGCACCTTTTTGCATGACTTGATTTTTTAATATAGCACTAACTTCAGATGGACTATGGCTTCCTAATGAATGGAGCACGCTGTAGAATAAATCATATCCTTAGCATCATGTACTTTGCTAACACGTGCACTCCTCAGTTTTCCCCACTAGTATGCATTTTCTTCCTTTCAATATTTGTGCTTCAAAGTCTTGAGCGTTGTTATGAATTATGGATCTAGGACTGTTTGATTTAATAAGAAAAAAATTATTAAAATCAACTGTTCTTGGCCTAGGGTAGCTTCATTCTCCTCTTAAGTATGGAAAAAACATGTTATTGTTCATTCATAGATATTTGAATTATGTTGCCTACCTGGTCCTTGAAACTTTGCAAATATAAGGAAGTTCAAGAAATTATTATGGTTTTTAATTCCCCCGTTTTAACAAATGGTAACATATAGTTACACAATTTCACATCTAGTTGGCATCCATCTGTGTCAGGAGACAATGGAGGAGTGCACCTTTGGGGGTGAAGTCGAACTGTTGGAGGGTTGCAGCACCTGTTGTGGCTGTGGAGACCTGATACGGGAGAGACATGTTTTGTTGCAGCTTGGGCAGGTGAAGGTGTCTGGTTGTGCTGCTGCAGATGCACCATAGCATTTCTTCTCACTGCACTTCTCGCAGTGGTCATTCCTCCACTGGTCATTGCTCCAGATACACAACGTGACTGTGTTTCCTGGCGCTGCGTTCATCTTCAATTTTTAAACTTCTGCTAGTACTTTGCAAAACTGGACTGTTCCCACCTCACACTCTTAGCAGTGCTAGAACTGAATTACACTCAGGTCCTGCTTTTGAGGTTCACATAGCCATCTGGTTGGCCACTGTGAGAACAGGATGCTGGACTAGATGAGTCATTGGCCTGATCCAGCAAGATTTTCTCATGTTCTAATGGTGGTTATAGTCCTGGTGTGATCGCAGCCTGGTTGCACCACAACCATTTGCAGTTTTAAGACCCAGTACCAGCTAAAGACCAGTCTATTAGCCAACCTGGTGCCCTCCAGATACAGTATCCTACAACTCACATCAGCCTCATCCGGCACAGCTGCGGTTAATGGAAGTTGCAGGCCAAAACATCTGGAGTGTCCCTGCTTGGGGACTGCTGATCTACATTAAGAGTAAAAATGGATGTGGTTATTAATATCAGATATGAGTTCGTGCTGTAATTTGACATACAAAAGCACTTGCCAGTAATAAATGCACACAGACTACTCAGTCAACCACTCCAGGATAATGAGGATTGACTGAGTGGCCAGAATGTCTTCATTAAGTGGTAAGTTATTTTATCAGAATAAAATACGCTGCCACAATCAACATCATGTTCGCTCTCAGGTTAGATAACTTGGGCTGATCTTCCACCCTCAGACATAACAAGCCGATTATGCTTCTTGCCCTTTATCATGCTGGTTATAGATCAATGTGCAGACAGGAATTTAAAAGATGCCTTCTAATCTTAATTGCATAAGTACCTCTGTGATTGTACTCTGTTTGACACATCTGGGTTCATGTTCAAATGCGAATAAACCAAACACACTGTTTCAGGGGTAATGCAGCTTTCTCGCCAGACTGACTCCTCAGAAGGCATGCAGGGGTCGGGGGTGCTCAAGATCATCCAGGTGCTAGGCAATCAAGTTCTGAGACCAAGGGGGGATGCAAAGGGATGAAAACCATGTGCATACTAAAAAAATTTATGAAAACCCAGTATTAGAGGATCCAAGGGACTATAAGCAGGTGCATAGTCACAGGTGGTCTTTATGTGTGCCATGACCTAAAGACCCAATTAGGGAAAAGGGGACAGGGTAAATTGCTCAGACTGAAGAGGAAGTTCCCAAGGCAGGACTCTGTAGTGTTTGGTGGACCATGCTCAGGCAGGCTGGTACTTCAGTCTATACGTCACTAGTGGTACAGGATGAGGTAAGGCATCAGAGCCTGAATGATGGAAGCTCTATTTCCACCCTCAACTCCATGTTTTACATCTCTTGCTTAATAGCAAGCAACCCAGTGACCAAATCTCCCTGATATGTAAACCTTTACATGTCAAGGCCAGTTTTGATATAGGAATGTTTTAATACAAAGTACGGTATTCCCCACATGCATTGTGTAGGTAATATAGCCCCACAAGAAAAGTTTATCATTTCACAAACAAACATTTGAACCCATTTCTTCTTCTTCTTCTTCTTCTTCTTCTTCTTCTTCTTCTTCTTCTTCTTCTTTTATTTTCAGTGCTTTTTTCTCTAAAAAAAATATTTAAGGGTACTCTCATTTTCCTACACATATTGAAATACTGCCCCTCAATGAGGTATGTGTACCCCCAGGGGGAAAAAATCACTGGTTATATTTCCAAAATTTCATATATACACTCCAAAACATATGTTTCTCTTTGTTTTTTCTCCAACTTCCCCTCCCGTTTTCCATGGTGTTTTTAATTTCTCCCCCTTTTAATTTCTCCCCCTAACTTATTTTCTCTCTCTTCTATAATAAACACCATACAATAATCTCTCATTCCTTCTGTTGCTCATAGTTCAAATCCTGCTCGCGAATTCATCTTCTATAATATTTCTTTAAATATTCCGAAAAAGGCTTCCATTCTTTCCCAAAGCAATCTTCATTAGGTTCTCTTATTTTTTGCTGTCGACCAACTTCTAATTTCAGTTTATGAGACTAGGTGATGTGGACAGGACTCCTGCAGTGATGCAACTGGCTTCTTGCTGTCTTGACTGCTGCCAATCCTGGCTGGTGAAAGCCAGTCAGGTGGGGATGACTGGGTGGGTCCAAAGTGTGGCAAATGTGTATTTACATGATGGAGTGGTGTCTGCTGCCCTTAAAAGGCAGTAGTAAGAATGGTTTGCATTAAGATAGAGATTTTGATTAAGATAGAGATTTTATGCAGTGTTCCGTCGTAAGTGACATTTAATGGTTCAAATTTAAGTCGCCTCACTTTTCTCAGCAAAATGTTCTTGGTGGAAAGCCATATATTTTGAGGACAGTGCTTCTGAGAGGGCAGGTCATCTGGGCTGAATGTCTTTCATGTGAACAGGACTGGAAATTAATCTTTCCTGCCAAGAGCACAAGGTGTATGATAACCTAACCTGTGACAATTCCAACAATGTAATAAATGGCACTTCACTTTTATTTACTGATACTTCGCTCTGATATGAATAGAATCCAACCAAAGAAATGTTAAATTAGCTCCATCATGCCCTTCTCTGTCAGCAGGCAGTGAATTATTAGCAATAAATAACTTCTGAAGGGAGGAGGCTTGCAGAACCGTCTGCGTGATAGCTCTGTTAATATAAATGAAGGGATTCTGTTTAAGCTGCCCATTTTGAAACATGGGAGGCTGCTATGGGGAAATGGCTCTTTAGCAGATGGGAAAGGCATCCCTACAAAAATTTACTTAGTTTTGCCTCATCCATAGCAGTATATGTGAGAATCACCTTCCTGGATATGACCAAAATTTGTTGAACCCAGGATGGTTTTCAGCCAAATGCCTCTGGAGGATTCTCACAAGTAGGACTTTCCATGTCCCATGTGAGGGATCCTATTCCCTCCCCTTCCGATACTTCCCCAACAGTGACCCTCCCTAAGTTTCACTGACAACTAGGATGAATCCTTCAGTGTTTATATGGGAGTTGTCTCTGGGGTACCTCAGGGCTTTACGTTTGAAAACCTCTTGCCACCTATGGGATCTCCCTCCCAGGGTTCCCAACTACTGCAGTTTGCCTTCCCTTTAGGCACCTACGTGGCACATTTGGGCTTCACTGTCCAGCCCTCTGTATGACAGGAGAATAAGCAAACAGTTTCCTCTTCCACAGGAAAGCTTTGTTCTCTCCTCTTAGTCACCACCTCTTAAGGTACTGATCCACTGCCACAGTCAGCGAACGTTTAAGCACTTTTAACTTTATTAGGTAACTGGAAAACATGGGTGTCTCGGGTTATTACTTATACAAATCTTCTTCTCATGTAATTCAGCTTAGTTATAATATTTCCTGCATCCCTTTAGCAATGGTAATGACCTTTCCTCCCATTCCCCAAAGCCTAACCTCGCAGTTTCTCTTTCTAATCCTCCACCCCCAACTGCCAAACCCCCAACTGCCTTTCAAGGTTGTTCCCCCTCCTTTTAGAATGCCAACTAGCTCCGCCTCCCAGGGAACACCTACCTAACAAGGGAGTGATAGGTTAACCCATGATGAACCAGGCATTATTCCGCCACATCCCACTCCCAGATTTCCCTTCCTTTCTTTTGGCCAACAGTTCAAGCTGTTGGCTATGTTCATTATCTGCAAGGTTTTGCCCTGATTCTTTCCTTACTCTCAGTTTATGTAGGGCAATGGAGAGACTCAGTGACCTGTGTGGACTTGAGTGTGTCCCCTGCAGCATGCCCGAGAACCATCTGCAATGTTTTTGAGAGCCGTTGATGTGTAAAATGTCACAAGCCTAAAATATTACGGGTTGTGTTCAGCTAAGTTTTACTCAGTGTGAATGAGCCTATTTAAATCAATGGAGATAATTTAGGGAGCGCTTCTATACACAAGAAGCTGGCACAAAGGAAGTAGGTGTAAATTGAGTCAAGGTAAAGTTACACCAAATCCAAACTCTGTTCCAGAAGCATGGCTACCATTGGTTGAGCTGGCCTAAGTTTGGCAGGAGGAAAGCAAGACTTTGACATATTGTTTGAGTTGCACCATTCTTTTCGCTGGCTTAACTTATGCTGGGTTGCCCGTTGACATGACCAAGCTGAATCGACATAGGATCCATCTTAAGCCCCTATCCCCTGTCCCCAGAATACCCCCTTTTCAGGTCTTATGCAGGATTAAGATCCATCAGGCCAGCTGCGTCCCATTTGAGACAGGGTGGGGGAGATACACCAGCATATTTCCACTTGAGCTGAGGGTGAGGGAGTTAAGCTAGCACAGTGCTGCTGCACCGGGAACCTGTCAGCTTAGCCGGAGATCTGCAAGATTCTAACCCACACATCCTGACAGACCTTGTTACACGATTTCTCCCCAAGTCATGTTCATTAATTTCACTGGTTCTGCTCTGAGTAAAATGTCACTGGAGGCCAAAACATCCCATCACTGCATAGAAAAACTGTATGATTAGGAGGCAAATAATTCAGCTTGGGTTAGAATGATAGAATCACAGCTGAAGGCAAACTCAATGCTTTTGAGAGTGTGCCCGAGAATGGGGAGCCTTTGGCCATCCAGACATTGTTGGACTCAGGCTCCCATGTCTATAACTATTGGATATGCTCACTAGGGCTGATGAGAATGGAAGTCCAATCTAAAATTGACTCTGCTCTAAACTATACCCAATACTGTTACTCAGGCACACATTGCTGAAAAAGATCAGCGACCTTGACACTGAGGATTGCTGCATTTTGGTTCACACATTTGAAGTGTAAAGTAGATTCACATTAAAATGCAAACCAAACTGAATTTCTCCTCCATCCCTGGGGGGCAACCAATATAGGAAAAGCTGAAACCCATGGGCATTGCTAGAGAGTAGCACCAGAGGCCAGAGGCCTGGATCACCTGCCACTTACTTAACCCAATAATTGAGGGGGGGGCATTCTAAAGGAGAAAGAAGGTACCGAGGAACACAAGAGGAGAACCTCTCAGGGTGGGATGGTTGATAAGGTACTTGGCCCAAATTCCTTTCCATAAAATGTTGCATAAATGAAAACAGTTTGCAGACCTAGAATAGGTTTTCAGAGTACTATCTCCTCTCTCAATTTTTAAAAAATAAATCCTATGAATTCTTGGGGAACTTTCAAGTCTAAATTGCATCTTACATGTAAAAAGAAAAGTTCAAACATGAAAGCCACATACATGAAAGTGCTGGAAGAAGCACCAGAAATGACAGCATACTTCTGGAACAGAATATGGACAATGTGTTCATTAGACTTAAATAGGCAATACTTGCCAATCAGAAGTAATTTTACTGAACTACAGAGGGAGAAAGAATAATCTTGGGTGTGTGTTTTCCCTTCCCCTCGAATCCTAAAACACATAAGTATTAATATATGTTAATTATTTCCTTGCTTATTCCACAAAATGAAGCTGGCATAAGGAGGGAAGAGAAAGTTTTCAACAGCCATTAGCATAAATCAGGAATTCAAATCTGGGTGGTTCCCAAGTGACCCAATTAAAATATTATTCCATCTTGCCTTGTTGAAATTGTTTTAGAACTTGAGCAGAGATTATTTTCTTGGCTTCCAGTTCGATAGCACAAATTATTTCAGTTGCAGTCTCAACCAAAACTGAATTTCTGGGTCTTTGTGGTCAAAGATCCCTGAGTATGAAGTCCTTCATAACAAGCTGTTCCTTACTTGCAAAAGTAGAACATGTCACGACTGTAGCACAATATTGGTTGACTGATGGAAATACAGCCAATGCCACAATAGGCTTTATTTTTAGATAACAATTTCTAATACATTTCTAAAATCTGTCCCAGGTATCTTCTTACTATGTTATAATTTAAACCCATGCTCCTATCCTCAAAGTAATTTAGTTGGTACAGCATCAGAGAAATAAAGGAAAATTAATTCACATTAATTCACTCGGAAAGTATTTGCACAGGAGTTACCCTTTCTCTCGGAAAAAATAATGATGAGTTACTCTGGGGATGGAAGGTTTCATCTGAGTATTTGGAGCTTGCCCATCCCCCTCCAAACTTACTCACCTTTTGGAAGCCTCAACCTCATTCTGGTAATATTTGTTTCTAAGCAGAAAATCCAGGGATTCTTACATGCAGTAATTTTCATATAGCCCATTGCTATATGTAAGAAATCTGTTGATTGGGGCACTAATTCATCACTAGGACTAGAATGAGCTCCCGTTGCTCTGTCCCAGCTTCTGCCAACCTAGCAGTTCGAAAGCACGCCAAGTACAGTAGTACCTCTGGTTAAGAACTTAATTCGTTCCGGAGGTCCGTTCTGAACCCGAAATTGTTCTTAATCTGAGGTACCACTTTAGCTAATGGGGCCTCACGTCGCCGCTGCGCGATTTCTGTTCTCATCCTGAAGCAAATTTCTTAACCCGAGGTACTATTTCTGGGTTAACGGAGTCTGTAACCTGAAGCGTCTGTAACCCAAGGTACCACTGTAGATAAATAGGTAACACTTGTGATGGGAAGGAAAACGGTGTTTCCGTTCACTCTGTTTTCCGTCACGGTGTCCCCTTGCGCCAGAAGCAGATAAGTCATGCTGGCCACATGACCCAGAAAGCTGTCTGTGGACAAACACCTGCTCCCTCGGCCTGAAAAGCGAGATGAGCACCACAACCTCATAGTCGCCTTTGACTGGACTTAACCGTCCAGGGGTCCTTTACCTACCTTTTACTATAGAAGAAAATATTGCTGACCTCTCCAAAAAAACACATGCAGGGAAACACCATTAGAGCAAAGCAATGGCTCTCCCCAAAATGGTTGGAATGATGAGACTACTATTTCCTTCTACAAATCAAATGTGAAGCAATAAGGGTTCTTCTATACAGAGAGCATTCCACTCACCTACTGTATATGGATTGCCCCACGATTTGATAACCATTGTTTTAGGTATGGGAATTTTGCAGGTATTAGGAGTAAAAAAAAAGCCTGAGAAATTTAGTTTCTGTGAATTCTGATCTAAATTGACCTGATCCTCACTTTGTGGATTAATGCGCAGTTCAGAATGGTAAATTGCCCTTGGGATTTTCTTTCCCAAAATTTGGCTCCAGAAACATGCTAAAATGTCTTACAAATGCATATTTTAGGATAATATAATGTAAAATAGTGTATATCTGTGATACGATACATATTCAAATAAAATTTCCATTTGTATGTGGCTTTTTTAAAATAACCGATTAATGCAGAAACGAGATGCAATGGACTTATGAATAAACACAAGCAAAATTGACATAGAATGGAAATACAATGATAAGTGCATCCTTAATTAGGAAACACGAGAGTCTCCAAGGAATCCTAATCCTCCCTGGAATTTTCATCCCTCCATTCCAAGTGTTTTATGCCCTCGTAGAGGTAGTTCCATCTTAAAGGAAAAGGCTTTTCTCTGATTTGGACTGGAAAACCTCATTTGCCATTGCTGTAACTTCTAGACTCTACTTGTGCAATGTGCTTGAGGTGAGACCACCTTTGAAGACTGCTTATGGGCTGCAACCGGTGCAGAATATATCTGCTCACGTTCTGAATAAGTATGGCCACCCATGCATACAGTGTTTCAGAATCTGCACCAGCTTCAAAGGGTCTTATGCACCAGTTCAAAGTTTCAATCAGGATCTCTGTTTTCATCTAAAGCATGGTATCATTCCTGCAACCCGTAGAGACTTCGTCTCCTTTATGTCTTTCATAACCCCCGTTCATCAAGTATATTCAGAAGCAGCTAAAATGCTTTTGTTCATGTATTTTGTGGCTTTCGAAGAGCTTACTCCCATGTAATAGGTCTGACAGAATGATTTGCTTGTAGGCGTGGAGACTCAAATGCTTATAGGGAACTCCCCCGCATGTAAAAGCTTCTACAGATAGGCTTGGTCCATCCCTCATGAATGAAGAAAACAGGTCACCATTCTTTACTCTCCTGCACCTCCATTGTAACTGTTTATACTTAGGAGCTGCAAATATGTGTCACCTCTTCTTAAATTGCTTCCTGGTAGAGTTAGCACTTCTTCTCTTGTACACATAACAGCCACCATACAGGGAAAAAGTTACCTAGGTGAATAATTGTTTCAACACGTAATGACTGCGTCGACTGCCAGCATTAAACATGAAAAGCACTTTTCTTTTTAACATTTCCAATCGTTATAAGGTTCAGTCTAGATTATAAATTCCCATAATGTAATTCTGTTTGCAACAAATGCTCATATGGGGCAGAGAGAAGGATGCACAAACAAGGGTGCATATAGAGAAGAATATGGGCAATGGAGTCACATGTGAGAAAGGCTTGCTTGCTGCTGGGAATGAGGATTGGCCAAAAGCCACATGGAAAAGGTGGGCTTTGAGGAGGGATTTGTGGAAGGGAGAGAGGTGGTACCATGTACATGTTCAGGGGGACAGTAAGCCATGGGGTTGTGCTCCCAACCCCATTGAATATAAATCCGGTCATCCCCATAGCCAGATTAAAGCAGTTTGCAACTCTGTTCTTAATTTCTTCACAGTCTTTCCTTGTAAGTACCCTATTTTTCACCAGGCTATTTCCAGCATGTATCTTGACTTGTGAATTGATCAAAAACATTGAGAAATTGATCGGAGCAGTGTGAAAATTGCCTTATATGATCCGTCAGGGGAACAGTAAAACAGCTGCTGCTTAACACTCCTGAAGCATAATGATATATTTTTTTCCACACTAGGGGATACTTAATGTTGGTAAAGTGCTCGGTAAAGGACATGATCCAGCCAACGCAAAGCTCTAAAATGGGGACTGAGGCTGAAGCAGCCTAGGATCTGTTGGATCCTGAACTAGCTCCACAGCTGTCATGTGATGGCATTGGCCTGATCACTGCAACAACTCCAGGCTAGTGCAGTAGTTTGCCACCCCCACTGCCCCCAACCTTTTGCTTCGGCCAGCATGGCAGGGCTGTGGCTGTGGTAGTAGCCCCACTGCTCAGTTATGCCCCACTGGGCGGTTCCGGGGTTTGGATTAGACCCTAAAACATCATTACTTAAAAGAAGAAACAGAGCCGTGATACCCAGTAGACAGAACCATGGTTCGCACCTGTTCATCGGTAGCTGGGCATTAAAGCTTTCTTCTCGGGGCAAAGACTGTAGAGAGGAATAGTAGTAGTTTGCTGCTGAAGTTGCTGCTGGAATAAACTACTGATACTTGAAAAGATACGTGTGTGTGTGTGTGTGTGTGTGTGTGTGTGTGTGTACTAATAATGATTTGGGAGAGAATATCCTTCCTTCTACTGTACCCTGCAGCTACTAGTAACTAGGGATCTATTTGGTGTCAAGGAAAGCCAGTAATGTGAATTGGCCCTTAAAAAGTGCAACCTGCCCTATTCACCTCACATCATGCCGTGTGGTGACTAATTGTGTTGTCAAAAAGCCTGACATTTTCCCAAGACTGCTGCAAAATGGGTTCTTGACATACAAGCTGCAATTCTCAACGGGATGATAGACGTGTGCTGGGGCAATCGTGGCCACTGAATCTTACTGTGTGTGTGTGAGAGAGAGAGAGAGATAGTTGTGAGGAGAGAATATTTTTTGAAAAACTTTACTTAAATGCAAAGGTCACGCTGCGAAATACAGTTCAGTTAACGTTGCAGGAATAAATTGAGAAGTGAGTGGTTTATTTCTCCTGGCAGTGTTGTTTTATTAGACTTGAGAACTGTGTAGTCTCCAGTTCCACAATTATGGAGCTTGGTGTTGGACTGAGAATTAAGCAACCAAAGACTCTTCACCATCATGTGTTTTTGTATGTGTATGTTCTAGCCCTTATGGAGGTGAATATAGACTTATAAGGTTTTGTGCAATGCCTAGCGTAGGAGTCAACTCCAGGGGGCTTTGGGTGCCCGGGCACCCACAATAATATAATTGTGGGAGCTGGGAACCCACAAAGTCAATGAGAAAAGCCAGCAAGCAGCAGCAGTACTGCCTCTGAGAGAAAAGCAGTTCAGCTCCATCCTCCACAGAAAGTCAGTGAGGCACCCTTTTCGGGGGGAGGGCACTCTGCTGGCATTCTGCAGAGAGGAGGATGAAGAGGAGCCACTGCCACAACATGGGTGTCCGATGTCATATATAGACGCCTGCACATGCAGGTGTGTGCATGTGATGTTGCATGTCTGCATTGCGGCAGCGGGCACCCACAATCCTGAGGTTGAGATGGTACCCCTGATGCCTAGTGTAGTCTGAGGAGCAAAGGCCTGGGCTGGAAATAGTGGCTGGGTAAGTATGGCTTGGGTGTCCTACACTGGAGTAAGCAGAAGGTAAATCAGAATCAATTGGTAGATAACTCAGTGATTAGAAGTAGATCAACAAGGATTTCGTGACTCCCAATTTTGTTTTGTTTTAATAATGACAAGAACAAAATGATTCTTCCCCTGTCTCTTATTTTTATTCTCTTATTCAGAGATTTCCTGGAAGCAAAAAACAAAACAAAAAAAACCCACAACTGTGATGTATGTACCTTCTTGTATGTTTTGCTTATATGAAGATTTGTTTAGTTCTTAAGCTTAGAAGTAACAATGATGTGACTATTTTGTCGTGTAAAACTGAAACAAGAGAAAATAGCGTGTGTAAAGATTTTCTTTAGCCAACATGATTTTCGAAAACTCCTTATTTCTCACTTCTACTAGATATTAATTGTTTCTACTGCAGTTGAGTTGAGCCTAGCTTTTATGACATCGTTATCTAACTAGTTTTCCATTGATTATTTCGCAGCATCATGTCCTTGATGGACAGTTGACATTTTATAAGAGTTACCTATTCAGCCTTAGGGACTCAGCAGAACTACAGTGGAACTCAACCACTGCATAGGGTGCAAGTTGTTTTTCTTTCTTTTTTTGCAAGACTGAGCAAAGCTGAATGCAAATTATACTGAACTATTTAAACTTTTATGTATATGTTTAGTTTCCTGGCCAATTCTATATAAACATTTCCATCAATGATTGTCTGCCTGGTCAAAAATTAATTAAGTACATTAACAATTGTATATACACAAAGTAGTCAAAATAAACTTAAAATAACTTTCTTATTTCCCTCTGCTAATCCACGTGCTACTTTATTATTTGCATCTTATTTTTCTCTGTATAAAGCTGTGGCCTTTGATTTAAGAGTCCCAGTTGATATTAAAGCTGTTCCTAGTCTATTGCCCTTTAACAAATGTTCAATTTGTTTTTTGATGTGTTTCCTGAAGCATGATTACATCTACCTTCTCTTTATATAACCTAAGGAAAAGAAACTGTTAACAGTGTTACTCAGCCCTTTCACAATAACAGACACTATTTAGATGCTGTTTATCTGGAAAAAAAACTTCAAGTGCTTTATTAATTCACAAATTAAAATTATGAAAACTTTCAGATTAGAACATTTTCTGAATTAAAATTGCACAATAATGGCAATATTTCCACCAAGTGAAGTTTGGGGTTTGCTCTGCTCATTTATTTATTTTTTTACATGATGAACTGCTGTATATAGCAGACTTACTGATCTTGTGATTTTGCTAAGCATACCAAAGGCTTCTCTCTTAGGGCTAGCACTTGCATGGCATAGTTGAAATTCTATGCTGTCTCAGAAGCAAAGCAAAAAGCAATGAATACCATTAGAAACAGGAGACAATACTTAGATTAATTTCTTGGCAACTCCTGTGTTCTCCCAGGCGAAGGACATAGCCTTTCCACCTTCCTTTGCTGTGAGGGCATGTCTCCAGTGCCGTTCCTATCTCTTTCACCTCAGAGAAGCAGTGGCTACAGAACCAGACAAGTGCCCTCTAAGGAGCACTGCCAATTTCCTCTGGTAGGTGGGGCAAACTGGAGAACAGCCTTCAGGTGGGCGGGGGGACCTTTTTGTCTACACAGGCAAGATACTTATCAAAATTCCACTCATAGTCCAAATTTGACAGATGGGTGGAGCCTCCCACATGTCAATCACATGCCACTTGGGAAGCTGCAATAGCTTCAAAACCCTTTCACTGTTTACAAAGGGCAGTGTATCATAGTGCCAGCACTCCTCTGTGAGCCTCCAGAGCATCAAATAGGATTGGGGTTGTCTGCCTGAAAGCCCTTTGCAAAAGCTGTCTTTGAACATTGCTTGAGCTATGTTTAAAGGTGGGGAGTCTGCTTCAAACAGCAGTTTTGCTAGGCTCCCTGTGCTCTTGCCTGAGGCTACAGAAGTGCTCTTTGAAGCAGCATGGGTGATGTTAAAAGGAGGGGGACATTGCATCAAAGGACCCTCTGTCAGAAGCACTGAGACTATCTTAAAGTGCTTGGCAAAAGCTCTCTTTGAAGCAGCTCTACATGTTTCCTTTAAGTGGGCAGGGGAGAAGAGAAAGAAGCCTCCATTCTACAGGCTTCTTTGTCCTCTCCCCTACTTGCTCACCTAAAGGAAGAGGCCCTGCCCATCAGTTGGTGTCACTAGTTACCAAATTGGACCACCTGGCAGACCAAAACTGGCCTGTGGGTGAGAGGTTCCCTACCCATGATCCAGAAGGGTCACAGGTTCCCCATTCCTGGTTTAGTCCTTTGCTGAGACAACACATCTCTTTTGCCTGCAACAGGGAGAGAGCTGTATCTAGCACAGTGTTTTTCAACCACTGTTCCGCGGCACACTAGTGTGCCGCGAGATGTTGCCTGGTGTGCCGTGGGAAAATTACTTTATATATAGTCAATATAGGCACAGAGTTAATTTTTTTAACATTTTCTAATGGTGGTGTGCCTCGTGATTTTTTTCATGAAACAAGTGTGCCTTTGCCCAAAAAAGGTTGAAAAACACTGATCTAGCAGACATCACTAGGAACTCTCCATGGTCCTGACAGAGCTTTCATGAAGCTGGACATATTTGGCCAACATTCTTTGGAACCTGGCATTCTTTGGAACCTCTCCTTCTAAATGTAACATACTGGGAAAGGCAAGAGCTGAACAAGCACCTAGTAGTAGGTCACACTCTTCCAAGCACAGTGTGCAGATCCTCCGTCTGCAAGAACTGAAATTCATCCCATGATCCCAAACTAGATGATACTCTGGACATATCCCTAGTCTGAACTACTGAACTTGTGGGGTTGTGGTTGAGATGGATACAAGCAACATAATCTGAAGAGTGATTAGTGAACATGTCTCAATGGGCTTCTGTCTGCAATGTACCCAGCTTCACCCTGGTTTTCCCACTGCGCCATCAGAGACTTCACTGGAATAAGGTCTGGTGGGTACACTTCCACAATGGAATAAATTTACTATGCCAGTGTGCCATTACATTCTACTAGTTCAAGGTCATTTAATACCAATTCTATCCCACCAAGTAGGCATAATTTAAGGATAGGATTGCACTGCATGTATGGCAATTAGCTGTGATTCTTTAATGCATGATACTGTGTATCCTTGGTGCTGAACAACTTGTTCAGTATTGTCCTGTATATTCATTGGCCATGGACACATTCTGTTTCCTTGGGAACTAATTCTAAAAGAGATCACAAAGTTTTATCTCATTTTGTGTTTGATTTTTCTAAACGTAAAAATAATCTAAATTAGACTAGATATGTGGCCTGATTAAAACAAAGACTAGAGGTGAACTCCAAGAGATAGTACGAAATATTTTTCTTACTGAGATCATATATGCTATTTTTAAGTTCCTCCTTTTTTGGAAACTGTAGCTATAAATCTGAATGTGATTTATTTTTGAAACAAGAGTCAGTACAGCTTTATTGAAAGGGGGATGTGTTGCTGATAGTTTTATTATAATCAGCAATAAATCAGGTTAGCTCTGTCACTCTTGTTTTAAATTCTTCAATCACATGTCTATAATCATTCATTCCCCTCCATTGTCTGCATGTGACCTGTGAGGCAACTTCCTCTGGCGCTTCAACTGGATTTCTTTGCTGTGTGTAAGATTTATGGTGGATTTAATGAAGTTAGTTCTGGCATGACTTTCCCACTGAGGAAATATATGAGCAGACTGATTCACACATTTTCAAAGAACATTATCAGAACTGAAGCTGAGTTTGATTTAAAGAAAGGCTAGATTTGGGGCGGTGGAAGAGAGACAGAGAGAGTACAACTAAGAGCCAGACATAAACTAAGAAGTGGATTTCTTGAATTCTTTGTCAAATGTTCATGCATCCGGCTCCTGGAAAAGAAAAACTAAATAAAAGTAAATGCTATATTTTGACAATCTCTATGTATCTGGTCATACATCTCTGTGTACCCACATTCTGAGAGCTTTTGATATACACAGAGGGATCAGAAAAATCTGTCAATTTTTATTTCACTCAGTTTCTCATTTTTACAGTCTTCAGTTCTTTGCATCTCCATGCCAGTTTTCGATCTTTTTTTTTTTTAAGTCCTCATGAAAATCCATAAACATGTTACTGCATGTTTCTCTTGATATTCACAGTTTTTGCAAGTAATCCCCCCCAAAAAATACATTTTTGTATTTTCACGTCTTTTCCATAGACTTTTACCTAATACACACATGATTGTGCATGTTATTTGGCTGTAGACTTGCATTGTCAAATTCAGGGAAGTACAGATTTTGAATGATCGTTGTGTTTTGGTTTGCATGTTGTTTTGGGAAGTGCAACTTAGGTTTGTGTTTAAATCACTGATTTCATCAGACCTCTCCCTTATCCCTGTAACACACGTTCATCTTATTCCCTTAACACAAACCCCAATATCTCATACTGTATTTATTTTAGCATTAGGATACTGAACATTGGAGCATATCAACCAATTGCAAATTTGTTTACCTTGGCCAGGAACTATTTTTGCAGGTGATTGGTTGCAACTTATAAACAGAAGAAACAGAAGTTGAACCTAGAATGGGATCTAGTATTAAGACACCTTTGACTATTTGTTCCATATTGTGGGCACCAGAACCCCATCACTCCTTTCTTGGGGGGTGGGATTAGTGCAGAAGTGGCTCAACGAGGTGGAGAGGAGCTGCTACAATAATAATAATAATAATAATAATAATAATAATAATAATAATAATAACAATAACAATAATAATAATAATATGATGATGATGATGATGATGATAATTCTATTGTATATACCCCTCCAATCTAGCTTTCCAGCAGGTTGCTTGCAGTTGCTTAACAGAGTGTGAAGGTAGTAGGAAGGTTGGCTTGGAGCAGATTTGGAGCTGACACACCAATGTAGCCAACCCATTGCTCCTACTGGTGTGTTTACACTCCTTGCCTCCTCCCCAGCCTGGTAAACAACAACAAAACTATAGTAGTGTCTTTGCTCCATCTAGCAAGCCACTTCTGGATCAATGAACACTGTTTTACCTTTATGTAAACAGTTCTTGTTGGTATTATTTTTTTTAACCTGGTAAACTGTGGGTTCCTTGGAGGTTTCTCAACAAAAATATCAGTAATGGCAGACAAGCTATCTTGAACAGCTACTTACTTACTACTATTGATCTTCCCTTTCAACATGCAGATACAGTGAAGAGTTGATTGGAAGGGTGTTCTAGGGGTGCATTGTGTTTGTGCCCTAAAACATGCCCAGAATAATCTGCAATACATGGGAGTTTGTGACAAATGTTCAGGGATTCCTAGACAGAATATGTTTTCCATTTCTTTTATGAATCATCCCCCATGAAACATCCCAAAGCAATTTAACAAGACAAACATCAACAATAGCAACATATCAATGCAATTTCTAGGCCAAGTTTGGAAAGCGCTATACATTTATCTCTTTTACTACTTATCAAAGATCCTCTGGTTTTAAGTTGGAGGTGAATGAATTTTCAAAGGCTCTGGGCTTTGGCAGCCTGTTGTAATCGATTGCCAACAACCCTGCAAGCAGTCTTAGTTCACTACCCTATCCAAAGGCAAGGCGATACACAACAGAGTAAAGTTCTTACAGATTTTAACCTAAGACAAAAGAACATTGTCAGCAACAGATCCCATTTACCTGGATAAGCAAGAACTTCACAATTGTTTCTTTTAAAAATATTTTCTCAATTGATCAAATACTTTAAAAAGAAACAAAAACCCCCCACCAAAAACAAGAGTAGTACAGTGAGTGTACTTAACATGGTTTTTCCTTCTTAATCCTTAACAACAATTCGGTACAGAAGGCAGATGTTTTTAACCTCATCTTGGCCATCTGTGGAAGCCCTGCTCCATGTTCTCTCTCCAGTACAAATGCATGGATTAGAACTATTACCTTTGAAATCATAGGCGCAAACTCCATGGAGCCATGGGGGCTCTGGCCCTACAATAAAATATCTGAGGGGGCCAGGCCCTCACAAAGTTGGTAGCATTCCCATTTAAATGGTGTGTGTGCACAGTGTTGTGTGATTGCTTATGCAGGGCAGGACTTACCTGCACCCCCACAATATTTTCTTCAAGTTGGCACCCCTGCTTGAAATATTTACTGGGGACAGTTGTGTGCGCACAGATGGAATTGCACTAGTTTTGTTAACCTCGCTTAACTTGTGGGAATTTAGCATGGACCAATAATACTGTGTTTGGTTTTCACTGGGAGCTTGTAAGT
This sequence comes from Lacerta agilis, assembly GCF_009819535.1. NCBI lineage: Eukaryota > Metazoa > Chordata > Lepidosauria > Squamata > Lacertidae > Lacerta > Lacerta agilis. Next base: position 75,681,330 of record NC_046315.1, read on the forward strand.
GGCACAGTAACTCTATTAAAACAAATGTGTCTGTACTTTAAGTTAATGTTTTCAAATTTATCTGCTGGAAACAGGCCACCTAAGAGTATTTGAAAGTAGTTTGCTTACTTTTCTTTCTTACTAACGCAACATAAAAGAAACCAAGTTGATCCTTTTACATATTTTAAATATTGTAGGGATACATGCATGAACACTTTGAATTAGCATGATGCACAACAGGATATGGACTTTCCTTCTAGCACATAGCACATTATCTGGCCCAAATATGTGCCTGTTAGTCAGATCCCCTGGAGTTTGAAGCGCCAGGTTCATTATCTCTTGTTATATACCCAGGAACTTACTCCAGATATCCAGTAATAAATGGCCGTTGCATTAAATTTATACTTTATGCTGCTGTAGTCAAAAAGGGCACAATCACATATACCACATACCAGCTGAATTATGGCAAGTGAACTGTTAGAAAATCATTGCTATTATAGAAAGTTGATTGCACTCGGTAATATTAAACTAAGCTTTTGGTGAGAATAAGCATGAAAATAAAAAGGGGATTTTTTAGTATGTTTTTTTTAAAAAATAAATAAGAGTTTACGCTAAGCTATTGTGGTTGCTTTGTAATTGGGGTCTTTCATTTTTATTGATTTCCTTCCCTCTGAGAGAAGAGAACTGCTGCTTTTGATCTTTGTGGTCAATTTATAAGCCTTTATTTCCATCTTGCTCATTTTCTTTGAAATTGCACGTCAGTCCAGGAGATTTGTGAGTTTTCCTCGAGATATTTGGGTCCCCTTTGTGGAAAATAGGGGACTGCACACGTAACAGTGCGTGGTGTGTTTTGCTTACGACATTATTTTTCTGCTGCTTTCTCCTCCTCCTCCATGGAACAGAATGTCACACAGCTCTCCTCAAACCCAGTATTTTGAAAGAGGAAAGGCCACAGGAATCTGCAATCTTTGTGAAAAACCTGCTCATTTGCATATTTAGTGGCTGAGGAGAAATGGTTGGGAAGCCGCAGTTAGCAGAGAAATTATTTGCCCCAAGACACAATCAGTGTAGTCTTCACAGTCAAGTGGGCACAGAATAGGTGCTTTTGCTTCTGTTCAGCTTTGGCTTCTAGCATCCAAGTTAGCTGTTACCAGACTATAGATTTCAGGCCATGCTAGGGATGGAAGGAGCTGTCAGTTTTGGTTCTCTTCTGCACACTTCTGAAGCAATTTGTAAATTTATTTATTTTTTAAAGCTGCATTTTAGTGCCATTTTCCTCCTAAGAAACACATTTTCGTATGCGGTTTTGACTACACAGACGAATGCAAACCATTTCTTCCAATAGAAAGCATTTTAGTATGTTATTTTCGCCAATATATTCATTTTGATGCACACTGTTAACTGCTGTACGCGTTTTTGCAAGCACTGGTTGTGCGTAAAACCGCACTGTAAAATTCATATAAGTGTGGATTTTAAACGATGGCTATGGTTTGGTTCTCATATTGTTTTAGAAAGTGAGAATTTGGCTCTATATGTGAACTGAATTGCATTTCTCCATGGTCTGTAGTCCTGGCCAAAACCTGGATACTTGGACCACAGTCCTGCAGGGCTGACCTATGTGAGCAAAAGCCAGCATCCAGATTTGGGTCTGAGGCAATGTGTCTGAAATTTCTGAAAGCTAATGCTGTATTTCAAGGCATGCTTCACTCTTGTGTCCCAAAAGGCATTTGCCTGAGGAAAGTTAGTTTTATGCAGTGGGTGTGATTGGAACATTTGATTACACCAGCTTGCCCTCCAGATGTTTTGGACTGCAATTCCTATCAACCCCAGCCAGGACATGATGTTGCAGAAGGCTTGATTACACCAAGGCAGACAGAGCAGAATTATCTGCCCTAGAAAGAGGCTGCTTGGAAGGAGCCTCACAGGAGTCTTTAATTATCTCATTCATTCCTCACACACCCCTAGTGATTCTCTCAAGTCACGCTAATGTGCTGACAAACAGTTTGGAAATGACTGCTCCATAAGAATGATAGTTTCTTAGCTGAAAATTGTGGCTGTGCTTTTTAAGAGCGAAGAAGAGGTGAGATGCTGGGATCTGAGGCAGAATAACAACTATCTGAAAACAACAACAACTTTATTATTTGCACCCTGCCGCCCATCTGACTGGGTTGCCCCAGCCACTCTGGGTGGCTTCCAACATACCATATAAAAACACAATAAAACATCAAATATTAAAAATGTCCCTATACAGGGCTGCCTTCAGATGTCTTCTAAAAGTCATATAGTTCTTTATGTCCTTGACATCTAATGGAAGGGCATTCCACGGGGCGGGCGTGACTACCAAGAAGGTCCTCTGCCTGGTTCCCTGTAACCTTACTTTTTGCAGGGACAGAACCACCAGAAGGCCCTCAGAGCTGGACCTCAGTGTCCAGGCAGAACGATGGGTGTGGAGACACTCCTTCAAGTATACAGGGCCAAAGCCATTTAGGGTTTTGAAGGTCAGCACTAACACTTTGAATTGTGCTCAGAAATGTTGTTGTTGTTCAGTCGTTCAGTCGTGTCCGACTCTTTGTGACCCCATGGATCAGAGCACGCCAGGCACCCCTATCCTCCACTGCCTCCCGCAGTTTGGCCAAACTCATGTTAGTAGCTTCGAGAACACTGTCCAACCATCTCATCCTCTGTCGTCCCCTTCTCCTTGTGCCCTCCATCTTTCCCAACATCAGGGTCTTTTCCAGGGAGTCTTCTCTTCTCATGAGGTGGCCAAAGTACTGGAGCCTCAACTTCAGGATCTGTCCTTCCAGTGAGCACTCAGGGCTGATTTCTTTAAGGATGGATACGTTTGATCTTTTTGCAGTCCATGGGACTCTCAAGAGTCTCCTCCTGCACCATAATTCAAAAGCATCAATTCTTCTCCATGTCTTTTTCCATGGAGTTTTCTTGGCAGGGATACTGGAGTGGCTTGCCAGTTCCTTCTTCAGGTGGATCACATTTAGTCTAAACTCTCTACTATGACCTGTCCATCTTGTGTGGCCCTGCGTGGCATAGCTCATAGCTCCCCTGAGTTATTCAAGCCCCTTCGCCACGACAAGGCAGTGATCCATGAAGGAGGCTCAGAAACATACTGGAACCCAATGTTGATATATTAGGACCGGTGTTATATTGTTCTCGTGTCCGCTCCCAGTCACCAATCTGGCAGTCATATTCTGGATTAGTTGCAGTTTCCAAGTCACCTTCAAAGGTAGCCCCATAGAGAGTGCTTTTTAAATGGTACCCAGTAAAAGTAAAGCTTCCCCTTAAAGGTGCAGTTGCAGTAACCATTGGGAAAAGTCCAACTCTTAAAACCAACTGCTCTTTTGTCAGGATGACAATGAGAGAGGAGATAGAAGAAGTAAACTTCCTTCTTTCTGTTATCTCCACCGCCCAACTGTATGTAAGGAGAAGGATGAGGTGGGTGCTTTGGAGACTGATGAAAGGGAGACCAGGGCCTCTTATTTTGCACAGATATTGATCTGATCTGGAAAATTGTTTGGTGACGATATTCTAAGAAGCTTGTGTTTTCTGGGATACACCCTTTGAAGGACCCAACAGGTGTGGCATCTCTGCTACAGGAAAAGGTTCCATGCCATTTTGTGGTTCTGTGTTGCTTTCTTCCACTTTCCTAAGATAAATGTGCAATTAAGCTGGTTTATTGTCAACATAATTAGCATACGTAAAAGATATAAATGTTTCCTTTCCTTTAAGCTATCTTTGAGATTGTCCTAGTGTAACCTCCAAAACTGCTGATTACTACAAAGAGAAGTAACTTTTAATGTACAAAGTGGACGTTTGTTAATAGGTCATGTTATAATCCATTATTATGTTGAATAGAACTGAATCTATAGCTAACAGAAAAGGAGCTGTTAGCATGATAGCATGACCCCAGCCCCAATCCAGCTTCTGTTAAATGTCTGTTCCTGGCAAAATGAATAGAATATCCCCCTGCTATAGCTTTTTCATGTAGCAAATCTTCAAAAATAACTTTGTTTGATCTCTTTTTAAGCAGCATTGTTCCATTTCCTCTGGACATCATTAAACTCAATTGTTTTCTGAGCAGTCCACACGAACATTCCTTTGTAGTCAGCACATCTCAGGTTTAATTGAAATGAATTCTGAATCTTTGCAAACTCTCTGGCTGTGATCCAGACAAGGAAATAGCAAGCTCCACAAATGCAGTGGGGCTTCTTAATCTCTTCCTACCCCGTTTATTCCCTTGGCAGCAGCTTCTGGCACTATTTGATAAGCTGTGTTTGAGACTTGGAGAGCAGGTATTAAATGTGACTTGTGATGAATGGCGCTCCTTGGTGGAATGGGGGGGGAGATTAAAATGCCCTGCTGCGTTTCCACAAGCCACTGCTGATGCCCCCCAAAAACTATCACATTTGCAGCCTCTGGTGCCTTGTTTTTCTGTGGTTTATATTTGCGTACTGTGGTGTCTAACCTAGTAATGTCATACAATATAAATCCAGTTTATATGCTACAGTTGCTTTGATTATAACTAGAATGATAGCAATGCATTGTTTTGTGTACTGTGTACAGGTTTGGGGACTGGGTTACCTAATAGCAGTGCTTTTTATCCTTGATAAAAAGATACTGGAACACACTTCCCTCAGCAGACCCACCCCAGAGCCCAAAGAAGATCTATTTGGACTTGGGGGGGTGTCTCCTCACCAGCCAAAGACTTGTTGAGGCTGCTCAGCTGAGGCAAGGGGAGCCTTCCTCACCTCAGCTGAGCAGCTTAATGAGCCCTCCCTCCATGCCTCTCCGGTGTTTGGGCTTGCTTAGCTGAAGCATGGCTTTCCCCATGCATCAGCTGTTGGCTAGGAGGCTGAACAGCCTCAGCAAAGCCCTGCTGTACCTCCAGTTCGCAAGGAGACCCTCTCCGGAGCCCATAGAGGATGTACCCTTTAGGCTTTGAGGAGGGTCTCCTCATGAGCCAAAGGTGTAGAAGGGTTTGCTGAGGCTGGTCAGGTCTCTCCCTCCACTTCCAGGGCCCACTTGAGAGGTTCCAGAACACTGTTCCGGCATGTTCCGGCTGAAAAAAAGCCCTGCCTAATAGCTTATTCTGAGTTTGTTCATACTCAATCTGCGGTACTTTGATATTTTTGGACACGCTTATAATGTTGTGGACAAACGCCAGCTCCCGAGGCCTGAAGCGAGATGACCACCACACCCCTTGGACTGGACTTAACTGTCGATGGGTCCTTTACCTTTTTACCTTTACTGCTCTTGAGTATGGCTGGGGGAGAATTTTTTTTGGGTTTGTGTTTTAATATGAAACTAACTAATTCACAGTTTCCGAAAAAAAAAATACATGAACCAAAAGAGCTATCTTTCCAAATACACCCTTCTCTGAATTTTGTGGAACGGTTGCCCCAAAATGTGTATACAGTATTGGGAGAAAGTGTTCATAAATTAGTGTATAAATTAGTGGAAATAAAACACCAAAATGCATTATTTTAGGGGAAATTGCTTACACACCCACCCACACATTTGCACTAAAAATGCTGGTTAATTTTTGTGTGCACTGAAAATTGCAAAAATCAACTGAAGGAGAAATGTGGAGAACTGAACTTAACAATGAAAAAAATGAGAAATTCAAATGGACAGATTCATCCGTTCCTGCTCTTGAGCTATTGCCAAACCATAATACCCAATGTTAAGTTCCACCATGCACTAGTGATGGCCACTAACCTTAGGTGACTTCCTACATTAAACAAATTCATGGATAATAAGTATATCAATGGTTATTAGATATGATAACTAAATGGAATTGTTATTCAGAGCCAGTTTGCCATTGAATACCAGTTTCCAGGGAGCAATAACAAGAGAGGACTATTGTCTTCAAATGCCCTTCTGGTGGACTTCCTGGAGGCATCTGATTGGCCTCTGTGGGAAACAGAATGCTAGAACAGATGGATAGTTGGCCTTATTACAGCCGAAGTCCTCTTAGTGGGACTTACTACTTCCAAAGCCATGAAGCTACATTTTTCTATAATGTGAGGGTTTCCCCCCCACTGCTTTATATGCACCTTAAATGCTGTTTTTCAGTTTTCTTTTATTATTATGTGTCAAAGCAAGATAGTGAAACTGGAAAGAAAAAACTAGTGTGATGTGGTGATTACATTCTCTTTTTTGCCCTCCCTTTATGATTCAGCACCTTAGCAGCACAAATCTCTGTAGTGCATGGAGCCAAGTTTCATAAATCTGTCAGCTGATGCCACATCAAACTAGGTTTCTTTTCAGGCCCAGAGCTGTCTTCGCTTCCATTCCTGGCACACTAGGAACTCTGATAATTAGGTGTTTCACAGCTTACTTCACATATTCTGATTGAGCAGGTTGAGACTTAGAAGAGATGCCTAAAGCATTAAGCAGTTTGGTGTGTTTTGATAGGCAGTATGTTGTAGTTCAATACCTCAAGGACTGCCTCTCCCCATATGAACTGACCCACACCCTGCAATCGTCATCTTAAGCCCTTCTTCGTGTGCCCCCTCCAAGAGAGATCCAGAGGATGGCAACGCAAGAACGGGCCTTTTCTGTGGTGGCTCCCCACTTGTGAAATGCTCTCTCCAAGGAGGCTCACCTTACGCCTTTATTTAATATATTTAGGTGCCAGGCGAAATATTCCTCTTCTTCCAGGCCTTTGGGTAATTAGCCAATCTACGGTCTTTTAAACTGTGGGGGTATTGACAAGCTTGAATGTGTGCAGAGGAGAACAACCAAGATGATAAACGGTCTAGAAACCATGTCTTATGAGGAACGAGTTGGGTATGTTTAGCCTAGTAAAGAGGAGACTGTGAGGAGATATGATAGCCATCTTCAAATATCTAAAGAGCTGTCACATGGATGATAGAGCAAGCTTGTTTTCTCCTGCTCTGGAGGCTAGGACCCGAACCAGTGGAATCAAGTTATAAGAAAAGAGGTTCCAATTAAACATCAGGAAGAACTTTTTGATGGTAAGAGCTGTCTGACAGCGGAACAGACTCCCTTAGGAGATGGTGAGCTCTTCTTCCTTGGCGGTTTTCAAGCAGAGGTTTGATGGCCATCTGTCATATATGATCTGGTTTAGATTCCTGCATTGCAGGGGGTTGTGCTAGATGAACCCCAAGGTCCCTTCCAATGCTATGATTCTTTGATTCTATAAAAGGCACCAGTCATGATCAGAAACCAGTTGAATTGGGTATATAAATAATAATCAAAGTGTATAACAAAGCAAAAGATTGTTAGCCATTTTTACTCTGAGCTATATGCTTCTGAGGGACACGGGTGGTGCTGTGGGTTAAACCTAGGGCTTGCTGATCAGAAGGTTGGCGGTTCGAATCCCCACGACAGGCTGAGCTCCTGTTGCTAGGCCGCTGCTCCTGCCAACCTAGCAGTTCGAAAGCGCGTCAAAGTGCAAGTAGGTACCGCTCCAGCGGGAAGGTAAGCGGTACTGCTCCAGCGGGAAGGTAAATGGTTTCCATGTGCTGCTCTGGTTTGCCAGAAGCGGCTTAGTCATGACCCAGAAGCTGTACGCCTGCTCCATCGGTCAATAAAGCGAAATGAGCACCGCGACCTCAGAGTCGTCCGCGACTGGACCTAATGGTCAGGGGTCCCTTTACCTTTATATCCTTCTGAGACAGAAGTCACTTTCAGTTTTTCCTTAAAATTGTTAAAATTGTTCGCACTGAGGTAGCAGACACCATCTCATGATAAAGAATTGGTTAATAACATGTAAGGTGTTTTATATTATTGCTCTTGCAGATAGGTGGCATGATCACACTGTAATTTGCAGCAAAGGCCCCTGGAATATGTTAGCTGGAATTAAACAGATGAGTTTAAGGTATAGCTTTGAGCCACAAATTATAGATAATCAACTTTTATCTGTCGTAAAGAGATGCTGCCGAGTGACATGAAAGGCTCGTTTGCATTCTGAGTGTATGCATCTCCCTAGTGCTTTTTACCAGCCGGTACTCTTAAGTACTGTTGCTTTATACGATCAGAAAATATAATGATGGTGGGGTTTATTCTCACTGAAGTATCAAGAAAGCAGAATAGATGTTAATGGGAGCCTTTATCTGCAAAGAGCTCTCATCTTTTAAAGAAGAAGACAATTTCAAATGTGAGAGTGCTTGACTTTTTCAGTATTCAGAGCTTGTTGAAGGCATAGGTCAATGTTGTAGCAAGCTGTCTCCTCGACCTACTCAACACTTATCAAAGGCTGAGCTGATTAAAGACCCTCTGGCAGCAGGCAGACTACCGTGGGTGTATGAGAATGTGCCAATCTGTACTGTCAGCAGGATTTAGACTTTCAAGAGGCTCTTAATCGTCTTTATGAAGAGTGTGTGCCAATGAATTGCGTTTAATGAGTCGCTACATGCAATGGATCTGGGTGAAAGGATAAAAACTCTGAAGCGCTGGAAATGCCACTTCAGGGAGGGTGAGGGGCCCAATCCAGACACATCCAGAACATAAAAGTGATATGCCGCTTGTAAGGAAATATTGTTGATCCTGTAATTTAAACATCATTAAAGTCCATTGGACTTGGCCCTTATATATTTAGCATTTGAATTGTTATGACTAGAAACATTTTAATAATAAAAAGAGCATTTGTGCCAGCTAAGAAATATAGATGCTGTGCTGAATTTGTAATGCCCTTTTCTTTTTAGATTTTGGCAAATAATGCAAGAAATGTTTTTGCTGCACCTTTAAAAGGAGCATCTTTTAACTCAAATCAGGTTTAATCAGAATCAAGTCCCACTTTGTACAATAAGCATGCTGATCTGTCAACATCTAGTCATCATAGTTACTAAATGGAAAATCTTCAGCTCAGAAACTGTAGGTGGGTACCATTTGATGGAAGGAAGGAGTGAGAAGATAAGGCTAACCAGCTGGTTGGTGGAGAGTGGAGACCAGCAAGAGAGCAGAGTTAGTGAAGGACCAGCTTGGTCAAGAGGTCCAGACTACAGATTTCCACCTGAGGTTGGGTGCATTCCTTGTGCAAGTGGCAGAAGCCATGGCAGGATGGTTAGTAAGGAAATCAGCAAAGTCACCTGACATTGTGGGACAGGTGGCTCTCAGGGACAGAAAGGCCTTGGGTGAGATATAAACTGTCCCCTTCGTGCTGAAGTAAGGCACATTTTTCTCCTCCTTCTGCTTTCTTCACTGGGAATGGACAACAGCAGGTGGAGATTACCAACTCCTTGCCCTGTTGGTGAGCTTCTAGGCATCTGGCTTGCCCCCACTGTAAACAGACTGCTAGGCTAGATAGGGCTTTCTCCGATCAAGCAAAGGAATCCTTATGTTCCACACCATTACATTTTCTGTGATGTGAATGAATAAAGTATTGTCTCATTGACCGAGCCAAGAATCCTTTTACTGGAGAGCCAGAATTGCATTAGAAGACATTAATGGTTAGTCCTGTAAAAAGAGAGGTGTTGCTCCCCCCCTTCCCCATTCTGAATTTGAGTAGACTATTCCTTTGACTGCTAAGTTCAACCCAGTTGTAAATATTAACTCAGTGGCACAGGAATTTATACCCTTAGTGGAGCTTTGTAACAAAACCCCGAAGTAAATAAAAAAATTGGCTCTACAATAGAAACCAGCCTCTTCACTGAGGCTATCAGACATTCTGGCAGCTTTAGCTAGTGCTCTTTTTTGCTAATCTGATCTCAAGGAAACCATTAATACTGCTTTATAGAATGCCCAGAGGGTACTTTAGGAAGGTGCCTCATGAATTTCTGGGCAAGAAGACAATGGTGCATATGAGTGCGAAGCTGGATTTGTTTCCTGATCATGAGCTGTGAAGGTAATAAAAAAGTCACCTCCTGGGAACCATAATAATTTATTTCAAAGCACGAGATAAAACACTCTAATAAAATCACAAGAATCCCACAGTGTGCCAAATTACAGAATTTGAACACTTGGCTTACCAGCCTGACTGACTGAACTCTATAATGCTTCGTATTTTGCCCTACAGTCTATTATTTTGTAATGCTGCATGACAGGTGATTGTGGGGAAGTGCAAATACCCTGATCCTTTTTCTGCTTCCACTCTGGCAGTTTTGTATTTAGATGGGGCATGGTGAATAGAGCACTACTAGTGCAATGTATCCTGTGACATCATGGCAGTAAATATGATGTCAGAGTAGACAATTGTCCTTGGCAACCGCACTGTTGAGTGCTGCCACCTGGCTGAAGAAGAGGTATGGAAATGGTTATATGGAATCAGGACTCACAATACTTGATTTTTATAATAACTAGGATGCTTTTGGATTATGGTGGGGGCCATTATATTGGTATAGCCTTTGCACTTGATATGTAACAGAAACTTGTTCAAATGGCAATGCGTCTGCGGCGTACTACTTACTGAGATGGTAAACTTGTATCAGGACTGATAAATTCAGGTTGTAGATGACACTCATGTGACTGAATGTCATCACAGAGTAAAATTCCCTTGACAAGAAGACTAGATGTAAAGGAGAAGGACCACTGGGCAGATTCAGCAGGGCTTTTTCTATGCTCATAGATCTTAGAACTGGAAGAGACCTAAGGTTCATCTGGTCTAATGCATCCATGACAGATGGCCATCCAACCTCTACTTAAAAACATCCAAGGAAGGAGAGTCCACAACCTCCCAAGGGAGACACTTGTTCTTACTAAATTGTGTGTTGTTTTTATTTTAAAAAAACAATTTAATAAGAGTTTGGACACAAGCAAGGAGTCACAATCAGTAAGTTCTAGATATATTTATTTGTTCAAGTCTTTACCTTTTATCACTGTTCAAACATGAATATATAATGTCTAGCATCTCTTAACACAAACTTTCTTGACAATTGTCAATTGAACATTATCAGATGAGCAGAACTATCAGTTCACTTTTGGCCTTGAATGTTAATTCACCATCCAATAACCTTTACATAAAGCTCCAACCCTGAAAATCACAGTTATATATACCTAAATTACATATCCATTCCCCTTTCTAAAGAGGACTAACTTCAACCATCTCTGACCCTTGATTATGTAGGACAAGCAGAAGCACGTAGTTAAATAATGCCATTCATTATGTATGTGTAGCACATAATGCTCTGTCAGTGATCCAGCCATCATCACCTCCACTTTCTGAAAACATATTAGGGGATGATTCAGGAAGTAGTAGAAATAAAAGTGCTATGCACATTCATAGCACATGTACAAAAGCAAAAGACTTGGGCTAAAGGGAGGAAATCCAGTTCTTCCTCAGGTTCCATAACAATGTGCAAAACATTTTGCTGTTACATAAGTAGTTTTGATAACAAAGCGAAAACTTATGGGCCATTTTTGGAATTAAAAAAGAGCTTCCCAAGATACTCTGTTTTGTTTTGCCCTGCAGCATAATATGATGCATAAAATCCCGAGTCTATAATATTGCCATGAAATAGTCTAGGGAGGGAAAACACTGTCAAAAATAAATCGGGGGAGGGGGGAGTTTTCATTTTATTTAGCTGTGCTGCTAATGCTCGCCAGATGAAAATGAAATGAACCCCCAAAAGTGCAACATTTGTAGATCTGGGTGGAATACTGCCATTTGAGGAATTATTAATGAGAGATTTTATGTGTGTTGAAGGAATTAATACTCCACTTTGAGAGCAAAACACACAGCAACTCTAAACATTTTGCTACTTGAGCACCTCCATAACAGAGTTTAATTCTGTTGTTTGTTGCAGTTTTATGGAGCCCTAAGGGTACTTGTGTTGGTACTGCAGAATATCTGTTTGCACACATATGGCAGGGTGGACCTGTAGTACTTTCACATATCTGCAATATCAGCCAAACATGAAGCAGCTTTGAGTGGATTTGATGCCTTCTGCAATCACTTCTCCCTTGGTAAACATTCAGAATCCACCTAATCAAGCTGGAGCTGTTCATCCAAACGTGCGGGAAAGCTGCTTCTCTTCACTATAGGGTGTTTCAGAGAACATTAAAATAAAATAAAAAGCAGCTCTGTTTTTAGCAAGATGATGTAGTCCTACACAACATGTGGTCCATGGAGACAAGTGCAGCACACCAGCTATTTGTTATGGGCCAGGTTGTTGGCAACACCACCCCACCCCGATTTTTGCATCTTTGTGCATTGCAAGTTGTATGGATAAAGGTGGTCCTCGTCAATTCTGCCACCATTTTCCTCTGAACTAACACTAGAATCATTGCAGCACAGTTCCCCGGTTTAATAAATAAGTTAACTGCTTTGATAGCAGTCTTTATCCATCCCATTCTTTTCTTGGAACTGTTAGCGTAAAAAAACAGTAATAGCACTGGGTTAAGAGTGTCAGCTATCTCCCAGCGGGAAACACAGAGCCAAGCTCCAGCTATATCACTGCACAAATATGCAGTTGTTCTGAAGATAATGCTCAATAGTTTCTGAAAAACCAAAAAGCTCATTTGACTCCAAATGTCCACAGCGTTTATATCACATATTAAACAGATGGAAGATGGGCAGTTGAAGATGGAAGACAGCAATTCTCTGCCTTGAGTCAGTCTAGAGCAGTGTTTCTCAAACTTGGGTATCCAGCTGTATCTGGACTACAACTCCCATCGTCCCTAGCTAGCAGGACCAGTGGTCAGGGATGGTGGGAATTGTAGTCCAAAAACAGCTGGAGACCCAAGTTTGGGAAACTCTGGTCTAGAACATGGTGATTTCTTCATCCATTAAGGGCATGTGAGAAATCAGCCATAAGTGGAAGTGTCATACGCCTTTCATATTTTTTGAGCTGTATGGATTGCTTGACACTAGTTCTTTAGGGTATCTCAAAGTTATTTCTCTAGCCACCACACCTAGGAAATTTATTTTTCTTCTGTTGTATCTGTAATGGACATTTTCAGTTTATAAAAGCTTGTGGACTCCAACAAAGTAGTTTGGTGGGGTGGGGGACAGGGAGAGTTATATTTATCCTATGTGCCCACCCCTCTGTTTAACCAGGTGTATTGTATTACATATTTTCTATGGGAAGAGATCCTTGTAAATTCATGGTTAGAAAAGTAGCCAAAACTGAAGGAGAAAGGAAGCACGTGTTTTTAAATAACATGCATATAACATTTGAGAACATTTGAGCCTGAAAAAATGCAACATTGGCTCAGGAGTAGCCTTGAATGTATAAATGCCAATAGGTATGTTGAAAGGATATTAAGTTGCACAAAGTTTTAAGATGTTTTGATGCCGCTGAAAGGAACCAAAATTAAAATTTCATGAAAGAAATGTGCATTGTGTTACACAAACAGTAATGTTCTGTGGCACTTTAAGAACTAAGGTTGCAATTCTACACACACGTGCATTGCCCTAATCCCCTCATTTTACTCAATGAATAGACATGCAAGGAATTGTGATGTATGAATGTTACTGTGAAATCGACTTCTGTATGCCAGTTTGGCAAGTTCAGGAAGTGATCACTGCAGTTGGCAGGTAGGTAAATGGGTACAGAGTATGTTTGGGTGGGGGCGGGGGCTATACAGTGGTGTAAAAAGGATCAAGAAAACATGACATTGAACATTTTCCAGTATATACCCATGTTAGATATTCTATACTGTAGACACCGGAGCACCAACGTGATTCTTTTGTAAATGTGCTCTGACAGTTCATAGGATTTGACATAGCATTTCCAGTATTTATTTAGATCCCTTTTTAACTGAAACCCCCAGAATCTTAAATCCTACTGGTCAAACCACAGGCTTCCCATGTTTCTCTTAACGGAGCTGAACCAAAGCAAGTTCTGGCACAAGAGTGCCAACATCTATACCAAATCACTACACCGCATTATTTCTTGACCTTTCCATCAAGTTGCCGAACAAAGTTGCACATTGTTCTGCTGAACAAGTGGGCATGTAACTTAATTTGTCGATTGAGATCTGCTTCATCTGTGGAGGCGTTTATCAGTTCCTTCCATCTTTTGGAATTCCTAGTGCGGTTTCTTCATCTTTTTCTTCTTCTCATAAGTAACTGAACAGTTATCACATGATTGTGCCTTTTAGTTACAGTCGAACTGCTTCAAATCATTGCTCCGGGCGTGAAAGGCTACATATCATGGTGTGAATGCTCCAATTCATCAAGTTTCTCTTCCCTGCTGCTTCCCTCTCCACCCCACCCCGACTTCCGCCTGTTGGAATTATTTTAATATATATATTTCAGTGAGAAAGCTCCTCTCCCTTCTGGATACAGCTGATGCGATTTCCCATAAGCTGTTATGCGTGACAGAAACCATATGCTGAATCCTTGTCCTGGCTGCCTGCGTGGAGCATCCATCAGCACTTGGGGAAGCTCCTCTGAGTTCTGCCACACGTCTTGCACAGAGTGAGAAATCGGTGCGATGCTCTCAGAGTAATGAGCCGCAAAATTAGCATTATGGGTTTTAATTGTTATTAATGTCTTGTACTGGCCATTTGTTGTTTCAATGCCGGATGGCCCTCGTGTGGGTTTCTTTTTCCCATCCTTCCTTCTTTTTTGTCTCACCTCTATATTTTTCTAAACTGGCTGCTGGTGGTTGTTTCAATGGAGCTTAATTCTGGGCCGCAGAACCTGTGGTATGTTAGCTCCAGAACCTGTTCCCTCCTTCTCAGTGTAGTTGTTGTGAGGATAATAATGGAGGGAGAAGCACAGTGTGTTTAACTATGCTGCCCTGGTCTTCCTTGAGGACAGCAGGGTGAAAATAAATGCATAAAATAAAAGGTCTGGAACTTGTAAGATAATAAAATTTGATTCTGAGCTCATAGAGAATGACACCTTTGTGGGACAGCGCCAGCCCAGGATCTGGCAAGCATGCTGGAGGCGAGAGGTCTTTCCAGGGCTGCATGAACCATCTCCCGCTTCACGCAGGCCTGGGAAGTGGATTGCAGCCTGCCTGCCAGTTGACCAATGGCAGGGCGGGGGGCTGACTGAGGTTCCCTAATGGACCAGTCTGCATTGGATGCTGGTGGCAGGGAGGGTGGCTCTGTCCCACCACACAGGATGGAAAAATAGTGGACTGATTTCCTGGATGTAGCTTGCAAGAAGGGACTTGTGAGAAAGCTCACATTTCACAACTATAAACAATGCCTGCTATTGTCCAGGGGTGTCGTAGAAAGTAACAGCAAAAGAACTGCCTGTGATGTGTCCCAAGAAACACAAGTACTGTCCACAACAATCTTGCATACCAGAACATAATTGTGTAAGAAAGTAACAGTGGAGATGTTTAGGAGCACTGTAGATTAATTTTTGTCTTTCCCATGAAGTGTGGTTTGGCTCTGCTAGAGTAGTTTGAAATACTCTTCTTCCCTCTTGTTCCTTTCCAGAGCTGCGAATGGTGCAGATGTGCGCACTTAAAATAGTGATCTTGTAAATAAGACTGTTTAAGGCCTAGCCTGCCAAGAGGCTAGTATTTGGCATTTCGGTGCCAGCCATGGAGGAGGAGAAGTACCCTCCTATTAATAATTTATAATAATAATTTATTATTTATACCCCGCCCATCTGGCTGGGTTTCCCCAGCCACTCTGGGCAGCTCCCAACAGATTAAAAATAGAATAAAACATCAAACCTTAAAAAAAAAACTTCCCTAAAAAGGGCTGCCTTCAGATGTCTTCTAAAAGTCAGATAGTTGTTTATTTCCTTGACAACTGATGGGAGGGCATTCCACAGGTAGGGCGCCACTACTGAGAAGGCCCTCTGCCTGGTCCCCTGTAACCTCACTTCTCGCAGTGAGGGAACTCCCAGAAGGCTTTCGGAGCTGGACCTCAGTGTCCGGGCAGAATGATACAGGTGGAGATGCTCCTTCAGGTATACTGAAGGAGGCATCCCTAATGGAAACTCAGAATACTAGCCTTTTAGTAGCCTAGCAAAAAAAAAGAGGAGGAGAGGCACCTTCTGCCAAATAGATTAGTGAGAAGTGATGGATCTGACAGATTGGCTTCCCTCCAACCTAGCATAGACACCAAGCAGATGGGCAGAAAGTAGACAGGAAGATCAGTCCTTTATTCACCAACCTGCATAGAATTCCTTGTTAAATGCAAAGCTGCAGTAAAAAGAGTGTTTGCCCTGCTTTTGTACTATTCAAGTCATGTGTGAAGGTTGTTAATATTGGATCCAAAGGAGAAAGAGACTTAAAAAAAGAAAGAAAATCTAATGCACTTTCTAGCAACTAGAATCCAGCCAATGTAAGTTTTTAATGACTTTACAGAAGCTGTCAAAGCAAAAAGTGGTATGTGTCTGTAAATGCTCTAACTCAGGCTTAAACCTCTTTATTACTGGAAAGAACTCCTGGAATCTTAGTTCTGTGAGGACACTCTGTTCAGAATCCTTCCTTTCCTTTCAAAACCACAATTCCCAGTGTTCTGGGTTAGGGAGATACTTTGAACCTGTGTACATTTGTAATGCTGACATTTCCTAAGGCTAGAATTCAAAGAGAAAAGTTAAGTATGCCCCTAGAGTATGGTTCATGCTCAGTATTTTGTTTGATGACCTCTCTGCATCCCCTTTGAATAGATTCTTTTCTTTCAAAAGTCCCTTCAGTTTCAAAGCGGTTTGCCATGTGATGTGGGGTGGGGAACTGTCAATGTCCAAACACACACACCCAGCCTCCCCTTGGGTGGCTAGAACTGTTTGCATGGTCCTTTGTGTCTCGGCCTTAATTGTTTGCACTGTGTCGTAAAATATTTGCTTCAAATTCCTGACTGGTGTTGATTTTTTAAGGCAATAAGGTCACCTTTTGTAAGCACTTGCATTGAAATATTAAGAAATGTGCTGAATAGATCTTGGGGGGGTTTTCGGTAGAGATCATCTTCATTGCTTGCTGGAGCTAAGGTAACCTTTGACATCCTTTCACTATTTCAACTTTGAAGCTAATTCACAAAATAACTTTATACTAGTACTCAAGAAAATATTCATTTTAAAGTATGGTAATTATAGGACAAAATCTTCCTGTAGGATAATTACAGTGGGACCTTGGTTCCTGAACAGCTTAGTTGTCGAACAAATCGGCTCCCAAACGCCGCAAACCCGAAAGTAAGTGTTCTGGTTTGCGAACGTTTTTCGGAAGCTGAACATCTGACGCGGCTTCTGCAGCTTCCAAATGAATGCAGGAAGCTCCTGCAGCCAATCAGAAGCTACTCCTTGGTTTTTGAACGCTTTTGGGAGTTGAACAGACTCCTGGAACAGATTAAATTTGAGAACCAAGGTACCACTGTATTGACAACTTTCCCCTTGTATTGTTCTCTAATCTCTGCAAGGAAAGATCCTGCAGTATCTATATGTATTGGTAAAGTGAAGCCTCTGGTTCTGCTTGGTTCGTGATCATTCCAACTACTCAGGAAAGAAAGTGGTTTGCAGTGGAGTTTCTGTGAAAGGAAAGGAAGCTCATGCAGTTGCTAAAAAATGAAGGTTGAGGACTGGAAAGAGGTACCGGAATGTAGAGAAGCTAAGAAGCCAGGAGCTCAGAGACCAGGTGGTTGACTAAAGAAAAGCTGCAGCATATGTAATGGACTGTTAACAGGAAGAGGGAAGGTTGAGTGAAAGAAAAGAAAGATGAATGCTGAAGAAACTTAGAACAGAGTCAAGAAAAAGTCAATACAAAATCTTGCAGCAGAGCTTGTGAGGGCCATTGGGGGGCTGACATCTCACACACGGTGTCAGGATGTTGGGAGGAGCTGGGGGCAGAGCTGAATGTGGCAGCCGTATGGCTCAATGGCTGGTGGCTCGTCCTTTGCCTCCTCTTGGTGCCGCCACAGTCGGGAGGCTGCTTTGATCCTCCTTCCCCTATACAGCAGAAGCATCTGTGCTTTATGGACATGGGGGGCAGCGGACTGTAGCCCTTGGGCCCCCCCAAAAGGTCTCAGCCCCCAGGAGCCAATGCACCTGCCTCACAGTAGACTGTGGCTTAGCATAAACCATAGCAAAGATTGTTTTGGTCTTCTGCTGCTGTGTTTTGCTGAGTTAAGTCTTAGTATTCAAACACAGACTTGTGGTTTAGCTCTCCTGGGCAAACTGCAAGCCATAATAAACCATAGAACAAGCCGTGGTTATAGTTCATGGTTGGTCTGGTGCATGCAAGCCCAGACAGTTAGCCAAACCAACCCATCGCTTAGTGCAGCAGAGCAAAGCAGCTGCAATCTCCTTGTCTGAAGCCCATAATACCAGCTTGTGCAGTTGTGCTAAACCTGGCATGCAAACCAGGTTAGCATTTAAAGGCAGAAGTTGCTGTATACTGAATCAAAAATAGAAACAGGAATGCTTCAGGATGGTGGCCAAAACAACAGGGCCAAAGGAATTGGGACAAAAGGGGAGGCTGGCAGAAGAAGTAACTTTAGGTAATGGAGACATGGAGTTGTGGGAGAAAGAGAAGCCAAGGAGAAAGTAGCACTGACATCAGGTCAGGAGCAAGAGGAATTGGGCACTGTTGCACAATAGAAGATGGATAAGCAAGAGAGTTTTTGAGGTCTGACCAGTGTGGACTAGGCTGCCAAAGAAGCAGAGGACAGCAGATAGTGGAGAGTGAAATTTCATATATTGATTTAAACTAACCACCCAATTCACTGGTTGCAGGCTTCTGGTTACCATTTAATTGCCTTGTGATTGTTGTTTGTCAATTTGCCAGCAGGTAGTTTCTTAAGTGCTACTGTTTGATTTGGCTGAAACATAAATGCAGAATGATTGAGTTTCCAGCATATCATTAGGACCTCGCTAAAATACTTCTCTCTTTCTCTTTCTCTATTAATGCTTCGGGCTTTATTGTCAGCACTGATTGATTGAAACAGTAAAGAAACCTTTTGCAGAATCCAGCACTGTGCTGGAAAACATTGACATACATGGAGTAGTGACTTTTCTGTGCTCCCTTGCCCTCCAACTCTTGCCATTTTTGTGACAGACTTAAATCCATAGCAGATGGGCATTCTTGTTTTATTTCTTGTTAATGTAAGAAATGCATGGGGGAATCAATATGACTAATCAATTCCCCTTGTACTCTCCCCCCCCCCTTTCTGGGTAGAGGAGTTGCTTTATTGTGAAGCTACATTTTCTGGAAAACTTTAAAAAAAATCAGGGCAGCTACAGGAAATAAATGAGAAGAGGCTCTGCTCATCTGAGAGAGGCAGTGGTGACATGAGCTGCCATGATGCTAGTTTAGTAATGGAAGTGTAGGGATTCTGCTGCTTCCTCTATTCAGGATCCTTTCACACATTGGACTCTCCTTCCTTGGAGGTTTTTAAGCAGAGGTTGGATGGCCATCTGTCATGGATGCTTTAGCTGAGATTCCTGCATTGCAGGGGGTTGGACTAGATGACTCTTGGGGTCCTTTCCAACTCTACAATTCTATGATTCTGTGATTCTACATCATATACCAGAGTTTGCCACGGTTTACACTTGAGATGCAGACAAGAGTACCTGCCCGATTGCGAACACCTGTTCATTACATGTACATACATACACATTCGTAGGTATACGTTTAAGATGTGCACCTAAAATGTAACATGTGAAATGGACATCAGCTATGAGCAAAGATTATTTGTCTCTTTTCACTATCCTGGCAAGCATTTCTATTCCAGCACATCAATCCTGCAATGAATAGTTCCCCTTTTGTTGATGTATTCCATTGTTGAGGAAATGTAAGAATTACGGTAGATAAAGAGACTGGCTACAACATAAAAGTGGAGCTGGATTTGGCTGAAAGGGGGGTGTTTTATGTTTTGGTTTTGCTTGCTTTTTAGTGAGTATTCCTCTGACTCTTAGGGACAATCCATGTGAACATTATTGCATCTTGTTTTATCGTTACAAGTTTTCAGTGTTGTTGTTTTTAATTTTATCTGTAATGAATTTTACATTGCCTTGGATCGCTTTCTAGGCAGAAAAGCGATGAATGCACTTTATGGATAATT
This sequence comes from Lacerta agilis, assembly GCF_009819535.1. Taxonomy (NCBI): domain Eukaryota; kingdom Metazoa; phylum Chordata; class Lepidosauria; order Squamata; family Lacertidae; genus Lacerta; species Lacerta agilis. The sequence goes on from NC_046315.1 coordinate 75,701,196, forward strand.
GATAAATTAATATTGAATACGGTACACAGAGAATTTCGGTGTGCTGAAACAGACTTTAATAATTGACTTTATACAAGTCCTGGTTATGACACTCATTTGCACATTATACTAAACCATAGACCATTTCCCACAAGGAAATCTTACCCACATTTTTCCTTCCCACTAGTTCATGGAGGAAATAAACACCACCCCTGGCTTAGAGTTACATCGGAACCAGTGTTTGCTCAAACAAACCATGACTGGTACACCAAGAGCAAACCCTGGCTTCATTTCATGGCTTTTTTGAAATGAAGTAATCCACAGCCCCAGGTTTGAACGTAATTCTAAGACAGTTATTATATTTTCTTTCCTCCCAGCGAGGAGTGGGAGCAAGGTGGGCTGTAAGCCATGGTTTATGGTTTACTGTGATGTGCAGTTGTGGTCTGTTTCATGAAAAAAAGATTTAATAAAATTATTTGTACCAGGACAAACCGAATAAAAATCTTTCAAGGCTCATGTTGAAACCAATAAACTATTCCAAAGTCCCAAGGCCAGCTTATCTGGTCTTCATTATCTGAACGCTTGTTGGATGAAACAAATCAGGAACAGATTAGGGAGGAAAATAAAAGGATATGAAACAAGTGTCTGCATTTCTTTGGTTGTCACTGAAACTATCCATGCAGTCATTTTCCAGATTGTGAACTTGCTATATAGGTAGTGGTCCTAACTGAAATCCTTCATATTGTTTTAAAAAAACAATTCTGTATCTCTGTTAGTCATAGAAAAACGAGTGAGCTAAAGATGATAATTTTTATTAGGCTAATTCTGTGATTGAAAAGGGGTGCAAGCTGAAAAGTCATGCAGACCAAAGCAAAACATTGTTAACTGTTGACTTTTTAATCAATGAGGATTAGTTTAAACGAAGTCCAGGTACCTATGTTGTGTCTCTATAGCATGATTCCCCACCCTCAGAAATCTGCAAGGCGGCCAATATGTTATTTCACATGAGAAGTGTATATTAACCTGTGACATGAGGATGAGTCAGGGTAGTAACAACATTTGGGAACGTTTGTGTGCCATTTACATGAGTAAATCATTTATTGAGCAATATTATGAAGAGAAAGGGAAAGCGTGTACTTGGAGATCAAAAGTTAAAAAAACTAGGAGATAGAATTGTAAACTAAATAGCATTATGTTTAAATATTTTAGTAACACTAAGCAGCCAATAAAAGTAACTACTGCTGATGGAAAGGTCAGTCTTCTTTTGTGAGAGTTTTTTCTTCCCATGGGTCAACTAACTTATACTCAGAGTACACCCACTGAAATTAGTGGTCATGATTCAGTTAGGTTCATTCATTTCAATAAGTCTTTCCTGAGTGAAAGTTAGTTGAATACAACCCTATGTGCTTTGGGTCTGGCAGTGAGCAGATCAGCCATGTATGACCACCCAAAAGAAGCAAAACTTGAAACTAATAATGCTGAAATATGCTTAGTGTATAAATCAAGTTATAATAATAAAAACGTAAAAGGGTATATGCTAGTATTATAATTGATTTAATCACATTGCATCATATCCTCCTTTTGTTGTTGCTGCAGAACTCCTCTCAGCTTCCCTACGGAAAAGCTCTCTACGCTTATGAAGGCAAAGAACCTGGTGACCTCAAGTTTAACAAAGGAGACATTATTATACTGCGACGAAAAGTAGACGAGAATTGGTATCACGGGGAACTGAATGGAAATCATGGCTTTTTCCCAGCAAGCTATATCCAGTGTGTCAAGCCCCTCCCACCAGCTCCACCTCAGGGCAAAGCACTTTATGACTTTGAAATAAAGGACAAGGATCAAGACAAGGACTGTTTGACCTTCACCAAGGTAGTGTGAAATGTTGCTTCCCCTCTTAATGAGTATCTCTGTGACTCAGAATGTGTTTGTTCCAAAGGAAACCACGGGAAAAGAGTCAAAACCTTCAGCCATGCTTGTTTCATTTATTATAGCAGTACATCTCAGTGTTTACGGTGAAGAAGGAAAAATACTTCCTATATTATATTATTATTATTATTGTTGGATCCTCTGAAATTCTGTGACATGTCCAAGCTGGTTTTAGGCCTGTCAGATTCTCATGCATGAGAGTTAAGGTGCTTAAACTCTATGTTCGTAAGACAGGATGGGATTAATTTAGAATCCCAGAAGAGGGAGTAAAGGCCCATCAAGCTGAACTCCTGGCTATAAGGCAGCTCTGTCAGTCTGTAGCCCCTCAGAGAGCAACTTCTGCATCCAGGCCACGGAGGATGTGCACTGGGAAAAAAGGTTCTTCACCAGCAAACAGGAAATTCCTTCTCAATTCAGAGCTTAACCTTCAGCTTTTATTGAATATAGGTTACTTCATGAAACTGAAAATGGATTGGTAATAAGAGTGGCTGTTGCATTAGCCCTTACTGTCCACAGGGCAAAGCCTAGAAAACATAGTTATGGAAACAACTGACACCATCTTAGTTACTGTATGTAAGAACAGCAAGTTAGAGGTGTGTTAGGCAGGGCTTTTTCTCAGCCAGAACTCACCAGAACTCAGTTCTGGCACCTCTCAGGTGGGTTCTGGCACCTCTCTAAGAGAATGAAGGGGCATTCATTGTGCGTTCCGGCACCTTTTTTTCTAGAAAAATAGCGCTGCTGTTAGGAACTGTATGAATGGATTCATGTTCGCCTAGCTCTTTACTTCAGCACTCTTAATGCTATATGACACAGCTGAAGTTTGGGGTTGGGTGAACAGAGCCCTCATGAGAGGAAAGCACTGGGAAATTAACATTTCCTCATGATATGGTTAAATACTGATATAATCATATGATGATGCATTTGTAGGATTCATCAAAGGTCTGTGAATATCACTGTGACTAAAGGAACCTTGGCACTTTTAATCCTAATCCCTCTGTGCTACAACTATTTAGAGGGGTGGCAGTAGCTTCACTGTATCTGGAGGCTGCAGCTCTCTAAATAATAACCAATCACTTATGCATATTGTTGCTTCTCTATGGTAGCCATAATGGAGATGGCGTATTTTCATAAACACATTCCTGCATTTTACTTTCCTGGAGTAACTTTTTGACATTAGTTGACGAACGACTTGCTGCTGTTTCCACCAGTGCGTTACAGCTGTCCTACTCCTTTGTGTATATGTGGTGTCATTTTCAAATACAAGGTTTTCCCCCTCCAAGTAAGCATTTGTAACTGCTTCCTCATCCATCTTTGGTCGTGTTTGCCATCCTCCTTTACCAGTTGCTGCTTTGTTTTGCCTCGGGGACTTTGATTGCTTCTCCACAGCATTTCTTTTATTATTATTCCTACAGCTTCTTTCCTACTATGCACCCTGTCACCCTAGTAACTGTGTTTTTGTCTCCTGTCTTCTCTGACAGCCGGATAATCTATTTCTCATCTCGGGACTTCACTCTGTCTTTATTTCATCAGGCTTTTCTATGCTAATTGTAGCTGTCACCTTGCTGATGAAGCTCTTCCTGTTTAGATGGATTCCAGATCCCACACACTGCTGGAGTCAGTGAGTTAGCTCAGCTCCACCATGAATGGCACAAGCTCTGTGTTGTTACTGATATGGTTCTGTCAGTCAGAGGAATTTTAGGCTTCACATTTTCATTTTGATGTGGCTGGGAAAGAGAGGGGGCCTTATATGCATCCTGGAGACCCTGGGCTGGATTTCAATCTCATTTCCATTAATGACTCTGCAGTGAAGTCTGTAGAGTTGCATGTGTCAAACCCTGCATAGATAAGAACAGTATGAGAAGTGTTTGGCCTTCTGTTAAATCACAATCTGATTCACTTAAAGCGTTATGTGGGATATTTGGAAGTGACTACATTAATGAACGCATTCCAGGATCCAATCTTTCAAATTCACTAGCGAAACATATTACTATAAAATAATGCGGTGTGTCGTTGCAACTATTTCTTTTACAGTAGGATACAGGCCAGCCCTTTCAATCCAGAAACTCAGAATCCGCCTCCTAGCCACCGCATTCCTGATCAGGCAGCTCCAGATTTCCTTTCCCATCCCCATTTGCCATGTTTCTATGTTGTCCCCCCCCCCACATTCTTCTTCCAGTAATTAAGCAAATAGAAATCTGTTGCCCTTTGAATTAAAAAAATGCTTCCTAGCTCTCGTTATCAGCTTTTGTTTTCAAAAATCCTGCACCTTCAGATCATATCACCTTCCATAGTCCTGGACATGATAGCAGGCAATTACTCAACTGAAGAGCAGGAGCTTGTATTCTTCTGTGGCATAGCTGGTTTGTCTGTATAGCAGCAATTGGGGAAATATTGTAAAAACAAGAATTAAGCACCATGCAAAATGCACCTCTCACGTGACTCTCCATATGTTGTCTGACCATCCCTAGCTGTTGACTCTGCTGCCTAGGGCTGTCATACGATATCTGGAATGCCACGGGTACCCCGTTCCTTTCCTATACATTGATTCCCATAAAGAGATACTTCCCAGGCCTTTCTGAGCTTTTGGCTGGTAACAAATGGCATGGCCAGGCATGCACTCCTAACACTGATTTCTCATTCACAGTTCAGAGCATTACTCAACAATTAAAGCTAGAACTAACTCATATAATATAATATAATATAATATAATATAATATAATATAATATAATATAGGCCTGTTCTGCAAGTGATCAATTTTAGAGCTGACAGAAAGGGGGGGAGGGAATGACCGTGCATAGTATTCAACTGTAATTATGCTGAATGCCACCCTGCACCCCCACTTTATCAAGCTAGAATTATTTTTCTATTGGTAATAACTGTGCACGACGAGAATACCAGCATCATATCCTTAGCAATCTATCCTGAAAAGAGTGTTTTCTTTCTGTATGGCTATAAATGGGCGCAAGCATTTATTACCAGCTGGCAAATATTGACAATAGTGACAGCAGAACACTGCATGCTATGATGCCATTCTGCCATAATTCAAATATTTCCATAAAGTGACCTTATTTCATGCCATGTCATGTGGTATATCTGGGTTTGAGACATAATTTCATGTATCCCCCCCCCCCCCCGCAACAAAGAGCTGATCCCACCTTTTCTTTTGTAAATCAATCTTAATTGAAATTATGGATCTTCAGCATAGCTTCTGGCAGTAGTTATAAAACGGAATTGCTCATCTTAACAATACCTTTGGGAGGAGACTGTCAGGCAGTGACTAATTCTGAAGCCTTTTGGCTGCAATAAACAGAAGAAAGAACATAAAGTTTCCCTGCAAAACAATGGAAGGTGCATTTGAAATAACAAGTTTCCCATCTTTTGCTGTATGGAAATCAATATGCTGTGTGGGTTAGCAAGTAGTGAAGAATAGGTGGAGTTGCACTTCGTTAGGTCTGTAGACTAAACACAGGTAAACATGTGGATTTTCCTGTAGTGGGTGGATGAGGTCCTTGGGTGGGTTGTATCTCATACTCACTCCACTAGGCAGACTACATGCAAATAGGGACTCTCTTTCTCCCCCAGTGTTCCCAACCCTTCGTTGTTTTGTTTCTCGGTTTAGTTGGGAACCTGTGCTTTTCCTTCAAGACATCTCTTTTGTTCACCAATTAGCAGGGTTCGGGGAGAAGGCAAGTTTGTGTTTCTTTGGAGCCTGCACCATCTAGGATTCAAGAGATCCTAAAAGACTTGCCCGCATTGCTTCCTCACTGTTGCATGGGAATGGAAGCCACCCACTGAGGCGCAGCTCCCACAGGTTCCCTTCTCTCTGAAACTGGTAAAGATATGTGCTTCAGTCTTCCTCTGTAACTTCCCTAGTAGCCTCTCCGAACTCTCTATCCTGCCACTCACATTGCCCAAATCCCATGTCACCTATATCTCAGCACAAGTTCACCCTGTTACATCGAGGTCTGTCATGCAGCTTGCCAGATCCCCAGTGCCCTTCTCTCTTCTTACTTCTTACAGTAATTCCCTTGTCTCTCTCCCTCTCTGTATAACTACTAAAACAGCTATTGGTCCAAGCTACCCTCTGCTTGCACAGTACTGATATTTCCTTCTACTGACCGTGCATCATTGTTAGGCTTCCATATTTTGTGGTAATTTGTTGTTTTCATGCAAACTTTTGTTTGTCACCTGATTGTAATTCCGTCTCATATCAGTGTAACTCTTCCTCCGGTGTGCCATGACTCTGAGCTGAAGATATTATAAGGTGCGTTGATTGGATACACATCTATACTTTTTTGTGTGTATATGTGACCGAGGACGCATGCTAACAAATAGACATATTCTTCATGAATTTGTCTAATCTTTTTTTAAAAAAATGAACATAAAGAGCCAGTCAGGATGCACAGAAATCAACCCATGGCTTGAGATAAACTCTGGGAACCTGTGGAAATTGATCACAGTCAGGGATGGGCTGGGTGTGTGCTGTAATTCCACAACAAACACAAAATGTGGCATTGGGCAAGCATTCTGGCTTCCCAAGAATCTTCATCTTTCTTTGTTAGTTTGACGTTTCTAGCACTTGGAACAGCTGTAAATATGTGCTTGAAATTTTGTGGGCAACCCCTGCTGTGATCTCAGAAGCTAGACAGAAGGCTGAGAAAGATTCCCAGTGGTTTGGGTGGTACTTCACTGCCCTACATTCAGTGCTCCATGTCCCTGTCCATGAGTAGCAGAACCAGAACAGATTGTGCCAAATCATCACATTTGCAAAAGAAGGGAATGTTGCAAAATTAAAGGGGTGGGGAGGGGTCAGGATTGTGCAGAATTTTCCAGGAAGGAGTTTGGTAAAAACCTGTGCTTTTCTTTGGAATGCTCCACAGTATCAAATATGGATTGACAGATGCAGATTTTTAGTTTCTGTTAGTGTGAATTGCACATAGCTCCAAGACCCATAAATCAATAATTTGCATGTTACGTTATTAGTGGGGAAGTACAGAGACAAATGTTCTCACATCTGCTGTTTGCACATATAATGTGACATTCAAATCTGCTCTCAGTCAGAAAAGGACATGGAGTGATCCATAGAATTTTTCAATGTGATGCTCAAATCAGTCTTACAACCCTGGCAACAGCTGTGCTTTTCTCCAGTGAGTGTCATCCCACTGACTTCTCTCCAGGCATATATGCAAATTCTGCAGCTGCAGTGCAAGTAGGATTTGGGCAGGTACAGCTTAGTCGGTGGCCTTTGAAGGGGCGGGGGGGAATAAACCGGGAAATGCGTCTCCCTTTTCCAATATATTCAGTTATCGGAGTACAGTCTTCTGAAAGACTGCATGAACTAAACAAATGTAACAAGTGGAAAGAGATTTTGGGTCAACACTTTGAACCAATATATTCTTATAGATTTTCTATTTCCTGAGCTGCAGGCTGCATACACATGATGCGTTTAAAGCACATGACTTTCCCGCAAGGAATCCTGTGATCCAGTCTGTTAAGGGTGATGGAAATCATAGCTTTATGAGGGCTAAACTACAGTTCCCAGGATTCTTGGCGGGGGGAGCTATGTTATTTAAATGTGTGGAGTGTATGCAACCAGAAATTCATTTTTATCTTGGGAAACAAGTAATAATAGGGATATTTAGATATAGATTACTTATACAATGTAATTCTTTTACACTTTCAAGTCAATGGAAAGTCTTTGTTCATACTAGAAATTGTAGTATTGGTGCAGGATCAAGTTACAGTGCGCTTGCTTCATATATAACCTGGCACATGGTTCCTTTCATAGGTGCCAACTCTATGGGGCCCTGGTCCCTTTGGGGGGGGCCAATAATTTCTGCAAGTTTGTGCTTTCCTCCCTCCTTCCCTCCCTTTTCTGCAATGACTCCCCGTTTGTGGAATGCTCTCCCCAGGGAGGCTCGCCTGGCACCTTCATTATACATCTTTAGGTGCCAGGAAAAAGCATTCCTCTTCTCCCAGGCCTTTGGCTAATTAAACAATACATCCAGTTACAGGTGGATAGCCGTGTTGGTCTGCCATAGTCAAAACAAAATAAAAAATTCTTTCCAGTAGCACCTTAGAGACCAACTAAGTTTGTTCTTGGTATGAGCTCATAAGTTTGTTCTTGGTACGAAAGCTCATACCAAGAACAAACTTAGTTGGTCTCTAAGGTGCTACTGGAAAGAATTTTTTATTTTGTTTAAACAATACATGGCCTTTTAAACTGTGGTGTTTGTTTGTTACTATGTTATGCATTTTTTGTGTTTTTATATTGTAAAGCGTCCTATGAGCCTCAAATGAAGGGCAGTGAATGAATGAATGAATGTCTAGAGCACGGGTGTCAAACACAAGGTCCGCGGGCCGAATCCGGCCCGCCAGACCTCGTCATGTGGCCCGTGTTGCGAGCCCTCTGAATGAAAAAGCGGCTTGGGGGGGGCTGCCGCGTGCGATCGGCAGCTGCCCCCAAGCCGCATTTTCACTCAGAGGGCTCACAAAGTCGCTGCGGAAGCGGCAGCAGCAGCGGGAGCCCAGCGACGGAGTGCACACGCGCGACATTATTACTTACATTATTACAAAAAAGAGTAATAATTGAATGCAGTGACAATAATTTATGATAATAAAGAGTGGACACATAGTCCTACAGATACAACCGGCCCTTTGAGGGTGACCAAACTGCTGATGCGGCCCCCAATGAATTTGAGTTTGACACCCCTGGTCTAGAGAGTCACAGGTTCCCCACCACTACATTAACCCCTTGGTTGGTGTACATGGGTGATCCATTCTTTTTCTATCAAGTGAGACACATCACCAACATTCAATAAAATAAATGGCAAGGAGGGAGAACCTATGACCCTCCAGTTGCAGTTGGACCACACCCTCCCATTATCCTTGGCTAATGGCCATATTGGCTGATGTTCATGGTGTTTGGTAATTTGATTGATTGATTGAATTTATATACCGCCCTATACCCGGAGGTATCTCTATCTCTGCTAGAAAACACTACAAATACATTGTTGCAAACCTCTTTGAGTGGTATATAAATTGTGTTAAAAAAACAAACGTTAAGGTGACTAATATTGTGTATCTTACAGAAATTCCTGTTCCTATTTTACAATGGCTAAATAATGCTAATAATTAGTCTATGGTCTTCCCATTGGATTAACAGTTGGAAAAGTAGGTTGAAAAGTATAACTAACCGTGTCTTCCCTTTATGGAAGACCTGGTTGCTACTTGGAGAGCTTTCTTTTGTTTTGCTTTGTGGGTGATTTATAGGGCACATCCCCCCCCCCATGGAAACAAAGTGTGAAAATCTGCCTATTTGTATATTATGATGTGATTGATCTCTGTCTTTTTTTTTAGGATGAAATTTTGACTGTCATCAGGAGAGTAGATGATAATTGGGCGGAAGGAATGCTGGGAGATAAGATTGGAATATTTCCTATCCTCTATGTAGAGGTAAGATCAGATTGTCATGTGGTTGGTTACTGAGAAACAAAGCTGTTTACTGTAATAAAAAGGGGGAAAAGTGAGATGCAAAGCCCTTTGGATGGGGTTTTTTTTGGGGGGGGAGGAAGCATAGAATTATAATGAAGCTCTGATATCGATCCTCTGCTGAAAAAAGAAAATATTGCTCAGTGTAACTGAAATCCATGCAGCCAGTATGCTCATGAAAATTGTCAGAGGCTTTTCTGTTTATAGTATTTATAGCTTAATCTCAGTTGATACATGTGGGAAATGGGAGACTACAATCACAGCAAAAACTTCGTTTGATTTGCAGCCACTGTAGAATGGAAATGCATGTTGCCCCCCCCCCAAAAAAAAATCCCCATTGTATTCCATTTGCACAAGTCTCTCACATACTGTTTGATCATCTCCTGACCCAACTGGTGGCTTCTGTGTAATACCGGAATTCTTGCTAGCCAAGCTAGTCCTCTAATTTTATGGGTTAGAAATGCTGTTACCTAGGATCTGTTTGCTTACATAGCCAGGAACACAAGTGGAAGGCATGGCCCAGTTGCAGTTTCTGGATGGTGCAGTAGCCTGTGGTGACCCAAGGCACACAACAGGGGCTTCTTCCTGCATTGGTGATGTATGCAAGTAGTGATGACATGGTTTGGCCAAGTTAAGTGATTGATTCCCAGAAGGATGCATTCCTATAATGTGTAAAGAATATTGACTATAACAAATTAGGCTTCTAGATGGGGGTTTCATATTATACCGGTAATATGATATTGCAAACAAGTCATTGGCAACAATTTTCTTTAACTTGCCAGATTTTTCCTTTTTTTCTGAATGGTAATTCCATATTAAGAGAGAGTAGGAATGTCAACACATCATATGGATGCTACAAAAAAAAACCAAACATCCTGCATGCATCCATATTACGTATTATCAGTCTCATAAAATAACTGGAGGTGTTATCTATAGTATATATTACAATGAAATAATTGAAATGCAGTGTTGGTTATGGGAACTATCCACACAATTCATCCAAACCATGTTATTCTAGCTTGCAGACATTACTGCTGTAGCATGCAGTCCTGACCATATGGATTGGATGCTTGATGTTGCCAAGATCACGCAGGCATGGAGCCTAAATGAGCATCTGGTGGGTGTGGCTTTAATCAAGTAAATTCTACAGGGACTTGGATTGATGACCTTTGAGGCTCCTTGCAGCTCTCTGCCTTTACTCTTCAACCCTTCACTGTAGGCTTGCAACAGTGCAGAAATTATTATAGCTTAATGGTATTTCAGTGCGGAATGTTTAATGCCTCGCATCTTTCAGTTTTCTGTGGTGGCTCCCACCCACCCCCCAAAACAAGGATGCAAGGGAATTCATTTTGTGAAATATTAAGTGTAAAACCAGTGGTATGGACAGCTTGTTTATACAGCTTTCCTGGAGGAAGTATGCATGAGCGCACACGTCCGTTCAAAGCATCGGTAAGGAGCGTGTGGGCCTCCAGATGTCGATGGACTACATATCCCATCATCCTTGACCCTTGGCCTGGCTGGGGCTGACGGGAGCTGAAGCTGCAACATAGCTCAGTCAGTAGAGCATGAGACTCTTAATCTCAGGGCCGTGGCTTCAATCCCCATGTTGGGTGAAAGATTACTGCATTGCAGGAGTTTGGACTAGTCGACCCTTGGAATACCTTCCAACTCTACAATTCTATGAAAAAGCACATTTCAGTACAGAAAGATTCTATGACCACTCTGTTATGGGCATGTTTCTGACTTGAACCACTACTACCATTTCTGATTTATGCTGGTTGTACCAAAATGAGGGTCGTGTCCATCCATAATGAGCCAAAGTAACCTGACAGTAACCTCAGAAATAAGGCTTTTCCAGTGTCACAGCCCTCTCCAAAAAGCCAGGAAGGAGAGAAAAAAAGTAGTTTACCAGCTGTATGATTATTAACTGCAGGAGTAGCCAATCTTAAATAAAGCACTGCGGATATAAATTCCTCAACTGACAAGAGGTATAATTTTAAAATAAGGATTTAGTAACTGTTGTTGAAACATGGACTGCTTACGGAAGCTAAATGGCTGGTGATGTTCTCGTCTCATGATGTTAGATGCAGGCAGATTATCTGATTAAATGATACACAGTGGGATTCCCTTAGCTGCTGCATTTATATTCAGTCAGTGCACCAGGACTAAACTTATTACTAGTGTAAAGCAATCTTGAGAGGAATTTGCAGTCAAAAACATTCTGGGAACTGAAGGCATGAGGTCTGCTACCCATCTTAACTCATTTTGACACTGACTAATGCAATCATGATCATAAGGCCTCTGTCTTTAGTGGTACTTTTCACATTTCGAAGCAAGATGTGTACAAACTCACATCTGGGAAATAGAGAGATTTTTTTTCAGGGCGCATTTTTCTCCAGACGCTTACCTTCAGTCCTCCTGTACTGCCAGTCTCTCTCTTCTGAAGAGATAATCCCGAGACAAAGAAGAAAAGATAATGGTAAGTTTGACACTTTCTTATAGAATTGTAGAGTTGGAAGGGACCACAAGGATTATCTAGTCCAACCCCCTGCAATGCAGGAATCTTTTACCTAATTGTGGGACTTGAACCCACAGCCCTGAGACTAAGAGTCTCACGCTGTACTTATCCACAGGGTTGTAGGGCAGACAAGTGTGAATCAGGGAGACACAGATCTAAGACAGTAAAGCACCCTTAAAAGGAGCAGTAGGAACTGCTGGTCGGGGGCACAGAGCCACACACACACCCATTGTACCACTGCAGGCAGCAGCGAGATCAGGGCTGCAGAGGAGCATCAAATTTCCTGTGCTTGCACCTTTGCCACCACCCACTCCCACAATGCCCTGTTAAGTGCAGTGCCATCTCACTATGCCAGCTGCTCCTGGTTCTTAATCTGCATGCTGTGATCTCATGAGGGGACCCACACGGACAGGGACAATCCATGGAAAACCTGGATTGATGTTTGCTCTGATTGAGCATTAAAGAGCAGTTTTTTGCAGGGCAAAAGGGAGCCCCAAACCACTCAGGCGCAGAGCTTTTAAGTACGGGTCTGTGCCTGGAAAGAGCAGGGCAAAAGGTAAGTCTATATAAGCCCTAATTCTTCCTCTTCATTGCTTTCCTCATTGTTCTCCAGGAGTTAGAGAACAGCTCCAGGAGTTAGAGAGGGATAATTTTCCACACATGAAGGCTCTGCACTTTTATTTTTATTTTTAGTTTCTGAACTGTGCAGGGAACACCTGCAAGTCCAAGAGGCTCCTCACCACGTAGTTGCTCTCTAACCCCCGTTTTTGTGGCAATAACCAATTTGTTCTGTGTCCTAACACCTACTGAAAGATTTGGATGTCATACAATGAGGAAGGAGAAGGGAAAAAAGGAATATCTTAGATTTCCTACTTCTCTGCATCACTGAAATCTATAACTTAATATTTTGAATGTCCCCAACATTCAAAATATTAATGTTGCACCTCTCCAACAGGTGAGGTATAGCTGAGCTCTTCTGGACTTTGTAACAAGGTAGAACAACAAGAAATATGGGGCATTAATGTAGGGGTGCGGAACCTGTGATCCTCAACCAAAAGCAATCCTTTGTAAGGGCTTCCTAGACATGAGTAGTCAGGTAGCCTTTGGAAGGATAACGGCCAATGTGTTTGCATTTGAAGAGGTACTCTGGGAAGAATGATCTCACTGAAACTAAGCTTTGAATCTGTTTTCATGCAGATTAGCTCCTGAGTAGGCAGAGTCCACAAACCCAAAGTTTGCAAATGGACAAGAATATTTATCCAATTACCTGTGGGAAGAAACAGCGTTTTGTCACACCTGACATTCAATAGGGCTGCAAGGGAATGGGACTTCACAAGACTGCCAATTCTCCATTAGTCAGTTTCAAATCCTCCCTCTACCCACCTGCCTTGCAATGTGGTGTGCTGTTACATTAATCTCATTATCTAAATTGGTGCAGGTACCTGCTCACCACAGTGATTTACAGAGCTAGGATTCCCAATTGGCCCAGTCGCTTCTGCTTTTCCATCTTCTTCAGTGTGTGCTTGTATTATGATTTGTTCTGTCATGGCTGGCATTAATTAATGGGCAGTAACTCATCACACCTCAGAAAGCAACAGTTGGCTCCCACATTTTCCCTATGCTGGCGGCAGAACTAATGAAAGTCACTCCTGCTTTTCCCCACCACTGCTGCTGCTGCTGCTTCTCCTTCCCTTTAGCTCCATTGTGATCACAACCACCATGCAACTAAGGAAATGCAGACTCAAAGTTAAAATTCCTAGATTGTCAATTGCCAGCATACCAGGAAGAAGACAACCAAATGTGGATAAGTAGGTTGTATGGTTATTAAATTTAACAACTTGAGGATATGCAAAACAAATTAGTCAGATTTGTAACCAAATCAGATAAAGTCTGGGCAGGTGTTCATTAATAGATGGGGGGGTAATTTCTACCCCCATCACCTGGGCAGGTTAACAACCACACATTGTGCACACAGCAAAGTTTCCTAAGATTCCTCCATCCCTGCTGCATGGACCTTGGGTGTAAGACCCCAACAGGCACACTGTGGCCCCATTGGCCAGCGTTCACCCCAATGTGTCTGCCAGGCCAAATGGCACCTCCCAGCACCCGCAGGCCATGCCTGACAACAATGACTAGGGGGTGCCCACAACCCTCAGGTAAAAGCATTCCCTTCTTTCTGAAATCTTCCCACCTGCCCAGACTACATACCAGCTAGCCAAATTAGAGTAACAGCACTCCAACAAACATTGCCCAACAGTGTGGAGTAGGCAAAAAAGAGAAGACCTGGAGCCAGTTAGGGTCTCCCCCCCAAAAAAAAAAATCCCACTCAGCTCCTGGAAAACAGACAACTAGCCTGTAGGCCCACACTACGAAAGGGTGGGTGCTAAATAAAGAAGAGGAAAGCATGTGGGGGCGGAACAAGTTTAAATAGTCTGTAACCATCTCTTCCCATTGGGTGAAATCACCCTCAGGTCATAATGTCTTTCCCTAGGGAGATACCACCTCCCCTCTTCTTCCAGGGGAGGAGGGATGTGGCAAATTTGCCTCCCAATAAATGGGGCGAATGGCATTCTGACTGCTGTAGAGCTTGGAACCCACAACTGAAATTCTGACAGAATAACTCTATAAATAAAAAAGTAGAACATGTATCATTGGGCTCTGTTAGGGAGCCTTTAACAGAACTAGATTGTGTTCCTTGTCAGCAACTCACAGCCGAGGAAGAGACAGGATGTGGTTTGATGTGGAGTTATGAGGTGAAGGGATTAAAACGTCTACGCAAAGATTCCAGCCCTACCATGACTCCAAACTGTCAAATTTGGAATTAAATGTGTCTTTTTAATACTCTGCATTCAGAGCATGTAGCATTCCTGATAACGGTTATGAACATGGAAGATTCCCTCCCACCCGCAAGGATTTTTTGGCTCAGATACAATACAAGTGTTAACATTTTATATCCAAATACTCTAGTTGCTGGGGAGAGAAGAATTCCCAATCCACTAGCCAGAGATTAATACTTATTGTTACTGCATGCATCATTTGTTTTCATTTTGCAAGCTCACGATGACATGCTGTTCTAAGCACACCCTATTCTAATACACAGCATTCCTTTTAACCTTCGCAAATATTGGAAACAAATAACGCTTGCTGGCGAGTAATAAAGATACTGTTTAAACTCTGCTGGTAAATAAGTGTTCCTTGAATGTTGCAAGAAAATAGAAGAAGAAATACTGGAAAGGGGGGAATAATGGTTCAGTTAGAATCTCTACAAATATTCAAGGGTGCATTAATCACTGTCAAGACGGAGAAGGGTTGTGATGGAGTGCAAGAAGACTTAGGGAGCAATCCTCTACACAAGAAATTGGTGGAAGGCAAGCGTAAAGTTATGCCAGATCCAAACCCCATTCAGGAGCAAAGGGAAAACATGGGTTTATAATAGAGCTGGACTTACACTGGGTTTTTTCCAGGTCACATGACTGAGCTGAACAGAGTTAGGATCCAGCTTAAGTCCACTTGACCAATCCCACCCCTGCCACCCCCCCAGAACACCCTTTTTTTGGCTGAACAGAGTTAGGATCCAGCTTAAATCCACTTGACCAATCCCACCCCTGCCACCTCCCCAGAACACCCTTTTTTTTTTTTGGCTGAACAGAGTTAGGATCCAGCTTAAGTCCACTTGACCAATCCCACCCCTGCCACCTCCCCAGAACACCCCTTTTTTGGGGGGGGGTACTTACGCCATCCTCAGCACAGTTAACTGAGCCCCAGCTTAGCCAGCATGAGCAAATTACACTGGTGTATCTTTGGCTAAGCCATGATAAGTAAGTTACGTCTTCAGCTGAGCCGGAATTGGAGACGTAATGCTGGCTCAGCCAGAGATCTACTGCATCCTAAACTTGCTAAAGGACTGCCCCCTAACATCTGAATTGTTACATATTTACAAACTTATCTCCCTCTTTATGAGCTTTGGTATATTTTAGCATGCTGTTATAGCAGAAGGGAAAATATGCACCTTAAGTATGGAGTGGATAGGCCTAAACATTCATGCTTCGGGTTAGCAAAAAAAGAAGTCTGTTTTAATCTGTTGCTGCAAGAAATTAAGGCACACTTAAGCCCATTGATTTACACTTGACTCTATGCTGAATGCAACCTCTATGCTTGTGTGAACAGCCACTACTTAGAAGTCTACATAGGGTGAGTCTTCTTTGAAATCACAGCAGGGAGTGTGGGAGATGAAGGTGGATGAACCATTTCTAGAAAAATATGTTCTGCGTTTGCCGGTCCCTGCCCAGACATAAATTAGCAACTGCACAACAATACAGTGATCAATGTTGAGAGCTATTGTGTAGCACTTAATATTTCAGAACAATTTTTTTTTTTGCTGTTCGTAGAACCTCCATGGGAGTCTCATTTGTCCAAATACCTGGCAAGAAGAGGAGAGGCCATTTTTTTTAAAAAAAAAAAGTTCAGGATTATATATATGCAAATAAAACAGATGCAGTAGTCTCTTAGGGATACTGTGAAGTGGATACACAGTGAATCTGGAGTTTTGTTTAATCAGTCACCTGGTAGTGGGGATACATTCTAAATATTCTTCCCGATGCAGAGATCAGCATAGCTTGGCTTCTCGTTTCATTAAGGGAGCAGAACCATATTTGTGAAGGAATGTGGATTGCATTTTCTTCCTCTATTGAAATTATTAGGGAGGCTGTTGCTGCTGGGAGAGCTCTTGTGTATGCATCAGTGCTCCAGTGGACATTACTTCTTAAAAAAAAATCACTGGACAAGTCCAGAATAATTTATAGATTTAATAAAAAGCATTTAAGCTGTTGGCACACGAGATGCAGGGTTTCTTGTACAAAAAGAATGCTTCATCTATGAAATAGTTTATAAAGGAGAATAAGCACAATTCATACACTGTATCTGTTTACAAAATCTTTTTTGTTTTAATCTTACACATACAAGAGTCGTACTTTTTCAAAATTGCATTAGCTCTGTGCATTATCTGTTAAAGCACGCAAGTGCTGTTTCTAATAGCTAGGATCTTTCATTTTCTACCAGCAACTTTAATAATAATAATAATAATAATAATAATACCGTAATAAAGATTTCCCCACTTCCACAACCACTATACTTCCTCTTGCCTCATCAGTTTCACTAAAGGAGTGTGATTGGGCTCTATAGAACAAAACAAATGTTGGGACTTAAAGTGTTAGCCTTGGCTGTGTGAGTTAATCAGCCTTATATAATCCACATGCTTAAGCTTTTGTTCCCCCAGTCTACCTGAGAAGCTCAGTGTGTGAAGAGGCTAAGCTGGTTGCCTCAGCTTAGCTGCATGGGTCCAACAAGCCACTCTTGAGTTCCTATACCAATAATTTAGGAACTTCTACCACTGTAACTAAGTCAAGTTTTGCTGCCTGTGCAGCTTTTCTGACTGATATATGGAAAATCATATGATCACATGAAACTGACCTTTGAAGAGTTTGGTAAGTTTTAAAAAACGGTTTACTTACAAACATGTGGTCTTTTCCTATGCTGGGGGAAGAGGGGAGATTTGGAACTCACAAGGGCATATTTTAAAGGTGTAACAGCCTGTATTTCCCATGCATTATTTTGTGGTTTTAAATCTCACCAGAGTACTTGCCCCAAACTAGATATTCTCCTATCTATATCTATATCTATATCTATATCTATATCTATATCTATGCACAGCAGGCTATGTACACATTGCTGTTTACTCTGGCTCGACTGTGCTCTCACCGCTGGTCTTTGAAGCTATATACCCATGACATTGGCCACAATCCATCTCTATTGGGTAGTTGCTTGAGAAAGACTGTTGTTTGATGTGTTTCCCTCAAACCAGCTTCCTTCTCATTTGAAAACATAAGGCACATTCACACCACAGTTAAGCTGAGATGCATGCAAAAGAAACAGACACTGCATGTGCACAGGTGATAACGTAGGCGACATGAATAGGAGCTGGGGGTTGTTGGTATGGCAGAACCAAACAGGCAACGTGTATCAAGTGAATATATGGCTACTCCCTCTCTGGTGTGTTCAGCAATGTGCCCATGAGACTTGGAACGCAACTTCCTTGAGTTTTAAACCACGAATGTGTTCGTATTTTCTTTCTTTTACAGTGAAATAGCCCTGTTTTGCTATAATGGAAAGGAAAGGAAAACCAGTTCATGGAAAGCAATAATTAAAGTCTTACCCCCAACCTCTCTGGGGAGCCAAAGCTGGCTTACTAATAGACCATTCATCAATGATCCCTCTGTTGTGTTGAACAGGAAGCAATAAATCAGGTAGAACCTATAAACAGGATGCTTCTACTTCACATTGCAGGGGATCTTTGCCGAACAAATGTGTAAACATAGGAGTGTAGCCATTAGGTAGAGCAGTGCTGGATAACAAAACACTTTAATTAGTGCTGTGTAGAATCTCTGTTTTCACTTATTTGCAGAAAAGCAGAGCCTCAACAGCACTAAAATGCTTTAGTTTGGAAGTAAGCCTAGTTTCATGTTCTTTTGCCCTACACTTCTTTGAAAAATATTTCTGGTTTCTTATTTTTATTTACTTATTATATTTATTTAGGATTCCTATGACTAGCTATATGGACTTCTGCCTTTTCAGTATGCATCTTGTCACGCTCATAAATAGTGAGGTGAAAGAAATACTCAACTTGGGGTAATGTTTTCCTAATTGGTTGTTAGTAAAAGTTGATTATGGAGGTGTAAAAAAGGACTGTGAAATGTTACACACCTCCCACTTGTGCGAGCGGGGGGGGGGGGAATTGAAGGATAGCATTTCTGCATTTCATTTCCTTTGGATGATACGGTACAGTGGAGACTTGTGGTGTCTTTGTAACATTTAGAGCTTGTTGGAGTAAACAAACACTTCTGTGGCAGGTAGCAAATCTACCCATGCGCTTACTTACCGAAGTGCAAAAACCCTGGAGGTAGCAAACCTTCAGCCTAACAAAGTGTTTCTCCCAGCATCTGTAACAATATGTCAGTGGGTAAAGGTAAAAGTAAAGGGACCCCTGACCATTAGGTCCAGTCATGTCCAACTCTGGGGTTGCGGTGCTCATCTCGTGTTACTGGCCGCGGGAGCTGGCATACAGCTTCCAGGTCATGTGGCCAGCATGACAAAGCCACTTCAGGCGAACCAGAGCAGTGCACGGAAACGCCGTTTACCTTCCTGCCGGAGTGGTACCTATTTATCTACTTGCACTGGCATGCTTTCGAACTGCTAGGTGGGCAGGAGCTGGGACCGAGCAACGGGAGCCCACCCCATCGCGGGGATTCGAACCGCCGACCTTCTGATCAGCAAGCCCTAGGCTCAGTGGTTTAACCCACAGCGCCACCCACGCCCCATATGTCAGTGGGTACACAAACAATATTGTCTGCTTTCAGAGTCCAATTGCATTGTTGAAGTATGAATATATGATCCCTACTGAGTAGAACTTGTTATGTCTGAGAACAATCAACAGGGTAGAATCTAAGAAGCACTATATATCGCTAATTGTTTTTGTGTTAGGGTGTAGGACTTGGGTAGAGAGGCTCTGGTTCAAATCTCTAGCTACGAAGGTTGCTTATTCATCTGGACGTAGTCACAGGGTTGTTGTGATGATCAAATCCTTTGTAGACTGTGCTGAGTTGCTTGGAGGAAGAAAGTGATAGAAATGTACCAAAGAAATTATTACTGTTATAAACTTAGTCATGAGCATTACAGTTTTACTTAAAAACACAGAGGACAGAACATTGTGGGCAGCTTTACATTCCAGTTTCCAAATTGTTTGCAGATATTATTATTTCTCTCATAGGGGCATTAGGAAAACCTCTTTATTCTTAGCTGCTTCAGTACTGTTTTGAACTCTTGGACGTACAGACACCGAAATGTTCAAATACAGTGTTGCTTGCTCTCCCCCCCCCCCAGATTAATTTTCATTAATTGCTATTCTTCCTCATCCCTATCCTTAAGAGGCCTTAAAGAAACATATTTTGTTTTATGCCTACATCAAATTAATTATGACCGTCTCTTACATTTCCATCATTTGCTGCTGTTGCTACAGAAACGGCAAAAATAACATGAAACACAAAGACTGTTTTCTTGATGATCTTGCATAACTTTCCATCAATTTCATAATAGTCTTTATTCAAATATGTGTTGATTTGTAAGCTGAGGAGTGAACTCTACAGAAATTCAGACTAAACCAGCATACATCTTAAACATCTTTACCAAGCTTAACCTAGATTAAGATCTAAAAGAAAAATACCTCACATTAAAAAAATAAATAAAATGCCTTCAACACAGTTTATGTAGCAGGAGATGCTACCACCACTGGGCTCCCCATTTCTTCCTCCTGCTATGAAGTAAAGTC
Source organism: Lacerta agilis (assembly GCF_009819535.1). NCBI lineage: Eukaryota > Metazoa > Chordata > Lepidosauria > Squamata > Lacertidae > Lacerta > Lacerta agilis. Next base: position 75,721,494 of record NC_046315.1, read on the forward strand.
TCACTTCCATGTCTGACCTCTGGTTTCAGCAGGCCCCTTAGCAGTGTGGATGCTTGTCATTTCCATTTCCTCCTCGAACCAGACTCCACCCCCAAGCTTGGTCACACCTCGAAGTAAAAAGGTTTTGGTGAATGTGGTAACCCCCCTATTGTCAAAGAAAGATTAGCAACACTTCCCAGCAGAATCATTAAGACGGCAACCCTATATCCTCTTCCCTGACAGCAATCGCCACTGAACTCGATGGGATTTGCCTTTGAGTAGACATGTATAGGATTGCACTGAAACTAACTAAAAAAACTTCCCTGTCCCTCAGAGCCACTTTGACAGGTGGTCCAGGGCATTCACCTGCCAATCCTCTGAAGCCATGCTGATGTTCAAGTGCACTCTTAAGTGGTCTGCGTGCGGATCAGTTGCAGAGGACTTTACCCCTCTCCTTCCAGCTTCTCTGCCCCCTTCCCCCACATACATGTTTTCCCCAACTCTCTCCCCTTCTCTACCACCTCCCCCCCATCCACATGAAATTAGGGAGAGGGCCTTAGGCTACAGACTACCCATCACTGGCAAACAGCATCATAGATACCTAAACATGCTGTGTATTTTATTGGTTTAAAAAAAAGCAAAACACTTATTGTACTTCAGAACTGCAGATGTAGACATTTTCCCTGCTTGGTTTTGAGTTGCTTATCTTTTTTTCCTTCCGATTGGCAATGGGGTTTCATCAGTTGCATCGAGTGGGCTTCATGTATTTAAAACCTATGAAGCTGGGTGTAGTAGGAACTTGGCTGCAGTGTGCTTATCTGCTTCTCTAATGTTTTATTTTATTTTTTATTTTTAAAAAAAGATAATCTCAAAAGTACCCAAAGTCGAAGACAGGCTTCTATAAGAATACACAAGCATTCGCTGGGAAAAATGAGAACTGGTTCCCATTCAAAGCCACTCCGTGGCTTCAGAGAAGCTACGCCTACAAGCTCTTCTCCTCTCCTCACTACTTTTGTGTGGGAGGGTAAGGAACAAAAGACAGAGCTCCAGCTAAAGACAGGCACAGAACTTGTGGGGCTCCATGCAAATGGAAAGAGAGCAGGGCTTCTCTTCAGCGACTCCTCCTACTGTCTCCTCTCTGTTCTGGCATCATTGATTGTTTTTGGTCCAGGAAAATAACTTTCTTAGAACTCTAATGGGATTGCACCAGGAGAGAGAGGAAATAGGGGCTTCAAGGAGAAGAGTATTGATTTGGGAGCTGCTCCTACCCATTATGTTATCTGCAGAAGGAAAGATAGCAGCAGCAAGCAGAAGAAAGTGGCAAGTGGGGGGGGCCAATTGTGAGCCCCTTGAAAGTATTTGCAGATGAGATGTAGGGCTCATGCAAGTATGAACCTCAGCCTAAAGCAGAACCTACTCTCTCCCTAGATACTTTTGCCTTTTCTATTGGACAGCAGCCACATAATAGATTCAGTTTTCTACTGTAGTATACCCTGCAATTCTATGCATGTTCTGTAAGTAGCAATTCACATTTAGTTCAATGGAGCTTACTCCTAAGTAAGCATTGCTTTAGGATTTCAGCCTTAGAGACGGTTGTTCGAGTATCCTTATACAGAACCCATCCTGCACTTTTAATACACTTGTAAGGGAGAGGGGAAATATGAAATTATTTTCAGAGGATGCCTGTTCTCAGAACTGTGTAGTGGCCCACGAGGTTTTTACAAAAAACAGAAGGGTTGTCTGGCAGACGTGGGCTGTGTTTAGCTTGGTGAGTTACAAATTGTACAAATCTGTTCTATAGTTATATAAACAGCTTCTATATTGTTACTGTATTGTGCCTATCAAAATAAAGCCTCTGCTACTCATTGGTAGAGCAGATCTGATCGCGCCGAGTGTTTAGTTTCTTAGGGAACAAAAACAGTTTGAAGCCCAGCTTCTATGAGGAAGGAGAAGTAGTTTAGTTGGGGTAGCAACCTTGGGGACAGCTGGAAAGAAGTACAAAGATTTAAAAAAGAAGTGTGCATGCACACAAAAGCTCATACCAACAACAAACTTGGTTGGTCTCTAAGGTGCTACTGGAAGGAATTTTTCAAAAAATTCAGTGTCGGCTTCAGTGTCTACGTGTGTCACGCTTCTCCGGGGGCTGGAAAGAGGCTGGTTTAACCTCCGGTTTGCTAGTAACAAGGGACGCGGGTGGCACTGTGGTCTAAACCACAGAGCCTAGAGCTTGCCAATCAGAAGGTCAGCAGTTCGAATCCCTACGACAGGGTGAGCTCCCATTGTTCGGTCCCTGCTCCTGCCAACCTAGCAGTTCGAAAGCACATCAAAGTGTAAGTAGATAAATAGGTACTGCTCCAGCGGGAAGGTCAATGGCGTTTCCGTGTGCTGCTCTGGTTCGCCAGAAGCGGCTTAGTCATGCTGGCCACATGTCCCGGAAGCTGTACGCCAGCCAGTAAAGCGAGATGAGCGCCACAACCCCAGAGTTGTCCGCGACTGGACCTAATGGTCAGGGGTCCCTTTACCTTTACCTTTACCTTTTGCTAGTAACACTGAATTACTGTGTCACGAAGTGATGCATGTCTAAAAAGTATGTCACCAACATGAAAAGTTTAAGTGGCAGAAAGGGGTTACACTGCAGGTAGGTTGAAAAACCCTTTGAGTGTATTGCCACCTAACAGATCTCCGAAAACAAAAAACTAACATTTCATAGAGGAATATCTATGGTGCTGTGCTCATTTACCTTTTGCAGTAATGTGACGCCACACTGCACCCATTTGCAGAGTACACAGCACAGGTCAATGTATGCATCTGTCGTGCAGCCTATTCACAGCTCGGGCTGTGCAGGACCTTACATCTGATTTGACATTTGTACTAGGGCACACACAACCATACAGCATAGCCTGAAAGCACCTTGCAGTGCTCCGTGCCCAGTGCTCCCCCCCCCCTAGAAAAATAGGTGCCAGTACTCACCATGAAGTTGTTACAGTAAGTGCCGCACTTTTTAACAACAACAAAAAGAGGTGCCCATACTGCATACACTTGAGCACCCTCTGAAAAAAGAGCGCTGCCCATAACTGTTATGCTATAGCACATTTCCAAGAAGGTGTGAAATACCCTCCAAGAGATGCAGGTATGTTTTTCCTAAGGGTGCCCCCATGGCCACATCTGGAAACCAAGAGAGTTCAGTTCATTTTCACCTGTCAGTCTCGCACCACAGCAGGGAATGAGGAAACAGTGAAGTGCTCAGCATTTCTATACACATTCTTAGGCTTGGAAGAACGCAGATTTGTGTGTCACCCCGAGTCAACATGCAGCCTTCGGAGAATAAATAATACACGCTGGAGTTATGTTACTCCAGCAGGTTCCTCACCCTTGCACCATTCAAGAGAGCATCCAGTGAGCTGGTGGCACACATTCACGCATGGAAGTCACTTGATAAGCTCGCCCTGTGTCTGCCAAATATCACTCTCCCAGTTTAATTCAGAAGTACTGAGGTTGCCAACTTTTATGGACCAGTGGGCACATCTGGAATTTTCAGTAAGTGCCGTGGGCACCAGTCACAAAATGGCTGCCATATCTGCAAATTAGAACAGAGGCAGGACCACAGAATAGTGTAGGCATGCCCTGCCCCTGCCCTTGACAATAGGGGGGAAAGGCACTTAAATCAACCACTGCTATGCTCACTCACACCGAGAAACTCTTTGTACCTCTCCTCCATTCTGAATGGAAGATCATCTAGGTGTCTAGTCCTGGCATTCAGTGAAATGTGGGCATGTTTAAGCAATGTGTTCCATGTAGTAGATGCCAGGCCACCACAAGCAGGAACTGGGCAAGAAGAGCATTGTGCATTGTGGATTTTTGAGGGAATATTTACTGGTACCTTTTGTAGGTGCCATAGGAGGCACTGGTGGGTGCGCTGTCACCTATGGGTAATGCATTGACAGACCCTGCCAGTGTTGCAGTCTACTGGAGTCTTTTTTATTTTATTTTAAAGTAAAGGTAGTCTTCTACTGTTTGTTATTAAAGAAGATATAATTTGCAAAACGTAGAATCTGAAATGTACAAGGTTACAATGTTGTAATGCCCTTCTATGAACGAATAAATAATGCATGTGACTTGGCTCCTCAGCAGATCTCTGAATTGTCATTGGGATCCCACACTCTTGCATTTCACAGAGCCATCAGTAGACTAGCTTCATGCATTGTTCTCGTGTAGTTTGCCCATGGGAGGGACTTGTTGCAGCTGTATCTGTAAAAGAAAAAAAAAGGCATTTCATTCTGTTATACCACTACTGCCCACTCCTGTGTTTTCGCCTGCTTATTTTAAAAAGAAGGTGAAATGCAATGTTGACATTCCATTTGTGGAGCGGCTTTTGAGTCCATAGAAGCATCTGCTAATATAAGAACAGTGTGGAAAGTTGTGTGAAGTAGGGAGGGGGTGCAGGGCAAAGGTGAAACCAGAGAACATTGCCTCCCCATCTCACACTAGCAGGCATCTCCACTGGATCATAATCCACTCCACAAGCAGGATGGCTGCACTGGATTTCACTGAATGCCTACTTAGCATGTGGTTCTGTTTATTTTGGGGGCTTGTAAAAGCGAAGAATGGAACAACCGTCATCTTGAGTGCAGAATTTGAACTCTGGAACTATACAGGCAAAGCAGTTCTGTAATGCCCACTTTTTCCCTTCTTTTTTCCCCTTCATTTCTTCATTTTTAGCTCAACGACTCAGCTAAACACCTTATTGAGATGGACAAGACCAATCTAACTTCCGCATCTGGCAGTGATGTCCCTTTGCCAGCTGACACTAACCTGGCAGTAAACACGGTCCAGTGCTGTACATTGAACAGTGCCGGAGCAGTCAGTGCCATTCAGAGGCACATTGATGGCAAGAAGAATGCCAAGAAGCGCCACTCCTTCACTGCTCTCAGTATGACACACAAATCTTCTCAGGCCATGAATAACAGGCATTCCATGGAAATTAGTGCCCCTGTCCTCATCAGCTCAAGTGACCCCCGTGCTGCTGCCAGAATTGGAGATGTGACTCATCTCTCATCCAGCGCTCCAGTCCAGGTAAACTATGGATGAATTAAACCACAATGCTCAGCCAGATCCCCTTAGCACCTTCCTTTGATTTGGCCTTCTAGCCAAATGGTGGGTTGCGAAACAAGTTCCCAAGAGATAGTCGCTGCCTAAGCATCCATCAGATGGAGCCAAGGAGGCAAAATTCTGTCGATGGGTGCTCACCCTCATGCAAATTAATGGTAAATAAATGAATATCTGAAAGAACCACATCCCTCTCACATTTTCCTGCCCATGTGTGATAATTTGTGGGGAAGCCCTGTTTTTGGTGCCACACCCCAATGGGACTTGTGGCCAGGCCTTCTTAGTAGTGGCCCCATGCCTGTGGAATAACCTTCCCTCTGGCGTGCATCTCACCATAACATCATTGCCATTGCATTGTGAAGGTGCACCTCTTTGCTCAGACTTTTGGGTAAGGAAGAGAGGTACCGGTACATTGGGTTGGGTTTTTGTTGCTGCTGCTATTTTATTTGTATGAAATTTATATTGTTCTGTTTTTTATATTATTGCTTTTAAGTTTTGTGTATTTACCCCATGGGACCTTTGAGTGCAGGGTGGTATATATGTTTGGTAGGTGAAAAAACATGTACATACGTGTGTGGTGAGATCTTCAGTTCAGAGTCATGGTGCACCATATGATATTACATTTTACAGTAAGTCTAAACCACTGAGCCCCTTGGGCTTGCCAATTGGAAGGTTGGCGGTTCAAATCCACGCAGCGGGTTGAGCTCCAGTTGCTCTGCCCAGCTTCTGCCAACGTAGCAGTTCAAAAGCACACCATTGCAAGTAGATAAATAGGTGGATAAAGTAAGTGGAAATATCTGTGCGTCTTATGGAGCGAATGGTGGTCCCTGGAGCTGAATTGCCCAGGGGCCAAAAGAGGATCATGCTTTTTATTTTACAAAGAGAAAAGGGGGTGTTGAAAGGACCCTGCTCAGCAGCTGATCAGCAAGAGATTGGGAAAGATAAGAGTCCCCGGCTCCCTTTCAGCCCCGCCCTCCTTTGTTGAATGTGCTGCAGAGGGAGGTTGTTTGTTTCCCCAGCTACATGTGACTGGCTGATTAGATTATCAGTCTGAAAACTGTAGAAAAGGCTCCCTTTCCTTTAGAAGCTACAGAAATGTGAGTTGAACCCCATAAAAACAGAGCTTTTCCTCTTTGCTTTTCCCCCTTTGCAAAAGGAGCTTTGCTTTTCCCCTTTTGCAAAAAAACTGCAAAACTTTTAGCTGATCCTAAAAAAACAGGGTTTTTCCCTTTGCAAAAAAAAGCTGCAAAACTTTTAACTGGTCCTCAAAAAACCAGGGCTTTTCCCTTTGCAAAAAAAGCTGCAAAACTTTTAGCTGATCCTCAAAAAACAGGGCTTTTAGAGAAGGAAAACCAGAAAAAAAATTTTTTTTCTTGTTTCCTCCTCTAAAAACGAGGTGCGCCCTATGGTCCGGTGTACCCTATGGAGCGAAAAATACGGTACATGAAAGCAGTCTTAATTACTAAGAGCATATGTGGGAGGAATAGTGAGTGAACTTACAGTGATGGGAGTCAGTAGGACTTGAGTGACTTGTTGAAGGCAGTCAGCCAAGAGCAAACCTTGGCTACATCTCTTAGGGCAAACCATGAATCTGGGTTCAGATGTAGTGCTAAGCCAAACGATGACTTAGCTCTAGGTAGAGCAGCAGCAACTGGACTTGGGGAGGTGTGAAGGCAGCCATTGTTTTTCCTGGTGAGTACCCATATACTTCCTTGTTCACGTTTAGCCATGGCTTGGTTTCGTGTTATGTGCAAACCAGACCACTATGTAAAAATATCAAAACAGTGGGAAATTGTATTCAGTGATAGAATGAATATGTTCCAAGTAGAGAAAATCACTTTTTCTCTAATACACAAAGCTGTATCAGTTATATATCTCTTACCCTCAGACTCTTCATCCGAAAATAGTTTCTTCATTTTCTCAATCTGTAAAGAAAAATGCAGGAGTTTTGTCTGTGCTAAAATGCATACAGTCATCTCTATCTGTACAATAATCTATCAGTTACTAAACTATGTGTCTCATCAGTATCCTTGTCTTCTTATGTGTATACAAAATCCCAAGAAATTCATATTTATTAATTAAGGCACGGCACATTTGACGACAGCATTGCAAAGCCATTTAAATAAATATTATTCTGTAAAAGATGTTTTCATCAGGTCATAAACATTACTGCACATTAAAATAAAAAAATTAATCCATAGCGTTAAGGTTACTTGCTGCATACTTAAAAATTCCTTCGCCCCACATTCAAACCAATACACTCCTATAAAATGAACTTATAGAATATGTTCAGCAATGAAATCAAATCACCACAGTATAGCATAAAATCCCCCACAGAAACTTAAATTGAAGATACTGTTGTGCTAATGATCCAAGATTTATTTTGCCATTCTATTCTTTTTTTTGCAAATGGTACCACCTTAGCTGTTTCCTGCTCATTAACGATAAGCATGTAGAAGTCTTACAACGCTTTGAATGCATTTGAAAATAAGTGGTCGTCTTAAAAAGAAAAAGAAGTTTTCATTGTTTTTAAAGCTTGGAAGTAATAAATAAAGCATTGGGTTCTGACCAAAACAACCAGAAAAATCTATCACACTCATAACTTTCAGAGGAATAGTGAAGGCTGGGAAGCAAAAGGTTGGGGGAGGGGAGAGAGTCTAAGCAAGTATTGACTCCATCGCTATTGTGTTCCCTTTCAATAGACTATGCATCTAGCATATTTGATGCTGGCACGTTGAGTGCAACACATTAAACATAAATAATGGCCTCCTAAATTATTGTGTCTGTCACACAGAGGGTTCTTACAGGCTAGTTAAGTTGATTGGCACTGAGAGAATGTAGTACAGCTGCGAGCCAATGATAAAACTAAGCAGGAGTGAGGTTAGTTGTTAGGTTAGCAGGGGTGCTGTCCACAAGCAAAGTGCCCTGTGCAGCTGAGTTGGTCCCACTTGGCTCACTAATCTTGTCTAGGCCTCAGATGGCTCATCTTCCCTCCATTTGCACCCCTTATGAATTATTCTTCCTTGCTATTTAGAGAGGTCACAGGTCACCCTGCTCCAAATCCCCTGGTTTTTCTGACCAGAGATACATCTCATAAATAATGAAGTATGGCTGGCTGCACCCCCAGTGTAACAATCCAAGCAGAGAAGAAAGAAGGCAAAAGCTTTGCTTGCAAACAAATCCGAGTCTTGAATAGAGAGTCAACCGGTGCACAATAAGAACCGGCACATGATTCCCAGCTGAAGGGCACACGCGTTTTGAATAGGACAACAAACACCCTGTATGCAGGGTCATCTGTTCCATTAAGATAGCAACACAAGCAAACTGAGCTCAGCAGAGTGGTTTTCCTAATATAAAGGGAAATGGGGCAGGGAGGTCTGATTTGCAGTCAAGAGAAGAGTGGAAGAAATATAAAGTTTCAAACTATAGTATCGCATTGGGAGGCTTGAGATAAGAAGCAGACGGGTTATATTTAAAATGGAGAGGAGCCAATGGGAAAAGGTTTAACTCTACATCTGTGCATGGGAGACTGGGAAGGAAACAAATCAAATCCCTTCTGGTTTCGGATTTGGACAGAGTTTATACCCTGCGCACGAACCATTCTTTGTTTTGCTCCAAAGAAATATTACTTTTATGGATAATGATAGTTGTACTCAAAACATATCACATTAGCTCATGAGTTTGATTTGATTTCTATTTCTATTTTTTATTTTTTTGCATAAAATCAGGCTTATTCCTTGGCCCAATACTTTAGTTTGAGCTGTTGTAGCTTCCTGGAGACAAAACACTAGGATTACAAGCACATTTATTAGAAAATAGGGGGTGGATTCACATGTAATATGCCTAAGCTGTGTTAACGTCTTTCTGCCCCCTTACCCAAGGCATGTTGTGCAAGTAAAGTAGGGTCGGTTCTGCTCATTTTGGTTAAAACACATTCCAGTGAAAAGAACTAGTTGAAAAAAAATGCAGATTTCCCAACATTGGCCTATATGTTTAGTGAGGAAGACACCAGAATAAAAACATTATTGGCATGTACAGGATACCGACTAAATCAGGCTTCGGTTACATTTTAAATAATGTGATTTACTTCCAAGTAAATGCTTTTAGAATTATTCTGCATGCCTTCTTGAATCCAACTACTTGGGGTGGATTTACACACGGGGGGGGGGGGAATGCTATAAGTCAGAAATTAAATCATTTATTAAAAAAAAAAAAAGCTATGGAACATCGCTTAGAATTTTCTTTTGCTCTCTGGCGCCATCTGGTGTGTCATGTTTATCACGCATTCAAAACACTGTTTCTTAACTAATGTAGCCGAGTCCCAAGTCTTACTTGAACTGGGCTTTTAATCTGAATTTGCTCTGCATTGCGAGTGTAACCCACAAAAGATGTCAAATTGGAATTTTAGGAATTTTAAACACCTTAAATTCATATCTGAGTTGGGGGGTGGGGACAGTCTAATGTGAGGGTTGGTGTTTAGCTTGTCATATTATCACCTTACCTATTGCATTAGTCCACCAAGTTTCACATCACCAGTATGGAGTACAGTTTTTTAGGACAACCATGGTATTAAAATAACTTGGATATGCCATTGTTGGGAGCATGCAATGCATCCATGCTGCCCCCCAGGTAGACATTCACATGGAGAATGTACCGTATTGCCTGCCGGCCAGCCAGCCAAGGAAACAGCTGCAGTTCATAGTTTCCACTGTTGTTTCAGCACATGTTCCAACTGCCACATTCATAAGAATTAGTTCTGAGTACTTGGATTGGCCAGGTCACACGTTCGTTCTTCTTATGAATGCATCCCTTAGGACAGATGGGGGCGGGAGTGTCACAGGGATGATTTTTTTTTTTTTTTTAATGTCTGAATCAGCCCTAATGTTGCCAATTGTCAACATGATAACTTGAGGCACCAATCTGGAAGTGAACAAATAAATCCGTCAAATAGTCGTACAGCCCTCTGCCAAGCAAATTAAATTGAAGGATGTAGTGGCATTCTTTATACAGAAGGTGGGCACAATGGAAATCGCTCATAGGAGCATAGAACCATCGCTACTTTCAATGGATCACTGAAATGACAGCCTAATGATTTCCTATCCGGGCAGCGTAGCATACAACCAGGAAAGTAGGAAACATCCAAATTAAAGGGAGGAATTTACAAGAAGGTGGAAACTTACATGGACGGTAGCAATTGCTTCAGTCCTTTGCGAGGCCCTGTAGCCATGTGGGACTCTTATTTCATGGAACTAGTGTTCCTGGGTATTGCTGAGCCACTGTGATGTTCCTGTCCAGCTACAAGAAAATGCAGCTTATTCTCCAACCTCTTGTGCTGCCTGCTGGTGCAGGGGAGGGTTAGAAGTGCCACAGATGGCTCAATAATTTATAGGCTAAATAAATCCATAGGAGAGATTGATGTTCATCACCTTCCGCAGCAGACAAGTAGATGGTGTGTGCCCATCTGCAGCTGTAATTATGTTTATCTGTATGTATAGGGGTGTTTTTAAAATATATGGCACCATTAAATGGAAAGCTGTATTCTGGAGCTGTTGGATGTTTTACCTCCCACTTTGGTAATTAACATTTGATGAGAATACTTGATCTTGACTGTAGTTCTTTCTTGCCAATACTTGGTAACACAACTATGAATTAAGAGCTTTCACGTTATTTCCAAGAACATTAAGGCCTGGAGTGATTGCATGACCCATTGTTTTATAGTCAATGGATTTGACAGAAATGAGTAGCATGAATCTCAAGGACCATTAGCCTGTTTTCTAGTTCAGCTATTCCCAGATGATGGCATATTATTAACCTGTATGTGTGTATCAGAGTGCATCTCTCTCTCTCTCTTCTTAAAGATAAGATATAACTGTACAATCCATACATTGAAAGACACTTTCATTAACGAATATGAGGAGTTCCTTGCTGTGAAATTCTGTTGAATTTGTTTTGAAATCAGAATAGGAGTTGTTGGGTTGTTGTTGTTGTTGTTGTTGTTGTTGTTGTTGTTGTTGTTGTTCAGTCATTCGGTTGTGTCTGACTTTTCATGACCCCATGGACCAGAGCACGCCAGGCACCCCTATCCTCCACTGCCTCCCACAGTTTGGCCAAACTCATGCAAGTCGCTTCGAGAACACTGTCCAACCATCTCATCCTCTGTCGTCCCCTTCTCCTTGGATGGTATCTTCACTAATAGCACCAACAATAGCATTTCCCCCCTCCCCCTCCCACTTGCAAAAACATTGACCTATACTGGTATTTTTCTTACTGTGCTCAGCTCCCATGTGTCAACAAAAAAACTTGCTTTTTTAGCGATTCCCGCTCCCCCAAACTGCAGAAGACAATTCAAAAAAGCAAAATTCAGGCTGGAAGTAAAATGTGTCTGAGCTCTGGCTCAGACAAAACACTAAGCCAAAATATGTCTTAGCCCCAAGCAGCCCAACACTGCAGCTGCAATCTTAAGTCCAGAAACTTGCATGTTTTCTTCTTCATGCCAAAGCCATGGTTTGCCTTAGTATTACATGCAAACAAGGCTAACGTGACTCACCTTGAGCGCTTGGCATCAGGTAGGAAGAGAAGTGTGAATAAATGGCAAGCAGGTCAGGTAGCACCTCCAGCCTGTAAATCAAGCACACTGCATTTGCCACTGAAATGGCCCGTGCTCTCAAGGTTTTTTATTCTGTGGCACAAGCATCCTGTTAGGGGCACCCAAGGTTCCCTTGACATAGGCTCAGTTCAGGCACTTGTGCAGGCTGTTGTCTTCCGTGTGTTGAAGGGCAGAACATATTTGCCTTCCTGTTGTGGGAACACCACAAAGATCCACACATGGGAAAGTCTGATTGGTACAATCTTTCTCCACTTCCCCCCTCCCCAGAGGGAACAGTTCCACGGTGATGCATGTAGGCTTATGCATGAAGCAAACATGTCTCACTTTACATTACATATAAGGGTAGGTGAAGAGCACACACCTGCCTCCAGCGCATGAAGACTGTTGCTGTTTCAGGTTACCTTTTTATGGTTTTTGTTTGCTTGCTTGTTTTTTAGGATAAGGTTGCCCCTTAGGCCCAGTGTATCCCTCCCTCCTGAATCCTCTCTGCACAGTTCTCTGCTCTTATGCAATGCCCACGTGCCTCTGATCTTAGGAGAACAATGCATACGGAATGAGAAGTCCGAGGCTCAGCATCAAAGAGATGCTTCTGCATCGTTGCCCTTGCGCCAGTTCCTGGTGCTGGCACCAGCTAAGTAAATGACTGATAGGAGTTTTAAGATTATTAGACGGTGAGCTGGAAAGAAGCATTAAAAGTTTGTCACACTTCACAGCTTATGAAATGCGCCTCCAACTCGTGGATTTGAAAAATCCCACAAGACTTCATAAAGAACAGGGAAGATTTATAAATATATTCCATCCAAGGTCTCTTTAATAGCTGAATAAGTGAACCCGCCACTTTCAAGTAGATACAAGACCTTGGAAACTTTTAATACCATAGGGCCAAATTCAACCTCAGATGATAGATTGAATTCTGATGAATGGAGCACAGGGTTTACTTTTAAGTACTTCCAGGGTTTTAAGTACTTCCAAATTTTTTCCTTCTGCTATAGTCAGACCTCCTTTCTTGTTGCAATAACAACAAAAATTACCCTGTGCCCTTTGGGTAGCCTCATACCACTGGAATCCATAGAAAACTATATATTTGTACCCAGTTGTAAATTCTATCTGGTTTCTCTTATGAAAATGCTTTATATGATTGGAATGGAAAGCAATACAAACTTCAATACAAACTGTATTATAATGACCATAATTATTTTTTCATTGCTCTGTGTTTCATCCCTTTTCACTAAAGAGATGAGCAGTCACAGTTATTAAAAAAAAAGTAATACTCAGAACAAAGCCACACCAGAGTAAATGACAATAATCTATTTTTCAACAAACATGTAAAATATTATTATCACACAGAGCTAATAAGAAAACGATTTAGCAGGAAAACGATGCCACTTCTCAAATTAAATGCGGCTCCTGTGATAGAGATATTGAGCAAGTCCTTTAAAGCAGACACAAAGATTTGATTTCCAAGTTCCAAGTCTGCCAAGATTGCTGGGCACGTTGCAGCTGAGCTATAATCGTTGTTGTGAACAATCAAGTGTTCCTTGTGCCAGAAATATATTCTTAGAATGTGTAAAGCTAAACAAACATGCCTTAAGGTAATTTTTTTTTTTAAAAAAAGTTCCTGTAAAGCAAAATATGTACAGTATTGTTGAGTTGAATATACATCAGCCACAAGGCAAGATGCACCAGCACATCAATGTTTAGGAGGTCCCTTGGCTGTTGCATGTTCACAGGGGTTCCATGAGCACTCCTTTGCCACCACAGACTCATGATGTCCACAGCCGGTGCAGGGAAGACCGAGGAAATAAACACAGATTGGTACTGGGTTGAATTAGGCCACAATTTTATTGATTACAGGTAAGAGTAGGTTTGGCTAAGGCACTGGGCATGTATCCAACATCAGGCAACCTGCATCGTGTCTGAGAGAAACCCAGTTGGGTCGACCCTGTGTTGGGGAGTTGCCCACGATGTGGACCACGTGCCACGACCCCACACAGGGTGCCATTGGGAGAGGTGTTTTGGCCCATCGGTCCCCATGTGGACTCCTGGACAGAGTCACCCCTCCTTAAGGATCCCAATGTCTTATCCGTCAAAGTTGTGACGGTTGCTATGAGGTAGGTGAAAGCTTGCAAGCTGGCCAATTTGCTTGCAGGAGAAAATTCCAGATATGGCGACTGAGTAAACCATGGCAAGGTCCATATGCCAACTTGCCCGCTTCTACACTGAGCAGACACCTAACAGACTGGGTTGGTAGTAAATCCTGCAACTGTCAGCAGGGATGTCATCCTGAATGTAGGTCCAACACGGCCAGAGGAGGGTGGTGCCAGGTGATCCTCCCCTCCCCCAGCCATGCAGGAAGATGGCGGCCTCCTTGGACCAGCCATGGCCGCTCCCCCAGAGCCCTAGGTGAGCAGATCATTGTTACTCTCCACAAGCCACTAAGAAAACAGCTACCAGAAGCTTGGTACACAAGTGCCAAGGGGTCGCTAGGAACAGGAATGGCAGGGATCAACCAGAGAGGCCTTAAAAAAGTACTTAATTGTAATAGGATTGGAGGTACTTTCACTGCCTTTGGAACAATAGTAGCTCTGCCTTTCAAGTCAAACATTTAGTATGTGAGTCACCAGTCTGTGAGTGATTCGAAGCACGAATAATCTGAAATCTATTTATCTGGAAGCCTTGTATAAAGAGCTCTTTATTGATATTGGCCCATAACATTAAGCTAACATTGCAAGGATGTCAATGGTTAGGGCAGCCATGCCAATGAAAGTCTTTGGGATTTGGGGGAGAGAGAGAGAGAGAGAGAGAGAGAACGCAACTCTAACTCCCAAACAAATCTTAAGTATGTAGTGAAATTATTTGTTTTCATTTCTTTCTATTTTTCTTTCGTTTCTAGGATTCTACTTTCGCTGGAACTGCAACCATGACTGGACCCAGAACAAGTGCAATCATTGGAGATCAGGGAACACCATCAAAGGTCCAACTGCCCCTCAACATGTAAGCCTCCATTTTGCACTGAACATTGTTTTAAAAGATACGCAACACATTTTGTCTCTCATTGTTTGCCGTCTGAAATAATAGCTCTGCGACGGGGAACACTTCTCATGTAGTTATCATTGTCTTGAACATAACCCAGCCTTCTGCCAGAGCTGAGAAATGAACAGTGAAAGGCCAGGTCACCTTCTTTATATAGCCCATTTTTAGCTTCCAAGATATTTATTACAGATATATGAATCATTGCATAGCAGGCCGAGTGGCTATCAGCTGCAGAAATCTGCTCCTGCAAATTAAACCATTACATTCCTGTACAATTGAACACCTGAGACCATCTTTGTTAGGACGCACAGTTTACAAGGGGAAAAAACCACCCAGTTGTGCACTGTAGAAAAAGAAAAACGAAGACATAGCACTAACATCATATGTGCAAAAAACTTCAGCTTAGGCAAAAGATGATTCAGGTTGATTAACTATTACTTAGAAGAAGAAGAGGTTGACTTTAACAGGGATAAGACTTTAAAGTCTTTAAATAAATCTCATAATGGATGTGTTTTAAATTTGTGTGTATTTCACATAAGTTATACTGCTGAAACAGAAACCCAAGTGTGGGCCTGATGTATATTTCCAAAAATAAATCTGAATTTAATAATCTGCTTTGCCCAAAGGAGAAATTCAGGAAACTAAATTACCCTGCTTTTAACTTCCCTTTTCAATGAGGGCACAACGTCTTTAGAATGTCCATAATCAGGAACATAGGAAGCTGTCTTATGCTGAGCCAAGCCATTGGCCCATCTAGCTGAGCGTTGTTTTTTGTTTTGTTTTGTTTTGTTTTGTTTTGTTTTGTTTATTTCTTGCCCATCTGGCTGGGTTTCCCCAGCCACTCTGGGTGGTTCCCAATAGAATATTAAAAACACGATAAAACGTCAAACATTAAAAACTTTCCTAAACAGGACTGCCTTCAGGTGTCTTCTAAAAGTCAGATAGTTGTTTATTTCCTTGACATCTGATGGGAGCGCGTTCCACAGGACGGGCACCACTACTGAGAAGGCCCTCTGCCTGGTTCCCTGTAACCTCACTTCTCGCAGTGAGTGAACCGCCAGAAAGCCCTCGGAGCTGGACCTCAGTGTCCAGGCTGAACGATGGAGGTGGAGATGCTCCTTCAGGTGTACTGGGCCGATGCCATTTAGGGCTTTAAAGGTCAGCACCTACACTTTGAATTGTGCTACACCAGTGTTTCCCAAACTTGGGTCTCCAGCTGTGTTTAGACAACAACTCCCATCATCTCCAGCTAGCAAGACCAGTGGTCAGGGATGATGGGAATTGTCATCCAAAAACAGCTGGAGATCCATGTTTGGGGAACACTGATCCACACTGACCGGCAGCGTAAGAATTTCAAACAGGGGTCTCTGTCCTCCAGCCCTACCTGGAGATGCATTCAGACATAGGCCATCTTCAGGTGTCACATTTAACTGTTATTGCTTATCCCACTGTGAATGAGTTGCAATGAACCTTTGATTAGTGCACTCTGCTCTCCTCCTCCCATGCAATTGCTTTTGCACCCAGTTTGGCTTAGCAGAGGTTAGATCATTTCATCTGAGCCAGCAAACTATGATAAACTAACTGGTTTGTTTGAAACAAGGCTGTCAGGGAACTGTCCCTGGCTCAGTGCAGGGGGGTGGAAGGGCTCTCGCAATGCTACAGAGAGCCCCGGCCCCACCTGACCAGCAGCACCTCCTCTTCCAGCGGAGGAAGCAGTGAGGTCTCCAGTGGGGAGGGGCAGGCAGCCCCGGGTCTTGAGAGCAGAGGCTCTGGGGATGTTGGAGAGACCCTGCACTCCCCTTGCTGAGTGGGTGAGGAGAGAGACACTCCATTTCCAGCGCCCCAAGTGCGCAGAGGGGTGAAACGCAAGGAAGGGAGGCAGGGATTTCGGATACTGAAACTCTTACATTGGGGTCACAGCCAGAAGGGGCCACTCCTGGATTCTGCGAGTGACTGATACAGACATGAACTTGTAGCTCTGCACTGTAAATAGCATGCACAATAAACCCTTAAGACAGTTTGGAATCTTGCCTGGTTACTCGCGAGCAGCCACCCTACGGACCTTACAAAGGCTGTTTGATAAAACCATGGCTCATGATGAATATTGCACAAAGCTGTGTTTTAGCATGACTTCTCAATGCAGCCTGAACATATTTGTATAAGAAGAGAACTACGTCTATCTGCTGAAACATAGAAATCTGCCTTATAGTCAGGCAATTGGTTCATCCTATTGCCCGCACGGACTGGCAGTGGCTTACCAGGGTTTCAGATGAGGGATCCACCCACGACCAAGGATTGAACCTGGGACCTTTTGCCTGCAAAGCAGATGTTCTAGCACTTCAGCTTTCTTAGTAATTCGCTGTGGTGGTGAAACTGCATCGATGGGCAAGGAAACATCACGCCAGATAAGATAATTGGATAGTAACAGTTGTACAGGTAACAGTAAAATTGTACAAATCATAGAATTGTAGGTGTGTTTCAGTTTGCAGGATAAGCAGTTAATTCCCCATCCTTTATCGCTAATATATATATATATATATATATATATATATATATATATATATATATATATATGGCAGGTCCTCTCTTCATTTTAGCAGCCAGTTGCCTACGGTGTTTCACTTGACCAAGTTATAGAATATTTTATATAGAGAGGGGAAAGAAAAATAAGCACCTTCGTGCTCTTTGTGGCCGGGAGCCAGGCTTCACTTCAAAGCAATTGTGTCTCAAACTGATAATAGACCTACAGAGATGACATTAACCATAGCACCATGAATTCAACATTATAAATTCAGTCACAGTTGAGTCCCTCAGGCCCAAAGTTAAATCTGGAAATTCTGGCAGGCAACTTTTAGTGCTGAATATTGTAGATTAAAACTGTGTCAGTTAACTAGATCCAGCCCATCGTACTGTGAAATGTCATCTTATTGCCGCTTTGAAGGTGCTAGGGTGATTTTCCCCTCTCTCTTCTCTCTCTCTCTCTTTTTTATAGTTTATCTCAGCCTCAAAGTGTATACTAGTGGGTGATGAAAAACAGTCATGTCCAGAGACTTCGTAGCTGGATAATGCTGTTAATCTCAATACCATGCCAAGAGCACGCTCCAAGGAAATATAAATACATTTTCCCCCCTTATCTAGGTCATTTCTGCACAAGAATGGCTTTCCCATGCTTTTTCACAACAGGTGTCAAGCAGGGCTCCCTTCCACCTCCATCCAGCAAACATATCCACGCATAAGAGTTGGGTCAACTTTTGCAAAGGTGGTTTTTAGAAATGTTGGCATACAGCCATCTTTGCTAAAAACAGGGATGGGGGACCTGCAACCTTCCAGATATTGTTAGACGACAAATCCCACAATCCCATAATATCATAGGCCATGGTGACTAGGGCTGATGGGAGTTAGTGCCTTGCAACATCTGGGCAGCCACAGTTTCCCTACCGATGATTAAAAGTGTCAGTCACACTGATGCTCAATAGACAGACAAGACTGGGTACAGATATGAACCCAATAGCAAGTCTTATTGAAGGTGCTGAAAGAAAAGCAGTTGAAACTGGTCAATCAGCAACATTTATCAGGTTAACTTGCAGCCTCATCTAATTCAAGGTTTATTATATATGGCATTGCAAGTCTTTGCTCAGGCAAAAACAGTTAAATTGTCATCCTGTGGAAGACTAAAGCCACTTGGTTCTTCTATAGTGCAGAGATAATATCATAGTGCCTAACCACCACAGCATGGTGCTAGGACCATGGCTAGGGATTGTACATTTGCTCTTCTGGTTTCAGTGCAAGTTCCATTGGGCAGCTTGGTACCCCTTCTGTACCTTCTTCCAACCTCTCGACCTGCTCAAAGAAGCCCTTTAAACAGCCTTCCTGTGTCACATTTGGTCTTTCCCTCAGTGTCGACTTAGTAGCTGCAACTGCTGGTTTGCCTGCGTAAAGGTTAAGGCAAATTCCCAGTTTGCCCCTTTCTAGTGCCACTGGTCAGTTGCAGATAGTGTTAATATCTGTGTCTGGTGTGTGCATGTCGCCCAGGAGTGGCAAACAGCATGGCCCATGTTAGAGTGGTCCATTGCACATGTATGGCTAGTGAGGACGGCTGCAGTGCTTTCGCATGTTTACCATCAAATAAACACATAAAAGAACATTCCATACTGCAAGCACATGGTAAATTGAGCCCCAAAGTGCACCTAGATGACTTGTTAGAAAAATGTAAGTGTCCTAATAATTACTGCCATTTTTATTTCCTGACTGCAAAACAGTGCAAAAGAATTCGTGGCACCGTAAAGGAAAAGGATAAAGAAAGAAAGCAGGATTTATTTTTCAAATTACATTTCCTGGAAAACAGAAGTTTTAAAAGCCATGCATCATATTTATTGGCTGCAGTCTATAGTCACAAGTAGTTCAGTGTTTTCTTTTTTCATCTGTTCTGGGACTGAACTCCTCCTACTCCTGTTACTCCTATTGCTAGAAAAATCCACACGGGTTTTAGTAGAAAAGGGCAGTTTTGTGCAATGCAACAAATGTTCAGAACATTTTAAGGAGCATTTTCATAGCTTATAAACAGGGGGAATTGGGAATTGTTTTCTTTATTAATTATTTATGGTAATTGTTTTGTAGCATTTCTGGATTATTGCATCATTTTAATCATAGGGACCCAATGGTCATCTAGTCCAGCCCCCTGCAATGAATTCAGATTCATTGTTCCTTTTCATCTCAGTCTGTCACATCCAGCTAAGATTGAGACTGTCCTTTTGACACCAGTGGAGGAAGTTATTTACATCTGATGTTAAGTCCAATTATTATTAGTGAGGCCTAACTTTACCAGGATGGAGCCATTTAGTACTCTTGCTTTTTAGTTGGAATAATTTGCCATTCTTTACACTTTCAATAACTCCCTCTTACCTATGTATTTAGGAAGCAACGTCTATGACAAACAGAGCTTTCTGATTGGGGAGAACTGAGATGCAGCCTGAATCAGGTCACGTGTGTGTGTTTCAACTCCATACCTTCCCTTTTTATGTCATTCCTTTCTTGCAGCTACTTGGCATTATATGCATACAAGCCCCAGAAGACGGATGAACTGGAACTACGCAAGGGTGAAATGTATCGCGTTATTGAGAAGTGTCAGGATGGCTGGTTCAAAGGGACGTCTTTGAGAAACGGCATGTCTGGAGTCTTTCCAGGCAACTACGTAACTCCTGTTTCGAGGTGAGGAACAGTGGAAAGATCGGCACTGAGCAATCATACATATCCTGAGCAATGTTAGCATACGAATATATTTCTTTTCAGGTTGCACTGGGTTTCCCTAAAATAGAGAGAGAGAGAGAGAGAGAGAGAGAGAAGTATATCACTCTGCTATCGGTCATACTTTATGTGTCAGAGACTCTAGATTGTTGGCTACACTCAGGATAGATAGCACTTGACTAAAGGGTTTATTGGTCTTACTCAGTGACCCAGTTTAGAGGTAACATTCCTGGTCTAATAAGGTATGCTTTATTCAAGTGGGAATGAGCTCAGGTGCTTCCTTTTCTGTATCTCTGCCCATAGAATTCTAGAACTGTAGAGTTGGAAAGGAGCCTGAGGGTGCAAGAATCTCAACTAAAGCATCCATGGCAGATGGCCATCCAACTCTGCTTAAAAACTTCCATGGGAGTTCATCACCTGCCAAGGGAGTCTGTTCCACTGTCTAACAGCTCTTAAGTCCCTGAGAGTTCTTCCCGATGTTTAGTCAGAATCTCCTTTCTTGTAACTTGGATATCCCCCCCCCCCCCGGGGTAAGAGAAAACAAGCTTGCTCCATCTTCCATGTGACAGCCCTTTAGATATTTGAAGATGGCTCTCATATCTCTTAACAGTCTCCTCTTTCCCAGGCTAAACATACCCAACTCCCTCAACCATTCCCCATAAGGCTTAGTTTCCAGACCCTTGATCATCTTGGTTGCCCTCCTCTGCACACAATCCAGCTTGCCAATGTCCTCCTTAAATTGTGGCACCCAGAACTCGCCACAGGATTCCATGTGTGGTTTGACCAAGGCACAGTAGAGTGGTACTATTACTTCCCTTGACGTGGACACTATACTTCTGTTGATGTAGCCTAGAATAGCATTAGCTTCTTTTGCTGCTTCATCACACTGTTGACTCATGTTAAACTTGTGGCCTACTAAGACCCCTAGGTCCTTTTCACATGTACTACTGGCAAGCCAGGTGTATCTTCAGAGATACTTCCTGCTTAGTTAAATCAGTTTCCAGTGACATCTGAACTGGAAACTTATACTTTAAGCACTCTCTAGAAACCAGAATTGCAAACAATTATATCTCAACAAGGCAGTGTAATATATCTTTGTAATATTTATCTCCATGATACTGTTTAAGCTAAGGTGCTGGAGTTAATTTTTTCTCCCCCTTTTTCTTCCTCACCTGGCTGGTTTTGAGCAGCCAGGTAAAGAAGATTCTGATATTTAAATCATGATAAATTAAGCTACCAAAAAAAGGGGATTGAATTAAATCTCTGGCCTAAGTTTCCAACTTTCTAATTCATATATTTACAAAGCATGCATATTAGTTGTTATAACAATTAAAATGTATCTATTTGCAATTAAGCAGGGACCTTATGTTACCCAGGAGAATAATCTAAGACCGATGGTCATAAAGACAGCATTCCTTTCGCACTGCAAAAATTATTTCTGCTTAAGGGAGCAATTTTGAGATTAAGGATTTCTGTTTGGATCTTTCTGTTGCATCTATAAAGACCCTAAGCAAGATAAATTACTGGAAGACTATAAGGTTGCAATGCAGTGCAGAGTTAGGTGTGCCTTAACACTCATTGGATTCAATTTGTTAGCTGCTGGTGGTTTTTCACATGTTGTGCATTTTGCATTACATTTTGCTCCCGAAGCTGCAGTCTCTCAGTGCGCTTACCCTGTAAAATTTAGAGACCCAACGACCTTCATTCCATCATGATTTCTGTAGCATGCAGTCATTCAGACTTCTTTGCGGTCCTTGGTGACAAACGTAGTCAAGCAAAGAGGCATGCCCTACCCAGAGGTACTCAGGTGACTGGCTAGTCAATTAAAATTAATGATCCAAATACTGCTTTAGCTTCTGGGATGAAAAATTCCGTAGACCAAATGGCCTGAAGTTAACTCTTGTCTCTCCAAATATTCTTGCATCAATCTTGCATCACATTATTATTATTATTATTATTATTATTATTATTCCATTACATTGTTGTGTTTTGCGGCTGCATCACATTATTATTATTATTATTATTATTATTATTATTATTATTATTAATCTGCAACAACCTGCAGACTTTGCATAGGTGCATGAACTCTGATTTCACCAGATAAACCTAGCAATGTGCCAGGGAAACCTATTGAGAGGCAACTGAGTGCCTTTGCTGCAAAGCAGGCTAACAAGGCTATCTCTCAGGAAACCATGGTAAGAATGTGCCTTTGATGTCTTCTTGGGTGCCTGTACAGAGCATTTGCTTTCCTCTCTCTATCTATCTCTCTTTCTCTCTCTAGGGTTCCTGCCGGAGCTGGTCAGCCGAGGAATTTGGCAGGAGGGTCTCCCACAGCCAAAGGCTCTCCTGGAGCTGTCCACCCAGGTAGCCCAGCTCTTACAAACACCGCTGCCGTTGTGAGGCCAGCTGTTCCAATCACTGCTCCGCCCACTCAGCCCCAGCTGCCAACAGCATCTCCGCAGATGAATAATTGCTCAAGGTATTCCTCTCAGCAGACAGGCATCCAGCCCCGCAGTTCTGTACAAATGGGTACGTATGGGTCCTTCATGTGTCCGAACAATCCATATTCCCCAAATCTGATATTCTGTCTCAGATGCACAAGCCCCTGGAAGCCTTTTGTCTCTGTAGGTTTCCTCTGAAAATATTTCGCTCTATTTGAAGCCCAGCATGCAATAAGGAAAGGTTTTTATGTGCCCTGTAGTGTTTAGGGTAGTATTTATTGATTGCTGGGAACTGCATTTTGTTTATCAGGTTGTCCACTTGCCACAGCTGAAATCAATTACGGTGCTTACAAATATTTACACAAATACATTTTGGAGCATAAAACACGCTGCATGCTGAGAAGGTTAATGCTTCTAAATCCACTTGACAAGCAGTGCATGACTTAACATTTTAAAAACATTTTATTAGGCTCTGAAAGATGAAATGTCTTTATTATGCAAGGCAAACACGAGCGATAAATCTGAGGTCTTGGAATACAGCTACCTTTTATTGAAAATAAAATGTAAACAGAATACATGCATTCTGCAATGCACCTTTTCCCAGATGGCTTTCTTGATTCAAATAATAATTACCTGCGTACAGATTCATTCTGCTTTTTTTAAACATTGACTATAATGCATAGTAAATTATTTTTAAAAAAAAGTTAATTATGTATCCCTGTGGCAATTCAGAGCCATTTCAGAAATACTTCCTGAGGCTGACAGATTGCTTTCTCATCCTGCAGAGCTATCTAATTTGTCCCGAGAATTTTTTTATTAAAAAACAGCAACACTCAACACCTGGCAATGGTGCCACAGTGTAGATTTGGGAGGTTAAATGACCGCCTTAATGCCAGGTCGAGCAGCTTGTGCTATCTCTGAATTTTCAGGGAAATTAGTAGACTACAGAGATCTTGTTCTGAGCAGAACAAATAAAAAATTTATATAATCTGTGCTATTTCTCAGAAAAGCAGAATAGTGAGAAAATAACTTAATTGCCTAGAAAAGTAAGGACAAGGTGCCACATCATATTTTGATGTTGCTGTTTGGTTCCCATCTTCTGCACAAGGGATAGCTAATGTAGCGCCTTCCAGACATTCTCATTATCATTGACCTTTGGGAGTTGGAGTCCATAACATCTGGAGGGCACCATAGTGGCTTCCTGGTTATGCACAGTTACCTGAGCAACCATGGAACATAGTGGGGCTTGTTTCTGAGTAGCTACACAAACATATGATTGCACTGTTGAATATAAGAAGCGGTATTGCTTGGACAGCGTTTGAGCTTGAATATAGGAGTTTGATGTTGATTCCTCAACTGGGTATATAACCCCTTTATCCTTGTTATTCTGAGATAGCTTGTTACTCCCTTGCGATAAACAACTTGTTCTGTTTGTATGAAGTTAAGTTACTGGGAGAAGAATCTTCAGTATGGTTTTTAAAACCAATACAGTGGCAGACTTTGGCCCCTCAAATTTCAGCAGTGCCTTGTGAGACTCTAGACGCCCCCTTCTTGCATTGCTTTGTCGCCCCCTGTAGGGCCGGAGCCTGGTGCGATTAGAACCATTCGCGCTACCCTAAAAGCCTCCTCTGCCCAATAATATGTATAATGGCAAAGATATAATGCTAGGGACCACAGCTCAGTGGAAGAGCAGCTGTTTTTCATGCAGAATTTCCCAAGTTCAATCCCTGGCATCTCCAGTTAAAAGGTTCAGATTATAGTATAGTATAATAATATAATAGCAAGTAATGGAAAGACTCGGAGACCTGTGGCCAATAAGTGCAGAAAATACACAGGTAGGTGGATGAATAATCTGACCTTAATAATTAGGTAGCTTCCTATGTTCAAATGCAAGTAAATCTGCATGATTTTAAATGTGATATCCTTCTTCTTTTTTTGCTTTTGTAGTAGGCAAGTCTTGTTGAAACTAATGCCAACCTGATCCTAAAAGTATTTGTCCGGAATAAAATGTATTTCTGAGATGAGTCGGTGGCCTTGCAACAGTTTTTAAAAAAATAATATATGCACCACATTAGGAATTATTTTCAGTACAATTTCTTCCAGTGCTTTAATACGTGTCAATCCACACACTGGACAGGTCTAGAATGTTGGCATGATCCAGACCACTTTACAACCTTTAAAAGTGACTACAGTCATACTTTGGCTCCCGAACGCCACAAACCTGGAAGTGAGTGTTGCGAACGTTCTCTGGAACCCGAACATCCGACGGGGCTTCCGCGGCTTCTGATTGGCTGCAAGAGCTTCCTGCAGCCAATCAGAAGGCGTGCTTTGGTTTGCGAATGTTTTGGAAGTTGAACGGACTTCCAAGGTATGACTGTACTATATGGCCCTTCCTATTTTTGACCTTGTTTAGTGCCATTCAAGTTATTTCCTTACTGTTCCCTTCTCTCTTTTTCTTTCCAGTTGTTCACCCTTCTGTGCAGGCACAGGACCGGCCCACTGCTACAGTCTCACCACTAAGAACCCAGAACTCCCCATCCCGCCTCCCAAGCACTGTGGTCAGGCCACACTCTGTGGTTTCTCCGCAACACATCCACCACTCCCCTGTGCACATCATCCCCGGAGCACAGTGTGCCAGGCCCATGATTCCCCTCACGTCGGCGGCGGCAGCGATTACTCCTCCCAACGTCACTGCAGTCAACCTGAATGGAGAAGCAGGAAACGGGCCCATCAGTAGCCTGGCAACTTGCAGCCCAACCAACGCAGCCTGCAAAGCAGAAGAAAGGAAAAACGAAAAGGTAACAGACAGCTCTGGTGTTGCAGGGTAGATGCCCTTCTTAACAATTGTAAACACAGGGCCCACCGTATGATCCAGATTTGCTTATGCTTATAGATATGATTGATAACCAGGATGGGACACCAATCTAAAAATAAGATGTCAGTAGCGAGGGAGCTATCATCAATTAAATCTATCCTCTTGTCCTTTGTCACGCTTGTCAAAATGGTACCTTTCCTTACACATAGGATTGTATTATCTTTCTTCTGTTAACTTTCAGACTATTTCAGGGTAATAAGCTTCCCTTGCCAGCATCTCTGTGGAGAAAATGGCAGCCCACCCAAAAGTCTTCTTGACCTTTTTTCAGTGGTTGAAAAGGGAGAGCCCTTCCAGTCTGCAGGGTCATGTTTGAATAAGTATAAGCAGTTCTTAATGCTAAGCACCTATAGCACACTTGTTTCATTGATTCACTTTCGGAGCTGGCGGTGGATTAAGTGCCCAGCTGCGTGTGAGGTCCCCATCTGCTGCATTTCTTCTGGCAGTTGGCATGCTCTTTTGTCTAAATCCTCCACATCTGAAACAGCACAGAAAGAGACCAGAGAAGTGCCACAGGTTCCATCACCGTATGGCCAAGTTTTCAGGAAACTGCTTGCCTAGTTACATAGAAGATGTTTATATATGAAGGTTCAGGCCTTGGGGGCTTGGAGTCAGAGGCACAATAAAACACTGACTTGTAAATGGCTGAGGCTGTTTTTTAACCACACTGTAAACATCTCCATTTCTTTCAGAAAATTGCCTTGCCATGCTTCAGTGAAGCCAGGAGAGGGGATGGGATTAAATATGACTAGGTGCAATCTGCGACTGATACATTGTAGGTGCAGGTTTTTAGGATTCAGCCCTGGGAGCAATCGTCCCATGTCAACACATTTAAATGTGTTGCTAATGAAAGCTAGTGCCAAGCCGCTTTAAACAGGCTCAGCCTGTTAAGCCCTTAACAAATGCAGAGTTTTGCTTTCATTCAGAATTTATGCATTGCTAATAATACTCAAATATCAGTGATGAAGTCTGCCCACTCGAAGCCAGTTGCAGAGCCAACTGATTACACTCTACCTAGAAGTATACCACCTACTACAGATCTTTTACAGACCAAGAGGATGAGACCTAGCCTCTTCTCCTGATTTGTGGATCTTATTGGTGTGTGTGTTGAGTGTGCTGAAAGACACCTATTGATTGGTGAGTTCCATAGTTGGTTGCTAAAGCTAAAGACTGCACGCTTTTTTCTCATGTCTTGAACTTCTGTGGCCTTTCCATGCAACACACAACCTGGGCAAATTTGCTCCCTGAACAGGGCTGCGTATAGTCAAATGAGATGTTGAGAAAGTCCTTGGTAACTGAACTTGAGAACTGAACACTTAAAAGCCCTTCGCTTTGGTAGCTTCGAGAACACTGTCCAACCATCTTGTTCTCTGTCGTCCCCTTCTCCTTGTGCCCTCCATCTTTCCCAACAGAGTCTTTTCCGGGGAGTTTTCTCTTCTCATGAGGTGGCCAAAGTATTGGAGCCTCAGCTTCAGGATCTGTCCTTCTAGTGAGCACTCAGGCCTGATTTCCTTCAGAATGGATAGGTTTGATCTTCTTGCAGTCCACAGGACTCTCAAGAGTCTCCATAATTCAAAAGCATCAATTCTTCGGCAATGAGCCTTCTTTATGGTCTAGCTCTCACATCCATACATCACTAATGGGAAAACCATAGCTTTAACTATACGGACCTTTGTTGGCAAGGTGATGTTTCTGCTTTTTAAGATGCTGTCTAGGCATCTTTTAATTTCGTGACTGCTGTCAGCACCTGCAGTGATCATGGATCCCAAGAAAGTAAAATATCTCACTGCCTCCATTTCTTCCCCTTCTATTTGCCAGGAGGTGATGGGACCAGTGGTCATGACCTTAGCCTTTTTTGATGTTGAGCTTCAGACCATATTTCAGATACATCACGCTCAATAGTTAAAGAGACGCAGCAATGATGTCCTGCTAATTCCATGAGACCGATATATGTATATAATTCTGCCATGCGTTTCTAAAAATCTGTTCGTCTGTTCCATTTTTCGATTAGCTGTGACAGCACGATAGCCCAAAAGGCCTATAACAGAAGAAAGTTTTGATTTACCTTGCTTGTAGCGGGGTACACCAACATGCTACTTGAAACATCAGACTTTGCCTTTGAAAAGAAAAATAACTTTCTTCATTTCACTCATTTTTAAAAGATCTTGACCATAATGTAGCCCTAGCCTGATTTTAAGTGGAGAGTTTCTCCAAGTTGGCTAAAGTTTCACTGCTCACATGCACATAGTATGCCTTTGAGTTATATGACCTATGAACAGGATTTGGCTTCACTATCACTATCCGGTGTTTTGTGGGGTTTTTTAGTAGGAGTTGCACTAAGCAAATATTCTTTGCCATATACCAGGAGTGAAGAACCAGCTTGCAAATAAAATTTAGCCTGAGGCCGGGCTAAAATGTGGCCCTCTAAGCCTCTAGTACAAAACCTGATTGCCCTGTTTTGCACTCTCCTTGAATGTGTGTGCCTCAGTGGAATATGTCCTTGAACTCTGATAATGCCTCTTGTTTCCCTGGATGGAAGATGTGTGTGTGAGCATTGGTGAAGTGTACATTCATTGCTCCAGCCACTTTTGCCTCTTGTCCTCCCCACTACTGGTATATTGCCTCAGCTTTCCTAAATTTCTTTCTGACCCTCCCAATTCCGAGACTCTGCACCATTGCTACCTGGGAAACTGGGCCTGGCCAAGCTAGAGGTGGGTTGGGTTTTGTAAACCAGTAAAGGAATACCCTCAAAGACAGAAGAAAGGAGTTGCGAATGACCCTCCTGGTAATGTTGGACTCCAACTCCCATCAGCCCCAGCCGTCAGGGATGATGGGAGTTGTAGTTCAAAGGATCAAGATGGCACCCAGTTGGGGAAGGCTGCACTGGGAGGGAGGTGGGTGCAATTTTCATTCTAAAATGCCCTTGTTGCATGCTTTTATCCATTCCTAAGCCATCCCTATATTTATTCTTTTCTGCCATTGTTTCCTCCAAATTCTCCCCAGTTTCTTCATGTCTCATTGCTCCCTCTTGAAACTTCTCATTTATTGTCAAATCTTTGATTTCAGGTACTGTAATGCTCTTCTTATCTAGCTCATGGGGTGAGAAACCTGCGGCCCTCCAGATGTTAATGGATTAACCCTCCATCCATCCAAATTACAGCCTGAAACATCTGGCAGGTGTCAAGTTGGGAAAGGCTTGCTTTAGTAGAGTTTAGTACTGTATGTCTATGGAACTGCAGCCCATGACATATAAACTCAATCTGAGCCAACATGTATTATTTGTTAAAAGCCTCTGGATAGAATTTCCTCTTCCAGCTCGCTTAAATATTGCCTGATAAGATAATTACAAAATACTCTGATTTCTTATGAGTTGATTACTCTTATGCCACTTTCCCTTGTAAATAATTTGGTTACTTTTTGCCATCTCATATAAAACTACTTACATGAATGAACTGATGTGGCCTCAGTCGCTTAATCTGATGAAGTAAATCACACTGGGTGGTTGTTCTTTCTGAAGATCCCCCTCATTTGGTTTGTGATGAGAATTTTGATTAAACTTCTCGAAACACAGTGGCTCCTAAAATGATAGATAAGTTGTTGCTTCTGGGAACAGTTTGTTAATTTATCATCAGCCACGGTGCATCTTTATTGCTTTTTGATGCCTGGAATGTATCCCAAACTATTTGAAAACCAACTATCTGAAACTATCATTTGTTCTACATTAACAGTGAAATCTGTCCAAAAAGTTTAACGTAGAGCCAAATTACCATATGGGCTTAAAGATGTATTGATTCATGTGAGGCTGAGGCTGCGTCTGGCTCTCGGTCACTCTTCTGATGCAAGCTTTTCTGTCTCTCGGCCAGGGTCATAACTTCTGTAGTGACCCTCCTTGTTACTGGCTAGGAGAAGTACAGGGGCCTATATTGTGTAACCCCCTAAAAATGACCTGAAATGCATGTCACATGTTTAGTTGCTGAAGGGAAGATTTCCCTATTCCAGTGGATCATATTAAATACATGTTGAACCACTTTTGCCCGGTGTGTGGAAAAGAAGGTATAGATGACAAGAATGTTTTGAGAATGGGTGCACTGGTTGTTGTTTTCCCCAGGATTCAGGGAAGGAGTTCAACTCGCACCACCCATACAATATTTATTCATTTGTATAGCTATAAAATAAAGTTATTGGGGAGGCAGGACATAAAGGTCTTGGATGACAACAACAGGGTCTGGGTCAGTTCATATGGGAGAGGCAGTCCTTAGGTATTGAGTTCCTGAGCCATATAAAGCTTTAACTTTTAGCCTAGGAGTCATAGGTAGGGACTGGGAGGGAATTCAGTTCAGTTTGCATTTACTTAATTCCATTTGAACTTACTTAATTTGCACTTCCCGAAAAAAAATCTGTGAACCAGAAAACAGGCAGCCTTTAAAATGCACACTTCTCTGAATTTCGTAATGCAACTGTACTGTGAAGTAGTATAAAGGTAAAGGGACCCCTGACCATTAGGTCCAGTCGTGTCCGACTCTGGGGTTGCGGCGCTCATCTCGCGTTACTGGCCGAGGGAGCCGGCGTACAGCTTCCGGGTCATGTGGCCAGCATGACAAAGCCGCTTCTGGTGAACCAGAGCAGTGCACGGAAATGCCGTTTACCTTCCCGCCGGAGCGGTACCTATTTATCTACTTGTACTTTGACGTGCTTTCGAACAAGAGAGTACATATGTTGATGAGAATATCCCAAAATGCATTATTTTAAGGGGGTGTGGTATGTTAAATAAAGATATCTATATTTGTAGAAATTTGCACTAAAATTCTGATGATGATTTTTTTTTTTAAGTAACAAACTGATGTGGGAAACTGAGAAATGGAAAGAAACTTAAACATGCAGATTCACCCAGAGAGCAACCATGCAGGCAAGTGAGTGGGCTGATAGATGGATCTCTCCACTCCCCCTCTGACACCCCGCTTTGTTTCTGCACTGGCTGCTCCACTTCTCCAGCCTACTAGATAGAAGACAATTATACAGAGTGGGGGCAGGACTGCTAAAATGAAAGCATCCTTCATTTCTACGCTGGCTCTGGAGGAGGAAGCTTCCCCTCTGCTGAAGCAAGCATGGAAAACACAGGCTACTAGCTTATTTGCAAGCTGGTAAAAAAAACAAAACCCAACCAACTTGTGGTCTAGTCATTTTTCTGGACTTATTTACAAGGCTTCAAAAAATCATACAGAAAATAAACTGCAGCCCCAGAGAGCATAAAAGTCATATGGCAGTGCCTGCTGCCATACATTTAAATTTAGCTGTCCTGTTCCAGTATGAAATGGAATGTTGTCAGCTATCTGAGTATTCCTTACTCAATGCTCAAAGCTGTAACAGGGTTGTCTATAGAAAGTTATTTCATAATAAGCAGTAGTATGCTCAACCAGTTTTGCATTATTTTCATTCGCTACAATGAAATCAGTGGAAACATACAATTTGATTAGACACTTGTCTTGAACCTTTATGCCGAAGCAAAAGGTGAATTATTTTGAACTATTTCTTTCATCACAAAACATTTTATTTTAAAGTCATGTGAATTGCTCACTCAATCAACAGACTTCTATGATCATGGAGTAACCCATAGTCTGTGCATTAGAAGATCAAATCATTCTGAAGACACAGTTGATTAAGTGTTAACATCTGTTTTTCAACTATCTCTTGTCTAAGCTTGTTCAGAAAGAAGGGAAGTGCTTTTATCTCTACATAACTGCTAGGGAGGGAGAAATTTCTATTTCTGAAATATTTGGCAATGGCTAACTCTTTTATGTAACGTGATTAGAGTATGTTCAAATTCCCACTCCCATACAGCATATTAAACAGAAAAGCACATTAATTGTGAATTGTAAGCATACTACAAGTACCTTCAGTAGTACACTGCAAACTTCCTATTGAGCTGTCATTCAGTAAACATTGGTAGGGGTTAAAACAAAAATGAGTACATAGCATGCACAACCTTGAATTGTTTCAAGCTGGATAGCACATTGATTAAAATTCTTCCCTTTTTTGGAACTAGTACATGTAGGAAGTCACAATATGGATTTTAAATCCAAAAGATTTTAAAATAAGCACAACAAAACAGTATGCAGCTGCACTCACTGGCTCTTCTCATTTCTAATTTGTTCTAACTATAGAAATGCAACGCTGCCAAGTTTTGAATTGCAATGGTAAAGGCTCAAGTATAACTTACGTACTGCTAAAGTTCGATTTCCTTTCCGAACACATAGGATGTTGTCTGATCCACAGCCTCCCCCACTCCATCTCGGCTGTGAAATGATCATGTGGTCTGCCATAAGCCTGGCAGGTATCTGGAAAATCCTCTCTCTTTCTTTTATTTGCTCTTTGGTTCCCAAAGATACTTCCAAAGAGTTGTTGACCAATGCTTCTCATGCATGCAAGTTTTTAGCAGAGTTCCTAATTTCCTCATTTAATCCAGATTTACAGTTTCTGTGGGAAATCTGATAAGTAAAAGAGAACCTGTTAGCAATATCAAGCCATGTTTGATTGCACCCCACTATATATATATTTATCTGATTATGTTCTTCTGGATCGGCCTTTGTTGAAAAGACAGCCAAGGCTTCCTGAAAGTACATCTTTTCCCAATAAATGGGGAAGTGAACATTGTATGAAGCCTTAAAGGTAAAGGGACCCCTGACCATTAGGTCCAGTCGTGACCGACTCTGGGGTTGCGGCACTCATCTTGCGTTACTGGCCAAGGGAGGCGACGTACAGCTTCCGGGTCATGTGGCCAGCATGACAAAGCCACTTCTGGCGAACCAGAGCAGCACACAGAAACGGCGTTTACCTTCCCGCCAGAGCAGTACCTATTTATCTACTTGCACTTTGACATGCTTTCGAACTGCTAGGTGGGCAGGAGCTGGGACTGAGCAATGGGAGCTCACCCTGTCGCAGGGATTCGAACCACCAACCTTCTGATCAACAAGCCCTAGGCTCTGTGGTTTAACCCACAGCGCCATCCGTGTCCCTCATGGAGGTATCTGATAATAAAACACTTAGAGTAGGAAACTCATATTTAGCATCTTCCCCACCCTTTCCTTATTCTGCATTAGAGCATAAGGACAGAAAGCTGGCACTCAGCTAATGAATATTTCTCAGGCTGGCAATTAACCCAGCCAAATGCATTAACCCCAGCTGTCAAAGCATAGTTTGCTTCAGATTCTATAATAAAGCAGATTTCTTCCCTTTGTTGGTTTCAGCTCTTTTAGAAATGCAATATGGCATTGTTTAAAAAAAAAAGGACTTCTCTTGAACATTTATGTTGTTCAGCGGTGTTTTTAAAGACTGGGAAGCCACATGCCACTTTGAATCAACTGCCAAGCAACTCTCAGAAAGTAAATGTTCAGAAGGTTCCTCCTAAGTGATCACACTGAAATTTTCCCAGTTTCCACCCAAAGTAGTCCAGCACATTAAAAAAACGAAGCTTACAAAATGTGAAGCAAAAATATTTGGGGGTTGAGTTTGCTGTTACATAATTCCTACGTAGAAAGCACTTCTAGGTCAGAAGAAGCATGTGATCTGAATATAGATTATTCTGTGTAACAATTATGTACACACATCTATTTCACTGCATGTACATTTGGGCCACAGTCTGTATGGGCATGCTTAAATCGGTGTGAGCCGGTCTGATACAGTGGTTATAGAGTGTTGGGTTAGAAGTAGGGAGACCAGGGTTCAAATCCCCACTTAGCTTCAAAACTCATTGGTTGGGCCAGTCACTGTCTCTTAGCCTAACCCTCACAGGGTCGTTGTGACGATGTATGCCACTTCAAGCCCCTTGCAGGAAAGATGGGATATCACTGCAACAACAGTAACTAGGGACTAAGCCTATTGATTTCAGTGAACTTAAATTAACCTTCCATTGTGGCTGTTGTACACACGAGCCAAAAGATGAGCCAGCGTGGTGTAGTGGTTAAGAGTGGTAGACTCGTAATCTGGAGAACTGGGTTCGGGTCTCCACTCCTCCACATGCAGCTGCTGGGTGACCTTGGGCTAGTCACACTTCTTTGAAGTCTCTCAGCCCCATTCACCTCACAGAGTGTTTGTTGCGGGAGAGGAAGGGAAAGGAGAATGTTAGCCGCTTTCAGACTCCTTCGGGTAGTGATAAAGCGGGATATCAAATCCAAACTCTTCTTCTTCTTCTCTGTTGCTGCTGCTTCCTAGCACATGTATCAAAGCACATGTATATATGCAATGATCACATTAGCTTTTTCAAAGGTGAATGCAACTTCATTTTACAACTTAGCCAAATATTCTCCAAAATGTGTTCAAATTTCTAATTAAAGAACTGAATACTTACCATCAACATCATCAACATCAGTACAGAAATGTGGTCTAGATTAGTGATGAACTTAGATCACAGACTTGCCTCCTGGGTTAGAGCAAGGAGTGCTGATCCCTGAAATTTATGTATAACACATACGGGTATTAATTATTTTATCAAGCCTGTTGGCCTTGCTGTAAGACAAACATCATTTTTCTCTTTTTAATTTATTATTACATTTATAGCTCACCTTTCCTCCAGGAGACTCAAGGTGGCCTACATGGTTCCCCACTTTACATTTTATCCTCGTAACAACTCTGCAACTACCACAAAGAAGACCCTGTTCCAACCCACCACATAATGAGGCTCCTTCTGCAGATCATAGGGCCTGTGCAGACTGTGAGAGAGGTGCTCCCATCAAGCATTTAAGCCCCAGGTCATTTGCCACACCACTCAGCACCTTGATATCAAAATGAGAGCCCCATAGTATTATCACCATAATAAATATAATAATAATAATAAATAATAATAATAATAATAATAATAATAATAATAATAATAATAATTTATTTCTTATACCCCCGCCCATCTGATTGGATTACCTCAGCCACTCTGGGCGGTTTCCAGCACAAATACAGCATCAAACATTAAAAGTTTCTCGAAACAAAAGCTGCCTTCAGGTGTCTACAAAAAAAATATACAGCTGTTTAACTCTTTGACATCTGCTGGGAAGGCATTCTGCAGGACGACTGCCGAAAATGCCTTCTGTCTGGTTCCCTGTAATTTCACTTCTCACAGTGAGGGAACTGCCAGAATTGGAGCCGGGAATCAGTGCCTGGGCTGAACAATGGTGGCAGAGACGCTCCTTCAGGTACACAGGGCCAATGGCTTTAAGGGTCAACACCAGCACTTTGAATTGTGCTCAGGAGCCAATGTCGATCTTTTTGAACCAATGTTATGTGGTCCTGGAGGCCACTCCCAGTCACCTGTTTAGTAGCTGTGTTCTGGATTTATTATAGTTTCCAAGTCACATTCAAAGGTAGTCATGTTGTTGTATTCCTATCAAGAAACAGGGACTGGGCTGGAGAAGGCCTCTGTTTCACAAATGAATCAGAGCCTCTTTTTCTAC
This sequence comes from Lacerta agilis, assembly GCF_009819535.1. Taxonomy (NCBI): domain Eukaryota; kingdom Metazoa; phylum Chordata; class Lepidosauria; order Squamata; family Lacertidae; genus Lacerta; species Lacerta agilis. The sequence goes on from NC_046315.1 coordinate 75,756,213, forward strand.
TGCAGAAAGTTGTGCCTCTTCAGACATGGGTATGTTTTGATACGCCTTTTGTATTGTTCATAATTTTTTCAAGTGTTCAAATAAAGTCTGGTTCATCCATTAAAAAAAACCAAAAACAATGAATCAGAGCTCAATGAGAAAAGACAAATCTGGAGAGGCAGATCTTGGCATGTGCCAAGTAGCATAGGAGCTCATCCTTTCTCACCCAGCTAGCGGATCTAGCAAGATGCATTAATTTGAAAACTCTAAGTCGAAATTGTGGTAGGGCTCACAGTTCTCTGTTTACTCCCGATTGCATTCACACATTACACTGAAAAGCAACGTGACAAATGGGTTTGAAAAGATGTGTATTTTCATCTGAGAGCCAGGATTGGTTGAAGCGCCCTCTCGAGTGGACAGAGCCCGCTTTTGTTGTGCAACGGAAAGAATAGCTCAAATATTTCTGTTATATACTGGTTTGAAAAATGGTGGCACTAGTGACAAATTGTCTGGCTTTTCGGTGATCTTCGAGCAGTTAGCTTACTTATAAATCTCTCTGGAGTAGCTCAGAAAACCTTGTTGCATTTATTTTTTCAGCAAAGCCAGACACGCTCCATGCTCACTATAATATAGTTGAGGGTGATGGTTAAAGGGAATTTTGGTGCTGACTATCCAAGAAGAGTGTAGCCTGCCTTGTGAATTTGTGAGAGTTGGTTATGTGAGGAGCTTGAGGGGGAGAAAATACTTGCTGCTGTTGCATTAGCCAAGCGAAATAAAATAAAATGAAGACCACCTACAAAAATCTAGATCTCAGGTGTTTCTTTTTTTTCTATAGAATTACACGTATCAAGTTTCTGTCACTTAAGGAGATTAAAGAATGTAAAGCTGCGTGGGTTTATCTGTTTTGTTTTTTAAAAAAAGAAAATCTGCCTCTGGTAAAAGCCAGGAAGTTGAGGTAATGTAAGTGTAAACTAAAAGTATTATCAAGCTGCAAGCTTCATTTTGTCATTTAATATTTCATTAGATTTCCAGAATATGCAGCACATTAGCAAAAAAATAAAATAAATTCCTTTCTGTGTGTGTGGGTGTTTAAATCCCAGCGGCTGTTTTCCTCCATAAAGAAAACATGAGAACTTGAGAGTACTAGTCAATATTCTAACCTGGTGTTCATTTCATACAAGTTAGCTAGAAAACCTTATTTACTGAAGCAGGGTTGTAGCCCACTTGTGATAGTATTTTCCTGCTTGCTTAAAACACATTCTTTCTTTCCCTGTTTTATTGACTGCCTTCTAAAGTTTCATTAGTTTCTCAAGAAATTTCAAGTTAGCCTGGAAACACCTCAGAATGTCTTCAGTGTTGAATATATCACCCAGCCTTTAAAAACGGTGGCAGCGTTTCACACAGACTTCCTAATTAATGTAAAAATTGATTACATGGTTGCGCGAACTCCTTTGAAAACACGTCCTTGTGCCTGCTTGAATGAAAACCATGCGTGGGATGAAAGCTATCTGTAGGGGTGTACTTTTAAAAGGCTGGAAGCCTTATCACACTAAATTTATCTGCATCATCTTTCTGTTTAAAAAATCTCTTTCAACATCTTCACAACTTCAGCAATGCCCTTTTTTACTGCAAATGTTCTGATGGCATTTATAAAGTGGAAGTGCATATGGGCCACACCATTTTCTCAAGATGGCGTCGCAAAATCATTTATGAAAGGGGGAAATCACCAGGTTGGCATGCTGCCTTGTTATTCTTCTATAACATGGGTAGGCAACCTAAGGCCCAGGGGGCCGGATCCAGCCCAATCACCTTCTAAATCCGGCCTGCGGATGGGCTGAGAATCAGCGTGTTTTTACATGAGTAGAATGTGTCCTTCTATTTAAAATGCATCTCTGGGTTATTTGTGGGGCCTGTCTGGTGTTTTTACATGAGTAGAAGGTGTGCTTTTATTTAAAATGCATCTCTGGGTTATTTGTGGGGCATAGGAATTCGTTCATTTTTCCCCTTCAAAATATAGTCCGGCTCGCCACAAGGTCTGAGGCAGTGCACTGGCCCCCTGCTGAAAAAGTTTGCTGACCCCTGTTCTATAGTAAGCATTCATTGAGAACATGCCTTAGGTGTGATAGTAATGGAAAGAGTAGGTTCTTTATCCTTGTTCCTAATATAAACTTGGGTCACTTCCAGGCAACCTGTTTAATGGGCATTCATCCTGACTTGCTTGCGGAGAGATTAGATCACATCAAACATTTCATGAGCATTCATTCTGATTTGTCTGTGCGGTTATTAGAGGATGCTAAATCAAGCCAATGTTATCCCACAGTTTCTAGTGCATTTCCCCCATCACCAAAAGTCCAATATTTTGGTTCAACGGGTTTGTTTCACAAGAGTTCCAAATTACCATACATTGCACAGCCTGAATTTGCAAGGATCTGCATTTATCCCACCCAAAAATAGTAATCTGGAAGTGCTCCATGGCATGTGGGAGCATATTTGTAAGGATATTTTGACCCCTGGAGAAGTTCAAAATCACCCAGTGGTGAGAGGTTGTGGATATGGTGGTCCCCTGACTGTTCAATACATGGTACTTCAGATTCTAGCTGGGAACTGCTGGATCAGCTTGTACACCTATTGCAACATTTCCAGAACACTTCAGCAAAGCCAGGTGCTTTCTTGGCCTCAAGTAATGGTGTTTGTGCTGGGAGAGGGGATATTTTGTCAGCAGCCAGCAGCATGGCATTGCATCATTGCAGATTAGGCTCTAAGGGACCCCAATTTGGGGGGGGGGTGGAGCTGAAGTGCCGTGCTCAGCAGCAGATGCTATGGTTGCAAAATATCCCAGGTTCAATTACTCATCTCTGAAACTCTGGAGAGCAGCTGCCAGTTAATGCAGACCAGTGTTCATCAACATGCAGTCCCCAGATGCTATGGGACTACAGCTCCCATTATCTACAGCCAGCTTAGCCAATTGTCAGGGATGATGGGCGTTGCAGTCCAACAGTGTCTGAAGTCCCCAAGGCTGAAGAACACCAATGCAGACAATGCTAAGCTAGATGGTCTCCTATGTTTCTTCCCATCACTTCTCTTCCTCTGTCCCCAGAATTGCCCTTAACTGCCCCACCTCTCTCTCTTTTTCACCTTTCTTTTCCCTTTTTGGGGTTGATTTAAATCAGGCCCTCCAGATGTTTTTGGCCTACAACTCCCATGATCCCTAGCTAGCAGGACCAGTGGTCAGGGGTGATGGGAATTGGAGGGCTGAGTTTGAGGAAGCCTGATTTAAATGGTAATCTGAGTTAGGATGGGAGGAATGGGCATTACCTGTATGTACTAATACGACACCTATTCCTTCACGTATGCCTGTAAAATTTGCTTTAAAACCTAAATGCGATTAATGAAAGAATAAAGGTCAACTCTATGTTATCGTTTTCCTGTGATCAACCAAGAGCATGGATTTAGACATGCACATCAAAAATGGTATTACAAGCATTGTACAAACAGTGTTCTTTTTCCAAACGCTGTTGTGCACCAAACCCCAAGGGGAGCAATTTACCATTTGAATGGATCCCCCCCCCCCAAAAAAAACCCAACAACTCTGTTCAGTTACGTGGCAGCTGCTTTTGTCGGAGTATTAAGATGCTGCTGTATTTCCCCCTCCTCCCCAGCGAAAGTTACATTCATTCATTTATCTATTTATATCATTAACCTGCTCAGTGCCTAACGACTTTGCACATGCAGCAACATTCTGCTTGCAGAAATATTGATCCTACAGAAAAGCTTTAGTTGCAAAACCACAAGTGGCCGCTGGTGCCGCTGGTTTTAGTTATGGCAAATGAAAGAAAGGCCATTCAGAGACTGAATGGCTGCCCTGACCGAAAGGTTTGGGACAGTAGCAGTACATGGGATAGGGCAGAGCTGTCCTCATGACTCTGCAATCTAACATAAGGGCATGGGTACACCTGAAGGACCTCATATGGTTGATTTGAGGATAAAACAGAGGGGAGTGGAAGAAGAATATGCACAGCCTGAACTCTTGGAGGAAGGGCGAGAAGACATGAAATAAACATCTATGTAAAATTCAGCCTAGCTGCAGCTTGGAGAATCTGACGAGAGAGCATTATGCCTTACAAGAACATGACTATGTGCACACCATACATTAAAGAACATGACTTCCTCCAAAGAATCCTGGGAACTGCAGGTCATTCCTCAGAGAGCATCAAGTCTGGCACCTTTAACAAACCGCAGTTCCCAGAACTCTTTGGTGAAAGTCTCGTGCTTTAAATGTAAAGGCATGTGCGCAGCCCATGTCGATTTCTTGTCCTGATAACACAAAGGTCTCCAACACTGGGATTTAATCAAATCAGCCAAAAGGAAGGAAGCAATTTATTGTTATACTGAGGTCCTCGAGGATTTATATGCCAGCGTGAAATGACAAAACACTGCTCTGTTTCCTCCAGGAGTAGAATCAGATAACACTGCCTTTTCAAATTCCAGCTGTTTAGAGGTTGACTTTTCCCTTACTGGATGAGTAATCATGTTTGCCACAATAGAAGTTTAATATAACTTCCACTGTGCCTCACCTTTTACAACACAAAACTTCTCTTAGTAAAGGTAAGTTGTAAACAACGCTCACTTCCCTGTGCGTACGAAATGGTTGGCATTCATCTAAAAACCTGTAATTGAAACATCTCACTTGTAATGTTCTGTTTGATTTCTATGCAGAAAGAAAAGAAAAGTGGGCTGCTGAAGCTTCTAGCAGGAGCATCCACAAAGAAGAAGTCCCGCTCTCCTCCGTCAATGTCCCCAACACATGACCCTCTGGCAGTGATGGAAGGGATGCTGCAGGGTGCTATGGGACCTGAACTATGCTCTCTCTCTAGCCATGGCAGGGCAGGCTCATGCCCAATTGAGAGTGAAATGCAAGGAGCAATGGAGATGGAGCCTCTGCACAGAAAGACAGGCTCTTTGGATTTGAATTTTCCTATTCCTTCTCCCATAAGGCAGCTTCCGCCTTCAATGGCAGCCATCCGTCCAGAACCTAAGCCATTGTCTCGAGAAAGGTATGTCATCCAATTCAGTGTATTTACTTGTATTTTGGGTTAGCTGCCATCCTATGCAGAGTATTTTGTACAGAAACATTTTCATTTCATTGCAACGTTCCTATTAACTGGGAAGATCAGCTAACTATATCATGGAGTTGGCAGAGACCTCAAACCACCTTTCAACACAGGACCCCTGCTGCAACAGCATCCCTGAGTTGGCTATCCAGCCTCTGCTTAAAAACCCCTAATGGAATGCTCTCCCCGTTGAGGTCTACCTAGCACCAACTTTCATCATTGTTTTGGGGCCAGGCAAATATATTTTTTTTGTTTTCCAGTACATTTGAGCAGCACCAATGACTGGATTTCTCCCCCACTTTGATTATGTTCTCATATATAAAATAAAAATGGAATAATGTCATCAGGCTGCAGTTCACATGGCTGCTGACAGGTGGCGTTTCAAAGTGGGGTGACTTTGGTGAGGGATGGGTTGCGGGCAGGCAGAGTCAGCAAGTGAAGAGAGCAGGGGCACAGCCCCTTGTTTTAACTTCATTAACTCCCTGCCTGCTGTGATTCAAATCAGCCCCTCCCCACTCCCAAGGCTGCTATTTGCACTTAATAATGTGCATGGTTTTTAAAAATGCCAAGACTCAGTTTTTAACCCTCAAAAATCATGGGGGGGGGGGGACCCACCGACCCACCCTATAGCAGACTTCTGAATAACCAAGCATATGTGGGAAATAAGAACTGTTTCCATATTACAAAAAATGGTTCTTTCTGTGTCACAATTCACAGCACGAGGGCTAGCCCATTTAGTAGCAAGACTGCTTTATTTGGCTACTGTTAGGACAAGTCAATAGGAACATTCCCAGACTTGAAAGCATTGAAGGCTGCTCCGTGACGCCAACTGTTGTATTTCCACCAAAACCCAGAAAATTTAGCCTTACTATTAATTTACATTTTTTCTTCTAACCAGGCATGATAAAAATACTGCTACGTTCTTAGCCCCAAGAATGGAAGTTAAGGAAGGGCAGGATTGTGAAGCTGTGGAATGGAAAATGCAGAGCCAGAAGGCCAGCCTGTGTTCTCATTGTTTGCACAATAAGCTGCAAATGGAGTTATACAGATGGGCCTCTTAAAACATTACAGATAGTGCTAATTGCACTTTGTAGTAGCTGAGAATTCAGATCCTGATTTTCAGGCATTTTGATTCCCAGAGTCTTAAATCCGAGAATAACCTCTAATTGAAATAAGCTTAATTATACTCAGCAGGCAAGGTTTTCTAATTGATTTATGAATTAACTTCCATATCACTGGTTTATCTGCACCCCTTAACTGATCATATGGTTCTTTATGCCTATAAATGAGGAATATTAATTACCTTTGCACACTAGGCAGGATAATGCCTAGCTCTGGATCATTTGAGCAGCTATATTAAACACTTGTCTAGAAGTTCATTCCACATCCATTTGTGCTCATTAAGTCACCCAAGTGCTCAGTAGTACAATTTTAAAAATAAAATACATGTGTGAAGCTGCATTCCACATCTGGCAGCACAGTGACTTTTTCATCTCCACACTCAACATGTTTGCTTGTTTGTATTTTACTGTATACATAATTTGTTCAATTCTATAGATGAAGTAAAGTGCATGGGTGGGATCAGATGAACAGATTCGTATTTTATGCAGCACTTGTGGCTTGACACCCACAAATATATAAAATACAGGAGAGTTAGGCAACTCTAATAACACACAGCAGGCACAGCTTTATTAAATGCAAACCTCCAAAATTGGAATCCCCTCCAAACTGATGCTAATTTTTTAAAACTTGTTTTGTACCCTGAGCCCCGGATTTTGTACCCTTCCATCTGAGTACCCCCCACCACCTAGCCTAGGCATAGGCAAACTCAGCCCTCCAGATGTTTTGGGACTACAACTCCCATCATCCATAGCTAACAGGACCAGTGGTCAGGGATGATGGGAGCTGTAGTCTCAAACCATCTGGATGGCCAAGTTTCTCTATGCATGACCTAGCCATTGCAAGAAGCTACCTAATACTCATTGCAAGAAGGAAAACAATTGTTAATTACTGCAGTGCATTTTGTGGGGCTTCCCAACCCTTGGGGGTCGTTGCTTGTTGTCATTCCTACCTATTAATGGGCTAAATTTTAATTGCAATAAAAGGTAGAGGAATTAATCACACTGATTAATTGTTTTCAGCTTGGAGTGAAATTCAGAGTTGACTGTGCATTTTGTAAGGTATTGTGTATGAAACTAATCGGATAATGAATCCGGGGGGGGGGGGGGGGGCTCGGATTTTCCTTCCTTGTAGCGCATTCTAGCCTGCATTTATTCCCGTTCTGTTTTCTTAACACCTGCTTCCTTCCAGTGGTATTTGCCTAAACATATAACCGCTGTAATCAGCACAACTGAGATAATCCAGTTTCATCACTGCGAGAGCTGTCAGGAAATGCCTAGGAAGTGCTGTTATGTGCTTAATATTCCTGGTCCTTATAACGCTGAATTTGCCTGGCCTGGCTGATCAATGGAGCAGGAGACCTAAGACCCACCATTCGTGTTATATTTTGCAAAAAATTCAAATACGTGAAAACGTTTGGGCAGATAGCAAATCCCTATGTGCCTATGTACACATTAGAGTTTTGCCATTTGTAAATCGGGGTGAGGGAGACACCAATTTATTGTGTTATGAGCTCTGGTTTTCCACATCTGCTTTGAATTGCAATTGGACAGTTTGAGCAATGTGGAATGCTTCTGCCACTACAAGGTACCTACCGGTAAATTTGAACAGTTCAAAGTAAAATAAAAGGTTGCATTTCCATTCACCAGGAAGATGGGGTCCAATAAACTCTACCCTATTTTGCATATTCCATTATGAACATCCATACACAGTTGCAAGATTTGAAACCTGGGATCATTTTAGCTAAAATTACTCTAATTGAATAATGTAATTAGTCAGCACTGAAGCAGCATGTCTAAAATAATGTGAGCATTCATTTGCATAATGGCTGAGATTGGCAATGCTTTGCAAAGTGTAGCAGATCTGCCCATGGCAGTATGATAGACTTTCTCCATAGCTAGCCAGTAATCCACATTTCAAACCCTATTACTTGCATTGGCATACTGGGAAGAAGTGACAGCCTGATTTACTGGTGAGGGCGAAAGATGACCAGCTTATTTTGGATCCCTCATGAGCAGGAATGTTGGAGAATTCTTTCAAAAATGGAAACGGGAGCAGCAGTTGCCAGTGTTTGCTTATTTCTCCCATGTCCAGAACAGAAATCAATCCAGTGAATACAACTGGTATTCACTGTTGTTATCTGCAAATTATATGTAATTGTGTGGGTGGGAGGGTGTGTATTCCCCATTTGCATAGTTTCCTTCACAATGAAATGAATGGGGTAGAATAATTTAATGACAATGTAATTTGTTTCATTAATTGCACAAATTACATAATTTCACCACAGCGGACAGCATGACAAATAACATTTTCAGCAGAAAGTGAACTGCAGCAGAACAGAAACAGGGCTGCTTGCAACAAATACAAGACAACTGCCTCCTTATATCCCGACTCATGAGCGCTATATTCTACACAGCTGTGCAATCATGTCAAAATACACAGCTTTCCTCCAGGCATTTCAGATACAATATGATGCTCAACAGTGTTATAGTGACCCATCCTATGCTTAACCAATGATGTTACACTGTTAGTGAAGTGTTTTGCATCTGATCCAGCGAAATACAAGTATAATAAACAAAAGAAGCCAGTGACTTTTTAAATATATCCTCTTAGCTGAAAAGCAAGGTGCAGAGATACTCTCTCTCTCAATAAATCAGCCTGCGTAATTGCCTGGCAGCTACAGATGACCAGGAATTCTATGCAGGCTTGTGAGCAAGAAACCAAGCAGGCTGCTGGAGAGAAGATGGTCTCTCAGCTGCATCCAGATAACTATGTTATGGGGCAATAATAAATGTAAATGCTAAATAAGTAAGATGCAACAGGCTGCTGAAGGAGGGACATGCCTCCCTGTCCCTTTTCTGCTACCACCCCAGAGGCTGGTGAAGCATTCTGCAGCCTAGTAACTTTTGACGGCTTATTGATAAAACTGACATAAATATATGCATTGTGTAAGAGTTTCTGGCGTGGGAACTTCCCACATCATCATTCCCAACCAACCTGTGCGGTTGCTGGTTCCAGATGTAGATCTCTGACCCTTCCAGGGAGTATAAGTAGAGCATATGAACCACCTTCTGAAATAAGGTCTACCCTTCTGTCTCTTAAAGGTATCGTGTTGTGGTCCCCTATCCCCCACAAAGCGAAGCCGAGATTGAACTGAAAGAAGGCGACATCGTGTTTGTCCACAAGAAAAGGGAGGACGGCTGGTACAAAGGGACATTGCAGAGGAACGGCAGGTCAGGCCTCTTCCCTGGGAGCTTTGTGGAGAGCTTCTGAGGGCTTGAGCTCCACACTTTTTGGACTCGAAGGACCTTTCACAGGAAATTCCATAGCACAAAAGAAAGAGAGAAAGAAAGAAAGAAAGAAAGAAAGAAAGAAAGAAAGAAAGAAAGAAAGAAAGAGCGAAGGGAAACTTTCCTAATATCCACTGCCATAATAAGAACTGTAATTATTATTTCCAAAGACTCCGCAGGCTCTTTGATATTCAGCCCAGGAGATGAGGTCTCTTGCTGTGCTTTCAAACCCACGTACGGTACATACAAGCAGTATTGCTGTAGTCGTGCCTTCCACTCAGAATCGAAGACTGAGAGGACACACATTCGGGTTGTATCTTAAGCTAAAATCCAGCCGCCACACCTTGTGTAAATGATAAAGTATGTTTTAAAAAAAGAAAAAGAAAAAAATTAAGAAACTTGTTATATTGCTGTAATTTATTTGTCTGAGCTGCAGTGTTCTTATTACTGGCCTATGCAAGAGGGACTGAGTTTCAAGAGGAGTGCAAGGGGACTCTTGAACTTGTCTGTTTTCCCAGGTGGGGGGTAAAGGAAGCTCATGGATGAAACGGAACCCACTGAAATCTGCACATTGTTCGGGCTAGGCGGAATTTGGGAGTCCAAAACATTTCCAGCATTCCTTTCTAATAGATACCTCAAAATATTCTGCTTAAGAATACTAGTCAGGGCCTTTTCATACACCGTGCACCCCGAGAAAAATATTGAGAGTAGTGTTCCCAGTGTCAGGCGAGTCAACACTGGAAAAGTGCATTTTCCCACAACCCATTCTGAAAGCCAAATCCTATGTGTGACAACGGACTGCATGACCAAGTCACGTCGAGCAATGTGGACACCACATTGAGACTTTTTCTCTTGTCACGGCATCTCCAGTAGTTAGCTTAATAGCGCATCAAAGATTTCATATGAAGAGCCAACAATCTGATATGCTGGACTGACTATCATCAACTACATGACGTTTTGGTTAGCCATTACTTTTTCTTTTCTTTTCTTTGCAGCATTTTAATTTTGATTGTTGCTTTAATGTATTTCAGATAAGAGAGCTTTTATACAATATACTTTTCTAATGCAAGAAATGTTATACATTGCAAACTCCATATAGATAAGGAAAGTCCTACTTCGCATACATACGGCGCTACTTTTCATTTAAAAACCCAATTAAGAAATACTTGATTTGGCATATCGGATTTAAAAAAATATTGCTCTCAAGTGTGCAAAAGATCTTACAGTTGCCACACTTGCTATGGACATTGAAGCAACTGGGGCCAGGATACAGATAGGACCACAAGCAGGAGAAATCCTTGTGAAACTCTCTGCATCAGGAGTTCCCAAACTGGTCTGTATACTACCAGTGGTCCATGAGTTTCATTCAGTTGGTCCAGCACATGTCTATGGATGAAGATGGGAGATCCCATATCCATTGCATTAAATAGACATATTTATTTTTAATTGTATTTTATTGCTTTTATGTCTTAAATTCTATGGAACTCAAATTGTAATACAAAATAAAAGAAGCAATAACAATGCAATTAAAAACCATACAGCATCTAATACAACACACTGCAATTGCTACAACAGGCAGAGAAATCGTCAAGTGGCCCTCAGCAATTTCAGCTGGTCCATGGGGGGACATTTGGGAACCCCTGCTGTATGTGCAAGGCCTTGCACAAGCTACGCGTACAAGTAGCTTCGTGAAACACGCTTCCACGTGGGGAAGGTGTTCTCTGAATGCACCTTGTGTGAGCTGGTTTCACAAGGAATATTACCTTGATCTGCTTGTGGAAGGCAAACCTCTGGGTTCTGGTCAGCAACTGCTATAGTGTGTGACAAAAAAAAGTAAAGAGATGGCAAATAGGCAAAGCGATTGAATTCGATCCAAAGACGCATGAGTGGAAGGAAAACAGCTTGCTAGTGGCATTCAGCAAACCCTTACGAAAGAGATCACACAGTGCTATAATAGGTATGCTCCACAGCAGTACTCATGCTTTCAACTGCAGGAGAACATCTGTGGATTTATGCAAGGCTACTGCATAAGAGGAAGCAGCCCCCCCCTCCACACGCAGAAGGGCACCTTTGGATTCAACCCATTATTCATTTACCGAATGAAATTCCATTGGTTAGCTCAGATACCTTACACATTCATTTATCATCTGTTGTATTAGAAGATACTACTGTGTGTATTTTTGTATCCTTTATTGTCGCTAATGTCAGGCTCCTAAAGATCAAAACCTTCCTATTGCTTGCTCCATGCAACCAAAGGGGAAGGGGGGAGTCGGAATCTTAAGAATCACTAAATATACAGTGGCCTGTTCCTTACACACAAATACATTGTGTCGGAAGCCTCTTCAAAGCATAGTACGCTGTCTAGACAGCGATAATTACTGGAGATTTGGGAGCTTTTCCAGGAGGATTCGGCTTAATTGACTTCTACATGGCAATAAAAAGAACACTGCAGGTTCCCGCAAGCACAGAACGTTGGAATTTTCATTTCTCTCTGTCTCTTAACATCAGAGAGAAGATGGCTGTAATTACCACTATCAAAATGTGATTTGTTTCTGTAGAAATGTATAGTTCTGAACAGTGTTTGGTTTTCTAACCTGGGTCAAGCTACATAACAATAATAATAATAAAATATTCAGGCAATAGAAGCTTCCAGCAACCAAGAACTTAAAGGTGCAATAAATAGGAAGCAAGAAAGTAAACCTGTCTTAAGTCAGCTGGTGACAACTGTTTAAAAAAAAATGTGAAAGAGACAGAAGGATATTTTTAGCAATGTCTTTTGCTCGGTTTAATTCAGGCAGTGTATACTGGAAACACCACCCAAAATCTTCCCATTGTTGTAATGTATTACTTTGTCCTGCATAAGCTACGCTCTTCTCATTCTAAGATACGGGCAGAAATCAAGAGACATAGCCCATCGCTCCTTCAAAATGTAGGGTAATGTTTTTTACTCTCAATTTTAACATGCCAGACTAACAGCCCGATCCTAAAACTTGCTGAAACAATCATCAGGTACTTGGATAGATGAGACCCATTTCTGATGACACCAGCTCTGGAGGTAGATACTCATGTACAAATAATTATGGGGTGCTAGCTATATTCTAGGAAGCCATATTCAGTGATGGAAATATTCAGATAATCTCTTATATATAGAAAAGCTGGTACAACAATACAAACAACATGTATTTCATTCGCCAGGGAGTCTGCGGCATACAAAGAATAAAAAGAGGATATGTGGAAGTAGTAAAAGTGAGTTCAAAAACATTTCAGCTGTTACTCAGGTTACTTTCCATCTTCTGTGGGATCCTCTAGGTAAAACATCTAGCTTTAGCTAGCACTATCCTACAGCAGACATGCCTAAACCTATTTGGCTCAAAGATTGTAATCGCCCTCAGCCAGCCCTGTGGCACCCACAGGTCAGTGGTGTGGCCACCCCACACTCTCACACAGGCACACTGCCCCCTCCCACAGCAGATCTCTATAGATCAGCTGACGAGGGATATATTACCACCTTCCTGCTCATCAAATCATCCTTCTGATGACTGGACAGGGAGCCAATTTGCGTCCCTGTCAGATTCGCTGGGCCACATGCCTTACTAAATCTCTCCAACCCTGCCCAGGGCTGTGTCAACTTTTATGGTTGTTTCTTTTGCCACTGCTACCAAACTTGGAGGGGCTTGAGGGTGGGCCAGGTGAGGCCCCAGACTGGGCATTACCCACCCCAGTTCTACAGGAGGCTAAGGCTCACCTGTGCCTTCCCCAAAGGGGAGTTTACCCGAGGATATTGGCATGCCCTTATTTCCAGCTATCACTCATGTCTCTCAAGCCTGTTTCGATTATTACCCCAACACACACACACACACACACACACACACACACACACACACACACACCAGTATCTGCCCTTACTGTCTTCTCCTGTGGAGGGGAGTGATTTAGGCACTGGTCTGGCCAGAGTCAGCCTTCTCATAAATTGTCCTGAAGCGCACACTTTGGCCAGCCCATTCTGGGCACAGAGTGATGCTCCCTCCTTCCCATCTACCTCTTCTCAGCATTTAAAAAAACAAATGACACAATCAAGGCAAAGCTTAACACTTTTAAATTTTGTTTTCCTTAGAAGATGTTTGGGTACGTGCTTAAGTTCCATGTTAAACTTCTAAATACTCAGTGGGGGGCAAACTGCGTATTGCACACTAAAACATGTAAGAGTGCCATGGTGCCATTTGTTTATTTTTAAAAAAATGAAAAGGCAAAACTAGCTGTTTCAGGAGGGGCAGTTAGAGGGAGGAAATAGGTGGGGTGGGCAACTTAACCCTTCCCCTGCCTGTATAGTTCCCCTGTATAGTTTTGTTCCCAAAGGCTCCCTACCCAATACAGGATTCCAACCATGTTTTTGCATGCATCTTTGACACATTCAGGGAAGAGCTGCTTGGGAATGTGATTTGGAGAGGGAATACAGTGGAAAGCATAAAGATGGGATGGGTGCTCCCTTCTCTGCCACTTCATTGCTCGAAATCCCCACATCTCAGAAGTGGCTTTGCTGGTTTTTTAAAAAAATGAACTACAGTACTTTTACATGTGTTAGCGTGTAATGTGTCTGCTACCCTTAAATATAGATGTAGCATGCCCTGGTCAATTGTGACTTCAAGTGTGAGAATATCTATGGCTGGCAATATAAAGTGTCATTTTCCCCCTGGGGGAGGTAAAAGGGTGGTGGAAATTCAGAACTTCCTCCAGCTGGAAACCTGAGATGATGGAGTCTTTTCTTCACCAGCATCTGTATTCAGAACTGAGAAAAGATGGAAGGGAATGGGCAGAGGAAGATGGTTTCCAATCTGATTTGCTTTGGAATTATTGCGACCAATTGTTTGGACCAAATCCATGTTGGTGCTTCTGTAGTTTAAGCAAGGAAACAATCCTCTCACAAGTAAACAGAGATTAAAGACAGTGCATTCTCCCACTTCCTATGATACTTTTTAAAAATAATAATAATAAATTAAATCTCAAACAGTTCAGGACAGTGCACATAATTATATGCTTAATACTGAAGGCTCTCTACAGTGGACCAAAAATGGTGGCTGTTTGCTAAGTTGTGACAGCCTCTCTTACATAGGGTCAAAAGAGTTTTGCATGAGTAAGTCAGATGTGAGCATTGTCTACTTCAGTTGTAGACGGGAGGCCAGGATTCAAATAACCACACAACTAGTTCCACGCATCTAAGGAAGCTTCAGAGATGTTTCCTGAACAAACCCCCTGCCCAGTGCTGTCTGGTAAACCACTTTTGAAACCGAGGGGAGCATCAAAAGCAATTTATTGGGGTAAGGTTGCTGTTCAAAGAAAAAAGGCGCAAATCTTCCTAGGCACACAGATGTCCATGCATGCACCTAAAGTTGCTTGTTCTTTGATAAACAAGGCCACTCCTTATCTAGAATTGGTTTCTTTGCTGTGCTCAGAATATAGAGCAGTGAAAGATCTCTTGCATAGTGCATTCAGCCAGCCATTCACGCAACAGTAGCACCAAGGGATCATCACCCTTTGGCAGGGATATTATAGGCACTGTTGTTTTGCCAAAAAGCTTTTGCACATCTCTGTATGAAGGTGTTAATCCATAATCCAGAAACTCCACTAGGACAAAAACGCAACAATTTGCAAACACATCTTTTCTGAATTCAGTATTTTTAAAGGTTGTGCCACCCACTGACGGAGGAAGAGGGGGCGGGGGGAGCACACCACCCCAAGCAGCGCGATCCCAGTGGGGTGACATCGCAGCTGCCCTCCCACCCGCACTGGGTGCCATGCCCCCAGGACATGTGCCACGTTCCCAGGATGCACAGCAGCCACACCCATGCCTGTTCTCCGCCCCCCCGGTGCCAGAGCATGAAGCTCTGCCACTGGTGCCACCACATTCACCATGACCTAAGCATTTGAGGCTTAAAAACCCATCACTCGCATTTCATCTGAGGATTAAGAGTTTCTTTGACTGTTTGAAGCTCCAACAACATTTGAACAACAGATCTTAGTTCTCATCTATCATGGTAGCTTGGAGAAGTCTCCTGTAGTAGTGGATCAGTTTCACGTATGTAGCACAAACACAGAATGCAAAAGACAAGGCAGGGATTCTGGATAGTGACCTCTGTGTGGAAAGTATTAGCTCTTCCAGTGGTCCATGTTGATAAACGGCATTCAAAGGACAGGAAGCATGGGGAGGGAGGGGGGAGTGTTTGCACACACATGTGTGTGTTTCCTAAGACAGAAAATGAACAGAATTGTCCTGGCAGCCTTGTTTTGTAAAATGCCAGGTTTGTTGTACTGGAGAAGGTTTCTGCTAACTGAACAAACCCTTTGTACTTTGCACAGTTCTGGGGAAAAAAAGGTTTTTGTTACACATGGATGTTAACATATAATTTAAAAAAAAAAACCATCAATGGTTATTATGAGTACAAATGAACTGCAATTACTGTGTTTCTCATCCTTTAAATAAAATAACCATTATTGTAACCCAAATGAATATGTGTGGTTCTTTTTTTAATTGAATGGAGAGCAATAGATTGAAAAAATAAGAGTCAAAGGCCCAATACGGTAGGTCAGCCTGTTGTGCATGAAACACCAAATCATTTTACAGTATAATGATACGGGGCCAGGATTTTTGCTCACATGCTCCTCGGTTGCATTCCTGATTTGTGGCAAACCATTGTTTGCCCTTACATCAGAACCAGCAAATTGTGGTTTGCATAATCAAACCAAGGTTGTAAATCCAAATCAAAACCTGGTTTGATCTTTGTTTTCAGGGTAAACCCAAGTCATAGTTTCAGGACCAGCTCTACCATTAGGCAGAATGAAGCCACCACCTCAGGTGATAGAGGCTAACGAGAGAGGAGGAGACAAGCCGAGTGTGCTGCCTGGTCTGCCCTGTGCTTCTTAAGCTAGCCAGCTGCCCTCAGATGCAGTGACATGCTGCCCTGTTACAGTGTTGAAGTAAGATTCAACTACCAGTCCAGACAGCCTTTGAAGATGTACGGTAATGAGAGGAGGCATGAACTTGTCCTTGTAGCACCAAATCATGGCTTGGTGTTATATGTGAACTTGATCCAGTTAGTCCAAAGGTAAGCTGCAAAAAAAAAATAATCCAAATTTTCTTGCAAAGGGTTGCATTTTGTAATACTTGGGATTCGTTGCTCTTGAAGTTTACTTGTTCAAATCATGGCATTGATCAGTCCAGCTCTTAATCTACACAAATGCAACCATCACCTGCTGCCTGATCCTTGGAACTGGAGATGCTAGGGACTGAACCTAGTACCTTCTGCATGTAAATCATGTGGCTCTACCGCCGAGCTCTCTTTCCTCCCCAATTTCTTTCCAGATTTATTTGAATGGTGCACAGAAGGCATATTTATGAATGCCTACCTTTTAAATTCTAATCATTTCTCTGCACATCTGGCCTGAGCCCCGTCAGTATCAGCCTGTTAAAATTGTTCCCGAGGATTAGACTGACATCCCGGGGCCACCATCAATGCTCCATTTAGCATCCATAGGAAAGCTCGGGAAGGCGTTTACACCGGGAAAATTCTCCTTGGTGCGATTTGCGGGAGCAGCCTCTGTGAAGGGATACTGTCAACTTCATAGGATTCGCTACAAGACACCAGCAATTTCACATGTCTGGACCTAGGGGGTCTATTCTAGAAAATGTCTTGGGAATGCTATGGATTGGAGAGAGAAACTAGGTCACACAGCAATATGAAAAGTAAGAGGCTCTATGGTGTAGAGACTACACACACAGACCGCAACAAGAAAACTGAAGCTGGGTGCAGTTATTTTGCAGAGCTTTGCTTCCAGGGACTGGAGAGCCTTGATGTCTTCTTTTTCTTTTTTTCTCGGAACATTCCAGTTTGTTTTCAAAAAGTACTCTATGCCTATTTCTAAACTTTCCTGGAAAAAAGATCCAGCATTTGTGGTTTTTTCACAGTTCCATGAGCCCTTCCTGACCTCAGCAGCTCTTTACAACATGGCAAAACTGGCAGAGGTAATGCTGGGTTACTCCGTGCCAAGTCAAATATATGATCTGTACACTAGCAAGAAAGCCACTGCATGATAACACTTTGAGGGGAAACCCCCATTCCTCACATTGCAGACATCTATCTAGATCCTTAAATTATTTTCAGAATATTTACAGGTCAATTTGCAGATCCTGCCTGGGGGGAAACAAACCATCTGAAGTGTGAGGGAGGTGATTTGAACACATACACCAGTGCATTCCATGGTATTTATTCCATGGTGTGTTTTCAAGACCTACCTTATTGTCGCAAACGCAATATGTTTTAACTGTGTGGGTTTTGTTTGCTTTTTTAATTCTGAATGTTAAATTGTGGTATCCCACCCTGAGGCCAGCTGGTGAAGGGCAGGCAATTAAATCAATAAATAATTTCCCAGGGCAGAAAATGTGTGTTCATGACACTTTCCGTATTGGCCTGAATATAAGCCTCACTCCTCCCCCCCACAAATTCCGACCGTGAGAAGTTAAAACTGTAGCTTAAATCCACGACCTTACAAAAATTGGCTTTTACGGTATCGCTGCTGAAACAGATATACGGTAAAACAGAACAGGTGTGAGTGCCTGTGGAATTTTAAGGGAGCGGCTTATATTCGGGTATTGTCTTTTTTTCTTGTTTCCCCCTTGAATTTTAAAGGTGTGGCTTATATTCGGGTGCGGCTTTTATTCGGGCCAATACGGTATAAGGTCTTATCACCCTTGCCTCCTGCTCACTGTGAACCCAGTCTTGAATCTGAGTCTCTTCTCACCCTTTGACCTAGACTAACTTCTCTTGGGCTCCATGATCACTGCAGATGGTGACAGCAGTCACGAAATTAGAAGACGCCTGCTTCTTGGGAGAAAAGCAATGACAAACCTAGACAGCATCTTAAAAAGCAAAGACATCACCTTGCCGACAAAGGTCCGTATAGTTAAAGCTATGGTTTTCCCAGTAGTAATGTACGGAAGTGAGAGCTGGACCATCAAGAAGGCTGATCGCCGAAGAATTGATGCTTTTGAATTATGGTGCTGGAGGAGACTCTTGAGAGTCCCATGGACTGCAAGAAGATCAAACCTATCCATTCTCAAAGAAATCAGCCCTGAGTGCTCACTAGAAGGACAGATCCTGAAGTTGAGGCTCCAGTACTTTGGCCACCTCATGAGAAGAGAAGACTCCCTGGAAAAGACCCTGATGTTGGGAAAGATGGAGGGCACAAGGAGAAGGGGACGACAGAGGATGAGATGGTTGGACAGTGTTCTCGAAGCTACTAACATGAGTCTGACAAAACTGAGAGAGGCAGTGAAGGATAGACGGGCCTGGCGTGCTCTGGTCCATGGGGTCACAAAGAGTCGGACACGACTGAACGACTGAACAACAACAACAACAACCTCTCTCAGCCTGTCCCTGTTTGCCTACCCAGTTCTCCTGCAGACTGACATCCAGCTCAGCTCTCCTTGCTGTGCATCATCCCCAGTGTCTCCTCTACAAACTCCTTTCATTCAGAGGGGCCTCGTCTTTGTGACGGCCATTCCTGGGGCCGACGGTGATAAGAGCGACCCTTTATCGACTCCCGGGCTCCATAAAAACTGCAGGCAGAAAGCTGGTTTTTATAAGTTTCTTTTTCTTTTTTTTTATTTCCTCCGATAATTGTCTGGGATCTACGTTAATGGAAATGTAAATTGACTGCCACTGTGCTAAATGACAATCAGGTTTTGTTTGACAGAGCTGAAAAGTATCTTATTGAGAATGTTGGCACCAAACAATCTAAATGCAAATTTAGGTGGGGTTGGGAGGAGGGTATTTTAACTTTTGATGAGGTTATTTGATAATGTGGGAACGTGGAATTGGCTTCCAGTTCATAAAAATCATCAATGTGCATAGCAGTTCAATGACAGAGGTCAGCCTTTCTGTATTATTTTAAACGAACCGAACTAAATTATTCCGCTTTCATTTTCTATTACACATCATTTAAGAAGCAAAACAAGGCCCAGCGTTGAGGAATTTTACCCATATTCCAACAATATGCATACTTGAAAGGTAATCCTGGGAAATTACAATGTACCCATCTCTTTAATCCTGTTATTTCTAAATCCTGGTCTGTCATATCTGCTTTCTGTACACAAGGAGCACAGAGAAATCCTGTGCTTATGACATACTCGGCTTCTCAGATTAGCAGGTGTGTATTTTCATAGACACGGTCAAATCAATTTGCAGAAACACATTTTGACTTGCCTCTATAGCGATAACAGGGTCACTTGCAGCTACCAGCTTAGTATCAGTCCTAAGGTAGGATCTCACCCCATCACACATAGAATAAGAACAGAGTTATTTTCTACACTTTTTTCGTGTTAACTTCATCTTTAAGGTGTCATAGGACTCTCTATTCCTTTTGCTGAAAAAGACTAACAGGGCTACCCCTCTGTTAACACATTAACTATGGGGGGGGGGGGTAATTCATTTGTAAACATTTGTTGATGGCAGAGATACACACACCCATTGTGAGCTATGTAAAAAAAAAGTGTACTTCCACATCACTGGACAACAAAACGTGTGGCAGAAGGGAAAATACCTGATGAGAACGAATGTCAGAATGGATTTAGGCACATGTGTGCATCCCTAGTATACAAGCAAATAAGTTTGCTTTCTTCTAAATGCAAATGGCAGGTACAGTGGAGTCTTCTTCATCACGACCACAGCAAGAAGACTCTGTTTATCTTATTAAATGAATAAATATATATTTTTTATAAAAAGGCTCTGTTTATATTCATAATCCCTACCTGCTGTGATACCAAACTCTAGCATCGCCCCTCTTTCACTGCTGTTTGTATTTCTTTATTAAAACACACACACACACACACACCCCAAAATACTGGAATTTGGCCCTAAGTAAAGCAGGTGGTGCTGTGGGTTAAACCACAGAGCCTAGGGCTTGCTGATCAGAAGGTCGGCGGTTTGAATCCCCACGATGCTCGGTCCCAGCTCCTGCCAACCTAGCAGTTCGAAAGCACGTCAAAGTGCAAGTAGATAAATAGGTACCGCTCCGGCGGGAAGGTAAATAGCGTTTCTGTGCACCGCTCTGGTTCGCCAGAAGCAGATTTGACATGCTGGCCACATGACCTGGAAGCTGTACGCCGGCTCCCTCGGCCAGTAACATGAGATGAGCGGACACGACTGGACCTAATGGTCAGGGGTCCCTTTACCTTTAAAACATGCCATTGCCATGTGCCCTCACACTACAAAGAGCTCATAAGACACCTATTCTCAGCAGCCAAGAGCACCCTAGCTAGATGCTGGAGGGATCTTTCAGCAGTGAACATGGACCACTAGTACCAAACTGTATGGGAAACGGCCTTACTAGAAAAGCTAACCAACAAACTGAAACTGGCACAGGAACAAATAAAAGAGGACGCCTTCACCCTGGTGTGGCTCCCCTTTATTACACAACAGCCCAACAAGACAACAACAGGAACCCACCAACAGCATACAAATCAATATGGCTAACATGACCCAACAACCTCTCCCCCCTCTCTCACACGCAAACAAAATTCACTGCAGTCAACTGAAGGCAACCAGCCAGGCCCCTGGGCCCCCCAATCTCTCTCACCGCCAATGAAAACAAATAAGTGAATAGAAAGAGAACCTACCCACGTGACACTGACGCAAAAACCTTGCACCTGCACTCTGTAAAAGAATGAAAGTCCACCTCTCTTCTCTCCTAACCTTATGCTGGCAACAATGTCTCACATCAAATATAACTGATCTGTAGAAAGGACTTTATAGTCTGAAAACAGAGATAATGTATGTACTTTTGTAATCCATGAAAATCTCGAATAAAAACAATTTTTAAAAAGTAAAGCATGCCATCAGAAGCCTAGGATGAAGCCTAGGACTCACCAAGTATTTTGATAAAATAGCATGCCATCAGAAGCCTAGGATGAAGCCTAGGACTCACCAAGTATTTTGATAAAATGTGCATTGCTTTCTGTCTATCCTTCTTTTCTTTGGGAGTCTTTTAACCATTGGTCATCTGTCTGTTTCCTTTATGTTTGGTTTGTCCTCATTGGCCTCTACTGCTGTTTGAGCATTTCCTATTTGCACATACTTCCTGATCCCAGGGCTAGCGGTTGTTCTTTAAGGGCTCAACAAGACTTACCCTTTCCCCCAGGAAAAACCTGCTCTTCACCACTGAATCAGAGCAAACGTCAATCGGATTTTATCCAGACTGACGCTTGCTCCAATTTAGCACCGAAGAGCAAGTTTTCCCTGCGGAAAGTGGCAAAGAAAGGGCAAAACTACTCAGATCCATTCCCGGGAAGCCTGGGACAAGAGGAAAACTGCTTGGACCCATGCATTCTATGCATGAGACAAGCACAAGTCTGAATGAGCCCCAAATCAGGTGATTTTTTTTTAAAAAAAAAAAAACTGAATTAGCAAGGAGACAGCTCTGCACCTCTATGTAAACCTACAACCAAAATTTTGCTGCGGTGCAAAAGAGAGGGTGTTCCTCCCTCTGGAAGTTAAGGACAGGTGCATGTCATGAGTTTCTTCGCCTCATTACTGAACCATGAACCCAGACAGACAACGCAATTTGAAATCCCAGTCAGCACAGACTCTTGTTTTGCCCTGAGCGAACCCATAAGAAATCTCCAAGGAAACAATTTCATCCTTCCTCTCACCCCATTCACCTTTACAGAGTGGTGCAGAGATTGTAAATAACAAACACGGACATTTCTAAAAATTATAGTGGCTACAAACTGTCCCTCCTTTTTTTTCTTTTGGTTCAGCAGAAACAAGTAAGTGAATGCTCAAGGTGTCGTGAAATGGTAGGCAGGCAGAGAAAACGACCCACCCTTCCCAAATTAACAGGTTTACCGTACCCATTGAGTCAATCACCCATCTCCTACTACCCTCCTAAGTAAAAACCCCATCCCACCCTCTCACTTATATATAAGAGTCTGGTCACTTCTGTTTCAGTGTATTTGAAGAAGTGTGCATGCACACGAAAGCTTATACCCAGAACAAAATTACCGGTAGTGCTACTGGACAATTTTTGCTACTGGACAAATTTTATTTATTTTTATTTATTTCCAAATTAACGTTGGTGCAGGGTTGTCTGTGTCTATTACAAATACTGACTCCTGGGCTATCACTCTGGCAGGGTTTTTTTAAATAAATAAATAAATAAATAAATAAATAAATAAATAAATAAATAAATAAATAAATAAATAATACTGCCTCCATGGGGAAAGCCCTATAGTATTTATTACATTCTTTTTTTTCAAGGCAGCAGCAAGAACATCTAAAAATAACCGCGTAAACAAAGGTGCCACTCTCCAACACACTTGCCCACAGATAATATGGAACAGCGCTTCTGCTAAGGTGAGCCCGCCAACCCGTTGTTCTTTTGAGTTTACAGTTAACACGAAAAGCTCCTTTTTATTTATGTAACAGCTCACTTATAACCAGTTTTAACTGGCAAAGGAATTCGAAACCTTTTTTGCGCTGGGCGAGCATGGCAGGCAACTGGATTGGGCAGAGAACTCAGGAACGCTGTTTTAGGCTGCTTTCTTGCCGGCAGACAGAATCAGGCAGAGGTCCGACATCTCTGGAAACAATCCTCTGCTACCAACGTTGTGATGCGTCCCACGGGGGCAAGTTGTGAGACTGACCCCCAGGTAGGGATGAAGCCTGCGTGCCCTCCTGGCTACTCGAGTCCAGGGGCACATTGATAATATGCGATTGCTCTCCAGCGTGAAGAACAACACACACAAGCCGTTAAGGCTAAAAGCTACTTTATTGTAGATAAAGTGCAGAGTTTCTCTCTGCGTGCCAGCTCAGATAGTCAGAGCTGAGCATAATACGTCCAGCATCTCTTGAACCAGAACTGAAAGTAAAGTACAACAGTACAGTACAAAAACATCACATGTGTGAGAAAGCTGGTAGGACTGGTAGCTTTCCCACAGGATAAAAACAGACACAGTCATGTGAACCTCGCTGCTGAGGCTTTTGCAGCTCGGCTTGTAATAATATCACAACAATCTTTGCCTTCAGAGAGAGGCCATACGAGATTGCAGCCAGATTGTGGCGCACATGATCAGTATCTGCACAGTAAGCAATCTGGGCATTTTCCTCCACGGAGAAAAACATTACCTAGTACAGAATGTTGAGTCGCAACATATAGTTGGCTCTTTTGCACAAAATAACAGAAGGATCTAGTTGTCCATTCACATGCATTCCTCTGGGGGTGGGTGTAAATTGAGGGGATGTATATTTCATAATTGGCATCCTGTCATGGATTTCCTTCCATTATGATGTACTCAGGCACAACCGTGGTGTTTGCGAACCATTGCTACAGCAAAGCCTACAACATCTCAGCAAAGGTCATCCCCCCCTCACCCCACTCCCCAATTGTTCATTAGTCATAAAGTGCCATCACTAAATGGATACAAAGTGATTTATTTTGCCATTAGTCTTATCAGGCTTTCTAAAGCAGAGGCTTTAATGAATATGCAAAAACCACATATATTTTATAATCTCCTCCATTTGATAAATGAACCCCTCAAGACAGCTGCCTTTAGAAAATTATGGATATTTTGGCTTATTTCACCTGTTTAAAATCCACCGTTAGTATCCCCCCCACCCTTTTCTTGAAAACTTAAGTCAAGATCCAAGATGCTACTCTCTTCCTAGACTCCCCAGAAGTGCTTTGTGGGAAAGGGAGGAATAATGCAACGTTTGTTCCCGTATCAATAAAAGGCACACTACATTTTCCAAGGTAACAGCAAAGATAATAGAGGGTGTAATAAAAAGCTGCCATGCGGCTCCCAGCTACCCAGGGAGCCATCGGTTTCAATTAAGAATACAGACTGTGGCATACACTGAAGGGAACCAAAACTCAGTTTAGTGTCATTATGGTCCTGTCCAGATGAGCCTTTCCTTTCCATTTTCACATCAAGAGAACTTCTTGTCATCGTAAAAAGATCAAGCTTTATGTGTTGTGCTTCAAATCCACCTCTCCCTCAACAGAGCAGGGAACCTCATTTCTGTTTTTCATAGTGTTCTGTAATGTTAGCACCAAAAAAAGGGGGAGGGTGTTCGGGATTAGTTTGAAATATGCAGCATGGGCAGAAAAACTATCTGTCTATATTACACTGTTGTAGTGTTGTGGCCAGTGTGCAGGTCATCCTGACAGAAGACGTGGTCCAAAAGGAGTCCAAAAGTGCAGGGATCTGTGATGATCCAAATAAGACACAAACAAACTTTTGGATCGCACAGGGTGGTATTCAACCGAGTTTTTACTCAGAGTAGACTTGTTGAAATAAATGGATCTAACTTATGTTCATGAATTGCAGTGGGTCCACTTTGAGTACGTCTTAGCTGAATGCTATGCATAATTTTTTAAAAAAATTAAGTTCAGAATTCTGACAGTGTTATGTTTCTGTAAGAAAGGGGGAGGACCCAAATTCCTTTAACTCTTAGAAACTTGGAATGGTATCAATGCTCAGTCTCTTTCTGTGAATTAAAATAAAATTGGGCTCTTTAGGTAAAACTATAGAAGCACAATTTGATGCATCTATATTTTTTGTTTTTTTGTTTTTAGGAAGATATAGATGGCTTTAGGTAAATACCACTCAAAGACCCATATAGTAAAACACATTGAGTCTGAAGAAAAGAGCCTCAGCCAGTTTAAATGCAAATTTAGCTTTTAATTAGAAGTGCAAACCATCTTGCAAAGAAGTGCTATCATTTTTAAACAGCTGGCAAGATAGCTCAGCTGGTAGAGCATGAGACTCTTAATTTCAGGATCATGGGTTCGAGCCCCACATGGGGCAAAATATTCCTGAGTTGCAGTGGGAATAGATGCCCCTTGCAGTCCCTTCCAACTCTACAATTCTAGGATTTGATGGAGCAGGAACTCCATCAAAGACAATGAAACCCTGCATGATTATTTTCATCCTTCTCTGGCTGCTTCTATCCTAATCTGCCTCAGAACAGACTTGAAGTCCTCATTATCACCTCATTTACTTGCCAGAAAGAACAAGGAGGCCCCATCAATTACCCCAGCAGTCTCGATAATGCCATCACTCCTCCTCTGGAGAAAGCTCCTTGGTGCTGCTCTTCCACTCCCCCATTGTATGGTGTGTAGACAGATAGCTTTTCCCACGTAGGAACATTCTCCACACCCGTTACCAGCCTTGTTAAACACAACCATTCCTGTGTTTTCCTTCCTTCCTGCGTGTCAAGCAGCTGCACACGGTGCATTTTGCAAAGAGAAGGAGGGCATCCTGCCAGTGCTACCTTTCACTTAATAAAATTATGGCAAATGCAATGTGTTACCCTGAACATTCTCTCTCTCTCGCTCCCTTTAATGCCCTACTTAAACATTCATCATAGCCTAATAAACATAATTCAATTTTCCCATTTATTTTTCAAATGTACTCTAGGAAATCTATCTTGATATTATTATTACAAGGAGGCTGTTGTTCATGACAGTCTCTTGCTTCCTTGTGCTTTTCTTGCAGCAAGGGAAATATGGGCGAGTTCCTAGCCCTCCAAAGGCATATACTCACAATTTGATTTTAAAAATATTTAGCCCCAATGGAAGCGCCTTAGCTCAGTGGCGGAACATCTGCTTTATAAACCGAATGTCCCATTTTCAATCCCCAGCATCTGCAGGTAGGGTTGGGAAAGATCTCAGTCAAAAGCCCGGGAGAGCTGCTACCAATCAGTGTAGACAATACTGAGCTCAATGGGCCAACAGTCTGATTCAGTGTAAGCATTTTGGCACCCAAGGCAAGCCACAAAAATGGTGCCCCCCCCAGGGAAGAAGGGGAGGAATCAAGATCTCTACATCAGGGGGGAGGGGGGGATAAGATCAACATTGAGAACGGAGGGAATCAAATCAACCCTACCCATTGGTTGAACTAGTAAGCAAAGGCCTTCGCAGGGAGGAAGGGGCCTGTTATAAATTGTGGTGTGTGAAACTTAAGTAGCAGTCAAGTACAACATTCCTTGTTTGCCTAGAGTGGACATGCAAAGGGGATGTTTGTTCCAGCCAGTCGAAAACTTCCTGTTTCCTCCTGGGCTGGAGCATTTTCTTTTTGCATGTAACTAGAGGTGGGCGTGACCTTACCTGTCCAGGTAACACAAAAGGACAAGGCATGCAGCCATCTCTCTCTCTTTTTGGACCTTGTTGTTGGACCAGCAGCTTTTTAGCCAGAGATGCTCTGTTGGCTTTCAGGACAAAGAGGACTATCTCCATATGGGATAGACTCACATGTATATATCTGTAACTAAGTCTGCCTTCAGGGATCCATCTGTGAGTAAACGACTCACATGTGAGTAAACGACTTTTATATATCTTAAATAAGATTGTGGCGTGTTCATTCTTTTTAGAGGGATTAAAGGGGAACTTACCAGGAACATTATTGAGAGGCTTAAACAAACCTGCAACCAGCTACCCGCTGTGCGTTTAAAAGAGGAATGTAAAACTGCTAAGTTATAGAACTTGCTAGCACAATATTAAACAATATATCCTCTCCTGCCTCCCTAAACATTCCGACATAAATCACACCGGGTAGAGGCCCAGAAGAGCCCAGAGGGCAACTCCTGTCACTTCCTCCCTAAGCGTACGAGGAGACCAGCAGAGCCTTCTGTTCACCAAGAGGTCGCTGTGGAGGCAGCATGGTGGATGCCGAGGCAGCTGCAAATCCAGTCTCCAAGGAGCACACCACAGCCACTGTGGCAATGGCATGGTGGCAAGCAAAATGCTCCTTGGACGTTGGATGTGCCGCCCCTGTGGATCCTGCCACCCGAGGCAGTCACCTCACCTTGCCTCATGGGCAGGCCGGCCCTGAGTTTACAGCCACTTCCTATTTTCTGTGTTCTATGATCAAGGAGAACCTGAATCACAGGGCGAGATTGCTTATTTGACTATATCCCTGCAACTGAGAATAATCACTGAGGTATAGGAGTAGGCTTTCTATATTCTAAATTTTAGCGGTAAAAACATGCAATTTTCCCACAGGCGACAACCAAACTGCTTGAATATTCACTTCAAATAAGCCATGGCTCTATGCCATGAGCTGCATGCTGACCTAGATGGAAGGTCCTTAGCACTGCCTACTTATTGTGTTCGCTCTGTAAGCCTCTACAACTCTCCACATTTCAGCCGGCCCGTTGCCCTTTCTTCCGTCATATCAATTTCTGCTCCCTTTTCACTGGGCATGGGAGCACCGAGTCCCTTTTAAAACACAGAGTGTGGAAGTGTACGCTTAAGGCAATAGTCTGTGGCATCCAAAATATGTGCTCAGTCAGACGCCTGGAAACTGGAAGAACTATTGCTATTTCTGACCTACACAGAGGGAGTCAACAAGTTGAGGAATGCCCAGTGGGTTGGAGGTAGCTATGAATATTGGCTACACACACTTGGGAAGTAAAAGGTTGCTGGCTATAAATAAACATATAGATTTACCCCAGGGGGGGGGGGACTGAACATGTCCATCAGCCCTTCCCAAATAGAGATTTCATGGTGTTTTCTTTAAAAAAAAAAAAAAAAAAGCACAGCAGACCATGTACCAAGCAGAATATACTCTAGCTTGGTGGGCAGGGAGGAAACAAGTAGTCCGTTTGGAGAAAATAAGTCTCCAAAAGCTGCAGATTATTTCTTCCAAAATGACAAAGAGCCTGGGATGATTCAATGCCTTGGAGCAGCCTTTGCTCACTTGGTGGATGTTAGATATTTTGGACTACAACTCCCATCTGTCCTAGTCAGCACAACAGTGCTAGCATGGGGCTGATGCGGCCCAACGCATCTGGAGGGCAGCAGGGTCGGCAAAAGCTGTCTTAAAACAACTTGTTCCTTTTTCAAGGAGACAACCTGGAACTGATATGAAAGGAAAGGCAGGAGCAACGTCAGAATGGTTCAAGGCGCCAGAACCTTAACTTCCTCCACCACTTGGCATTCTGAATCCATCCTTCCTTTGCATCGCTGGATACAGCATCCATCTTTCAGAGTTGTTTTATTACTGCCTTGCTCAGTTGGGAGGTGAAACAAAAAAAGTCAATTAGATCAGCCATTGAACTGGGACATACTGTGTGAGTAATGGCCTGCATCGGCAGCATGCGCAGCCGAGATGCTCACAAAACAGCACAGCTTGCCACTTCAGCTGGCCTGTGGCCCATCTATTAGCACCCATTCATCATTTCAGAGGGGTTAGGAGCGGGGAAATATGACGCTGGGAGAAAATAAAAACCTGAATGGCAAAAATGGTCAGGAGAATGGAAAAGGAGTCCTGAGGAAAAAAAGGAAGGTGGGCATATTAAGACTCTGAAGGAACTGGGTTTGTATAATCAGGAGAACAGGAAGGTGGGCCATATTAAGACTCTTAAAACACCTGAAGGGATGTTGCAAAGCGGAGGGCAAAGACCAGATCTAATGGGCATAAATTATATAGGTTCCGTCCATTTTGGTTCTCTCCATTTCTAATTCTTCAAATCTCAAATTCACTTCTACAAATTTTGCAAGTAAGAAAAATATCCTCATGAAAATCCAGAAGCATTTATACAGCATATTCCTTCAGATAGATACATTCTATATGCATTGTTATATGCTTAAGGTTTTATTATGTTTTTATATGTGTTCGAAGTCACCCAGAGTGGCTGGGACAATCCAGTCAGATGGGCAGGGTACAAATAATAAAATTATTATTATTATTATTATTATTATTATTATTATTATTATTATTATTAAGTTTCCAGACTCACGCGCCTCTCCACTTCAATACAGGGATCCTACACAGTAAGTATTTGTACAGAGGGAGATTTTTTTGCCAGCACAGATTCTCCTTCTGTTAAAACGTTATTGACCCCTTTAAGGGAGGCAGGGCTTGCTTTCTTATAAATTTAATTGCCAATCTTCATTTCATTTCAATTTGTAAAGTGACCTTTCTATATTACTATACACAAAGCAGTTTACGGCAACAAAATATACAACAAACAACACACACCTTATAATAATCTGATCCAATACAGAAAGTCCTAATAAAACATAACTTTAAAATAGAATGGCTTATATGAAATGAAGTAATATTCAATAATCTATTTGAATATAACAGAACAAGCAATCTTCCTTTCTACACTCTTAGTCTCAAGTTTTTCCCCCTTTGTTGAACATTTCTTTCGACAGATTATCAGGCAGTAAGAATTTTATTGACAGATTATAAATAAATTGGATGAGACCTAGGCAGGTTAAAATAGAGGCAGTCTCCCTTGGAGGACAATTTCCCTAACTTAATTTATCTTGTCACGTTGCCAAAATAACTTGACCCAGGAGAAGGTTAAAAAAATTGTTTTGATTTTTATCTAGTTCGCTTGATGAGGAGCAAGCTACATGGAAAATGTTGCCTAGCAACCCAGTATCTATTCCAAAATGGAGCAGAAAAGAAATTGCTTACTGGGACCCTCCATTACCTCATCATGAGGGATACAGAATAGCTCCCGACTTAAATGTCTGAGATTTGGAGCTTCCACTTTATACTGTCAGATGCGAGAATCGGATGGCTGATTTGAGCTGATCTTCCTTGCTTTCATTTGCGTCACTTTTCATCACAGCAGGCCCTCAACAGCAGGGCCAGTTCAAAACAATTTGCTACCTGAGGCAAATCACCGGCTGATGCCCTCCTCCCATTCTACGTGCAAAATTCAGAACTGGCAACGGGACAGCACCTTCCGCCACACCTGAGGGCACAGCTCTGTCCCCCAACGCTGCCTTCAACCATCTCTTCTACTGCCTTTCTCTTCCCCCCTGGAACCTGGCACTTAAGGATGTGGGATATTTACAATGCAGTCAAACCAACAGTGTTAGACAGGCACAGGATAGGAGCTGAAGCTCACAGAGTTTTCCTGTATGTTTGCTAGAGAGAACCCTGTGAAAGATTCTCCCACTGTTCCCTGTCAAGGGGAGGGTGTAGCGACATATATTGTCCTTTCCTACCAGGACACATCCTCTCCTCTTTCTCTTCCAACTTCATCATCAAGCAAAAAAGGTGAGAACCACTGCTAAATCTGACCTATGGCTCAGACCCCATCTTAAGCTAGACTAAAGTACGCCCTTGTAACTGAACTGCCATTTTAAGCCTGCCTGAACAAAGCTGCTGTATCTGTTATTCTGCAACAGAAACTCGTTATTGCTACTTTTTACAAGACTGTGTGTGTGGTTATTGTTTTAAGGGGGAGGAAAAGAGGGAAATACTGGGAGAATCCAGTCTGCCTTAAAGCATCCTGGATGACTTAAACCAAAAAGGCTAAAAAAACTAGCCTTTTAAGCTGCAAAGGGATGCACTCTGCTGAACTCACAAATGTAAGGAAGGATAATAGCTATAAATGTATCCTGTCTCCTAGCATCTATTCACATACCTACAAAGGAATTTGTCTCATTCTGTCCAGTGATTGGGCAGACCTGCCCAACAGCAGAGGTCAGCAAGTAATAAGGGCTAGCGGTTTTAGCAACGGATTTAGTGTTCTGAGCAGCTAAACACCGTTATTTTAGGTTACAGTCAGTGAAGCTACCTTTTAATAGCACGGCACTGACTTTAGGTCCACCTCCTGAGCACAGTTCAACATTTTGGTTTTGGCTTTTAATGCTCTTCATGGCTTAGGACCAGCATATCGCAAGGGATACTTATCCCATAGGAACCTACCAGAAGCTGAGATCTTCCTGAGGGGCCCACCTGGCATCAGCTTGGGAAGAGGCTGCATTTACCAAAGAAGGACGACGCCACAGTCCCTTTTTGTTGGGGGGGGGGGGAGTGTAAGGGTGCTTATTGTTGGAAACCCTGGAAGCCAAGACCCAAGTATGAGGCAAGTATTCTCTGGTGAAACAACCACAGCAAAAGACGGAGCAAATAAAAGCGTGGAAATGAAGACTGCAAACCTTTTAAAATGTGGCCTTTCCACTGAACTCCGAAGTATCCCACTTCCCTAGCACACAGGTAGATGATACGTTTGGTAAGTTATATGTAAAATGGGTTACTTACAAACCTCGTTAAAGGTCAGTTTCATGTGTTTTTCCATACAGCAGTCCGAAACAATACACAGGCAATTAAACGTTGCTTGGTTACAAAATGGTAAAACCCTAGTTTCAGACTCCTTTCTTGTCTGAAAAATAAGCTGGCTAATGTCATGTGGCTGAACAACCAGCTCAGGCTTCCTCACACACTGACTTCACATGTAGACTGAGTGCAACCAAAGGCTTGGTTGCTCATTTCCTTCCAAAGTGAGGGGAAGTGACATAGGCTGAGCCTGGCCGAACAGCTTACTCTATGGTATTAACCTATTCATGCATTACGGAGACTTAAGCATGTTGTTTATATGATGCTAATTGTTCCACAATTCCCTCATACTAGTGTGTTTAGTGTGAATATGCAATATGACCTTCTGAATTGCCACATCTACCGGTAAGCTCTGCAACTGCCTTCTCAGGCAGGCCCATGAAGGCTCTTTACAAGTGACCTCCTGCTGAATGGCCAAAATCATCTGGATCCAGCACGCTTTTGCCCTGCCAGCATGATTGATCATCCATATCATGAGACGAGAGAACAATCTTTTATTCATAGGTGTTTTGGATTTAAGCACTGAATCAATCCATAAATGTATCTCGAAGCCTAGAGGATGCTACTGATTTTAGCATTTAAATGTATGAATAATACACAAAGGGTTAGGATGTAGATTACATAAAACTGTTAATTAAAAAGAAGAAAAATATCTAGGGCATTTCATTGCTAGTTTGCAATGGTTGTGCAATAGGAAGCAATCAAACAGTGGCTGTTGAGCAGCATCTGCTGGTGAATGCTATGCATAGTTAGTTTAACAATGTGAGTTTTGACACCAGAAGCCTACCAAAAGAAATTATACCAAATCCCCTATCCACTTTGAATTTTTGCATTACCAGATATGTAACATGGTGATGCTAGATTAACTGAGATTGGTGTACTGAAGGCATTAATGTGTCTCGCTAATGCTTGCAGGGCAAAGCAATGAAATGTTGCAGAACAAACAGGATGTGCCCAGAAACAATGCAGTTGGGAGTGACCACTAACAAAAAACAACTGGCAAGGAAATATAGTTAACTCCACCTTTGTTAATATACAAGCTGCCTAGCTTCTCTTTATCCCTATTTTCCACTACTGTACTGAGGAACTTGTGAGTTTTGCCTAAAGGTGGAGGTGGATCTAGTTAGCTGAATTTTTAATTTTAAAATATGGGGCATCAACCATTGTATTGGAACCATTCTTCCTTGCTTGGGTGCAACCTGCCTACCACCTAACATTGTTATTTGAATGTCTCTTACCTTCTTGCTGTTTCCATCTTAGGTCTCCTAAATGATGAAGATTCTGTGGCTTCAACTCGGCAAGCTTTCTTCCTCTCCTCCCTCACTTGGTTGCTCTCTTCACCATTTACCCAGATGTAGAGCCCTGGAGAACTCAAAAGCTCACACTTAACACAGGTGCAGACCTCAAAGATCAGGACCTAATTAACCACTTAATTGATGGCAGCCGGGCTGACTATGGTCAAACACTGGGAAGATTTGTGTTTATTGGTATCACAAGGTGTGTGGTATATAGCATCCATGGAGAAACTGACTCAGAAACTGAAAGTTTTCCTTGCCATTTCAAAAACAGATATTTATTTCAACATGGTATTCCTATATTGTTAACAGTGAAAATAATAGGATCTACCTTAACACTACGAGAATATTTGGAATGCTTAATTCTGTCAATGTTATCTTTTACTTTCCCTTTACAGTATCCTCCTCCTTGTACTTTCATAAATTTGGTTGCTTGCAGTATTCTTTCTTTACCTAGCCTCCCATCTCTCTCTCCCCCCCCCCTTTAGATTTTATCTTGCTTGGGCTTGGTATGGTGTCTAATTCATCACGTTGACTTCGCTTGTCTTACGTATTGCTGGTTAGGCAGGTTTCGGATGGGGATTCTGTTCTCAACCATTAATAAGGTACCCTTTTTCCACTTACAAATTACAGTTATATTTGGTTTACACTTATATATATATATATTAAGAAAACAATGGATATATACAAAAAAGGAGACTTGCACACTATTTTGTGATATTTTGGTTGTCCTACCAAGAGTATTGCCCTGATAAGAATTTTGATTTTTTTTAAAAATGCCTTTGCTTTTTATGTAACAAAGCTTGTAGGCCAGCTCCCTCCCTTCCTGCCAGCCTATTGCTGGACTTTCATCTACAAATATTGTGATCTCTTTTTTAAAAAAAATCAGTAAAAGCATCTTAAAAGTATAACCTTGAAAAGGCAGTTTACTTGAAACTGACAGCTCTGCGCTCTCTTTTTTTTCTTCTTCAAATATTTCTGCATTTGGGAAGCGTAGGCCTAACCAGGGAATTTTCTTTCATCTAAAAACAGCTGAACTGAAAATACTGCCCACTTTTCAATTATTATTTTTCCTGGATTCCTTAAGCGCCACACAGCAGAAAGAAAAGTAAGCACATCATAGGTG
This sequence comes from Lacerta agilis, assembly GCF_009819535.1. Classification (NCBI taxonomy): domain Eukaryota; kingdom Metazoa; phylum Chordata; class Lepidosauria; order Squamata; family Lacertidae; genus Lacerta; species Lacerta agilis. Next base: position 75,790,268 of record NC_046315.1, read on the forward strand.
CGTATTACCCTCAACCAAACACTTTTGTTCATTTTGTTCCATATGTATTTGTAAGTTCAGGTCTCCCTTTACTGTGAAGTCTAATGGATGGGATTATTTTACTAACCATAGTCTCAGTGACATGGTGCAGGACATAAAAATGTTTTTCTGAAATGTAAGTCTGAATGATAAGTCTGTCTGCCTTAAGTTATCACACTCTTCCTCATCTATAACCAGTCATCCCGTATCAAAAACCTGCTTTGACAAAACAATTTGTGCTACTCCCAGTTGCAGTGCAGATTTCAGCAGTTTAGCAAGGAAGATATGTACCACTCACCATTTGAACTTTC